>NW_027273861.1:2732500-3332500 GCF_046630095.1 Trachinotus anak | reverse complement strand
CATCTGGTGGAGGCTAATTAACTGGCTGACAGCACAGTAAACCCGCAGGAGGCTGGCTGAGAGGGGCTGCTGTTGGATTTAATAAAGATAAGATAAAACGCAGCCCATTATTCTAACAACAATGAAGTAAAATTCATGGTTTTATATCATAGATTTATATATTCTCTATGTCATTAAAGAAACAATTGCACATTTAGGGAAAAATGCATATTTGCTTTGAGTGATATAAATCAAAACGTGAATAACACCCTCTGCCAGCAGCCTCTTAGCTTAGCTTAGCACAAAGACTGGAAACAGGAGTTAACAGCTAGCCTGGCTCTGTCAGGTTACAAAAGCTGCCTAATTAAAACTTGTGATAATAATTATAATTAACATTGTATACCTTGTTTGTTTGATTCATACAAAAATGGGGTTGCCAGCCTCTATGTGAAGAAATAAATGGACTTACAGTTATATAGCGCTTTTCTAGATTTACTGACCACTCAAAGCGCTTTACATCTGCCACATAATAGGGTGATGCCACTGCCCCTAGCTGTGAAATTGTCTGGAACATAAAAAGGCAAATTGTCTCTTTTTAAACTTTGGTTTGGATTAAACTAATGTGTTAATTATTGAGTTTTAGAGGTGCTGGTAGGTGGATATGGTTACCTTTGGGCAGACCCTGGTTAGCTGTTCCTCCATTTCCAGTCTTCATGCTAGGCTAAGCTAACCAGCTGCTGCCTGTAGCTTCATATGTACCATACAGGCATGACATCTGCATCAATTTCTCCTATTCCTTTAACACTGAATTTTCAGATTTTATCTTCTGTAGAATGTCTGTCACAAATCCTGCACCTAAATGTAGCCTCTTTTTTTATGAATGCTACTTTTCCCCACTGATCTAATACTGTATATCTAATATCTTCTCAGATTCTGTCTTAAAACTGTTTAAAGAGATCAAATAAGAGCAGATGAAGTAGGTGATCCACGAAGCCATAAATCACAGAAGTGGACACAGCACACCACAAGCATAAGTAAAGGTTTCTGCAAAATCTAATCCATCAGGTCAAACCCATCCCCACACCATGCAGTTCTTAAGGAGACAGTGGAAACACAGTCACACTGAGGTTATTTCATTTAATTTAATACACTGTCTCTTTAAGATGTCACTGAAAGCACTCATTTTTTTTCCTATTTACCTGGGCCTTTGGATTCAGTTACCTCTAAAAGCATGTCATGCTTAGTTTCCACGGCGTCCGTTGCCATGGCCACTGCACACCTTGGCTGTGGTGAAAGAACAAGGAAGTGATCACTGGGATGTTGTTATCTGCTTTAAAGGAGAAAGTGTGAGCTGAGGGGAAACAGAGGTGATCAGCTCTGGGTCACGATGAAGCCGTTTTTGAAAGCAAGAAGTCTGAAGCCGCTCTGTTGTGACTTGATGTTGCAACTAAAAATACACAGAACAGTTAAAAATATTCTTGTAGCATTTGATTTGAACACGTTCCTTCTCAGCAGATGACCGTTCGCTGTGTCTAATGATTAGAGATCCTCCATAAAGTTACAACAGAAACACTTACACATGAACCACCTCATAAACTGACAAGAACAAACAAAGCACAGCCTGCTCCTGAACCCTGAACCCTACATCCTCACAGCCAACACCTATCTGCAGAGCAGAGCCAGAGGTTTTCTGATGTACTGCAGAAATGTGTGTTGTGTTTAAAACCACAAGCGCCCAGGCTGGCAGTATAGAACCAGAGAGAGTGAGAGACAGTACTGAGAGAGCTGGAGAGCAGCCCGCTGTCTCCAGTGGGATCAGCATGCCGTGGGCTTCCTTCCTGAGGCTGACAGAGCTGGACTGACTCTCTCAGAAATGTCTCGCTCCAAAAAAAAAAAAAAGGCTCTTTGTCCTGTCTGACTCCAGCCAGCGCAGAACAAGGAACGAACAAGCATGTTTGGTAGTAGGGGGTGTGTGAACACAGACAGAGCGCGTGTGATTTGGAGAGAGACTGTGTGTGATTGTGTCTGCTGGTGTGAAGAGAGATATTGTGGATTTTCTTTTTTTATTGTAGTCTGTTTGGCTGCCACTCCTAATGTTGAGCAAATGTCTGTGTTTCTTGGTGTGTTGTTGTAGACCCACTGCTGCAGAGGACAGATTGGGGAGCAGATAGAGATGGGATGAGGGAAGCACGAGGAGCAGCCATGTGCTCTACAGAAGCAGAGAAATGCCTTTGACAGGGATACAGCTGCATCATAGTATGGCAGTGGCATAACACGATGCTGCATCTCAGCGCTCTCCAACGACCCAGCAGCTCAACATCGTTTGATGGTGACACAGCTCTGCACCAGAGCGGGCCAGACAACTGCCAAAGTCCGGATGGCGTGGCTTAGTGCTGCTGTAGCGGCCAAGTGCCATAACCTTACAGCACAAGTAGCTTGCTGACAAAGCAGACAGACGAACGTGGCGGAGCCATGGAACAGTTTACCTATTTCAGCTGCACAGCTCGAGATGGCTGCGCACCACTGCAGTAAAACCTTAGGGAACATCGATCTGCCCTTTTGCACAAAGCTCGTTTTACCCAGACGAACGACGCCGCTGCCTCCGCTGTGGCTTTGGGATAAAACGGTAAAATAATAAAAATACAGAAAAGAGACAGAAGAGCAGGTTTGGTGTTTGTTAGGTCTGTTATAGCATCAGGTGCACTCAGAGTGAGGAACATGGTGGAGGAACATGACCGTGGCATGGAGGATGACATGGGAGAGGATGGATGAGGAAGCACAGAACATGACGTGTGATGCAGGTTTTCACTATCACTGTTATCAGGTTGGCGTCTAGACCCATGTCATCAACTCTTTGTCCAAATCTCATCCTCTGAAGTTTGAGCAGCCTCTGGTTTCCACGGCAACATGTTTGCAACAGCCGGAGCCAGAGGAGCCAGACGAACTCGCACAACAAATCCTTATCACTGCAAACAGACGGATATAGTTTACATGGCACACACCTGCACGTGCACAAACACTGCTCCTGCTTCTCCTGACGTGGTTGTTTTAACAGCAGCTGCACTGAGCAGCACAAAGCGCCAGGCACAGAGACGACGAGGGGGTAACCAAGTGCACACCCTGAGAGCAGAAGGGTTATGTGGAGAGGTGTGAGCTGTGTGGTGATTTATCATCATCTGCTCAGTCAGACACAATACTGCTGCCAAAACTGTCTGTAACACCATGTTTAACCATAAGAATCCTCCATTAATCCACAGCTCGGAACAAACGGCTTCACTGGCTGTCCTGCTACAGTCACAATAAACATTTATCTCTGATGCCAATCTAAATGTACAAATGCATCGCTCCAATCAAAGTGTTCATTCACACTATTCAGCATTATTATATAACTGCTGCACATTTTCCATCATGCATTTCCTCAGACATCTATTTTAGGACAACATCAAAGATAATGTTCTGCTTCATTTTCATGCAAATCCCAGCTCCTCTCACCTTTGTTCCATACACACTGTAATGGGTCTGTGCAATCACGATTGCATCAATCTTCATGTTGCTATGAAAACAGCGTCCCACATGTGTCATGAAACAAGTTCAGTTCAGCACGTCTGACCCAAATCTGCATCGGCCTCAGTGAGAGCTGAGGCTGAGCGTGTTCAGGACTCAGCCACACAGCTGCAGCTCTGTGAGGCAGCACAGGAGCACTCTGAGCTAAACGCTAACATGCTCATGCTAATCAGGTATGTATATTATATATATGATGTACAGAAATCCATACAATAGTTTCAGCCTGGACTAAAATCGTGGATCATCTAACTGAGAACTGCCATCCCTGCTGGAGGGCGCCGGTCGCACAAAACACCTTAAGTTTTCTACTTAAGGTTTAATTTCTACGTAGCTGAGGGAGTTACTTCAGGGTGCTGCATATAATCTCTTAAAAGGTTTCCTCAGTTAAGGCAAAAAGTTAAGTAATTTACAGCAGTGAAAGATTTTACAGCAGTAAAATTGTGTTTGTTGCATTTGTTTACTGGCATTAGCTTGTTATACCTGTTCTCACTTCTAGAGTATGCTGCTATCTCATCCTCCTCTTACTTTGACAGAACCTTCACATTGTACCTTAAACTTGGTTACGTTGAATTAAGATAAGAGTCAGAGGTACCTTTGGTTTTTTTTGGTCGCTAAGGTCTTTTGTGCAACAGTTTAACTGGCTTTAAGTGAATCCTTAAGTATAAGACCAAGATAAGTAGAAAACCTGAAATACTTAAGTGAACATTTTAAGGAAACCTTAAGGAGAAGAGTTATGGGTGTTTTGAGCAACTGTTTCTATTGAAGGAAACCTCAGCTCAGACTTTAAGGAAAATCTTAACTGAAGGTGTTTTGTGCAACTGGCCCATTAAACAACAACTAAACAAACAGCAGTGGTTTATCAGTACATTGCACAAAATACATTCCAGTCCAGCAGCCAATCAACACTGCCTTTGTGAATTATATAATATTCAGTGTTTGTGTTTTCGGACACAGTGCTGTGAGGTGTTGTCGGCATTTGTCTACTCTCGATGTCCACAGGCTGCATGTGGAGACACAATGGAGTACAGAGTGACACGCAACATGTATCACATGACCATCGGTTATATTTTCCATGCTAGCTAGTGGTTATCTAACAAAACTGACGTGTAAACAAACAACAAACAGGCCTTCTGATCCCGCCTGAGCATCTCGAACACAAACACTTTGACTAGTGCTACGTTCAGACAGACACCAACATGTCAGACGTACAGTAGAGAGGTATTGAAACACTTCACTGAGTCACCAACATGAGCTGGTCCTGAACACAGAGAACCAGTACGGACACAGACAGCGCAAATGTTCAAAGACCTAAAGCTGATATTTCATCATCTCTCTGTATGAGAATGTCTTCTTACCGTCCTGTAGTCGCTCCGTGTGAGAGGGGTATCTGTGAGTGTGTGGCCGTTCCACCTGCCTGCTGTCACTGTGGATCTGGGGCATTACCTGGAGTCAGGTGTCAGATGCTGTGAGGGCTTAGTTGTGTGTGTGTGTGTGTGTGTGTGTGTGTGTGTGTCTGTATATGTATGTGTGGAGAATGGTGGGGTAAACATCCCTTGATATTCTCACATTAATGAACGTCTGATTTCCTCTCTAAGGCGCAGTCACAACCTCTGGACTGAGGACCCCTGTCAGTGTGGGCTCACATGAGAGCAGATGTGTGTTGGAGTGGAGCACATGTAGAGTCTGAAGAAAGGGGAGGGGGGGCGTGTCAGCGGGGATCAGGGTAGTGTGAGCGGCCAGCGAAGAGAGATGGGCGTTCTCCTGTGTCTGTTAGTGCTGCTGTGCTGAGGAGGCACAAAGTGACACTTTGTTCCCCCTCCAGAAAGCCAGTGCAGGGGAACAGAGTGGCATTCATCACTTCCACTGGCTGATGCACACAAAGGCTTTCATTGTGGGTTAACAGTAACCGTGTATGCACATGTGTGATTATAATGGCTTGTAATG
Organism: Trachinotus anak; assembly: GCF_046630095.1. Classification (NCBI taxonomy): domain Eukaryota; kingdom Metazoa; phylum Chordata; class Actinopteri; order Carangiformes; family Carangidae; genus Trachinotus; species Trachinotus anak. The sequence continues at coordinate 3,327,013 of NW_027273861.1, read as the reverse complement.
TGGCGCACCACAACCGCTTAATAACATCATGGTCATAAATGTCTGCTCTGTTTTGTGGAGCTCGTGGAGCTGACAGGTGGACAGGTCAAACTATTTATCGGTTAGGTCCATGAATCTGGTAGCTTCAGTGCATTAGATCCTCATTTTATGGTTATATTACTCTGATCTGGACTCATAACAGCCGTGTATATAAGCATAGCATTAGTGTGTAATAAGGCCAGCTCCCCCCACTCTCCAGGCTTGGCAGCATCACACTGCAGCCTCACAGAGATATGGTAATGATGGGGCTTTACTAACCTGGATGCTGCCTATATTACAGCAGCATAGCACTTCAAAGACAAACTGCTCTCTGACCGGCTCTGTGCAGAAATAGAAACCCCCAAGTAAAGCCGTGCAAACATGCTCTCTCTCTCTCACACACACACACAAACACACACACACACACACACACACACACACACACACACACACACACACACACACACACACACACACACGAGACGAGCAGAGAGTCTTAATGACTCCACTTCATGTGAGAAGAGGCCGGGATCAACCACCCTCAGCTACTCTCAGTGAGACGGGAGCAGCCACAGCACTTGACATGTGGTAAAGCAGTTATTCTGAATTTTCATGGAAGTGAGAACATGAACAAGTGAGAACAAAAATCTGAATATTTTTGTGTTTCTGCCGGCTGGAGCCTTCCTGTGTGGAGTTACCATGTTCCTCCTGTGCCTGTGTGGGATTCCTCTGGCTTCCTCCCACACTCCACAGACATGCAGGTTAATTGGTGACTCTAAATGCCGGCAGCTGTGAATGTGAGTGTGACTGGTTGTTTGTCTCTACATGTCAGCCCTGTGATAGACTGGTGACCTGTCTGGGGTGTACCCCACTCTCACTCAGTGTCAGCTGGGATTGGTTCGAGCCCCCCATCACCCTAAAAGGATAAGCAGTATGCCTAATGAATGAATGAATGTTGACATTTTACCTGCCATTCAAATTATGTAAGTATCTGTGTGTGAAGTAATGTTACATAAGCTAGTGGATGATAAGGATTGCCTAGAGGAGAGAAGAGAATCAAAAACCTAATTTCAAACGTATTATTTCCATTGTGCACATTAGGGCTGCACAATTAATCAAAATATAATCAAAAGTGCAATATTGCCAAGTGCAACATCCTAATCGCAGGAGCTGCAATTTTGTTGACGAAGGTAAAATGTGATGTGCATTGTTATCATTATGAGTGTTGTGGTGCCTCAACCTACAAATCATATTCCAGACATGAAATAACATGCTTGTTTGGTACAAGCCCCAACAAAAATCACATCCTCATCATTTTAATTAATTTATTTTTTTTTGTGAAACGATTGCATCAAGTGCAAAAACAATAATTCCAACTGAAATTGTGACTCATATCACAATCACAATATCTGCCAAAAATAATTGCAAAATGATTTTTTGTCTTATTGTGCAGCCCTAGTGCAAATACATGAAAATATACAAACCTACATATCATATGTGTCAATGCATCAGAACAACCAGTTTGATTCTGGGTTGATTTACAGCCTACTGAATTTTTTTGTCATTTTACAGTAAACAGTGACATTTCTGTGGTTACTTAAATGCCTCAGACATGTCAGTAAACTTATATCATTAACAGTTTTAACAGAATACAAACTGGCGGTGTATCATTTGGAGCAGAGATGTGTTACATGAACATGTACAACCTCATCAGGGAGCTGATGATAACTCGCACCACACAGGACTGAATAATTGGGACAGACCACCTCATAAGGAACCGACTGGGGTGTAATTACAATTTTGTGCTTTAGATAAAGGCAGCTGTGATATCAATACAAATGTCTGTATGATACACTTTAAACAGACAATACTGTACTTACTATTGATGGGCTTAAAATCTTTACCCCGCACTGACTAATACCACTATCAACCCTTTATTCTGCCTTGCTTCCTTTGTACCTGCACCGGTGACAGGCTAATACTTGTAAATTCATTTTGAACGCAGGTGTTTTATTTTTTAACATGCTGGGTGTTTCCAGTTCTGTGTGCTTAATGTGCGGCTATTGGACTGCAAATCAAATGGCATTTAAATGCTGAGAAAACAGTCAGACTCTCTTTGTCTGCCTGGCAGGGATTAAATATAAATCCATAGTTGCAACTTTATCTGCGGTCAAAAGGTGATACATGACTATAGAAATGGACACTACTTCTCACTCCACAGATGTCTCTGAATGATGTTTGCTGGTGACACTTTTGGAGGTGGTGACATGATAACTGAGTCTTTACTGCATCAGGTTGGTTGTGAAACTGGAACATTGCAGGACTTAAAATCTTAAATCAGTGATAGTGATGTCGTCTCCACTATAACACCTCTTCCCCATTTCTCCTGCAAAACACAGAGCTGGGGGGCACAATATCTCATCATTCAGCCATTATCTGTGTATTATTTATAGCTTCCAGATGACACTACACACTCTGATCCATACTGTCAATCAGATGCTGAAGCAGCCACCCAAAAACCAGACCAGTTTACTCAAACCAGCACCATAAATCCAACACCAGCTGCCTGTGATTTCATCTCTGGCAATCTGCCATCTATTCTCCCTGTCGCTAATGTCTCAGCACCAAAGTCCACTGACGATGACAGCAATGATTTAAAGGCCTTTAAACGGTGCGTGGAAATATAAATCCTGATTTTATTTATTTATTTATTTATTTTTGCACATGTAGGCCCACGCCATAGTCTCTGGCCTGTGCATGGTTTTCCAGCTGACTCAAATACCCTGACATCTCTACGGGGCTGTATCGTGTGCATGGCTTGGAGAAAGCCACGGATGGCTGTAGTGAAAGATTACATCAACACAGACCCAAAGGCTCGGATCGATACGCTACCGTTAACGGCAGATTAGCGAATGCTGCCGCACTGGGATTACAGTCTATTAATTGCAGACTAAAAGGCGGATGGAGAACAAAGAATCCGGCCTCTGCTTTTCTCACATAGCACCACACATGAAATCCAAATGTGGGTGAACTGATTAGCGTTATTTGGATTCAATAAAATAATCATTTACGACAATTTGGCCTGCTGACATCGGCGTTTGCGCATTTCAAGTCCGATCAAATTCCAAGTCCCAGCCCATTTACAGCACACACACACACACACACACACACACACACACACACACCTGCGAAGGATGGAGCAGAAGATCTGAGCAGGTCAATGAGGAATGAGAGGTGGGATACAGTGACAAGGTCATCAGCGTCGTGAAAATGGAAAACAATCACCTAGACACACACAACAGGGAAGAAAAGCAGAGGAACAATCCAGCACCTTATTGTTTAAACGCGAGTCCTCCTCCTCCCGATCAGTGCTGAGCTGCGCCCGGCTCCGGCTCCGGCTCCGGCTCCGGCTCCGGCTCCGGCTGCGGCTGCGGCTGCGGCTCCGGCTCCGGCTGCGGCTCCGGCGCTTTTGTGTTGCTGATGCTGCGGGTGCCCGACAGGGACACGCACACACCGACCGTCAGCCCCGCACAGCTGCACGCGTGCGAGATGGAGATGGGAGGGTGTGGCTGCGAGAGACGGGGGTGGGGGGGGGGGGGGGGGGGGGTGGGGCAGCGCCGCCGACACGCCAGCTCCTGTCACCATGCGAGTACGTTACCGTAACGTAAACTCGTGCCTTTCGGAAGTATAGACACGAGGGGACACTGGGATGTGCTGTGGTTTACTGTATGGGGAGTGTGCCGTGAACTAATCATTCTACTGTAGGTCTATTTATAACACTCTGTTTCAGCTGATATAACAGAAATAATAACCCTCCAGAATAAAGGCTCCCCAGTGAAAATATTAGTTTAAATTCATATTTATGAGCCTATAATTATAGGAGCATAACTACAGAGAGCCAGTGTGTCTTCATACTGCCCATAGATAACTCTAGTGTTCTTCAATAAAATGTTAGGGACTGTACAAAGAGTATTAGGGGGGAATGAGGTTAGCAAAGGGGGAAGGTTTTGTGTTTTTATTGTTGCTGAAGGGAAGATGACTTTTCACAGTTTCTCATCCAGAATACCTTTTGTGAAAATTATTGTAAAGAAATAAATGATAAATAGACAAAGATGGCTTTTGGTTTAATATTTAACATATTTAGCTTTTTTTAAAAAACAAAACAAAACAAAACACACCCAATCAAGCATTATGTCACCGATTTAAGGGACAGTCAACTCTCATAAATATCAGGCTGTATCTTGGTGAATGTGATCTAATACTCTGTTCACTTGCTGTGGATTTTTCGAGTAGCTCGTTATACAAAAATATTATTTTCAAATAGTGGGGGCATCTGCATTTTTTTTTTTTTTTTTTTTTTTTTGAGGTCAAGGTGAGGGTCCAGAGAAAATATTAAGAATGATCAGGAGGTTCGTTTACAAAATTAAATCTAAGATTTAACCCCCTCCCCATCCCAATAATTTTTGAACAGTTCCTTATCAAAAACAAAACTGTTTTTAATGTGTGATTAATGATTAATGTGTGTCATACTGTATGTTGCATTGTATCATCTTTCTTGTTCATTTTAAACTCTTAAAGACAGTAAAGCATCTTTGAGTACAATGAAAAGCACTCTATAAATAAAATGTATTATTATTATTATTATTATTAATAATAATAAACCATACAGTGGTCATCATTTAGGGATCCCTGGCATGAAAGGGCTGAAGAACAAGCTCTAAACATCAGACTTTAACCTGCAAACAATACATTTCACCAAGGCTGAAAAGCTTGTTTTAGCTGTCCAGTCTCAAAAAATTAACAAAGAAATATGTTTTAACTAATATTTAAACAATTTTACTCATATAAATTACATTATGCAGGAAGTATGAAAAGGGTTATTATAATCTATTTTATCTGTGTTAATATAAGTTTTACAACCTGAAGGAGTAAATATAACCCTGTATCTAGATCTAATATAACAAAGTTGATATAACCAAGAAAAAAAATATGGTTAACAAAAGTACATTCTTTGCATTATCATGTTAATCACACTGGATGAAAAGTTAACTCCTGGTCTCACAACTGCACATTGATTAGAAATGCAGATACGTTTTTTGTGTTTGTAAAAGATTGTGTAGGCCTTGTTTGCCTTTTAGGTAGAAAGTGATGAGCTTCAGAGTCATTTGGAGCTGAAGGTGATTTTGTTAAGAGTTTGGGCTCTGGGAAAAGACTGGGAGTAAATAACAGACCTAATCTGAAAGGTTCATGTGTTTTAGCATCTGGTTCAAGACTTTAAATACACAGGATTTATTGGTGATTATGCACAGTGATTTTCTGATTAGGTTTTGAATCAGACTATTATAGTAAAAAGTGATGTGATTATGATTGAGTGGATTGACGGGTGGATGTGACTGAGTCAGCTCGTCAGCTCGCCGTTCCTCCATATTGAGAGGAGGGAGTTGATGTGGCAAATTTCAACAACTTGTTTGTGACAAACAATTCTGTTAATTCACTGGGTTGCAGACTTGAAACTAACAGCACCAGCCCTGTGAAACACTGCTATATGATGGTTATTTCTGATTGGGAGCATAAACCACTTGGAGAAAGTGAATGCAGCAGAGAATCGGCACCAAGAAGTGTAAACTATGGATATGTGTGACCAGTGATAAACACTAGAATCAAGTGGGCTATTATAATTCAAGTGCTGCGGCTATAAAGTGGAGTGAAAGTCAAATTTCTGAAAAACTTTGAAGTTATGGTTCAAGGGTTCTTTGAGGGTCTCCAAAGCTTTAGCTAAGCGAGGCAAAGCCAGCATACAGAAACTGAACTACATCTCCCAGATGGCCCGAGGGTACTTCAGGATCCCCTAAGAGGAGGTGCTGGGGACTGTGTTCAGGGCACCTCCCTCTGCAAGGCCCCTTAAGCACAAAGTTCACACATCTTTCTAGTTACAAATATGCCTACATTAATGTATTCTGACAAAATAAAATCATTTGGAGTTTTCTACATATTAATCCTTGTAAATGTTTACATCCTCTGTAGTAAAAAAAAAAAAAAACCGCCAGAGAGGACTTTATTTTGAAAATGTTAACCGGATATCTTTTTTTTATTAATTGTTCTGATATTAGCGTCCCCAGATGAAAACGCCCTGGGAGAGGAAACTAATAGGAAACAAAAACATTAACATCGTCCAGATAAAGGACGTTTTTACACTGTAGACATTTGTTTAAGACAAAGGATTTCCAATATCCAACATGTCAAACGAGTTTTATTTTGACGGTTCATACAGGAATTATATATATTAACGCTCGCTGACTTCACGCAGTTTAAAAGTTAGGTATGGGTACGTGGTAGATAACCAGCGGTCCCCTCTCACGTAGTAGTTGTCTGTAAACTTTAAAAGGCCGATAGGTATCGAGCACCGCAGCCGGACACGCAGCATGGTTCCTCGCAGGCAGGACTACGGGATGAAACGGGCCGGGGCAGCGCGGAGCGGCTCGGTTATGAACTTCAGGACGACGGTGAGCCCGGGCTCTGTCCGCCGCAGCTCCGCCGTGCTGCCGTCGGTGCTAACGTTCCTGGTGATCGTCGCATCCGGAGGCCTGCTGCTCATGATAGAGAAAGGAATGCTGAACAGCATGGATACGCCTCCACCCCGGGGTGACGGCAAGCGGCTGGACTTCATCCGACAGGCTGGGAAACACAGCTCGGCTGCCGTGGACGTGGAGTCCCAGGTAGAGTCTTGTAGCTCACCGTGAAGCTCTGCTGGAGGTTTACCAGGCTCAGTGTAGCCTGCAGAGATTTTGCTTTGTCTCCTGGTATTTCACAATATTAGTCGATCTGTCGAAAACAGGAATAAAAGCTGTAAAGCCATTTCCTCAGTGACATACATTTGGCAGGAAACCATAGCTGTCAACTGATAACAGCTACTAAACACGTTTATTTGTCAATTCTGTCTTTTTAAACCGGACTTAATATGCTGATCAGAAACATTCCTGCAAGGTTTAGGGGTTGGTTCAAGTGGCAGCTATGTGGATTTGCCTTCCATGGCCAACTCCAATGATAAATGTCTTAATCTGAGTGTGCATGTTGTTCATTTCTAACTTTGATCTACTTCCATACATCTGCTCTCAGCAGGGGTACTCCATCAATTTAGTAACATACTTCCATCAAGTTGGGGGGCAGATGTAAAAGATGAATGATCAAAACTGAAGCTGTAGAGGCTCAGATATCCTAACTTTTATTTCCAACAGTGGGTCAGTTTAAAAGAAAAGACAAAAAACACTGGACTTCACTTCCCATAATCCTCTTAAACCTTAAGAAAGTCTTCCAACACATTATACAGCTGTTTTGAGTTATACTAGTAAACTGGTTTAAAATGGGTCAAATGCTCCTTCAACTCTCTGATTTGTGTTCACATGTAGATCCTCCAGGAGATCCGCAACCGGACCATCAGGACCATGTGCAGCCAGAAGAACATGCCCCACAGCATTTGGTCCCTGAGCCCCCTGCAGAGGAAGACGCTGCTGCAGCACATCCTGGTGAATGACAAGTACCACTTCCTCTACTGCTACGTCCCCAAGGTGGCCTGCTCCAACTGGAAGCGGGTCCTGAAGGTCCTGAGCGGAGCGCTGGAGAGTGTGGACGTCAACATCAAGATGGACCACCGCAGCGACCTGGTCTTCCTGTCCTCCCTGAAACCCGAGGAGATCCGCTACCGCCTCAAGCACTACTTCAAATTCATGTTTGTGCGGGAGCCCATGGAGCGGCTGCTGTCTGCGTACAGGAACAAGTTCGGAGAGATCGAGTCTTACCAGAAGAAGTACGGCGTTGAGATCGTGAAGCGATACAGAAAGGGTCGCGCCAAGGACGCATCCGTAACAGGAGATGATGTGACCTTTGCAGAGTTTGTCCGTTACCTGCTGGATGAGGACGTGGAGCGCATGAACGAGCACTGGATGCCGGTGTACAACCTATGCCAACCTTGTGCTGTGTCTTATGACTTCATCGGCTCCTACGAACACCTGGAGGGCGATGCAGAGTTTGTGCTCCAGCGCATCGGAGCGCCTCCGTTTGTTCACTTCCCAGAGAGGCAAACGTGGTACAAGCCCGTCACCACGGAGACGCTGCACTATTACCTGTGCAGCCTACCACAGAAGCTCCTGAGGGAACTCCTGCCCAAGTACATTTTAGACTTTTCCCTCTTCACCTATCCGCTCCCCAACACAACCACTGAACACTGCCGGCATTAAATGTGCAATGTCTGATAGTTTGGAGATTATTTTTTATAAAGAATCATTTGTAATATTTTTATGCGTAGGGAACGATGACAGCTGTTACACTTTTACTTGAGATGTCCTCACATCATTGCAAAAATGTTGATTATTGGATGAGATGGAGACTTGACTTCAAAACCACTAAAGCTTGAAATCAGCTGCAGACAAAGGAAAGAGTTGCTGAGATGTATGTTACATGCACTGTTACAGTAAATGAATCAATTCAATATATATATGAATGCAAATTTTAAATAAGGTTGCAAGACCAGACTTTGTATTTTGCTTGTTTCTTCATGTAGATATTGGAGGAGGTCAGGGGTTAATGGCTTCAGTGGGCATCCAGTGGTTTAGCAGGCTAAAACACAAACCACATACTCAAGAGGGTTGTGGGGTTTAAATCAAGCTTGTGTGTTTTTTGTTTTTTTGTATGTCACAGCCTCTCTTTCCTATCTTTTCTATTTACTTTGGACTATACACCATCAAATAAAAGCAGAAGTCCAAGTTTTGTGACGTAAATCACTGTAGTATCTGTGCTTTTGTATCATTTTATTTTCTGAATAATTTAATAATTTAGACATCAATAAAAAAAAAAAAAAAAAAAAAAACAGGAATATGAAGCATAATACACAGAACCACAGAACCTGAACGAACACTTCTCTTGCTACATGTGTAAAGTTATAGTTGCTGAAAACAAAAGTACCACATACTGACAGGGAGGATGCTCCGGTTATGTAACAATTTGATCAAAAGTTAGCACTGTCTTTAGCTTTAGTGAGCATGATTTCATCCTGGGAGCTTCAGGACAGACGGGGATTTAAAGTGGCACCGAGGGATGATACAGGCTAATTAATGCCGAGGCTTATAACAGCGTTCACAGTTCATGTCGACACTTCAAGTACAGGCTTCTAGTGGTTTGTGACTCACTCATCAGCACCTTCATTTGTCTGTCTGCTCTTAATCCTTGAAGCTCACACTTCTGAAAAGAGGAAGGAAAGAAAGTTCAGTGAAATGAGAAGTAATAGTTAAAAATAGTTTCTATTTATTTTTATATATATTTATATTTTTTCATCATCAAAGGACATGATTTGGTTTATAACCCAGATTTTATTCCCCCACACATCCAAAAATAATGAGCCCTAAAAACAGCTTCATCACTCATGTTCACAGTCTTACTTGTCTGCTGACTTGTCAGAGGAGCGCTCCAGACTTCGGAGGATGGAGCGCTCTGGGGAGGTGTGATGAGAACTGGTGGAGATGCTGAGGGGTGACGAGCTCTGGAGGGATGAGAACGACAACCCCTGTCTGCGCAGCTCCTGGATGGCCCTCTCTCTGAGGACAGAGAGAGTGAGAGGATCAGAATGTACTGCATCTCCACCCTGTAATACGTCCATTAAAGCTTTTGAAGTACATTCCGACTCAGGTAATCACTGTGTAAGTAACACTTTTCTATAACTATATGTAGAGATTAAATCAAAAATAATCCCAGAGTAACTAGGAGGGTGATGAATGGCAACTACAAAGTACCACATTCTAGATCTACATTTAGACAATCAGCTCTGTCCACACAGGGCTGTGAACTTTGGAACACATTAACAACTGAAATCAAATCAACCCCAGATATAAATTCCTTTAGAACAAAGGTTGAGTGTCGGCTAAAAGATAACCAAAGCTCTGTCTGACTATTGGTCTGCTTGTGGTGCCGTTGCTGTCTCTTTTTAGCATGTACATCTGTACATTTTTAGCTAACTGTGTCATTTGTCTGTTTTGTGTTGTTTATTCTTCTGAGGCCTAACCTCATAATCTATGCATTTCAATATATTATTAAGCTCTCCTTTCATACCTGTAGTGCATTGTGGTCTTACGATAATGAAGACTAAAAACCCAACTAGGGACAAGAGTTGAAAATTAAATTAGCAACAGCTATAAAGTTTCCTGCTTTGTATTTGAACTACGGTTAACTGCATTGTCGTTTCTGCTACAGGACCACTTTTTACCATGATCTCACACAGACTCACAAGGTGAAAACAGCACCAGCCACTCAGCCCAGCTGAAGACCAATGGGAGATTCTGGAGCGACATGTTAGACAGTGCTCTGCACCACCGTCATCTAAACACCACGGGGACTCAGAAGCTTGGAGAGTCAGAATCAAGGAGCAGTGAAGCTGTTCAGGCAGATGGAGGCTGACAACTGACTAAGACACTTCATGTTGGTTTTTCCTTTCATTTATCACCCATCTGTAGACTTCCTTTCATGTCATTAAATCATCAAGTGATTCCTGTCCTGTGGGGGTGGGGGTAGTGGAAAAGTCAGTTTCAGTGTGAAGACCAACAGTTGTCGACCTCACCGTTCAAAGCGTTCAGTGGTTAACTGTCTTTTCAGAACGTCCATCTCCGTCTGCAGCTGAGACACTTTACCACGGAGCTGCAACACCTCCCGGGCATGCTCCGCACTGAGTGTACGTACACACACAAATTATATTCAACATCTTTAAAACATTCAATATTCTACTCAGTTGTAAGAAGTCCAAGCAGTTTTATTGAGGGGGTTTGTTTACGTTTTGCTGTCAGCCAGCGTGAGCCTGTCACGAAGGACTTTCAGCTCTGACTCCCTCTCGCTGGCCGTCAGGTGAGTTTGGAACTCCTTGTGCCGATTGGTTGAGAGCAGTGTTTCCAGGTTACGGACAGTCAACCTCTCACTGGCCAGTTGCTTCTTAAGTAGCTCGGCCTCTGACCGAACATCCTCCAGCTCTCCTGTGACCTAAAAACCACGCACACATTGACAGAAAGCACAAGTGTCTCAAGACAGATAACTGCTGCTGGTGAGGCAGCGTGCACGCGTAGTGGAACGTGCCAACACTTCACAGCCCGCACCCATGTTTAAACCTGAGTCACAGCCACAGTAAAGCTCACCCTCTCCAGGTCCATGCTCTTGGAGGTGAGCTGACGTGCAGTGAGCTCCTTGCCAGAGTCCAGTTTGACACAGAGCTCCCTGACAGAAGCCAGATCTGAGAGGAGAGCTGCCTTCTCCTCCTGAGCTTTGTGTAGCTCCTCCTCCAGTCGGGACATCCCACGAACCAGCGAGGATACCTGGGCCTCATAAGCTTGCAGGGCCTGCATGTGCTTAGGAAAACAGCAGGGTGAAAGGTACATTTATCTCACATGGGTTAAAAAAAAAAAGACAAAAAAAAAAAAAAGGAAAAATCTTCCTCCCTAGTATGAATGTATCAGCTGCTTGTTCCAGCACGTCTCACCTGTTGGATTTCTCTTTCCTGGTGGCCGACAGTATCGCGGAGGTGCCTGCGTTCTGTGTCTGAAGAGAGCAGCTCCAGGCGGATGGAGTTGTTGAGGCCCTCAGCCTGCTGCAGCTTCTGCTGGTGCTCCTCCACCTCAGAGTGAGCCATTCTGAACCTCTCCAGCAAGTCCCTGTTCTCCTGCTCCTGTGGGTCAAACACCTAGCTTGGTGAGACTGAGTGGACACCTATAGGATGTCCAGATACTGAATGGAAAAAAAAAAGATTCTTCCATCCCAGAGTATCACACAGACATTATCTACTACAAAGAGTCTTGAACAGCTGTAGGAGTGAACAGTCCTCTCTTGCCTTTGTGGCCATCAGTTTCTCGATTCTGGACACCTCAGAAATGTAAGAGTGGACTCTCAGCTTCAGCTCATCCTTCTCGTGCAACGCCTCTTCCATCTCCATATGTACAGCCTGGACAAACACCAGAAGAGCTGCTGTTATTTCTTCCTCGATTTCCTTTATTTTCCTTCTCTTTCTCTGCACACGACACAGCAGGAACAACTGAATACAAGCTTTATTACGTACTTGGTTCTCTCTGGTCATTGTGGCCAGGTCATCCTGCAGCCTCCTGTTCTCTCTGACTGTGACTTCTTTGTCTCTCCTGAGCCCAGCGAGCTCCTCCTGAGCAGCATCCAGCTGTCTCCTCAGGCTGGTTATCTCCCTCTCCCGGCTGTTTAACGCCCCCTGCAGCTGACTGCAAGGATCATGCATTATTTGTGTGAGAATTTATCATGACGCTCTGTTGTATTGAAAACTGACCCTGTCAGCTTGAAGTCCAAGACACTCACGCTATTGAGTTATCCATTTTGGTAACTGTGAGTCTCAGGCCTTCAAGGGTGTTTTCCTGTGGAAATACAACAAAAACTGAGCTTCATTTGTTTTCAACTTATGACACAGAAAGAGTCACCACCTTCACTTACTGTACAGTGGAACTGAGGACGGGACCTTTTCATAGCCAGTATGGACAGGAGAAATGATTACAGGGATCAATACCTTTTCATTGTGCATAAAGGGATGTCAGTGCTGTTTTCAAGACAGGCTTGAAATAAATGTGAACTTGTACTTTAATAAAAGCTCATACTCTTGATGGTATTCGTTTGTGACACATACCTTCTTGGACAGCTCCTCCTGGAGAGCAACCAGCTTCTCCGTCTTTTGATCGACTTCATCCTGCAGAGCATCTTTCTCTCTGTCCAGGGCAGAGACCGACTTCTGAAGAACAGCCACGTCTTGCTTGTGCTTGGAGCCCCGCTGACTCAGCTCCCCTGGCAGACAAACCCACATCACGAAAACAACTGAGCAACCACAGAGAAGAGACTGCAGCAGAACAACGCAACACTGATCAAACAAATACTCACCTAGCCTCTCCTCCAGTTTCTCTATCTGCTCATGGGCAGCGCGCAGCTCATTCATCTTCACAGACAGCCTGTGCTGGGTGTCAGACAGTGACTGCTCCATCTGCTCCTGCAGCAGCCTACAGACAGACAGGCAGGGAAAAGCCAGTCAGTCCATCTCTAATACACTGGCAATAAACACGACAAACCCCTGACAATTAGCAGTTTGTTGACAGGAACACAAAGTGTAGTGTGAAGACACTGACAACATCATACATTTTTAAAAGCGTATCACCATCAGATCCATGGTTCTGTTATGAACATTTCATCTTTTATTCCACATTTCAAAACAAACCTCAGAGCGTTGGACTCTGCCCTCTGCTGGGCCGCCTCCTCTGCATTCTGGACCAGAGCAGCAGACCGAACCTTCAGCTCCTCCTGCACAGCTTCCCTGCTCTCCTTCAGCAGACACACCTGTGACTGCAGGTCCAGCTTCTCCTCCTCCAGCTGCACCATGATACACACAACGAGCCGGGTGAAAACACAGCAACACAAAGCTACTTAGGAGCAAAGTGACAGTGCTGAACATTATGATGATTCTTTGCTGGGACTTTTGAAGAAGCTGTGGTGAAGAAGCAGAGTTTCTACTGAAGCATCCGGCAGGCTTACACTCTGAACAGCATCTTCCAGGTCAAGAACCCTCCTCTCCTCTCCCTGTCTGTCTGTGAGAGCTGAGGTCTGGGCAACCTGCAACATGTTTGAATGTTAGTGTGGGACATTTTCAAATGGAGTTGTGAATAAAGATTATTTTCATTTTCAAGATTTTTGATATAAAATGTCAGAAAACACTGAGAAATGTTCACAACAAGTCCAAGGTGATGTCTGCAAATGTACTGTAAAAGACTGTAAAAGAAAACTAAGGAAACCAGCAAATATTCACAATGAAAAGCTTGGAAACAATTCTTCCTTAAAGAAAAAACAACAAACAAACAAAAAAAAAATGACTGAAACAACTGATCACTTATTAAAAGTGTTGCTGAACAATTGTCTGTTGATCATCTCATTGATTTATTGACTAATGGTTTAAGCTGCAACATTCCAGATGAGCTTAACTGTGCAGGAACTTGTGACATTACTAAAGTAACCATGTTAACAAAAGCTGACGACAGACAGAATCAACAGCTGCAACTGGCTAAAAATTTCAGTCTGACCAATGGTAGATACAGATCACAGTATGTACTGCAGAAATCCTGTTTCACTGCTGATTTATTAACTTATCTATACATCATTACATGGTAATATAGAGAGTATACCATATATTATATACACTGTACCATAAGTCTATGGTGCAGCAGAATCACGTGCAGGAAGTCATTGCTCTGGGACTAACCTTTAATCTCTCCATCAGTGTGTCTCTTTCAATGCTCATCTGCTCCATTTTGATTTCTGCCTGTTTAAGCTCCTCCTGCAGGTTCAAGATGTCAGCTGACTTATCTGAGCTACGGGCCAGCTTCAAATCCTCTTGAGCCTGAGCGAACAACATCAGGTCTTTAGCAGTGTGACATACGTCCTGTCAAGCACATACCTAATGATACGTTGTATTTAAAACTCACCTGTCTATACAGGGCTTTGAAGTGGTCTCTCTCAGTGCAGACGGCCTTCACATTGTTTTGGATGTCCTCCATGTGCTTCTCAAAGTCCAGCAGAGCAGCCTTCAGCTCGTCTCTTTCCTTCACTACACGAAGCAGTTCTGCTTCTGCAAAACCTCCCTGAAAATATGGAGCCATTCAACTGTGGACTTCTTGCGACAGTTCTATAAGAAATTATTAAAGACTCCACTTAAAAAAAAATCCTCAAATTTAAAACTTTCTTACCCTCGTTACTTTGGACCTCGGACTACTGCCTCTGCGTGGACTGCAGCTGGGGCTTAAGTCCAGACCACCAGCCCCTCTGACTCTTTTGTAGCGCTCAGCCTCCTGCCGATAGTAATCTCTCTCCTCCTCTAGACTCTTGACAAATGCGTCTAGACGAGATGGTGAGCGCTCCCTTCCACAGACACCGTGTTTAGCCCGCAGTGTCTCCAGCTCCAGCACCAGGTCTTTGTCTAGGAAACGGTAAAAAGTCAGTAATATTTCATGTCAACAATGTAAAGCTGCTAAAAGAAGAGTGTTCAACAGCTGAGGTACACCACGAGGCTGCTTACCGGCTGCCATCATTCTCTCCACTTTGTCCTGCAGCCTGATTTTCTCCTGCTCCAGGAAATTCACCAGTCCCTCCATTTTCTCATTCTGCTCTTTGAGCTCCACCAGCTGATCTCTCAGACGGTCTCTTTCAAAGTCGCCTTCAGACTGCTCCTGAATTCAATCATTTCCAACATTTTTGGCAAAGAATGGTGGTGTTTGTTCACTCAGGAATTACTCACTTTAGTCCAGGAGTATTCTCAATATGAAAATACAGAATCAGAACAGAACATTTACTGAAAATACCTTTCTTGTTTTTGTGATTATATCCTCCAAGTCTTTTATGATTTTCTGTTGCCTTTGAATTTCTTTCTGTTGAGAAAACACATTTCAGTTTTGTAGGTTGTCATTATTTTAACACTTTGTAACCTTGTGTACTTTTAACTGATGCCTGTAAATCATTTCATGTCTTTCTTCCTGAATTTTCATATTCTCACATTAGTTTCCTGTAGTTCCATGTCAGCGGTTTCCAACACCCGCTCTTTGTCCATCTCCAGGCGCTTTGCGAGGTCGTCTATGTGTGTAAGCTCTTCACACAGTTCCAGGTTCTTTAAAGACAGATTAGCCACTTCAGTCGAGGCATCTTTCTTCCTCTGTTGCAGTCCCTCTACCTTCTCCTCCAGTGTCCTATTGGTCTCCTGTAGGTACTCAATCTGTGCAACACAAAGTAGCAGCTGACAGTCAACAGACAGGGGGTGGATAACAACCAAGCAGACCTCTTTCCTTCCAGAGGAACTAGGCTCAAGACCGTCGTGCATCAAAAATATTCCATATGCACTGATAAAGGACAGTGAATATCCTCTATAACAACTACACTCGCCTGAAGGTTGAGATGGGAAATCAGTTTCTCATTGCTGATGTTTTGAGCCTCGAGAGAAATTACATCATGAGGTCGTCCTCCGTGGAGAACACAATTCAGACGCTCGATCTCTTTGTCCCTCTCCTCCACCTAATAGAGGTAAACAAGAATAAAACAGCACCTAAAGCTCTCATAATAACAGTTAATGCCTCAGAATTTTATAATCTTCTAGATTATTATTTTTTACCTGTGTGTTTAAGTGTTTTATATATTCTTGAGCATTTTCCAGGTCCAGTTTGACCTTTATGATGTCTTCCTGTAGCTCATGAATTCTACGAATCAAAATTACAGTGAGTCACACAGAAATTATGCAAATACAAGCATCTGCAATCATCACATCCATCAAGTGACAACCGCTTCTCTAAATAATACGATTCAGCTGTTAGAAAAGAAAACCAACCTTGAGTCTGCTAACTGCAGTAGGTCAGCTACGTACGGGTCATCAGGCTGTGACACAGGGTAAGCTGATGTGGAGGACGGAGGTATGAGCTCATCAATCTGCATCCTCTGACGTCTGAAAGGAATACTGCGCTTCTTTCCACCTGTGAATGTCACGGTTAACACCAGATTTTTGACTGCTCAGGTCAAATATAATCTGATCCTTTCTTTCAAGAAACACAAGATTTGATTCAACTGAAAAGAAATGTATCAAAATATCAAATATAACTTTCAGTGTGTACTCAAAGGGCTCAGTGCAGACTCCTGGAGTTTACCTGGTGTTTGCACCACAGCTTGCATATTCTTCTCCTGCAGCTGCTGGATGCGCTCAGCTTTCGCCTTGCTATCCTTCTCCAGGCAACGAACTTTGTGCACATACTGATTATTTAAAAACTTAAGGTCTGATGTCTCATGGTCCAGTTTTCTGATGTGGGTCTTGAGCTCTGAAACGAGACAAGATTGTGAGTCTTTTGTGGATTTGTGTGTCAGTAAAGGGGGTGGCTGGTTATCACGGCTCACCTCTGGTGACACGATCCTTGTCCTCCTTCAGCTTCAGGACTTCAAGGTGCAGCTCATTGTTCTCCCTCACCAGTCGGGCATTCTCTGTCCTGTACGGCTCCAGAAGAGCATCGCAGTTTCGGGTTTCTTTCTCGATCTTACCTGCTGACAGTTTGGCATTGCGCAGGCTCTCAGTGGTGTGGACTAGGTCACTGTAACACAGAGGAAGATCTGTCTCAAATACATTTAATCCACAGTGAGTGGTTGGCTGATAGGAGGGTTCCGGCGAGGAGGAGCAGAGAGGCTAAAGGTTTTACCTGAACAGCTTCTCCACTAGTGGCAGTGACTCTATTCCCAGTGGCTGTCGGTAGCCCAGCTGATCCAATCGCTTCCTCAGGTTTACGAACTTCCTCTCTGCGCTGCTGTTCATGGCTGCGATGTGGCGCTGAAGTTACAGTGGCACAACATCGCAGCGTTTACATTGGTTAGCAAGTTAGCTAAACTAAGAAGACACATGAAACAACCTTAATTGTTGAGAACTGTGTCAGGTTAAGAGTAACGGACAGTGGCTAGTTAAGCTTGCTACCGTTAGCCAGGCGTCTGATGTTGGCTAACATTGGCTAGCTATCTTAACGCTAAGTAGCTAATAAATCAATATTAGTATTCTGCGTGCTAATCTATTGAGCTATCGGCTTTTCAATGATAACATGTAGCATTAGCCCGCTGCTCGGCACCGTTTGACTACCGTTAACCACTTCAATGGCCTTAAATCCCAGGAAGTTTGCCTCAACCTACCTTGTTTGGAAGGACACTAGTTTCCTGACAGCTAACGTTAGCTTAACCTACGCAAACTTATTTCTACATCACTGACATAAATGTCTCGCTCGAACGAATTAAATACATAAGATTCATTGTTGCATCTTGTTCTCCGTTAGTTTAATAATCAAAAGCTCTTCCGTTGACATGTTTCCGCGGTAAAGGGGTTTGAAAAGAGCGCCGCTGATCTCTGGTTTGGATTCGTCACCATGGAAGTTAGACACGCTGCTGAGTGTCTGGGGCGGCTTGTTTTGTGAACCGGCCCTGTCCGCGCATTAGGCGGAGGGGCGGGGTCCTGATTGAGCACAAGCACATAACCGATATTCAATACTATGTGATTAATAAAATAGATACAACGATATGATAAAGCATTGGAGGGTTGGCGGATGCAAATTTATTATGTACATATGACATAAAGACATAAAAATAGTATTTAGAGCAGAGTCGTTGAATCTCAAAGAAACAGGCACGCAAACAATGCGGAGACATCTGCACCACTCTCCAAGGTAGAAGTCTCCTTCATCAAAACGCACAGACACACATAGAGGAAATGTTTCATCATCCAAAAAGCAATACAGGGTAGTTTGTGAATATCTAGTGTATGTTCAGCCAGTGTGAGGCAGTAATGAATCTCTATTTAACAGTGCATAGCAGCTGGACTAATGAGACTGAGCAATGCTTGAGAAGTACTCCAACATGTCCTGAATAGTAAACTCCATAGTGATCCCAGATCCAGGATAGCATCTGCCGATCAAATCTTCAAAGTGCTTGTACTGACGGATGAACTCGTCTTGCATGGAGTGCCACACCACCTGGTGGAGAAAATCAGGAACAGCAACATTGAGGAACGACACCTCTGACCAGGTGAGCAGCTTCACCCCTTAAAAACTCTGAATTTCTCACCTGTAGCAGACTTTCCTCTTCACACAGGTGTTTATCCACCTTTTTGTAAAGGTTGTCGAGTCCCTTTTTCACCTCTTTGCCTGGGTATTCTTTGATAACTTTGCGCAGCTCTTGTTTGTTGAAGGCCAGCTGGTAGCTCACCTCCTCCTCGCGAACACCCTGGGCTACACGAGCTTCAACTCCTTCAAAGAAATGCTACAAGAGAGAGATAACGGTTTACCTATGATGCAATTAATACAAGTCAGGATTTTTATATCCTACATATTCCTACTAACGAATAAGTTTTGTGATTTTGTGATAAATGATATTCCCTCTTACATTGAGTTTTTCTAGAGGCTGGCCCAGGGAGTTGATTACATAGGACTGCAGGTGGTCTGTGTATTTGTGCTTGGCTTCTCGTCTCTCTGCGTCCAGGCAGGAGATCTTTAGTCGTGACAGTGTAGAAAAGATGTGGTGGAAATTTTCCATCATCACAACGTCCCTGGGCGTCTTCTGGCTTTCACTGGCTACTTTCTCCACTGGAAAGACAATCGATGTTCACAACTTAGTTTCTGGGCCAATCAGCTAATCAGTGTTTGATTTTAGAGGACCGTTGGTCTCACCATTCATGAAGACGGCCCTGATGAGTTTGACATAAGCTTTATCCAAATCCCCTCGACGTTCTGCGTTACGGAAGATTGTTTCAGCCAGCTCAGCAAAGTCCTCAAACGTATTAACAAAAGATAGGATACCAACTTTGCTTTTCTTCGAGATCTTCACTTCCTCCATCTGTCTGATCTGACCAGACTGTAAGAAAACATTGGATTATTAGTTCAAAAAATGTATAAGCCCTTTGTCACTGAAATAAACCATACTTTCATTTAGGGATGTGCTGACATAAACTGGAGAAAAGAACGCACAAGTTCTCCCTGTCATACAGACTCCACTCACAATGCATTTGTCAAAGTTCCTCTTGACAGTGACCAGCACATTTCCCAAAGTAGTGCTGAGGTACGAGGCCGGATCAACGTTCTCAGCTGTCCACACGTGGTGACTCATCTTCACCAGCATGTAGAGAGAGTTGAAGCTGTCAATCTTGTCACCCAGAGCAATGAGACTGTTGAGCTCTGTCTCGATGCTCTGGAAGATTTTATTCATCATCAGCCGCACCATGTCTTTCCTTTGGTCAAGAAAGTTTGGGAAAAACAGCAGTCAGAGGTAAGAGAAGGAGAAGAGAGCGCTACATAGAAAATATGATATAATTTGGTTTCATATATATATATATATATATATATATATATATATATATATATATATATATATATATATATATATATATAAGAACGTTTCTGGCTGTGAAGATGGGTGATATTTGCAGCAGAGCTGTTTGCAAACGATGTGCAACTACTCACTCTGATGACAAGGAGTGTCTGTGTTCTGCCTGAGGAGGCACTCTTGACGGCGTGCCTCCATCTGATTCCTCTGTCTCAGGCTGCCAGGACAATGAACAATAAACATGACAAATGCAAACAATGCTGTATGCTGTGATACTGTAACTAAAAACATGCCAGCGTCTGTTATTGCTGTATTATTTCACGTTTTCAGAGGAGAAAAGATTTTCCACTTTCAGGCAGCACCACATGAGTAGAGCTACTGATGTAAAGTGAAACAGCAATATTATTTTGGATTGGGCGATTTCATGTTACTAAAGGATACACATCAGTAGGTGGCACGCTGATTGATCCTCCTGTCACAGTTATTTCCCGTATGTGATCACAGATTTACCTGAGCAAGTGGGGGTGCAACTGTTGGGTGCTGCTGCAGCTTAAAGAACTTGCTGATGAAATCTTGCTCTGCAAGACACAGAGGCTCCAGCTCACTGAGGACCTGCTCAAATATCTGCAGAGAGAAAAAAACTGTTTAATCTCCCACTACAGAGCAACATAGGAACACACGGCTGATTTGATTAAATCTGTGCATCTGTGGCAGCGTCACCTTGTCAAACTTGGTCCTGTCTGCCACGTCCAGGTCGGAGGCAGACATGTTGCCCATGTCCAGCAGCGAGGACGACTGGGAACGCCGGCTGTTGGAGCCCTGCACTGTCAGCTTGTTCAGGCTCGAGGTAGAGCCTGTCAGCTTCCCAGAGCTGCCATGAAGGCCTACGACAGCACAACAAATGCAGTGTGATTTAATCCCTTTAGTGCAATGAGCTCAAGTTTTGGGAACATCAGTCAAACTGCAGGCTCATGTCTGTCAATTATGACACTATTAAAAATATTCAAATCATCAAAAAATAATATGGTTATCAGAGGTTAGCTTTTGTAGGCATTTATCACAGAATCAGATTATGTGATAATGCATTAAGCAGCATTGTGAACATTTAGCACAAACCAACCAGGTACATGGCGAGATGATGGTTTGTTGGGCTTTAAGTGTTTTGGCGGTAGCGAAGGAGTTTGGGCAACTTTTAGTGCAGTTATGTAAGGCACAGTGGTAAGAAGCAGACTAGGTAATTAACAGTGGAATAGCTCTATCCAGGTGGCATACTTACTTTCTGTTTCCTGTTTGAGTGCACTTTCTTTCCGCGGAAGCGTGGCTGCAGCCAGTTAAAAAGGCAGGCATCAAAGACAGAGACAGGTTAGGCTTAAAACATGCAGCATGGGAGGAGTGAGGCCAGACGTTAGATGTACAAAGTTACACATATGCTGACGTGCATTGCAGTGGCTGAAGTACATGTGCTTGTAGCATTGGACAAACCTTTGGAAAACAAATTCTTTTTTTTTGTTTTCAGAAGGGAAAGCTAATACGGAGTGCAGAAAGCAGACTTCTATAATCCTGCCAAAACCAAAGCTCAACCAAGGACCCTATTTATATTTTAAAGATTAAAAAGAGTACAGAATTGAGCATGGGAGGTCCCCGTGCAAAGGGAAGAGGAGACGTTATCAAAAGATAAAACAAGGAGCAGGACTATTACACTTTGGAAGCAAACATTAGTTAGGTGATGTAGAAAAGGCTGGAAAGAAATGAGACCTTGTTTCCATATTTAGACATGAATTTTCCATTCATTTCTCTGTCACAGCACAATACAAATATAGGACAAAATACTCAAGATGCAGTGAAATTCACATTGTCTTTGAGTAAACTACATGTTGCAGAAGGGAGAAAAAAAACAGAGAAGTTACTCAAAAAAAATCCTAAATCACACGTAACAGCATCAAGTGCAGAAGACAAACATGCTCCATTCCAGGTCTCTGAATCATCAGCT
Organism: Trachinotus anak; assembly: GCF_046630095.1. Lineage (NCBI taxonomy): Eukaryota > Metazoa > Chordata > Actinopteri > Carangiformes > Carangidae > Trachinotus > Trachinotus anak. Next base: position 3,305,106 of record NW_027273861.1, on the reverse strand, counting down.
CTTACCAAACTTGCTCTTCGCCTCCTTGGTCGTACCCGCCATCTTTATCTTGGCGACCTCAAAGAAGTCTTTGATTTCTCGTTCATATAGTCTGCTCATATAGTCAACATAGGTCTGAAAAAGAGAGAGAGAACATTTGTTTAGATGCTTGGGAGCAAAACACCACATCTCGAGTACATCTCGAGCTTAGCATCAAGGATGGAAATGTGGAAACAACTAGCCTGAAAGGTAAATAAAATCTGTACACATGCACATTTAAAGGTCACTACTTAAAAGTGTTCCTCATTAAAATCTCTGAGAATGAACAGACCTATGTTCTATATGTTGTTGAGTCGTGTTTCTCCTAAATGTTTCCATCAATTGTCAAACCATAGAAATCTGTGATTTTAATCATAGTAATGGTCCATTTCATTTGGTCGCCTGTCAATGCACTGGTGCTGTGTTTTTCTGCCAGATCTCAAAACTGACTTTTATCCAGTTTTAAGTCACGTTTTTATGACACTTTTACACCTTGCTTGTTTTAAACTATATATTTTAACTGGATGAAGGATCGACGTCATCAGACGTCTGGATCTTAAATTATCAGAGAAAAAAGCTGAGTAAATGTTAGACAGCTCAGCTCCCAGCTGCACAGACATCCTGTGTCTGCTGAAGACCATTGGTGAATCACTGATTTTTAACGTGCAACTACTTTATTTTTTTAAAACATCTGGTGGGTTTGTTATGGAGAGATGGAGACCTCTGCAGATAAAGCGGCTGTCAGTAAAAACCTCCTGAACGCCTGCAGTCTCAGTTTCCAGCCACTCTGAGATGCCCTGTGTCACTGATTTTTAAAGTGAAACTGCTTTATTTGTTTTTCTACCGGTTTTAATCCCCTGGTCTGTGGATAATTCAGCTCCTGGTAAAAAAAAAAACCTCCTGAGCCACTGACACTGAAGGAATCCAAACCAGGAGAAGCTGAGAGCAATGGTGGTGAAGACCACAACTCCCACGATCCCACGCTAGTTCACGTCTTTTGTTTTTTTATGATTGAGAGACCCCTAGCAGCAGAAGTTACATACTGTGTGTCTAAGTGTAATTGTTCTCTTTGTTATGGTTACAGACTCTCTCCACCTCCCTACACATTTGAGTCAAATTCATTTGTTAAGAAGTAATAAAACACACAATGCATAAAGTTAAAGATGAATTTGACTGATTTCTTTTTTAGATTTTCTGTAGATCTCGTGATAATATCATTCTCATTAATTCTTTTGGCCACAATTATCCTGTAGTGAAAATCTGGTATCATGACAGCCTCAATTCTATTACAACTCTTTTATGGCTAATATTGTTGTGTTTATGACAAAGTAGGAGTAAAGGAGAGTTTGCTATAAACTGCACTTGTCTTCACCAAATCAGCAGTATTGAAATCATGACGATTACAACTTCCAGATACAGATGTAAGTGTGGTATTGATCCTCTTATCTAACTCTCTGCAAAAAAGTTAATAAGCATATTTTCCAAAATGTGGAACAATTCCTTTAAGGGATTTTTGTAGGATAATACCACTGACCCTTGACAGGCCCTCGTACTTCTCCCTGTGGGTGTTCTTCAGCCACTCCATGAGCTTGGAGTAGCGCAGCAGGTCCCTGTGGAGGGGGCTGTGTTTGGGCAGGGTCAGCTCTGCAGTGTGCTGGGACAGGGTGGAGCTCTGGTCGTGACCCTGGATGACGGAGCGAGAGGTAAGAGACAATTTGAAATATATTCAATAGAAGAGTAAAACAAACACTCTGCTATTGAGTCTCATGTCATCTGTCTGTGTACACACAAACACACCACACGTTAAGGAGGATTTATATTTTGCTTCATATTGTCTCCTCAAATCACCATGAAACCAGATGTTTTTAAAAGATGAACAACAAATTGTTCAACTCAAAAATCCAACACCTTTTCAACTGAACTTAATGATGAGCTTATTGAAAAGCAGAACTCTTACTGCCATACTGATGGTCTCCTCACTCCCCCTCAGTGTTAGCTTGTTCAGTCTCTAGTGCTTTTACCACAAGACATGCACGCAGAGCAGACAGGCGCAGGATTTTATGATACGAGACCTTTTGCAACAAAGCCATGTTAGCACCCAAACATAATAAAGCCCTTAGCTGAGTGCAGACAGTTGGTGAAGGAGACAGATGGGCGGTGCCTCTTCAGCTCTGAGCTCAGATGAGAGATGTTGAAGTAGTTAGAAACATATCCCATGCAAGAAGTAATGGAGGGCCTGGAGGGCGTCTAAAGTAATGATATGTAAGTTGGAGTGAGGTATGCCAGGTCAAACATTAGCAAAGAGGGGGGAGGTGGGTGTTGCTGTGAGGGTACTCACTGGAAGTGACAGACAGGAGGACCTATAGAACTGAGGGATGGTCATTTTGAAGTGACTGAAGTGGTTGAACTGACACAGAGACAGAGAGCAGAGTGGGATGTTTCAAAGTCAGCAAAACAGAGAGTCAAGAATAGGAGGGACACAACAGGAAGGAAACGACACAAGGAAGCCGAGAGAGAGAGAGAGAGAGCCTGGAGAAGAACAGGAGAGACTGCAGCCCTCCATGGCACAGCAGACTCACAATAGCAAGGGTGAGGACAACACAAAGTCTATCCCCTACTTTGTTTCCTTTACTCTGCTTTAATATTCAGATAAAAAAAGGTGCCAGAAATAAACATGTGTCTGTTTCATTCCACAGCTCTATATTGCAAAGCATTCAAAGGTTATTTAAACTGTAGATACTTTAATGAGGATGGTTATTGTACTAGTGACCAATAATCTGACATGCTGAATTTCTATGTAATTTTAGACCTAGAAAAGGCACAAAGACAACATCAGACAGTCATAAAATTTATCAGAATATTGCCAAATAATCAACCAGCTAAAACTCCAACATAACAGTTTTCTGTACTTGTGCTCAAACAATACATATTCCTTGTCATATCAGTATGTCTGTTACCTGGTGGACAAACACATTGTTGAGATGATTGGTGAGGCGGCGAGCAAAGGTGTCTCTCAGTTCAGCAAACAGGAGCTGCTGCTGCGTCACAGCCATCAGCTTTTCATGGCCTATGACCAAAGAAGGAGAACTTTAATTTGATCAGCTACTTCAAAAGCAGCTACGAGTAATCGATAACACTTCATTTGTAAACCAACCTGGTCGGAGGGCCACGTTCATGCACTGCAGAAGAGCCTCAGAGGCGTTGATGCAGGCCTCAATACCTTTAGGGGAGGTCAGGTCTCCATCCTGCAAGGCCCTGATGTGTCCCTTTGACAGGTCCATGTAGTTCTACGTGAGGAGGACACATCACAGGTCATTGAAGTCCAATAATGAAGTGATAAATTTAGTCTTCAAACACAGAACTGTAAGGGTTTCAAAATTAAAATATCTATGTTCTAAAACTGTTTTAAGCACAGTAAAACACTTTTTAAAAATCGAGCTAGCAGCTACTGTTTTTGAGCAAACTGCCCTCTGATAACTGTATTTAGATCAAATTATGTCTTAAATACAGTACTCAGACTACATCCACACTGCTACACTTTTTGTTTTAAAACAGCTTTTTAAAATGAAAACAATCCCTCCAGATGACCCTTTTAGCTCTGTATGAGAAACGATCTGCGCCACACAACCACACCTGAAAACACATACATACATGAACATTCACGTACAGTGGGCATGTGCGAGCCGGTGTAAACAGGAAGCAGATTGTCTACTCTGCAGTTGTACTTAGCTGCGGAAAATATTACGAACAAGGAAAGCAAAGGCAGTCATAGCGTGCACAACTTCACTGCACAACAGCTGCTAGCAAAGACAATAAGGTTGTTCTTGTTATTCATTGTTCATGTTGCTTTCACCGCTGGCAGTCAAGGTTGATAAGACCCTAACAGGGAGCGACCAGGTTTGGCTACATCATCATTTTAACAAGTCTCCATTTTTGTCCTTCCAGACTACAACACAAGAATTTTCAAACTAACACAAATCCAGCTGTGTTCCCAAAACGCTATGTTTTCAGGGCATGAAAACTCCAGAGTAGTGTGGACGGGAGGTGAAAATGTAGCAAGAGAGAGGCGTTTTAAAACAAAAAAAAATAGTAGCGTGGACGTAGCCTTAATTTCATGCATTAACAATTGAAAACATTGAGCGAGTTCCTCACCACTAAGAACTGGATCTCATCCAGCAGTTTGCCATTGTTGGTATTGCTGATCTGGATGAGGCGGTTGCTCTGGGAGATCTGGTCCATCTGCTCCTTGACACTCTGGAGCATCTCCTCATAGCTGCTCAGCTTTCCCTCAATGGTGTCCACCTCTGCCAGTGCCTCATCCAGCAGCTGCATCAGGATATTGACCTGCTTCTCCGATGCCATGATGGACTGGATGTTGGCCTTAAAGTACGAAACAATGAAGAGGGTATTAATGTTTCTGTTCAGTGAATATTTATGTCCACACTCACAGGGGAAATAATAAATAAATAAATTACGAACAACACTTCTCATTCTGGGTGCTTCACTCACCCCGTCTAAAACCTGCAGCTCCTTGGAGAGCTGCTCTGCAAAAGCCTCAGCGTTAGAGATGGCGTACTCGCACATCTCCACCATGCTCTCGATGTCCTGCTCCTCGCGGGTACTAAGCTCCTGGTAGTCATCCAAAGCGTCCTCGTCGCCCCCAGTGACACTCTGGCTCTCGCCACTTGGCACAGACTCTAAACCCGTGAAAACAGATGAGAAAGCATGTACAGACCATGAGCACAAATACAAAGTCCAAGACTTTCTTCCAACACAGCAGGCTTCACACTCTTCTTGTATGCATAAATCACTCAGTAATAGGGACGGACATTTTTAATCAATTTAACCGAACTGACTGTTGATACATAACTAATAACTGATATTAACTCTCAAAACACATTTTAAATAAGTTATAAAATAGTATTCATTTACTACCACAGTTGAAAATGTAATGTGAATTTAAACCATACTAAGTCCAACTGCAGGTTATGTAACTCCTTAAAACCACAAACAGAAGCATGACTACAGTCTTTTATCAGCTAAATGTACTTCTCTATATTTGTTCTGCTGGGTAAAATAACTGCTCTGTAAAACAAATTAAAGCACAACTGAACGAACAACCACACTTTGCTCTGGACCAATTAGAAAAAATAAGGGCAACAACTTTGGGTCAAGTTAATTACAGAGTACATTAATAAACACATGTCAGTAAATAGTCTTATGAATTAAGGTGATATGGACAAGTAAAAAAGATAAAAGTGAAGTAAAAACATGACCTAGATGCATGTTATGATTATTGAAAAAAAAATTTAAAAAAAGGAATCATGCCCATCCTTATTTACAAACGATTCAAACAGCAGGAGCTTTAAGAAGGGGGAGAGTTTCTAATGAGGAGGGTGGTTTTGAGGTCATGATCATAAAATGGAGAGGAGTGAGGAGAGGGGGGAAGTTAAGTCCTACCAACCTTCCGCTTTAGGAAGTTCTGGCCAGAGAAAGTTTAAGAGAGAAAAGTGAGAATAAAGGAGAATTTAACACAGAAAGCCATACCACAAACCAGGACACAGAGAAGAAGATAACTCTGAACATGCTATTAATAAATCAAATCAACCAAAAGTCAACAAAGTTCCTCATTTCTGGTCAAAATTAGAATACCTCAAACATGACCAATACACACTAGGGTCAGCACTATCGGTTTAAGAGAAAAAGACACGCCTTTAAGCAAATGTAATCAAATCATGAAAAGAGGCATGCGGTCACAGGGATGGCTAAGGATAGAGTGTTTCCACACCTTCCAGCAGCTGAGAACTGACATTCACAAACTCCACCTTCTTCCTCAGATAACGCTGGTTCAGCTTCCAGATGCAGGAGATGAAGGAGTTTTTTTCAGCTGTGCTGCTGGCCAGCCAGCGATACACCTTCTCAAAATGTAGGTCGAATTCAGGATTTTCCTAAAAGACAACAGTAAAACAGAGAGTATTTAAGATATGAATGAGGGAGAAAAATAACTTCTTGATGGTTATAGGTGCAATAAAGAAAAAATGACAGACCAATTATTATTTTTCTGACCTTGCTTGCATCTTTGGCATCTACTTCTGTCAGATCTCGGAGCTCCCAGGTCTGCTGGCGCTTGTAAAAGTCCCCTTTGTCAGATTTCTTCACCTTCACCACTTTAACCTGAACAGGCCTCTCTGTGGTAACTGAAAGGAAAAAAAACACATTATTATGATTCCAAAATCATTTACTTTGTAAGATTAATAGTTATTTACAGCTGCGTCTGTGGTACCTGTCGCACACAAGAAGCAGTTCTTCTTCTTCTTCCCTGCCTTGCAGACATTGACGATGCCGAGGAGCCGCTCATCGTTGGGTGTGAAGATGTCCCTCTGGAGGGCATGCTTGATGGCTGTCATGGTGGATACTGTAACACAGAACACAGCAGCTACTGTAGCATCATTTCTCTGACATATTGCTAATTCACTGTACAGTTTTTGCAAATGTATGAAAGCAGAGATCCAGTCCTGCTAATGACAAGAGTGCACATATATCAACCTAACATTTAGTTTATTATATTTCACATACATTACAACCATTGTTCTTTATGTTTCCCTCATTTATGACTTATTGGACAATATTGTCAGACGTTATCTTAACGCTTGTGATCGCAGGTTTGTGTCTATCAGACTGTCAAACACTGCTCTAACGGCATCTAGCTTACAGACTTTCAGAGGCTGTTGATGTAAAAGCCACAAGGTGTTAAAACCGCATTTTAAAAGTCAGCTTCCAGTGTTAGCCACGGAAACACTAGACTAAAAGTAGTGCTGCACCCAAAGGCCCTTCCCAAAGTGAATGCACCGATGTCCTCTCTGTCTGTTAGCTTGCTGGCTGCTAACGTTGTTGCTAGCTTGGAAGAGCTAGCTACTGTTAGCTCATTTGCAGTTCCGGAACACGTAAGGTCCGACACTACACTACAGGGGAATAACCTAAAATACACCGCTGTGGATTTTTAGTCAAAATGCTCTCTCTTCGTATCTTGACAGAGGTATGTATCATTAGTTGGCGTTACCTTGTTTTGTCAGCCCACCAGCCCTTTGCAAAGCGCCGCCCTCTCTCTTCCTGGTTCTCTGACGGAGAGGTCATGTGGTGGTCACACTGTTGTCAACATCCAGCTCCACCCACAGAGACCATGGATGTATATGCACATATTAAAGCACAATATAAATATGGATACTGCTTCAATGCTTGATTTGGAAGATCTGTCTTGAAGAGGGCCTAGTTTTTGGACGTTCACTCTTACAGCATATATCATGCTTTGCTTACATTGTACATGTTTTAATGAAATCACCACACCAGTCAGAAATTATCATTCAGACCATCCCAGGCCACACTCACAAACCATCCAACCCCTTATGTTGTATGGCAGGCTAATCCTATAAATAAATAAATAAAAAATTAAAAATGTGTGACTGAACAACAAATTTGAAAAAATATGTGTTCAATTATAAATAGGCAATTTTTAAAAACAATTTTCACAATTGCATGTTATTGTAGGAGAACGTAGAGGCTACATGTGTACTTGCTATAGTCACAGCAGAAACCCCATATAGGCCATAATTATATTATGTCGATAAGTTAATGGTCTCATACAGTCTAAAGGTGGATGTCCATGTGTTTTTGATTATAAAGCAGGTCTAGGTTCTATATAAATAGTGTAAAAGTATCAAAGCCTCAGTCCACAGAGAAATGCACACAGCCTGTATTAAGAAACTGAGCCTTAAAATGAGCCCTCAGGACTTCTGTGACTTTGTGATGTCACAACTAAGCAGTCACCCCTCTCAGCCACGCCCCAAGCCACACTCACCTGAACCCACCATCCAACCTTGCAGGATTTGGTTTCTCTGTGTTTACCTGAAATCTGTTATATTTTTATGGGATCACTGATAAAACAGTCAGCGAGTCAGAAGAGTACTTAAACCCACAATGGATATAAAAGCTTAAAACACCGGAAAAGTGTAATATATAAGACATTTACTCAAACAGTAGTTGAAGGGAAGTTGTTTTCCAGTTTGTTCTCTCTCTCTCTCTCTCTCTCTCTCTCTCTCATCAGCAATGGATCATTATTTTTACTGATGGTCATTATCAAAGTCAAACTCAGCGTAGAAAGTTTGAGCTGGCAGTAGCAGCACTGAAGCCAAACACAGATGAGTTGATGCAAGAGCTTATCTCATTCCTGCTTGTTATTTTATGCACCGGTCAAGTTGACCGTTAATAGCACAAGCCAAAATGACCCTCAGTCACCGGGAAGTGTCATGCTTCTCCTGATGGGCTGTCCACCACTGCACCCAGTCTCTGACCTGTTAATATTCTATGATAAAAAAAACTTCACTTCACCACTTCAAATAATGAATGACAACCTACAGAATTAGAAACTGACTACAATTCAGAACAAATGCTGCATAAGGGCTTATGTAATAAACAGGCAGTAGAAGGAGGAAAGTTATATTTACAAAAAGTTATTATTAATGTCACATGTTATTGTAGACATAAACACTACTGAAATATTGTTTGAACATGTCATATTTTCTTTGAGATTCTTATTAGACTTCAACATTTTTGACAGTTGATTAATAATAAATTATTCATGTCCTGGAAGCTTTTGTTGTAAAAATATAGGCTACTTAATAATTCATTTGTCACATCTGGGTCTGTTTCACTTTCAAGCTGCAGAATCATTGCAAACCTGGAGATTTTTAGGGTCTATATGTAGATTCAGTGACTGCAAACACACTGTGTCTACTGCTGGCAGTAAACAAATTCTCATTATTGTAAGTAGAGTACTTTAGCATGACAATATATATATGTCTTTTGCAGTTTTTGAGTTAAGAAGTTTTACATTTTGAGTTTCTAAAATGTGCCATCCCATGCTGCTGCTGGACCTTTTGTTAATGATGCTTACAAAGTTATGTTATGTACTGTCTACATGATCTTTTTCAGAACACTAGGTGGCATTGTTGATCTATATAATAGCAGTAATTTCCATAAATACCAGTTCCTTGTTTTTTGTGTTGTGTTCTAGCATACAGTCTATGTATGTTTCTTTGTTTTCAGAGTTGTAATGATGTATTTGTTATGTGTTTTAACAGTAGAAATGATGTATCTGGTCCTGGTCAATAGCAAGAGTTCATGTAAGCTATAAAGAGATTTTGAGCAAAGCAATAAATAGTCAACTGAATATCACCAGTGTCAATGCAGTGAGTCAGACATGAGATAGAAAAGAAAGGCGCCCATCAACAAAATGATCTGCAGAAGATGCCTTGAGGTACCGTCTGTGTTGAAGTTACAGTACAGAGACAGCACAGGGTTTCCCAGCTGGTGAATGAGACACACACTGTCATCAGCAGTCACATTCACAGTTTATTGCTGCCTGTGACGTAAACACACGACACCATGAGGGAAATATAAATAAATAAGTGATCAAAATATATGACAGGTCTATTCATATCTCCATTTTCATTAGTTGCCATGTATTATAAACTCTGCCTCCTGTGCCAAGGTGATTGGCACAATATCGCCTTTAGCTGATAAATATCACAGGTATTATTCAGGCCTGGAGCACAGCACAGGTCTCTATAGTGTCTTTTAGAAAGTGGCTGTCATGTGCATGTGCTGTATGTTATCAGGAATGTCCTCAGACATTGTTTTCTTTAGTGAGAAATGATGGACGTTTTGTGATTGCACCTCATGGATCTTGTTTGTTGCACATACATACTGAGCTGCAGCCTAAGAGTTATCACTTTAATATGGAAATAGACAGAGGACAATATTATATTTTTGCCACCAGAGGAAACAAAGGAGGAACTGACAGTCAGTCCAGAAAACATCTTTTTGAATGAGCATTAAAATACAACTGTAACATGAAGAAATGACATAGACCAAGACTCTGACACACAAATCAGTTTGAAAACTTTGAGAAATCCCACCCGGTGCAAACAAACTACAAAATAATCGAATTGATCAAGAGGTATAAAATGGAATGGACAAACTGAGTGAAATCATTACCCCTAATTGACTATGCCTTTATGAGCCTATAATCAATCAATCAACCAGACTTTATTTGTATGGCACTTTTCATGCAGACAATGTAACACAAAGCAAATGTTATCTCATTTAAAAATGATGACATATTTCTTGTGTTTGGGTCATCACGTCCACAAGAACACCACTTTTTTTCAACGCTGCATGTGTAATAGACATCTAAACAACACATGCATCTCACACACACACACACACACACACACACTACAATTATCTTTCTTTCACATGTTGTGCTTTCCTTAACTCATGATTCATCGGCAGTTTGTGCTGCTTTGCTACTTCCTGTCTGTATATTTTGTGAACGTCAAAGGTCTGTAGCCAGTGGTGACGCTGAAGCTGCTGCAACAGACTGGTGCCGGCACGAAAACAACAACTTCAAGCTGGCTGGATTTACAGTAACTGCAGAAAGACCTGTTTTCTTGTGCCAAAGTGTGAGTGACACTTAATGATACAGAATTTGTTCAGAGAAACTCACTGCAGGTGAGGGTGAGAGGTTCCCTAAATGAACTTGTTGTTGACATGCACGGGGGAGGACGTGCAGATGTGACTTGCAAACAAAAGGACTTTTCACGCCAGGTGCTGCAGCGTCAGGGGGACGGTGATTACATCTGTGTAATCTCCATTTGACATTAACACAGGTGATTAAAGGCTGATAGCATTTTCTATTTCTGTTTGGAATCAGAAACATTTGAGTTGCTATCTGGATGACATTTGGTGCAGCCTTTAACATGCTTGAAGGAGGCATCATCAGTGCTGTTTTGTTGTATTGTAAATGAATAAATCTGCATCTGTACATGCTGATGTAAAACATACTGTAGCTCCTTTGAATGACTTTGCTTGTTATTGAAGCCACAGCCTTGACAGCTGAAACAAACATGGCTCCTCCCCAAATACACATTGACTCAAGTGTCCTTCTGCTACTGTGATGGTGTTTTCCTTTGACTCCTATTATGTGGCTTTCAGAGCTAGAGTAAATCCTGTAAGAAGGGCATAAATGATGGCGACACAAACAAACACCCTGTAGAAGTGACTCAGTAATGGGCACCTATATGAAAACTTTGGTAACCTCATCCCAAGGTGAGATCGTCACTCACCGCTGCAAAATTACACATAAAACAAGAGCATGCTGGTTTTCCAAACTGAAGTAAGCATGAGAGCTGCTATTACATGAGCAGCGCTCCATGTAGAGCTCTCTGCTCGTTAGGAAGGGCGATGATCATGTTTAAAGCAATCATGTAATTTAAAGACTCTGTATGTCCATGCCCTGGCAAGAGCGCTCTCCTGTTTGTTTGTGTAGGGTGAGGGTTAGGTGAGGGTTAGAGAGAGGGAGAGAGCATGTGAGAGGATTATTATGAATGAATATATGAAGACAGAAATGATTTGATTTCAAAATGCTGATGGCAAAGTAAAAGAAAAAGATGATGACTGGAAATAAGCTGAGACTAAAAGATGATCTGAAAAAAAAATAACAATGAAAGACTATAAAGTATAATTTATGTTGAAGCTCAGATTCACTTGATGGTTAGAGAAAACTCATTATATTAATTTCTACTGAGCTGTATAAAGGAGATGGCTCTGTCAGTCACCATATAACTTTAATGAAACTATGTGTTTAAATTCACCTTTATCAGAGAATGTTTTTATATTGTTCAGGACCTTTACATATATTGTTTGGTCTCTTCACTTGTGTTTGTTTTGTTCTTTTTATCCTCTCCATAATCATATTACGTCACAAACACATGTCTATTAATGTTTTTGTCAAGTTCAGTGGATAAAAAGGTTGGGTGCAAAACAGGCCCAAGAAAAACAAGAGCTGTTATGCATATGATTTTCTGATGTTTTGTTTTTTTTCACCCCAAGGTGCGCAGAGCACACAGTGCTATTACTTGAGTCAAAGTATAGATCATCCTGGTCAAATATTACTCCAATACAAGTGGAAGTTGCTCATTGAAATTTGTACTTGAGTTAAAGTACTGGAATAAATATACTTAAGTATTCAAAAGTACATTTTTTAATTTCAACACATTGTTGTATTGTTTCACATTTACAGAACCTAATGACTCTGAAATAACCTACGCAATGACTGACTGCAGAGCCTGTAGAGTAAAAAGCTTGTACAATATGATGCAAAGTCTACAGAAATGGTCATTAGTCAATAGAATAGAAATACCAACAACAACTACAAGCTTTAAAAAAAATAAATACATCTGGAATTAAACAAACATTGCAAACCTCGACATGATTTCTCAATTTCTTTAGGCAGTGATGAAGTTTGGTTGTGGTAAACAAAGCGAACATTTAAAGTAAAAGGAATCTTTCTTTATTTCTAAAACTTCAAACACTTCAGATCAGGTCGTGGTCTCTGGTGAAGAATCTTCTGCCTCATCTTTATCTGTGTAGCATCATTAGGACACTGACAGGTTAGGACTGAGCTGTTCAAACATGCAGCAGCACAACACGACTGACAGTGGAGGAGCTGGCTGTGATTGGTTCTTCTCCTGTGATGAATACAGTTTATGATCAATGACATTTTTCAAAATAAAATGAAATAAATTCCACTGACTAAAAGCTTTGCCTCAAAGTAACGAGTGCTTCATAGAAATGTAGAGGAGCCAAAACTACAGCATTTGTCTTTTACGCGTAGTGGAGTAGACAATTTTAAAAATACTCAATTAAAGTACAAATACTCAAAAAATATACTGAAGTACAGTACTCAAGTAAATGTACTTTGTTACTGTCCATCCCTTGTTACCTCCAGCAAGGTACTTGGACTTTAAAGCAAAGAAGTACTGTCTGTCTTCTACTCTGTAATTTCTATTGCAGCATCACACTTAAATTGAGCTGCAGGTTTTAAAAAGCCCTTCAACAGAACAAAAAATAATTTGACAGGAGGTTGATCGTTTAGTCCCTGTGGATGAGCCTGTGGGTCATCCCTCATACGTGTGTTCACTGGCTGCCTAATTAGGCCTCTTCTCAGGACTGTGTAAACACCAAGTTTGAGTAACACCTTCTGACTCTTGTGTTTTGTTAACTCTCTTAATTTGGTAAAAATTGATGACTTTATGACCTTTGTGACCTTTAGTCTAAGGACAACTCCACCCCGAGAAGTAAACTGAAGCTTCTGAGGACACAGTTAAAGAGACGAGGGGTTTTATTACAGACAACACAGGTTTGAAAGGAAATCACTCATGCAATCTTGTATGTCATTAATAAGCACAATTCAATTTCTCTGAAGTGTTTCCCATCTACTGACAGTTCATCCATAAGTCTTGATAGTGGATATCTTCTTGGGGGGTGTCTGGAGGGTAAACCTGGAAACTCAAATAAGCTATTAGGGATAAGTTCATTGGTGCAATATGTCTTAAATTCAATCCACCATTTTCATGTGAATTATATATGTATTGTCTTTTAATCTTGTCTGCCTTGCTATTCCAAAGGAACCTGTGCTGTGTACTTGTTGCAGGACTGGGTTCCCTGGCCAATCCCAACCAATCAACCCTCATCTTCACGTTGAACGTTAGCTTGAATTTATCTACCTTCAGCATAGAGCAGTTGTCGACATGTTGCCAAACCTGCATGGATTGGGGAGTCCTGTTTTTCACACAGGTTTATCTTGAAACTGCTCAGTTGATTTCTTCAGTTATTGTTAGACTGATGACGATGAGTCTTCCCAGTCAGAGAGACAGGGAAGATATAGCAGTGGCAGGAGTAGAGGACGAACCACGAGAGGTCGAGGAACAAGGAGAGCAGCAGCATCAGTAGCTGAGCTTGAGGAAAGATTGGAGGAAGGTCACTGCAACACAGGTTTATATCCAACCAAGTGGCAACCCACCATGACGTCACCCATTGGTTTGCAAATTGCCGTTTTGAAGCCTCAAGTTTGCAATTTGGCCGCCACCATCTTGATCTTTTGAAACCAGAAGAAACCATATTTGGAGAAGAGGGTGGAGCAGGGGAGGAGCGACCTGTCAACCTGACAACAGCATCAATCTTTCGGCTACGCAGCGCTGCTGAATCCGAAGTCATTTTCCATAAGTCGAGGTAAACTTTATTACGAAGTGTTAAAGTACTTTTAATAGTTAATAGTTAAAAGGGACTGCTCTTGATTGACAAGCCAAAATGTGTCAATCATACGTTAGCCACGCCCCGATGCATACCCTACTATCGTCTATTTTAAATTAAATGGGACTATAATTTTAAAAATGAACATCATGTTGTATTGAAGAAGACTTGAAACTAGCGATTGAGACCATAAACTCGTTATGAAAATGTTTACTGGGGTCATAAACCAGGTGAGAAGTAGGGTCATTTTCTCATAGACTTCCATACAATTGGACTTCTTTTTGCAACCAGTGGTGTCGCCCCCTGACGGTCAGTAGATAGAATGCAGGTTTAAGGCACTTCCACATTGGCTTCATTTTCCAGAGCCGGCGTCAACGTCCATTTTTATAGACAGTCTATGTATCCAGCTCAGTTACTTCTTCATCCTCTCATGTTGGACTGAGGGCAGACTGGACGCCACAGTGACTCACTATCGCCTCTTGAGGTTCAAAGTGGTATCATAAGATGGGCTAGAGCTAGCTGGTTAGCACGCTAACTTCAGTAGATATCTCTGCAACCCAATACAGAAACGTCTTGGACATAACATCAAAACTGTTATTTGTCCATATTCTGTTGATAATTGTAGTTTTAGTTAGTTTTAGTTTTTTGGTAATTTTTGAATGTTTTAAACTAAAGTATCAACATACTGCATTTATATTTCTCTATTTCAACAGACCGCATTCAGGTTGTGTCCATATCACTTTTGCTATTTTAACTACAGAAAAAACAACCGCTGCTCCAGGTGCATGGTTCAAAAAATTGTACAAAGTCTCTTAATTATTCACGGGAGTGTTTTTGGCATAACATGTAATAAACCAATCAGAGAGGCATGTCCCATTCCCTTTAAAAGCCAGGCGTGTTTGCACCTTGACACACACACGCAGCAGCATTATGAAACAATGTGGTCACTGGACAGGAAAATGAATACTGCTTTGGTTTAAAACTAAAAAAAGATACTTTTGTTTCTCTTTTATCACTGGGTCTAAGAGTTCCTATCCAGACATGTCCCAAACTGTGTAAAAATATTCTGCTATTATTAATATTTTGTTTAACATGGTTTTCCCACATAAAAAGTAAAAGAAAATGGAAAAATGTGTCTGAAGCTCATTTACTCCGACCTCCTCATTGAGAAACCTGGATCAGGCCTTGGCCCCGCCCACCACCTGCTGGCTCCAGGTGTCCAGGTGAAAGAGCAGAGAGTATGAAGATGGTTAGAGGAGGAAACATCAGAGAGACTCAGCCTCATGTTTGAGCCTCAGTCAGACCCAGACTCAGATGAGGAGTCTGTTGAGACCAGAATCAGAGACTAGCTGACGGATCAGAACAGTTAGCATAGTTAGCATCTTTTATTAGTTTATGTTGTTTGTTAGCTTGTAACTGGCAGTGGCTGACACAGTGTTAGTGGTTGTGCTAATACTAACTCTGGCTCGCTGTTCTGACAAGGATTCAGGTGTATTTACCCCCGACACCTGTCAGTTGACAGGATTGGTTCCTTAGGTTCTATGACGTATGAATCCCTGACTGTCTGAATCTGTTTTTATGACATTGTCATTGGTTCACTGCAGTTCAAGGTGGAAACACTCAGTCATGGTGTTGACTGATTATTTTATTTATGTCTTGTACTATATAAAAGACACCATGTGGACATGTGGGGTCTTTAAAAGATAAATAAATAAATAATCAGAGGAATTTCAATTTAATTTTCCCTAATTTTCCCTCATTTTTCTCTGCAAAGTTTTAGTACTTTTTCAGTCTTCTCTATTTTCCTTCACTAATTTCTCTTCACTAACTTTTAAATTATCTGGAATATAGATTCTCAAAACATCTACAGGGTTTCTATCCCATTTGGTTTTAAACCTGCTGTACATGAAATATTTCTAATTCTAACAGCCAGGATTTTAATACATTGTAAAAACAAATAACAGACAGTGGACACCCCTGATGTACGCCTCTAGACCAGACTCTCTTCAAAGTTTGTCCAACTGAGGATAAAACATCCACTGACTGTGTCATAGCAGTTTGCATAAACTGTTGTTCTAATGAGCTAAAGTCCTGTCACCTGTTTGAATATAGAACTGCAGTTGGAACCAGAACTCTCCTCATTGTTCTGTCACAACATCGGAACTGATTGTTGATGTTCAGTCAGATTGTGTTAATCATCCAGAGTTAAGAGTTTTTTGTCAGAGGGTCAGTGATTGTAGTCAACACCTTTGTGGAGGTCTGTGTGAGGAAATCAAATCAGTTGGACCCAAGGAGTTTCTACTTCTTGTTCTCTTGGAGGAGACAGGTGTTTCCAGCAGGACTTGGAAGTGTCTCCTCGAGTAAGCATCTGCTGGCCCTGAGACTCAGCACTGCAGAGGTTTCCGTCAGCTGCCGGACTTATTCACCATCATCTGCCGTTTACTGAACTGCTATGGAAGAAGCCTCCACACATGAACCAGAGAGGCCACCTGGGAGTCCCACAGAGTCAGGACCTGCTGCTGCTGTGGACATGTGGGGACCAGCAGTTTACACTAACACTGCGGTCCAAGCAGCCATTGCTGTTGGTGTTTCTGTGCTAAAGGTAGCTGCTGCTATGATGATAGTAGGTGCCATCATTTTCTTGCCCCTCATGGTCGTTTTGTCACTGCTGTTCTTCCAGGTACTGGTAGATGAGATGATCGAGTCTCTCACCAGACCTTACCCTGCTCTACAGCAGGTTCCTGCAGGTTCAAAAACAGCAGCCGTTTCAGCCGTGGTACGAGCAGGCTTTAGCACTGTTTGTGCCTTGGCAGGAGCATGTGTCTTTTCTGTTTTTGTTCTTGCACTAGAGGGAGTTTGGGCTGTTTCCAGCGTGGCAGGACCAGTTATTTGGATTGTGTTTGCTGTGGTCAGAGCAGGAATTCTCACTGGTATTGCCATAGGGCAAGCAGTAGTTTTCACTGCTTTTATCATGGCCCATGCAGGAGTGATCACCGAGGCAAAGTACTTGCTAGCTGTGTTCAAGATTGTCAGTCGCTTAATTTTATACTTGCTGTACCAGTTACTTGTTCTCCTGATCATTATCTCCCTTTCTGCCACACTTCAAGTTCTCAGCTATCAAGTTATTTTGTGTGACAGCTGTGAGAAGCGACCCTGGTAGAACTGCCATGGCTACTTACTGCTTTCATCTCCTCTCCTTGTTCTTGTTGTGATTCATATAATAAATGTTCACACTCTCTTGATGAAAATGTCACCTGTTTCCACTTTGTGATCGATTTAAAAGCAAGATGGACAGCAGATTTCTGGCTGTACTTCATAATTTAATTCATGCCTCATTAAAAGGTTGGGTTATGCATGAATGTGATGCACTATATCCTGCATCAGAGCAAAATATATGCAGGTGAAATGGTGATTAACACTCTAAACATGCAGCAAGAAGGTGTGTGGAGTTTAGACTTGTTCCCATGCAGTTCAGGTGAATCTAAACAGCCTGCAGGTATGAATTTGCTGCTGAGGTAAAATTCATTCAGTGTTTTGACTCAACATAAACAGGTTGGATTACTAATGAATGAATACCAATAATCTTTTGTTCAATCGTAGACAAAGCACATGGAGTCATTCACTGAAGAGCGGAGTGAGCTGAAAATAAAATGAATTCTATTTGAGGAAATGCAAATAGAAATTGGAAAGAAAGAAAAACGCCCAGGTTAAAGGTAAATGTAGTTCAGATGCAAATTAAAATTATAATATTAATACAATCATGAAGTGTCTTGGCAAAGTTCTGCTCACCAGAACACATCCTTTCAAAAGATAGTCCCTCATTTGGTGTTTCGATGACAGTGGTGAGCCAGATAGCAAAATGAAACTTCTGACAAACATATACCTGGATCCTCAGCCCAAGTCTGGCCCATATACTTCCACATCTGGGCTGAATCCAGCTGTTATCCTCCCATATTGTCTGAAAGCTGCAAGATTTTCTGTGAGTGCTACAAGTGATCCAGATGTGGAATCTGGAAGTCATGCTGTATATGGGCCAGATTTGGGCCTTGGAACTGGACGTATGTTTGGCCAGAAGACGGCAAGCATGTGGCCAGATTTAGGGGAGAGTGCTGTCTAACCCTAGGTGTTCAAATGGGTTGGGATCTGATGACTATGACCCTGTGCCCTGTGGATGGAGGCATTGTCAGTATGTTTCCCCACTAATTTTTCAGGTTTTCCTTTAATTTGTCTGTACATCATAGTGAGAGTAAGAGCTTATTGCATTCATTTATCAGACACTTACGACACAGGGAATTGTGAATATGCTCGGTTAGAATGTGATACCCTGTGTACTGATAAAACGTAATGATACTTATAGCCATGTCATATAGCATGATTGCTCAACCCCTCATATAAACTAAGAATAAGTCTAAGTGGATTTATGTTACTTGATACAATGAGCATGAGTAGCATTATGAGTTAGAGATTCAGAGCATATATTCAACTGAAAATAATAAGATTTGTGCTGAGGGTCTCTGTTACACTGAGATCCCACTGTAGTTGTATGCTGAGGTTCATAACCCCTTATTATTACCATGTAATATGAAACTATCATCTTCTAGATTAGTCGGCAATCCAATCTGAGCAGCAGAATATTAATGTAGAATATTCTGATCTTAATCTAAAGAAAATATAACGTAGTTATATTTCCTGCATTACAAGTTTTTAAAGTAATATCTACAATATTTGACATGTAAAAAGACAGACTTACTGTCAGGGTGGCAACTTGTATTTTATGCACAAGATGAAAACAAATTAAAAAGATAAAATGTGTCACTGCAGTCTGCAGGATGTTGGTACATGACTTAAAGGCAGCTGTTTACGAGTGATTTTCATTATTCCTACCATTTGGAAATACAATAAAGTAAGAAGCTTGTCATAAGTTTAACTAATTGTCTTTGTAGGAGGATGTGACATGTTAATAGGTTACTCTCCCTGCTAATTTTCCTGTTGTTTCCAATCATGAGCATCAGTCAAGCGTGCAGAGAAGCAGATGTGTTTTGTTGTGTGTGAGTCTGTACTTTAATTCCTCATCAGGCCCTGTGTCTGAAACAAAAGTTCACCACTTTGGGAAATCACTTGTTCACTGGTGGAGTTGGATGAGGATTTCGACACCATGCTCATATCTGTTAGTCAAATATCAAACTACTGCCAACAACTCATTAGCTTAGCTTAGCAAAACGACTGGGAACAGGAGCAGACACGTAGCTGTAGCCTGTAAATTTACCATTTATGGTGAATTGTCATTTCTACATTTCAATTTTGTAGGAATCAAACAAACAAGATATGACATGTTAATTAGTGTGCTGTTAACCACTTTAAAAAAAAGCTTTTTAGCTGTTTCCCCGTCTCCAGTCTTTGTGATGGAGCCAGCTGCTAACATTAGCTTTGTATACAATGGTAATGTTAGCTTTGTATACAAATGTGATGTTAGCTTTTTATACAGTCATAACGTTAGCTTTGTGTACAATTGCAATGTTAGCTTTGTATACAATCTACTATTTAAATTTTCAACCAGAAAGTGAATAGGTGTATTTCTAAAAATGTCAAAAAAGGAGGAAAAGAAGAAGAAAAGAAAAAAATGGAAGAAGAAAAATGGAAATATTTGATTCAACTACAAAATAAAACAACATAAAAAAGCATGTTAGGAATAATTTCAAATTCATTAAATCAGTCAAGATGCAAATATATGGTGATGTGTGTGTATGTGTAAATTATATGGATCCTGCAGCCAATTTTACAACAGACTTCTTAACTTCTGGGTCTTTCCATGAATGTGTGTTAGAATTAAAGCAATACAATAAAGACTGTGATCTGTGTTGTGTCCTCCAGGTGCGGCAGTGTGTGAATCACAGACAGTAATCTTCGCTCAGTACCTTAGGGTTTTAACCCAAACAAACCAATTAGACCAGCACACACAAAAGAAAACTCTTTAAAGGTCATGACATTTCAGGACTTCTCCAGAATGATGGACAGATTGAAGCTTCCTCCAGAGCTTTCAGGAGACAAAAAAAAAAAAAAAACACATTGGGCCTAGTTACTGAAGCAGCAAACATTGTCACGCACTTCAAAAGACTGTTAAGAATTAATGTTAGTGTGACACAGCTGCAAAAAGAGTATATCTCGTCGTCCTGTCTCTGTGCTTGCCCACTGACCTCCACTGTTGGGTCTTAATTCATGATAATAAGGAAAAGTGGGAGATTAAAGAGAACAGAGAGATTAGTGTAGGAGGATGACAAGGGTGGGGATGAGTGTGATGACTCCCTGGAATTATTCAATTATCACTGGGCTTCATTTGTTGCTACTTGTGCTGTCAAATAAAGTCACATCAGATTTCAAAGACAAAGCTGCAATGAGGGCAGGTCTGTTGTTGTTGGTCCTCTGCTGAGTGTGTCTCATGTTTTCACAGCATTTCTGTTTATAAAATAGCTTTCATTTGTACAGTGATGGCAGGTAATGAAGGCGATGAATCAAGCTTTTATGTTTTATGTTCTCAACAGGATTTATTTGTGTGTGCCATTTAGATGCAGGACTGCAATGCAAATGCATCACATATTATTCTATGTGCAAAATTTCTTATGGAATATCTACATGAATGCAATAAATCTTCAAAATCTGTCTAGCAGCGTCTGTTTCTTGTTTCTCATCCCGCCTGCCTCACTTGTCCCATATCTCCTCTTCATAGCACTGTGATAAATCTAAACTCCCTCTCAGTGGCAATACAGCCAATTACAGTAAACCCACCTTTCTTTGAACTAGCCCATTAATTCCTCTCATATTCATTGTGGATTCTGCTGAAGAAAACAGGACAGTGGCTGTTTTTGTTATTCTGTCGTCTGGTTTTATTGTAAGAGATCAAAATGAATTATAGTGCCCAAGAGTATTTATACCTTCACACACACACAGCTTCATACAAAGACCAAAGGTAGGTAGAGAAAAGGTAATTCAGTAATGGTCCATAATGAGTCTCTCTAATTATGAAGCTAATTTGAATTTATGTAATAGTGTAAATGCAAGAAAAGTTGAACAAAAGTTGGAAATTAAGTCATATTTCATACAATTAGACTCATTATTTTATTCTGAAGTAAAAACACGAATTCTGCCTTAAAATAATTTCCCAGCTGCAATGATGTAATTGTTTAGTCTCCATGTTCAGCCATGTTAAATTCATCATGGCTGTTGATCTTTGTGTGACGTAGCTTGAATTGATGTGTCACACCAGTGACACCATGGAGGCCGTGACTGCGTCTTCATTTTGATTTCTTGTGCACAAAAGGGTATGGTGGTGTGGTGGATGACTAAATGTTTATAATATCATTCAGAAATGAAATAAATAATCAGCTCTATGATGTTTCTGAAATATCACATAGCATTACAACTAACCACTGGTCATTACGATGTCGCTCGAGCGTGAAATAACATTATCCTTCAAACAAGTGAGGTGAGGACAAGATGTGCAAAAATGTTTTCCTGTTGAAAAGAAAATTACAGTCAATTTCAGGTTATGACGAAAAAAGAAGAATAATCCTCACGAAGAACTAAAACTGATCTCTGCACTGATTTCTTTATTTTGTAAATACTATTGGTCTATATGGGACTGACAATGGCATTATGACCAAAAGGCAATTACTGCTATATGCTATGAAGTGTCTGGACCTCTCAAGGTCTGCAAGGGTCAAAACAATATGGGGAAGCAGTGTACAGCCTTTTCTTTTCCTGTTGAGTCTGTTTTATTCAATATTATATATTATTATATTATATATTATATAGATTGCCTTGTGTTTCTTTCATATCTTGTATTAATGCCACTAGACAATAATAGAATAATTAAATCCAACCCAAAGTCTGACTGAGTTTGCCTGCCTGCTTTGATTCTTTTTTTTCTTCTTCCACTTAAGTTGTAAAAGTAGTTTTTATTCTAGGACATCTCAGTTAACTGAAGGTGATCCTCAGGTTGCTGCCCTCACATTCACTTACCATTACAATAAAACATAGCAAAGGGGCTACAGTACATTGTTGAATGAATTTCTTTGTGAAGCTTCAACAGCAGAGTAAAAAAAGAAAAAAAGATGGTGAGAGCACATGTATGTGCCAACACGGCCTTTCAAGAAAAGAGTCAAATCTATAAAAGTGTAGCTGCTGAAAAATTGGCCCATTGAAGACAATTTTCTCCAAAGGAGTGGTGTGAAATTATACCCACACATACCAATGTAATAGCCCACAGTCCAACAACACAGACACAGCCGCCAAAAATATCACGATTTAAATCTCTGACACAACAACAAGGCTAAATGAGTGAAACTAAACTCAGTGGATTAGACTGAGCTCTAACCAGCTGCCGGCGAGTGGCGGGAACTCACACCCCACTCAGCGCGAGGTCCACCTCACACCTCATAACTTCACGAGCGCGCGCCCCGGCGACGCGCGTGGAGGGTGTACGTGTGAGTGACACGAGCCTTCATATTTCTGTGACTTGAGACAGAAACTCTCAGAAGAGCAGGAAGTCAAGCGGACACAACCGACAAGAGAAGAAGAAGAAGGAGAAGGAGAAGAAGGAGAGAGATGAGGACCTTCCAGAGTCAGAGCCAGCCTGCGCAGCGCGGAGCCTCCAGCAGCCCGCACAGCCTCAGCAGCAGCAGCGCCATGAGTCCGCTCAGCACGGCCAGCTTCACCCTCACAGCCCTGCTCATCCTCACCATACCAGTCTGCACAAGTGAGTTAGAGCCACTGCTCTATCTCTTTTTACAAGTTTTTATTTGTTTTAACTTTAGCTAGATATGATCTATCGATCTATCTAGTGTTACTTTTAAGTCATTGCTACACATTAGTTTTTACTACAGTATAAGATAAACGTAGTGATATATTATTAACTATATATTAACTGACATTTATAGTTTTGCTATAGTTTGACTCATACTTTTATACGATTATGTGAATGTATGAATGAATGGAGAGATGAGAGGTTAATTCTTAATTCATTTTAAATCAAGAGCTTACAATGTTTCTCATTTTAAAAAATACTGCACTTCCATATGTGACTAATATGTGCGTCAGTGTGCTGACCAATTCTACATTCCAATTATAAAGATTTTTAATCTGTCTAGCCATCCATCCATGTTTGTCGTTCTGAAGTGATTTGACATCGAACTAGATGAGACAGTTTGGCAAAATATTTGCGGGCAGGAGCTCCACTCTGATCTTGCAGCCTCTGATTTGATGTGTCTGCTAACTGGCACAATGTCAGCAGTGATTGAAATGTTTGAATATGCAGATTGACAGTCTCTTCCCCTGATAACGTCAAAGTGATGTTTGCATTGGCTCATGAGCTTTGAGATTCATTATCAATACTGCATGCTGATGACTAGTTTCCCTGCAGAAAAATGGCACTCTGAAAAGTAGAAGACTTGATGAAGGTCTAGTTTTAATTCATGAATCTATGAAAAAGCGGAAATCCACCAGGCAGTAATCTCACATCAACATGATGGACATTAACTTCCTCCGTGTTTTATAGCAAAGCTTTCACCCCTGCTAATGGACACCCACTGTGATCATGTCAAAGCAGAGCATCAACAAAGCAGCCGCACAGGAGCTCATGTTCGTCATCATGGTACAGCAGAGGGGCTTCTGCAGCAGCGGAGTTCTGTCAATGAAAATGAACGACTGTTGTCACGTGTTAATGTGTTGTGAGGATGATATTAAAACAGCAGCTGGTGTCTCAAGTCATTTCAGCTTCAGTATTAACTGTGTTGTTGTTGCATGAAACAAAAGGTGCTCCAGCAGAACTTCAGCAAGCCACAACAGAGCAGAGGCAGCTACTCAGCCAGGTATGCAGCACCATACCTTTCTTTCTTTCTTTCTTTCTTTCTTTCTTTCTTTCTTTCTTTCTTTCTTTCTTTCTTTCTTTACTCACTCCTCATCATCCTCTGTATTGCTCCACAGATCGATGCTGTGTGCTCATCCTACCTCTCTGCAGACCTGAAGTTCTGGGTGAGTGAGGTGTGACTCTGTCTGGAGTCTTCTATATTTCTTTAAAACACATTAAATGTTCAGAGTATGTTTATTCATTTATTTATTTAAAACAATTTAGCTCTTTTCAATTCTTCTCTCTACCAGGCATCTGATGTCTTAGGGGATCTCTGTGTCTTGATGCTGGTTCAGAAGTCTAAGGTACCTCACACTCACATTAAACTCTTTCACTCGGAGAAAGCTCATAAGTTAAAGTGCTCCTTGCACGTGAGTCCACATGAGTAAATCAGTGAATAGTGACATCTTTTTGTCTTCTCAGGAGCTGAAAGTGCGAGAAAACAGTAAAAGGGTAAGTCCAACCTGTTTTTCCATGTGAAGTATTTCCCCTGAAACGATTAGACTGGACCCATACAGACATTAAACCTAATGACAAATTTGTGTTGGCTTGTTTTTGTGTGTACAAGTGTTGTTTTTTTTTTCAACACCATGCACTGTATTTGCAGTTCTTATTTCATTACTCTAGACCAAAAGGTTCTGCCTTGTCACAGAGGATGGTGAGTAAGTCAAAGGATGAATCTGCACCGCTACAGTATGTTGCTTGACCTAAGAAAGCACCTTCACGCTGTTGTACGACTGCACTTCATGCGTAAGTGTTGCACTTTGAGACATGTGCAGCGGAATAGACGAGTAAAGCCAACAGTCTAACTGAGCTGTTGTAGGTCAGGCAATGAAAGAAGCTGTGTAAAGTATCCACACACCAAACCAAAATGCAAATTTACCGCCACAGGTTAATGTAAAAATGACAGCACAAATACTGAAACATAGACATGCACAAACACACACACACACACACACACACACACACACACGGTCCTAATATACACAAATATAAAATGAAATCATGCACTGCTTTAACTGCTTGTGTGCTCTGCATGTCAGGTGCTTATATTCTCACAAACCAGCAACATTCTGTGGAGGCAACAGCACGGCTCCACAGCCAGCTTTACTTCTTAGCTGCATGAGAACTTGAGCTGTGTTTGCCCCTCCCCTGTCTGTCCCACCCACTGGACCACACACATGTCGACCAAGAAACAAGATAAAAGTTGCAGAGACATCATAGTAGGACTCAGAAATGCGTGCACAGCGCTTGATATTCCTACGCAATGATGAGGGAAGCTAAACACTGACATACATTTTGATGATTAAATATGCATCAGTTGAAACTACAAAAGATGCAAAGAGCTCTTTCTCTGCACCTGTGATAAAAGCAGAGTGAACTATTTACATTCTCTAGCATCAGACTCCATGTGACAGAAGTTATGATTATTTTCATGCGTTGTATTTGTTATCCTTTTCGTGCAATTCATGCTCAATGGAGCCTACAAGCCCACAAAACATCCCAGGACGCACATTCAATTGCCACAACAAAACATATTCCTTCAATGAAATATGAAGCTATTTTGTCTCCTGCTCCTCCATCACTGCTGTGTTAAATAATGCAGAGTCACATGTTTCTCAAAACACTGAAAATGAGTCTGTGATGAAGAAATAGCTGGAAGCACTTGTACTATGTTTGCATGTCTGTTGCATGCTCCTGTGTGTCAAATAGAGGGAAACAGTGTTTCGCTCTTTGCCTGTGTACACTCCATATTCTGTACTTTCTTTATTCATCTTTGTGTGTCTGGCTCTGTGTGTGTTTGTGTGTGTTTGTCAGACCCCTCTGTTGCACCCTCTCCTGCATCTAGTTTCTCAACTTGGTAACAGAAGAGAGAGAGGACTCTCGATGCGCGTATGTACCACCCATGTCAGTTCTCCTTTCACTTTTTTGGGGTTTTTTTTTTTGCTTTACGGAGTAATCCCATGACCACTGATTTATTGATTGAAACAAAGGTATCGGAAATCAAGATGCTTTGTTTTTCAGCTACAATAAACTGTGTGCAATCAGTCATGAAAACTCACATGAAATCCTGTGGTGTGTGATTTCTTTTGACAATTACTGATGATAAAAATGGAAAGTCATTAGCTACAGAATGTATTAAAATCTCTCAACTGCAAAATGATCCTTTGTTGAAACTACAGAAGGAACTGATGGCTGGAAATTTATACAACTGCAGCATTTAAGTGCATTAGTGCATAGTACTTTTGTATGTTTGTAGCAAATATTGAAATGTGTACTCCGCATTCTGCAACGTATGTTTTCCCCTTCCTGAGCTTGTAAGTCAATAACACTGATTCATATTGTGCAGCTCTCCTCACTCTGTGCGAACTCAGTCTACATTAGTTGTTCTTTCCCAAGCTGGCAGTAATTATGGTCTAAAATTAGTGCAGCTGACAGGTGAACTTATCCCTCATTGCTATCAAGCGCTGACATTCACAAAGTGGACACAGAGGAACTGTGAGCTAGACACGTTGACAGTGTTTGTTTTGGAAAATGTGAATGTTTGAGTGTGTGTGTGTGTGTGTGTGTGTGTGTGTGTGTGTGCTGCTGGTTTTTGTTGGTGGAGGAGAATTGTAGCAACACTTAAATTCTGTGGTTTTTTTCGTCTATATAGGCTGAACTCCAGGGACCTGGTGGAATCCAGAGCAGAGGTTACTTCCTGTATCGGGTATGAACATTTTTTGGCAGGATATAAAATTAAAGAAAAAAAAAACTTCCACTAGATGATGATGATGATGAACTTTCAATAAAATTTTGTTTGCGCTTGCAGCCACGAAATGGACGACGATCTTTGGAATATGAGTAAATTAAAGGTACATATATTTTTTTGTCTTTTGCTTTTCAACTTAACATTTATGGACACAGTCTTAAACAGACACATACAATGGTGATTGAAGATTTAAGAGAATATACACAAATTATTAGTTTACAATTTTTCTTTTGATAAAACAAAGGCTAGTCTTACTTATGACTTAATGTATTTCCTTACCCCAATTTTTAAAATTTATTATAGCCTTTCCTTTCAATGTAGTTAGTAGTTGCACAAATACAACTACAGTATCAAAAAATGTCATTTTCATGTACGCCATGGTTCACAAAGGTGCAAATTACTACATTTAAAGGACAGCAGTCCTGTGCATATCAGGATTTTATTTTCACATCATAATCAACCTGTAGCTAATGTGTAGTAGTTAACTTTCTGAATCATCTATTCCAGTGTCTGAGAAATACGTAATCTTAAGAATCCTAACAAATTCTCCTCAACAGCATGTCATTTTTAAAGAGTCCCTTTTTAACATCTAATATGTGCACTAGTGGCTATTGTGGAAATGATTACATTCATATATTATGCCTGTTTTATTTATTAAGGGTTGAGTGAGTTGTGCCAATTTAATTGTTGTTGTAATTGTTATTTTGAGACACTTTTTTCATATAATAATGCTATATTAATAATTCTGGGGATGACCTTAATTCTTAGAAATGAAAAAATATGTTTAATCCTTGCTTCCCAAACCAGTAATTTTCATACAGTGTCACCATGATCCCTATGACAGTGGTGACTGGTAGGACTATAGAAAACTATAGTCTGTTAACAGCATGTTTTTACAGCGTTATAATGTCAGAGATGAGTGTGTGTTCTTGTAGTCATCTAATTGTGTGTATTAATGTGCATTAGAGTCTCCACCCATGAAGCTTAGTAGAGTGACGACAGACACCGAGACCCGAGCCGCTGCACCACGACTGAGTGATCCAGACTTTAACCACAGCCCTCTGCCACTGTTGTATAGTGATGTCTGAATGTACACAAAGAATATAATTAAAATACTAGTCATTTGTCCATATTTTATTTTGTGTTATATGTTTGTCATTTGCATTAAAATGCTATAATGTGGTCAGGTGTTAAGTTTGATTTGTTACACACTGTTTCATATAAACAAGAATTTTTCATTGCATCTGGAAAAAGCATAAAAAAAATATACTGTATGCATGAACAGAGAAACATTACAAAGTTGCATTGAATTGAAAAATAAACCACAAATCAGGTATACTTAAACCTCATTGAAGTATTCATTTAATATAAAATGTAGAAAAAGATACACATAACTGTAAGCACAAGTATTTTCTATTTTATTATTTTTTAATGATTAAAACTAAAATAAAATAAGAACTGTATATATTATTGTAGTTCTTTTAAGTCTCTATATTAGATGATAGGAGAATTCTTGCATCTTTTATGTGAACTATCATCTTTCAAAATATACTCAAAAAGTGAGGAATTACTGAACAAGTAAAGCAACTAAGAACACGGGCCATAGGATTGTTATTATTATTATTATTATTATTATTATTATTATTATTAACTATGTTTTTTGTTGGTTTACATTAGGGATGCTCTGAAAAAAACAAGCCTGACCAAATAATCACACATCTTTAAAAGGGAATAAGACCCAGTGCAACACCCTTATAATGAAAAATCAGAAACAGTCGCTTGTAGATTCATAATCCCCACAACAGAGAATTCTCCTCAACAGCTCCTCTGAATTTACTTATTTATTCTATTTCTGCATTTCTCTTCTTGAGTTATGATTGCTATCAAGATTTTTGAAAGTGTCTAATGTGATCCCATTTAAAACTGAGTCTGAATGTGTAATTATTGTTATCGACAGTAGATGTCGCCATCCTCCACCAGTTCAAGTTGGGATGTCTTTCTAACACATAAGTATTTGGTGGTTTCAGTTATATTAATATATAGTAGTATGTAAAGTATGGCTGAAGAAAGATTCAAATGTTGTTCCTCTTTTTGCTTTGTATATGTTGGCTTAAATATGATGCATTACCCTTGTAAAGTACAGATCACCTTTATTGGCACGATAAGCAGATGAATCCTAAGATGTAGATTTGTTTAGTTCATGTCAAGGAGGTGAGATTCCTGCTCTGCCTGTCTGGTAATTCTGACCTCAGCCCAACATAGCAACCCTAATCCGGATGGTTCATACAGTATAAACAAAGATCCAAGCAGGTACAGAAAGATTAAAGAGAGTGAAATTGTTAGTATTTTGTGTGTTACCCTCAGTATGGCAGCAGTTCTTTAATGGTTCAGCTGCACCACAGCTGCACCACCCACCGCACTGAATGTGAACAATTCTTGGCCGTGTCCCAACATCCTCATCAAGATGGAGCGCTGGTGTTTCCAGCCACAAACGGTGATTTCACCATAAAAAACAATGTGTTCTCACAATAAAGTTTTACCACTGCAACACTTCGTGCTGGACTTCAATCATTATTGTAAGGCTGTTTCCTCTGAGCGCTCAATGTTACTCAAATGACCTGAGAACAAGGTTGTTGACAGTTTGACTGAAGAATATTGTTTCACAACTGTGGAAACAGAAAAATATGAACATATAAATAAAAAGTATGAAAAGAGATATACATGTGAATGCAAAATCATACAATAACAATTCGCATTGGATGTATGTAAATCAATCAACATCATCAGTAAATGTAGAGATGGTATGCAAAATTTGGGTTTAGACTCTATAATTCGTCAGACTGTGGGATAATTAAGGAATATCTACAGTGTAAGAAATAATAAAGATAATAAATATGCACGGTAAATTACGATTTCCAAACACTAAAATTAAAATTCGTTCTTTTTATCTCCCCATCGCCAAAATATCGGAACAGCGCCACCTGCTCCTCGACTCCATTCATGTGGCCGGAAATGGTATTGCAGCTCCAGCTACTTCGGCTGTTGCCATGGTGATGAGTACCACGCCAGAGATGGGGGAAACATTAAAACAATACGATGAACAATTAATCCTCTTCTAAAGGGCAGAGAAAAGAAAGGTATTTCTCTATTCAACGACTAAATTAACTGAATTAAAAAAAGGTGATAAGGCTGCAATAACAAGGAGTCTAACTGTGTGGTAGCATAAAGCAATCAAGCATAAAATACGAATTATAAACCTATGATGCTATAAAATATATTCCAAATGGGATTTGGGATATTTATTTAATCGTAAAAATGTCTTGAATTCATATACAAACATTTTGAAAAATGTCTGGAGTTTATATACAGACATTTTTTTTTAAATCTCACTCAGGTGGAATTAATGTTAATTTTTTTTATGCTAAAACCCCTTCTATTACACAAAAGCACTTTTTTTCCTCTAAACAGCGGCTGCAATGGGGCCAATGAGACATCCAGATCATATAGTACCATAGTATCTTCACTTTGGATAAAAGCGTCTGTCAAATGAGTAAATGTAATGCAATTTAATGTATTATGTTGCGTTATTTATAGCCAAAAACATTTGCCCAAAGAGGAAAAAAGCTCCAGTTGAATAGTTTTTATTTTTTTCTTTCCACAAGTGGTTCGGTCTAACCTGTCAGATTTTACAATGTAACACCTTAAAAAAACAAAAACTACTTTATGACAGAACATAACGTGGGTACCTGAGTGTGAATGTCCAACCCAGGTACTCTGCCAAAATCTGGAAGTTGACAACCTCCTTTTAACAGGCATATGTGTTATCTAGAGTACAGCATTAGGCCCTTTTGGCTCCACTTCCAACTTCAGTCAGTCTGCCTCAGCCCTGCGCAGTCAACCGTCAGCAGCGCCACTGGGTGCAGGGATATCCCGATGAAAAGGGAGACTGTTCGGGGTAAGTGTGACATCTCTGCCGGTGAACTCCGCTCCGTGTTCGTATCGTTTGTAACTGCCGCCTCTCTGTGTGCTATTGACAGGCGTGAAGCCGCAAACGGAACAGCGTTGCTTTTGCTTGTTTGGTGACGGAGACTGGCCAGAGGCCCGGTGACCCACATTCTTATCTAATGCTGAACGTTAGCTAGCTAGCTCCGGCTAAAAGTGGGTTGACATACAGCGTACAGTACGTTGTTGCAGACGAGTTGAACGGTCGCTACACTACACTGCAAAGTCGCTAGCCTGTGGGAAAATAACAAGTGTTTAATTTTTTACGGATAAGGGTGCCTCGACAGTGTCTGTCTCATGTCGCAGTAAGTGTGCCAATCTGTAAAGTTTTAGTTTTGTGTGTGTAATTGACGTTAGCAAGCAAGCTAGGTGGCGTTAGCCCTCTAGCAATCACTGCCCGGTTTGCCGGCCGGTATCACCGGCAGCAGGGTGACAGGAGGATAGATGTCCTGTGCCTGGGCTCGTCACTTGAAGGCTGACAGTAGTTCAGCGGACCTTACATACCTGAAAACCACACATGTCTCACCGGCTTAGTCTTTCCAACATCTACTGTCTCCTTTTAAGGGTATGTCTGTCTGTTTTTCCCTGGTGTTAATTACTGGCAACTAATCTGTGGCAACTGCGTTTCACTCGCAATTTCCAGCCTTGTTTTCGCATATGTCTATTCTGCTGCTCCTCATTCATCACAGTCACTTCATTTGTTGTTCTACCTGTCAGGCGTGTCCACAGATATCCCAACAACACTCTACACCTTGTCTAAGGTATGAGTAATTTGGACCACAATCATATGAGCTGATGTGGCGATCAGAGATGTCTTATTTGTGAAGCAGCCTCTTACATGTGAAACAAATGTGTAAAAGTGGTGTCTGCCTCCTGTTTTGAAATAAAGTTTAAATTTGATTTTTGATATAATCAGAATAGGGTGCCAAGACGAGATCCTCTGTATTTCCATTAGCAAGAGTTTGCCATCCTAAATTATTGAGAAAAAAGGCTGAAATGGCCATATTGAATCTGAATCAGGCTCATGTTGGAACTTCTTGGTTTCCATGAGTGAACTGAAGCAAGTACTAGTGAAGAGTATTTCTCCTTCTGACACATGTTTGAATATACATTTGTGTACAGCTTAAGTAATAAGATGCCATTAAAGTCCTTTGAGTTTGTACAGTTTGATTCAGTCTAAATGCCACATGGTTTGATGTGGTCTGGTGCAGTACCCAGTGCAGTAATTTGATCAATGCGATTATTTTTGGCAGATATTGTGTTTGCAATATGAGTCATGATTTCAGTCAGGTTGGTCATTTTTGCATTTCATGTTCACTGAAAAAGATATATGCAGCATATGTAACAAACAAGCATGTTCCTTTCTGTCTGGAGAATATGACTCGTAGATCGGGGCTACTCTGTAGCACCACACTGCTTCACTTATGGTTTGTTGTGACACGTTTTACCTTTTATCAAAAAATTGCAGCTCCTCCTTGGATATTGCACTTGGCCATATTACAATTTTGATAATATTTTGTTGAGTTGTTCAGCCCTTGCCTGAAGTTTGTTACAAGATGGAATCTTTTCTATAAAAATACAAGTCTGTTAGGAAAGGATGTCAAAATGGTTCTCCACACTGTATTGGACTGTATTAAAGTCACTTGGAGCTATACATCAGTATTTATCATTTATCATCTGTCATTGTAATAGTTTGAAATGATTTGAGTTGAAGTCAATCAAAATCATTTCCTAAATAATTGAGAATGCAAGCTGATAAATAGTTATCATGGAGTCTAATGTGGTAAAAGCTTTTAACAACTCCCCATATGATTTGTTTAGGTTAAACCTCTCTATAAGAAATTCTGTGTCAGTATTTATATATATATATATATATATATATATGTATATATATATATATATGTATATATGTATTTTTTTTTTTTTTTTTACAATGTTAATCAGCCCTAGGTGATTGTAAAAATGAAAAACAACCACAGTAGAGAATGATACCCTTAAAGAGGGCATTGTTAATTAATAATACCTTCCAGATGTATTTATACACACACACACACAGTTGTTGGAGCTGTTAGTGGAGCATGGAAAAACACTTTGACACCTTTTTTGTTGCTGGTGTTATGCCTCGCTGCAGGTGAGGAGAGGAAACGGGGACCCTCTGTTTCCCTCTCTCTCCCTCTCTCTCCCTCTCGCTCTGCAAATCTGTAGTGTCTCTGCTTGTTATTACTGCTGCTTACCCGTATGTTTTACTGTTGCTTGAAATCTTTTACACAAGTTTAGCAAGTTTGACATGTTTCTCTAAGTTTATAATGAAATCTGAACTGCTTACATGTTTACAGCTTTACAGTTTACGTGTATTATATAGCTGTTCTAAATAGAGGGCAAAATTGGCAGTAGAGCAGTGGCAAGTTTGTTTTCTTGGGGGTGCAACTGAAAACACCATCAAGAATGAGAAAGAACACTTACAGATTACATTATTACATGCTACGCCTAATAATGTAATTACTACACGCCTGTCATGTCTGGCTGTTCCCTGACAGAGGAGCCTGGGTGATGTTCTCTGCCTTTGGACTAATGCAGGCAGTTTAAGTCATTCAGTGGACTGATAAGAAATGGTGGTACTGCTGCTGGTGCTGCTGCTGCCGATTTGGTTTGATATTATTGGGGATGGTAAAACGCCTCATCATTTGATGCCAAATTTAAGGTGTAAATGAGTAAATCTCATCAGCGTCAGTGAGCCAATAAGCATGCAGCATGCTTGGACCAAAATCTAATAAGAGCTTAAAAGCAAAACTGACATCAAACTTAAATTTGTAATGTGTATTGTAATTTTTGTTAAAATGGATTTAATAAAATTGGTATCAAAAAAGTATTGTTAAGAATCGGTATCAGAGTCAGGTGAGTATTAGTACTGATATTGAAAACAATACCCAGCTCCAACAGAGTGACACACTTCTTACCAATGAGAGACCTGTTAATGACAGTGGAAGTCTGTAAATTGCAGTAGTCAGCATTTGACTCAATGTCTGTGTCATCATGACCACCTGGAGCATACTACAGTGGCTTTGTATGA
The DNA here is from genome assembly GCF_046630095.1 of Trachinotus anak. Classification (NCBI taxonomy): domain Eukaryota; kingdom Metazoa; phylum Chordata; class Actinopteri; order Carangiformes; family Carangidae; genus Trachinotus; species Trachinotus anak. The sequence goes on along the minus strand of NW_027273861.1, from coordinate 3,271,212 downwards.
AAACTGTAAATTCATTCTGTTTAAAGAATGACTTCTGGTCATGACCACTGGTGAGAAATTTCACATGCTACAGCAACCACAGTCATGTAAGAGATTTACATGCAGAAAACTCAATTTCTTTACACCCTTTGTGTTTGTGTTTTCTAACTAATGAGTCTCTAATTTCATTAAAGTTCCCTACAGACATGTTTTAAACTATGTAAAAATCCTCTGCTATGACTGATATTGTTTTTTAACATGGTTTTCCCATACAAAAAGTGAAAAAAAGGAAAACTATTGCTGGAAGCTCATCTACTCTGACTTCCTCATTGAGAAATCTGGATCAGGCCTTGGCCCCGCCCACCACCTGCTGGCTCCAGGTGTCCAGGTGAAAGAGCAGAGAGTATGAAGATGGTTAGAGGAGGAAACATCAGAGAGACTCAGCCTCATGTTTGAGCCTCAGTCAGACCCAGACTCAGATGAGGAGTCTGTTGAGACCAGAATCAGAGACCAGCTGACGGATCAGAACAGTTAGCATAGTTAGCATCTTTTATTAGTTTATGTTGTTTGTTAGCTTGTCGAAGTCAAAAGTCAAAGTCAGCTTTATTGTCAATTATGCTGCACATACAGGACATACAGCACAATTGAAATTTCAGTCCTCTCGGACCCACGGTGCAAATAAAAATATAAATATATAAATATAGATGTAATGTAAACAACTTTTTACAAAAGGACAGTGTATGTAGTGCAATGATATAGTGCAGTGATACAGTGCATAAATAATCATGACAGTACATGGCAGTTAGTGGCTGACACATTGTTAGTTGTTGTGCTAATGCTAACTGTGGCTCTCTGTACTGACAAGGTTTCAGGTGTATTTAGCCCTGCCCCCCGGTCCCCACAAGTTGACAGGATATGTTCCTCAGGTTCTCTGGTGTATGAATCCCTGACAGTCTGAATCTGTTTTTTATGAGACTATCATTGGTTCACTGCAGTTCAAGGAGTCATGGTTTTGACTGATTATTTCACTCATGATGTGTCTTGAATTATATAAAAAACATCATATGGATGTTAACAAGGTTAAACACTTGATTTTCATTGGAGGGGGGTCTTTAAGGTCGACTATGTGTTTGCTCCAGTCTGTCAGACCTGCTATCATGAGGTCAAAGACTTGACTCTGTGTTTTGACTCTGTCAGAGCCTTTGTCAGAGGTGACCCTGACTTTGACGTCATCTGAAGTCCTTTGCAGCTGAATCCCTCTTACTTATCACTTTAAAAGGTAAAGAAGTAGTCAATGTTTTAACTTATGCAGCATATGAGACTTTTGATGGGATCTGAGAAGCTGACTCTCACAATCATTTGGCTTGATCTTGTGATGAGTGAACCATGTAACGGAGTAATTTTAAATTGTTGTCCCAGTACTTCAGTATTTGTGTATATTAAATCATCTACATTTACAGTGCATTCTGAAAGTATTCATACCCCTTCACTTTTATCACATTTTGTTATGTTGCTGCCTTATGCTAAAATCGCTTAAATAAAATTTCCCCCAGTGATAATTTCAACTGGTTGGTTAGATTTTGAAAAACACACACACCTGTCTGTATATGGCCTCACAGCTGAAAATGCATATCAGAGCAAAAACCATGAGGAAAGAACTGCCTGTAGAGTCCAGAGACAGGATTGTGTCAAGGCTCAGATCTGAGGAAGGCTAAAAAAAAAAAAAGATTTCTGCTGCATTGAAAGTTCCCAAGAGCACAGTGGCCTCCATCATTCTTTAAATGAAAGAAGTTTGGAACAACCGGGACTCTTCCTAGGGCTGGCCGCTTGCCAAACTGAGCAATCAGGGAGATGGGCCTTGGTAAGTGAGGTGACCAAGAACCTGATGGTCACTCTGGCTGAGCTCCAGAGAAGGACGACCATCACTGTGGCTCTCCACTGATCTGGAGTTTATGGCAGAGTAGCCAGATTGATGCCTCTCCCCAGTGAAAGACATGAGTCTTCCTGTAGTTTGCAAAAAAGCTAAAGGACTTTCAGACGGTGAGAAACAAGACTGAACTGGCCTCTATTGTAAGCATCATGTCTGGAAGAAACCAGCTGCTGCTCATAACCTGGGTTGAGGGAAAGCTGAACAGAGCAAAGTACAGAGATATCCGTAAAGAAAACTGGTCCAAAGTGCTGAGGACCTCAGACTGAGCCGAAGGTTCACCTTCCAACAGGACAATGACCCTAAGCACACAGTGAAGACAACACAGTAGTGGCTTAGGAACAGCTCTGAACATCTGTGAGTGGCTGAGTCAGAGCCCTGACTTGAGCCTAATCAAACATCTCTGGTGTGACCTGAAAATGTCTGTCCATCAACATCCACATCCAACCTGACAGAGCCTGAGTTGATCTGCAGAGAAGAGCAGCAGAAAATCCCCAAATCCAGGTGTGCAAGGCTGGTTGTGTCATTGCCAAGAAGACTCGAACAAATTTAAGAAGTTTCTAGAAGTCTGTTTCCGCGTTGTCATCATGGGGTACTGAGGGTAGGTTGATGAAAGATTTTTTTTTTTTAGAATAAGGCTGCAACATAACAAAAAGTGAAGGGGTCTGAAGACTTTCTGAATGCACTGTAGCTTTTTCTTCTCAATGTTACTGTCTGCTGATTTAGGAGGCGGCATGTGACTTCATTATCACAGCCATTTCATATCCTGACTTCACCACCAGAGCTCTGATAGGCTTACAAACTGATATTTTCCACTCATGGCAAATATCAGCAGATAATTTGGTGCCACCAGAATTTGGTCTGCAGTCTTCTTCACACAGTAATTAATACTGTTTGCTTGCTGAAACAAATTAGTTTTCATTATAACATAGCCTATTGACACTGGCTTTATTAGACAGCTATGTTATACTTCCCTGCTTGATGTTTAAAATAATCTGATGAGGTACAAAATAATATATATTTGCCCAAAATGCCTTTGAGCCTGTCACCTCAGAGGTTGCATTACACACTTGACATGTAACATGTAACACTCCCCCAGATCATCCAATACCAGGAACCACAGTGATAGTGTTCATTGTAAAGAAGGAATAAGTCATGCAGTGCAACAGTATGCTGGTTTATTGTGTCCTTCATGTGTTTTTGGACAACAGTACATTTCTGTGGTATATATTAAATCTATTTTGTGAACTCTTAAAAAGAGGACATTCACTGACAGCAACATTAGCTGCAGAGAAATCCATTTGCCACACAGGATTGTTTCTGTCTAGCTGTTTCTGTATGACTGACCTTTCTCTGAGAGCTGAGTGGAGCGGGATCCACAGACTTTGTCAGCACTTATTTCATCCTAAACACAGTTCATCACCAGAAATAATATTTCATTAATTGACAAACAACAGTTTTGGTCTCTGTAGCTAATTTCCTCCCTCATGACAACTGTACAGAGGTGAATTTTTTATATAACTCAGCTGTTTACATTTTATTATGGCTTAAAGTTCTTCATAATTGAGGGTGTGGCCTCTTTGAGTGACAGGTGGGTGAGTTAAGCTGCCACAAACCAGCATGCATCAAAAGCCTCGCCCCCACAATTTTTGGATGAGCTGGGAGTTAGGGGTGGAGTCAGGCACTGCCAAGATGGCGATGGTGGAGCAGCTCACTCTGAACTTCAAAACTTTATTTACAGGGTATGATCTTGATGCACAACACACACAAATAATCATGAATTTCCTCAACACTCCTGTGACTGTGATTTAATGTTTGTGGATTTTTTTATTACCAAAACAGAGACTACAATAATATCTTACTGTACAGCCCTCCTGTGATCAGTTTATCAGACCACTTTATTAATCCTGGGAGGGGCAGTTCCTTTTCAGCCTAACCAGTCCATACACACAACTAGAAAACTCATAAATTCATAAAACTCATAAAACTCGTTATATGTTAGAGGCATCAGATCAACATAGAAGGGTCAACACGAGGGAGCAACGAGCAGCAGTAGGTAAAATAAATAAAAATAAAGCAAATTAAATATGTGAAAATAAAAGCTCTTGTGTCTCATATGCTTCATCCTGCAACAGTAGGCTACAATAAAAAAGGAGAAAATGAAGACAACAATTTCAGACACTTGACTTAGTTTGTTCAACAAAAATATTGTTGCTCAGATGGTAAAAGTCACCAAATGTGACTGAGTAGTTGGAATATAGAGCCCACTACTGAACTGGGATTCAGTTTGCTTGTAATCGCTTTCTTTATCTGTACATGCACTGATTCTTGACTCAAAACTAGACTCAGCAACCTTTGTGTAGCTGCTTGTGTGTAACACACAGAGGTAATTATATGATGTCTGCTGTAAATTTCATGTCATGATTTAATAGATAAAATAAAGGAAGTAAGATATAAAAGCACAGGATAAATGTCTCCTTCAACTTTCTATGTGAGAACAAAAGTAACACTTGCTTAGTGTTTCACTTGTTTCTTGTAGAAATGGAGAAGAGGTTGACCTACATGTAGATCAGGGGCAAAAGAAGACTCTCAGAGTCTCAGAATGATGCTATCTGATTTTACTATGATCAAGAAAAAATGGGTCAAGTCTATTGGGTTTTCCCTAAAAAGTGTTGTTGAGTAGATGCACAGCAGTGTTATCTGTAGAATCAGCATCCTGGTCGACAGCTCCAAAGTGCTTAAATTAGTCATCAGCAAATGAATTTTGACTGTTTTCGTTGCTGCGATTGTTGTAATGTGTTGTGAGAGATGTTGTCGTGCAAAAGAACATGATGAGTTTGCTGCACTGAGAGACCAGGAAAAACAGCAAATGCTAAACAAACATCCCTGAACATCTGAGCTGTACTTACCAAGTGGAAATACTAGAGCTATGGGAAATAATGACTGAACAAAAACACAAAATAAATTCACAGAATCACAGTTTCTCTTTGTTGGATTATAACAGATTTGTGTGTTTCCAGCTGCATCTTGAACGAAGGTTCACGAAGCCAACCCCAAGTTTTTAGCTTAACACCACCAGGTCTGTACAGTTTGTTGAGGCAGAGCCTTTTGTACACACAGAACTGTAAAAGTGTCATTTTACTATTTCATGGCGAGGATAGCCCTCTAAATAAAAGGCCAAATGGAGCACATGTTCAATTAATGCTGAAACAATAAGTTGATTACTTGATTAATCTTTGGAAAAAAAGTTAATCGACAAGTTCTTTATCAAGTAAAAATGTGAAATCTTTTTTTTCTTTTTTTTATGTCACAAGATCAGGATAAAGTAGGATAAAGTTAGAGCTGTGAAGATTTACCTTTTGAGTTCTGAAAAAAATGTATTCTTCTTTAAACAATTTTATTAGTTTTCTTACTTTTACAGTCAAAATAGTGATTGAGAAAAAACAATAGGCAGATTAATCAATAATCAAGAATGTAATGGTTTGAGAGTTATGTTCCTGGTCCTACCTGGCCATACATACATTTAATTGCTTCATTTCACTGAAAAGAGGCAAATCGAGAACTTTGCCTTCTGGTTCAGCTCCGTCTTCACCACAATGGTGCAACATCCACATTACTGCTGACACTGTGCCGATCCATTTATAAATCTCTTGCTCCACCTTACTCTCACTTGTGAACAAGACCCCGACGTCCTTGAACTCCTTCACTTGGGGCAGCAACTCACCCCCAACTCGGAGGGAGCTCTCCACTGTTGTCCAGCTGAGAACCACGGCCTCAGACTTGGTGATGCTGACTCTCATCCCGACTGCTTCACACTTGGATGTAAACTGTCCCAGTGCGCACTGGAGGTCACGTTCTGATGAAGCCAACAAAACCACATCATCTGCAAAAAGCAAAAATGCAATTCCAATAAAATGAAAAGACTATTTGTATTGTAAAAATATGGCAGGAAGACTCCAGATCAATGATCCTGGTGTATGAGGCCAATGTATTATCCTGAGTAGCATGTTAACGCCATTTTATGACTGGTTGTAAGTGCGAGTATGATAAAGTCCTTGATAATGACAAGGGCTATAAAATATCCAATTTCCGGTGCTCAAACACACACTCACATGTGCACTGACACACCTTTAGCACCACTTTCAATAATCATTAGACAAAGTGAGTCTCAGGTTTACATGGATGTACTTATAAGAACAGATGCTTATGTTTACATTGCCTGGAAGAAGACCCCTTCCCAGCTGATGGCCAGAGGCTCAGTTTGCGATTGAACTTCCAAGAAATGTGTGTGTGTGAGAGTGTGAGTTCAGAGCTGCTCTCTTATTTCTGCAGTGCTGTGGGAGGCTCACAATGACCCAGATGTTTTAGCTCTGATTTAGTAATGTGAGTTTCTTTGCTCTAAGCTGCTCACTGGTAAATTTAGCTTCTCTCCCCCTCTGTCCAACAGGTGAAGAATTCAGACGAGTTGACCACAGAATCGCCTGTCATGAGGTGAAGCGGTTACCTGCTCAACCATCTCTCAGAGACAAAAGGTAAGACATCTTGGCAATGACCCACTGAGTGCTGCTCTTGTTTGTGGACTGTTTAAGTCTTTGTCACATTAGGCAATTAAATGGGAAAGATTTCATATAATTGTCTCACAATCAGATGCTACTGTAAAAATGGCTCATCTGCTGATTGTCTTAATTAGCTTGTGTTGGTGATATTGTTGTGTCTGTGCAAGCTGTGTTGGTGTCTGTAGACTTGTATGTGTTTTATCTAAGCACCAAAGTTTAACACAAAAAAGGTTCAGTCTGGATCAGTAAATATATAATGAATAAACCTCTTCACATTTTAATTTTACCCAAGCTACACTTGTCATAATTAGTTAACAGTTGAATTCATTTTTCAAGCAACAATACCAAAAGAATGTGTCTTCAGCATCTTAACTGTGGGGAGGTTTTATTTTATTCTAAATTGAATATTTGTAAGTTTTGCACTGGAACAAAACATCAGATGAACAGATTGATAGATACTTCAGTTATCCTTAATGAGGTTTAGGTTTCCTGTAGCTTACTCACTACAGACAATACAAACTAGTGCAAACCAAGCTAATGAAGCAATAACAATGAAGGCAATGAGAAAGTAATAACAATAATAACTAAATAATAATGATAACAACAACAACAACAACAACAACAACAACAACAACAACAACAACAACAATAATAATAATAATAATAACTAAATAATGACCATAATAATAATTAAAACTTTGGACTCTGAGAAACTGGGTTGGACTTTTTAACTATTTTCTGACAATTTTCAGACTGACAGATTAATTGAGTGATAATGAGAAAATAAGATAATCATCTGATTAATCAATAAGGAAAATAAGTCCTAAAATTTACAATATCGGCAAGGTTCAGTGTTTTAAGCCCAGTTTTTTGGCTTTGAGAGGTTTAAAACTAAGACCACACCGTGCAGTAGATGCATATAATGTTCCAGTGGTGAGAACAAACTAAACTCTTTTGTTATCTCGTCAGCATTTCTTGAATTCTGACATCAATTCATCATCAACAACAATTTACAGCCTTTCTACACAGTTACTTTGGGAAAACTACAGGAAAAAAGAAAGAAACTACAAGCGTGGCAGTTCGGGTTCTTACGTTGTCATATTTCATAAAAGTTGTGATAAACCCCACCATGTTCTCTTCAAGAGTCATTTTTTCAGCTTCTGTGATCTGTCTACATACATACAACATATAAACCGTCCAGTCCTCGTTTCCTGCTCTTATTTAAGACATGACAGGAATCACCTCTTCTGTTCAGGACATTTAGTCTGCAAACATTTAGGCCTCATGGGAAATTATGTTTTATAAGGCTGATATTGAATTAATGTGATGATATTAGATGTTAGATGTTTTTCAAACCAGACTTACTGTGGAGAGAAGCTCTGTTCTGCAGCCTTGAGTGAGGATTTCTTTCTCCTGGAGCGGCTCTCTATTTGCAGCTTGAAAATTATTTCAAAGCATAGCATTTAAAACTTCACGCTATACTTTCTCATGATATGTTTAAGTGCTTTTCTGATAAAGGACACAGTGTGCCTATCTTTGTTCTTACTGGAGCAGCGTAGAAAATGTTCTGGAAATTAGGTCGTGTGAAGTCAGATGAAAAATAATTTGAGGTCCTTTTCAAACTTGATGTTATTACAGTTGTTGCTCACAATTATTTTCATTATTGCTTTACAACAACATGTTAAGTCTGCAAAATGACTATAGACTGTGAAAAATGTCAGACCCCAGGGTAGCGTCTTCATTATTCAGTTCAATTTATGACTTAAAATGTTAAATTTACAACACAGACAAAAGCAGCAAATACTCACACATAAGAACCAGAATTTTTTTGAATGATGATTAATCAGCTATTAAATTAGTTGCTCATTTGTTTTCTAGTAATGAATTTCTTTTTTAGCTCTAATAGGAACAAGAAAAACCTTTTGTTGGTGAGTTCTGCTTGATGAATGATGTTTGATTTGGGATCGTGCTGTGGCAGTGACCATGGAAGCGCTGTCTTTATCTGAGATTAACTGCAGTCAATAAAGTGTGATTTTGGCCTGGTCAAAGTAGGTTAGGTGTGTCCTGACACATTAATCTGTGGAGTATAATATAATGTGGTGCAAAGTCTTCTGGGAGAGGACAAGGCCATATGTTCACATAAAGCACAGTCATGTAAAGGTGGTTTCTAATGGTTCGACATGCTCAGAGCACTGCTGCTGCATGTAGGTGCTGGTTAGTCAGCACCATTAGCATTTATAGTATTTATAAACCACATTAAGTGTTGATGATCACATGTCGGCCACATGCTTTGATCATTGACTGTGGTGGTAAAGGGCTGTCGGTCTATAGTCGTTCTTGATTGCTTCCTCTGCGCCGCCAGCCGTTCTTCTGCACTCTGATGACCCACTTGGCATCTGTACGAGGCCCCTGGCCGAGGTCCTGCTCCGCTGGGACAGGATGCCAGCAGCAGTCGAGGGGCCCCTGCCAACCACTGCTGCTTGCCTCTCAAACATTCCTGTCTGTGGGCTGTGCAGTGAAAATGCAAAACAAAGACTCCTTTTGTGCTGCCGGTTCTGTGGATGCGTTTGCATCGAGTGGAAACAAAGCTGGCCGCCCAGTGGTGAGGGTTTGCCGGGCTGAACTGTGCAGCAGTACGGCAGTGGGAAGGGTTGTGCTGTGGATTTTTTCGCTAACTGGCCAAATGAACATGACATTATTAAAACCATCCTCAGTTGAGTCTTCTACCCCAGTCAGCGGGACACAGCGCTGAGGTGATTGCTGTATGGATGCCTTCAACATGTACAGGCCCCGATGCTGCCACAGACAGGATGTATGACTGAGTAATTATTCGTCAGTCAGTTTTGCCGATTTTTATGACCTTGGCAAAACATTATCCAACATATTCCCGACACTTAGAGTGAAAGAACTCCACTCCCTTCCTTATTTCCTACTAACCTGAGTCGATACTGAGTGAGCGTTGTGGACAAAAAGTTATGCATCCTGGCATTTAGAATTTAGAGATGTGGCAAAACAAGCTGTTTAGGTTTTAGTCTAGTAGTTTCAGCCCTCATTAGAGTGGTAACTAATATCCAGGGATATTTTCCTCTCTGATGGAGCATAAAATAACAAAAGCTATATCCCTGGTGGATATTGATGACTGGTCTTTGGTTTACTGTTGTAAATTTGCTGGCTGCATTTAATATGTCTAATATGTCTCCTGTTACTTGAATTAGAGCTCACTGATTCATTAGAGAAGTCTAGCTTCATTAGTCTAGCCTCATTCTTTTTCTTGCCTTCTCTTTTCTGCTGTGTTTGCCATGTCCCTTACTTTAATAGTAAAAGCACTCTGACATAGAGAATGTGTTTTATAATAGAATAAGGATGGGAGGGCTTGCTTGTAATTGGTTCCCTCTGAATGAGGTCCACTGTATGAAAGACACGTGCTCCGCTGGTCGACCTGTTACTGTTTTACATTGCACATGACAAAGGGAGTAACCCTATAGTCTAATAATCCCGGGCGTATGATGGAGGGAGTATCAGCTGTGGAGGAATTCAAGCTATTTTTACTCTGCACGGTGAGGCCGGTTGCTATGGTGTTGCCCATTAGCACCGTTGCTATGCTGGCATCTCAGTGCGGGGTGTGGCAGGGTGCGTGATGAGCGGTGCCATAGATCCACTTCAGAGTGACTCATATCCTCAGAGCTCTGCTGCCCTATATCTGAGTATGAGTGCACACACCAACCCACACACACACAAACACACACACACACACACACACACACACACACACACACACACACACACACACACACACACACACACACACACACACACACAGACATCCAACAATGCTGTGTGAGCAACAGAGAAATGATGATAAAAGAGAGTTTTCAGTCTGTGACTTGTGTTCAGGATGAAAAACACACTAAGTGTGTGAGGTGTGTTAATGCGAATACATCTGCTGGTCGACATGGTCAACGTGACTAAAAACTGATAGTTGGCTGGAAAATTCAGCACCTTTACCCATCTGCAGTGTTTTTTTCCTTGACGTCTGTCCCTGCTGAGGCTTAGGAAACACCCAGAAGCTTTTGTATATCATGTTATTAAATGAGGAAACGTGATATGCGGGCGCATTGATTTCCTGTTCACACCTTTTGTGAAGGTGCCTGTTGTGTGAAATGTTGGGCTGTTGAAGGGTTTGTGTTGACAGAGAGTGTAGTGTTGATGGTAAGAACAGGAAGGTGTTGCCTGTGGAGCTGTGATTAAGTTAGATCGGAGGAGGAGGAGGAAAGTAGGTCATTGGGCCAGCAGGTCAGTGAAGCACGGATGACATCACAGTTATACAACCCCTGCTCTCCTGTTACACAACGCTGGCTCTGCGCTGCAGCTACTGCTGCATCCTCTGCTGATAAACTGCTGTCAGTGACTAACTTTTCCCCCATCTTCTTTTATTTAGTTTTCATGTCATTAATATCATTTCATTTTTTGACTTCCTGTTTTTTTTTTTCTTTTTTCCTCCCATTTGATTCTTTGATTCTGTGCTGTGGAGCAGAAATGCAAAAGCTGCATGTGTCTGTTTTTCAGTGCAAAGCCTGTAGATAAAGATCTACACTACAACTCTCCATCCTCTTTAGTGCTGCTGCAAACTGTAGCTCGCTGTCTGTGTTGACAAAACATTAATCTTAGATAAGATGCCCATTCTCTGTATCTTCTTTGCGAGTCACATGCAGTGAGCAGTGAAATAACACTGCATAGCTGGAAGTCAATGGGCCATAATAAAATCTGCTTCACCTCTCACTGTCATTTTTCCTATGCGTGTCTCAACATGAAGGTGTGAATGCTCACAGCACTGGCTGACTTACTTGTTTTGATGAACCTGGCACTAAGTTCATTTAAGCCACAACACATTTTTCTATTAACCACAACAACAGTCATTGCTCACACATCTCCTGTGTGCTGCCATTAAACAGACATGATCCAAGGTCAGCCTTAATTTGAAACATCCTCAAAGCTGGGTTTGATGTACTTTATTCTATTAGTTCATTATTTTTATGTATTATGTTTTTTCTACTGCGTATTGAAATTTTTTGCTTGTAAATTTGGAACAGTTGTCTTATGTGCTATCAAACGTGAAAATTAAATGAAGCAGACATTAAAATCACATCTAGTAACAGAGCTACATTTTCATGATGTGTTTAGTGGCTGCTCTGATATTTTGGGGGCCTCCTCTGAATGTGCAGTAAGTGGAGGTGTATTTTATACTGCTTAAACAAATGATGCTCACGATAACAGACCTCATGCAAACTCTTTGTGAGTCTGTATGAGCTGATGTGTCTTTTGTGTAAATCTCTCAAGCAGGAAAAATTCAAATATAGGCACGTCTATGGTTGGAATGTAAATGTGAGTGTTGACCATGATGCACTGAGAGCATCACTGAAGGGATGTTCTCACCAACACAAATAGAACATTATGGTGAGAAAACCTCCCACACAGGTTGTGACGTTAATTGGCTCATGAAAAAAAAAAAAATGGGTCAAATATTGAGGCTTAGACACCCAGTGGGCTTTCTCATTTTAAATGGACAATCTATTGTAGGCCTACCTGTGCAATGAGAAGAGTAGAGTCAGATGATGGGATGAATCAGTGGCTGGTGGGTTTTTTTTTTGGTCCCTTTAATTATAGGTGCTTTTATGTATCTGTCACATCAGCATTCTAGGTGGCAAACATGACTCAGATCTTCTGCACCTTTGCAGGGGATCATGGTGCCAGACATTTCACAGAGACATCACAGAATATCTGGAGGGCCCCTCCTTGTTGTACCAAGATGTTCCTGCTACTTGCTGGCTCTTCATACTATATCATTAAACTGTTTCCTGCAGTTCAGGATCTTTGCGTGACGGAAGTCTCACCACCACGCTTAATAATATTACTTTAAATTCATGGCACCTCTTTTTTTTTTAAACCATTCCCTGTTAATTAAGAAAACAGAAAGCCATTGTTTCCTGCTGTAACACTGGCACACACCCGCTCCACCCAACCCTGATCCCTTACCTTTTTTAAGTGCAGTGTAATTAGACAGACAGACAATATTTGATGTGCACCTTAGATTGAAAACCTCAGTCTCACTGCTGCATCAGTTTGAGTTCAGCCTGGCTGCTACAGTAAAGATCTGCCACGGTGCAGCAGGAGTCAGCTGGCCATCTGGACCCGTAGGAGAGCGATGGAGAGCATGCATGTGAATAAAAAAATATTCCATGCAGTCTCACATTTCACACTGCACAGGCAGCTTTACATCCAGTCCATCTTTGGTTGTCGGCCAAGAATGATACACTGCATTCTGCCTTTCACATGCTGAGCTGACAGGGATATAGCAAAGGTGTTGTACATAACTATACATAAATAAATACACTGCACAAAAGAGCTGTATACATATGCATGTGTGTGTGTGTGTGTGTGTGTGTATGTATATGAATATATATATATATATATATATATATATATACATATGTGTGTGTGTATATATATATATATATATATATATATATATATGTGTGTGTGTGTGTGTATGTGTATGTGTATATGTGTGTATATATATGCTATATGCAGAAGAAGGCTTAATAAATAAATAAATAAATGCTTTACATGACAAAAAATTAATATATATATAAAAATAGGGATGCACCGAAATGAAAATTCTTGGCCAAAACCGAAAACAAAAATTGAGGAAACCAAGGACGAAAACCGAAACACCGAAAGAAATGATTATGTCAGTTATATTTTCAGGTGATAAATTAAACCCGACGTGGAGAAACTCTTTGCACATGCACCCCCTCTTGAATTTTCAGCATTGCATGTTTTGCAAATCGCTATTCGTGGGTCTTTCTCTGGTGATAGTGAAATAAGTCCACACCGCAGACATGCTGGCTCTTATCACGTTTCCCGCGCGCTGGACGCGCTGTCTGCCGCGTGATCACAAGTTTTGGCCGTGTTGTTTCGGTGATTTAGGTTTTTCGGCCGAAAACCGAAAATGCACTTTTGGGTCATTTTCGGCCGAAAATTTTCGGTGGCTGAATTTTCGGTGCATCCCTAGAAAAAAATATAAATAAATGAGTTAATTGATTTAAATATCGATAACTTATTTTAACCAATATTTTGATTAAATAAGTAAAGTGGGACATGCATAATTGAAATAAACATATCACAGTCAGATCCTAAATGAATATTATGTAAAAAGTAGTTGATTCAGCTTAATCTATATCTATATATAATATATATATGTATAATAAATGGATGTATTCATGCAACACTAGGCTAGGATCTCTGTTGTGCCTTGCAATGAAATATTGCTGGAGATGAGTGAAGATAGTATAACAGCATTTACTGAATGCTGTAATTTGCTTGATCACTCAAACTGAACATATAGTTCAGAGATATCTCCAGCATCTGTGAAGACATCTCTAATGACCACATTCATGTCTTCTAATCCTTCACAGACTCAGATGCTGCTGCCATGTGCCACACTCAAGCCCGAAGCAGACGAAAAACTCAGCTCAGTGAAGAACTTTTGGCAGCTTTCTCCCCTCTGATCGAGCGACTCACAGAGCTCCACTACCACAGTGCGTCCACTCAGACCCTGCCTTCGTCCAGCAGCACCTTCCTCATCCTCTCACAGGACTGGCTGTACTGTCAGTAAGGTAAGATTTGGATTTAAACTGCTTTAAAACACTGTGTGGTGATGAAGCTGCTGCAGTTTGTGATGTTGTGGCCTTTTTTTTTTCCCTCAAAGGTTCATTCACAAATGTCTACCTCACGATTAAAAGAGCTGTCTCCAACACTGCAACCCTGAACAGGATACAAAATGACCTCGAGCATTGACCGGTAAGTCACATGTTTTGATTTACCTGTTTAGCACCACATAGAGCTGTTTCAGCAATCAATACAAGGCTGTTAAGGACTCGGTGTCTAAGTTCTGTGTCAGAATTAGGAGGGATTGATTATAAAAATGTTAATAAAATTTTGTGGGGAACGAACATTAGCTTCAGGTGTTGGTTTGTTTGCTCTGCAGGGATGACAGCAGTATCTTTGATGGGTTAATGGAAGAAGATGAAAAGGACAAAGCAAAACGGTGAGATCCCTGTGGTTTCATCCTCGACCATTTTACTTTTTATGAGGCTTGATTTCATTTTAATTATTAAAGCTTCACTGAGCAAGATTACACGTAAAAATAGACCTCGATCATGAAGCAGGGGTGCATCACACTGTCCCATGCCTCATTGCCCCAGTTGAATGCAGCCGCAGTCTTTTTTAACTCTCATATCAGTGCAGAATTACTAATGTAGCTTTTGCAGGTGCTCAGACTATATAATGAAAAGAAAATGTGTGACCTGTGTCTAAATCCTCAGAGTGTCCCGTAACAAGTCTGAGAAGAAACGCAGAGACCAGTTCAATGTCCTCATCAAGGAGCTGGGTACCATGTTGCCGGGCAACACCCGCAAAATGGACAAGTCCACTATTCTGCAGAAGAGCATCGACTTTCTGCACAAACACAAGGGTAAGAAACTCTGATGACTGCTAGAAATGGGTTTGGGGGTCACATATTTCTCAGCTGAAACTGACTCTGTAATGTTTTATGTCTCCTTTATCAGAAATTGCTGCTCAGTCAGAGTCAACTGAGATCAGACAAGACTGGAAGCCTCCTTTTCTTAGTAATGAAGAGTTCACTCAGCTGATGTTGGAGGTGGGTTATCAGAGAGCCAGATATATAAACCCAAATGTCCTGTGATAGAGGTCAGCGATCAAGTTACACCATTAGTCGGCTGGGCTAGAGTTCCCTCATCGGCCGCTGTTCTTTCAAAATGAATTGGAATGAACAGTTTATATTTGAGGGCATTTTACAGCCTGCAGTGTTGCACATTTGCCCTAAACATGTATTTGCACTAAATTTAGATACTTTTTTTCCAAAAAAGGCAACTGGAGAGAAATCTTTTTGGACAAACCTCAGCTACTTTCCATAGAAGAGAGTCTGCAGTACTGCCCCCTGAGTGAGAGGCTCACGTCTCAGGCAGAGAGGCAGAGCAGCAGTTTGTTAACCAGACAGAGGCTGTGCTCTGTGTGAGAGAGAAAATAAAGATATTCTGTCGCTTCTAACTTTGATCTCTGAGTGATCATTTTACAGTGAATGTAGCTGAAATCACAGCACAGTCTTTGTCTTTATATCAGATGACGTCGTGGTAATAAAATCAGGACTTGAGCAGCAGCTTGGAAATGACTTGGAAGTTAACATTTAGTCTTATTGGGGTGTGTTTCAGACACTATTTCAAACTCGATAACAGAAAAGGAAAATTAAAACATGTAAATGAGAGCAGCTTTATTAAAATACTGGATATATGAACACAGAGGAGGAGAGAAGCAAACAGATGAAGAGCTGAAACCAGCTGACACGGGGCTGAATGCAAACAGCATGAGATGTCAGTTGTTTACAGTGGTTCCACAACAGGAACCACGGTTTTAACTACTTAATCAACCACATGCAGTTGAGCCATATACTAGGTTTCAACCTGATCTTGTTATTTACTTTTATTTACATGAGTGAATTAAAGGAGTATATGTTGTTTCTGACAGGCGTTAGATGGATTTTTCCTTGCAATTATGACTGATGGGAATATAATCTACGTCTCTGAGAGCGTGACGTCTCTACTAGAACACTTACCTGTGAGTATAAGGGGCTCAGGCTCTGAATTAATGATAATATAGAGTCAATATAACACTTTTAAATTTTCATCACTTTGTATCTGCTCTAATTACTGATGGTCTAAAACAGTGGCCACTTGTCTGCTCTGAGTGAAGTGTACAATTTATTTTGTGTGTTTCAGTCTGATCTTGTTGATCAGAACCTGTTGAACTTCCTCCCTGTGGGGGAGCACTCAGATGTGTACAAGGCTCTGTCCTCTCATATCATGGAGGGAGAGACGCTGACACCTGAGTATCTGAAAAGTGAGTCCTCGATGAAATCTTTTATAGGTTTTGTGGTTTTCATTTGTCTTACCCTGCTGTTATATTATTGCACTGTCTTGTTAGCCAAGTCCTAATTCTTAGACTGAGATCTCTTTTCCTCTGATCTGTTTTCCAGCAAAAAATCAGCTAGAGTTCTGTTGCCACATGCTCCGAGGGACTATCGACCCCAAAGAGCCCCCTGTGTACGAATATGTCAAGTTCATTGGAAACTTCAAGTCCCTGAATAATGGTGAGTCACGATTTAAAAAAAGCGTCTGAGCCTCCAGGTCAGTTTTTGTGGTTGTGAAGTCAGATTTTTTTGTGTTTCTCTTTTCTCCAGTGCCTAACTGTGCCCGAAACGGTTTCGAAGAAGTGATCCAGCGATCACTTCACTCTGCCTTTGAAGACAGAGTGTGTCTCATAGCAACTGTGAGGCTAGCCAAACCACAGTTTATCAAGGTGAGAGTCATTAGCTGTTCTCCCACTTCTCACTTCTCCTTTTTATCCGGTTGACACACATTCAGCCTCACGCTGCAGGGTTAGAATAAGGTAGTTTTAATTAGAACAGGGCAGGCAAACAACATTTGGACCCCTGACAACTATTATGTGCAGTCTCCTTTTGCCACTTTTGCTCAGTTTGAAAAACAAAAACGTCTTAATCTTTTAGTCTCTTGCCCACACACGATATCCCGTCAGAATGGGACTGAAACTGTGTGGACCGAAATCTAAATGCCCCCAACAGCATCACAGAACCACCAGATCCCCCCACTGTTGGGGTCAAGCATTCAGGCCTGTATTGTTCTCTTGCTGTGCACCACACATGCACTCGCCCACTTGTGGAGAATATGGTGAGGGATGACTCATCTGACTGTATCACTTTTTTCCACATCTCTGTAGAGCAGTGCCTCTGGTTTTTGCACCGCTCTCAAATGTTTATGCACTGCATAATATCCCTCTATATGTAACTGTAGATAGACTGTACTCGTTGGCACAGTCTGATCACGTCCTGCGTTGACATTGTCAGGCTACATCCACACTAATATGTTTTAAACATTTTTTTTTTTGCTCTGTTTCCTCCTGCTGTCCACAGAGTTTTCGAGCCTCTAAAACAGAGACTTTTGAATACACTGCTGAACCCATATTAGTTTGAAAACCTCAGGGTTGTGTTGTTGTGAGGATTGGGAAAACAGACTCCTTTGGAAATGTTGATGTAGACACCCACATTTGCTCCCTGATTGGGTCTTGTTGGTCACGACTGCCCGTGGTGAAAACAACATGGATAACAAATTACAGTCATTACTGACCTTGTTGTCTTTGCTAGCAGCTGTTGTGCAGTGAAATTCTGCATTTTAACACTACAACTGTCTTTCCTGTTCCTTGTTTGTAGTATTTTCTGCAACTAACCAACTGCAGAGTACCGTAGAAGATTTGCTTCCTGTTTACACCAGCTGGCACGTGCCCAGTGTACGTGAATGGTCATGTCCGTGTGCATTTTCAGGTGTGATAGTATGGATGGAGATTGTTTCCAATAATGAGCTAAAACGGTTTATATTAGTCTGGACGTAGCCTCAGTCGCCTGAGGAAGAGTTGCTCTTCTGCTTTTCCTTACATGTTCCACTGTCATGCACGAGCGTTACAGTCATCACACGTGCACTGTCGAAAACTATTTCCGATCCCATCCACTGACATCTTTCCCATAGATCGAAATGCAGATATCACTTTAATTGTGAAGGTGATATCTCAGTAACGCTTTGAGGACATTTCTTAAAATTTGGTAGAAATATTCAGTTGCACTTAAACTGATGAAATTTTGGTGGTCAAAGGTCAAAGGTCATGGTGAGCTCACAAAACATGTTTTTGGTTTCACGATCTCAGGAATATCTTCAGGGCATTTCTTCAAATTTGGAACAAATGTCACCTGGACTCAGATATATCTATATTTATGTACATAAATATAGAAAATGTCAGAAAAATGTCTAAATACGTTCTTCACTTCCACCCCTTTCCCCCTCAGGAGATGTGTACTGTAGAAGAGCCGAATGAGGAATTCACCTCCAGACATAGTTTAGAGTGGAAATTTCTCTTCTTGGATCACAGGTACAGTTTTTTCTCTACTTGACGGCTCTTTAAAAGTCTTCATTTCAGTGTGTGTTTTTATTTTTTGATGTTTTCTGCTCTGCCGTTTTGTATAATGTGGTTTTGTATATTTATTACATTATTGCAGAAGCACCTAATCGACACCTAATCTATTTGGTTCAGATAAATTCAGTCAAACTCTGGTGCAGATTTAACAGCCACCCGAAAAGAAAGGTGTTGTTCTGCTTCCCTTTACACTCTCCACTTTTGTTTGTGGTGTGAAAGCAAAATGCTCAATGTACGTGACTGTGTGAAAGTGGACGCATGATTTAACATAAACTCAGTAGTTAAACTACTACCAAATCCAAAGCACCACTGACAGCATAGTTCTGTTAAACCAGTGGTGTGTTGAGCTTGTGTCATACTCTTATGTATTGTAACATTTCCCCAATATAAAGTGATTGTAACTTGGCGACCACATAGTAACTATCCCTGTAATGTAACTGTATAAAACACCAGATACAGTGCAGAGAGGACACAGTTCATTTTCAATCACTTCCGGTAACTGTGTCACCTTGGTTTCTCCACCTCCTGCCCCTTTAGGAGACTAGCCAGAAGGTCTGAGTCAATTCATTCAAATGGGAGCGAACATGAACACAGATTATGACAGATTCTTTCTCCCTATTGTCACTGCAATAAATATTGGATCCATTTTTCACAAGCCACAGATCTTCAGAACATTCTGAGACTAAAATGTCATTTTTTGAGACAGCAGATCAGGAGAAAATTTACTTTTTTTGAGACCTGTCTCTGTCTCAGCAACACGCTCTTGCTCAGTAAAACTTGTATTTTTTTGCTTAATAATACTATGACTGCTATTATCATTTAACTGTTATTAGACTGAAGTCTGGGTTGATTGCATATTAAGATAGTGGATTAATACGAGCAGCAAAATCAGGCGCACATTTATACTGTATCTAGAGTTGTGACATCATGACCACACCCACCTAAAAGACAGGAGGTGTATACCATTTCATACCATTGGTGCTGCCTGTAATGCATTATCTATCTTTGAAAATACTTCTTTGTTTGTTCATTTTCTTTCTGTTCGTTGCAGTTTTGACTAAAAACACTTATAATCAGTTACTTCTTCATGAGCGTTTTGTGACCCCAGAGACCATAAAGAAACCTGTAAAGAACAGTAAAGTGCAGTGTAACTTGCTGTCAGTTGCCAGAATTAGATTTCACCATGTGGGTCCATGTATAATCCGTTGACTCATGTGTAATGAACGAGTGTGAATGAGAACCTGACCCCCTGGACCAAATGAGCCACATGAAGAGTGTGGAAGCAGCCGAACTCTGTGGTCCTCAAGGCAAACATTTTATACTTTTTACCTGTGACCTGCAGCTTGTAAAGACACACTGCCGGTCTGTAGGCCTCAAGATTTAACATGTGACATAAAGGTCACAGCTTCAGCTGCGTACTGGCTTTACGCGCAGACGACAGCCAGGGCCAGAGGCTTTATGTTTTCTGGTTGTCAATACCTCTGTCCCATTCCTGTGAAGGCATTATCTCAGTACTGCCTTGAGGGAACTTCTTCAAGTTTGGCACAAATATTCACATGGATTTAAGGATGAACTTATTAGATTTTGATTGTAAAAGATCAAGGTCAAGGTCACTGTGACCTCATAAAGCATGTTTTTGGCTATAATTCACAAATTCTTACACTAATTAAGACACAATTTAACTCAAATGTCTATCAGGATAAAATGAAGTGATGATATTTTATATCCAAATGGTCAAACGTGAACTTCACTGTGACATCATAATGTTCTACAAAAACACCTCTGGCCATTATTCAACACTGTTACTCAGGAAGGAGAGACTGTGACCGCATTTCCTTGGCTGATTGGTGGAGGTTAACAAGTGTGAGGCGGTAACTCTGGTTATACACTGGAACCTTTATGATAATTAGGCCCTAAATGGTAACGTTTGGGTCACAGTATAACAGAGTATGTGCTATAGTGTATAACATTTACTGTGTTTGTCCAGAGCTCCACCCATCATAGGTTACCTCCCGTTTGAGGTCCTGGGTACATCAGGATATGACTACTACCACGTAGATGACCTGGAGACACTGGCCAAATGCCATGAACACTGTGAGTACGTTTGTCCCAGCTGTCAATGAAGCATCTTCTCTGTGAAGCCTCAAACAGGAAATGTCAGTCTCCTCCTCCTCCTGATTTCTCTGCAGTAATGCAGTATGGCAAAGGAAAATCCTGCTACTACAGGTTCCTCACGAAAGGGCAGCAGTGGATTTGGCTTCAGACCCACTACTACATCACCTACCACCAGTGGAACTCCAGACCAGAGTTTATTGTTTGCACACACACTGTTGTCAGGTACGTGGAAGATTTACCCTTTGATATTTACATGTGTAAAAGAAATGCATCTTTCTTGTTGTCATCGTTCACTTTAATCAGGGTTTTATATACACATATATATTTTTCTTTGATCTGTAGTTATGCTGAAGTAAGAGCAGAACAGCGAAGAGAACTTGGAATTGAAGCATCACCACCTGAGATCACAGCAGACAAGGTGAGGCTGCTCCGACACTTATTAGGTTTTTTTGATGGTTCTTTTTTAAGGACACACACAAAAAAGTTTTTCCCACACCAATACTGTCTTTAGTGACTCTATACCTCAACCAACAGCAGTCCCAGGATTCAGGCTCCGAGTCCCAGCTCAACACTTCCAGTCTGAAAGAGGTTTTAGAACGCTTCGACCACAGCCGGACGCCCTCGGTCTCGTCTCGCAGCTCACGCAAATCGTCACACACTGCTGTTTCCGACCCAACCTGTGAGCACCATGAACACACAGCTGCTCATTATCAAGCAACGTGACACACACATCTTATATTAAGTGGTCTCCTGTTTAAAATCTGAGCATCATGTTTATGTTTTACCCTCAGCATCACAGATGAAGCTTCAGGGAGACAGGAGTACACCGGGTCACCAGTCTGTCTCTGCTGTGGAGATGACATCACAACGAAGATCATCTATCAACAGTCAGGTCAGGGAAGGGACAAGAACAGTCTGGTGTAAAGTTTCTCAATAAGTGTGTCATGGATCATGAGGAATTAACTGGGGATAAAAGGAGTGGCCCCACCCTGAACTCTCTATTCCCTCTCTGCCCTTTTATCCTGATTTTTGTTTGGTGTCTATTGTTTCCATCAGCATTCGATGAGCTCCCAAAACACAGGACCGAACATGACACCATCCATGGTTTCTCAGCAGCCGCAGCAGCCGCAGCAGCAGCAGGTGCAGCAGCAGGCACAGCCGCAGGTGCAACAACAACCAATTCAGAACAACGGACAAGTAAGATATTTATCTCTTTTGTTTTCAAGCCTAATTTATATGTTATATTAAGACCCAGAACATATCTTTCCATTTCTGTCTGTGGGGCCTCATCACTGTATTTATTCTTAAATATAATTTTAGATAGTTTTCCAAGTTATGATTGATAAGAAAAAAAAACTCCTTTGATAAATAAACAGGCATTTCAGTTTCTAATAAATGGCATACTTCCAGTGCTTTCTGTTCCTGAAAACACATATTTACAACATGAGAACAAATGTGTGAGTAGAGCTGCAATGATTAGTAGGAAAATAACTGCAACAATTTGGATAATGAATTAATTGCCTATTGTAAGAACCTTTTATGGTAAATGCCAAATTTTTTCTGGTTTCTACTTCTTGTTTTGATCATTTGCTGATAGAGTCATAGAAGATAGAAACTAGGAAATTTAGATTTTCAAGAAAACAGATGACAGATTAATCCCTGTTGATTAATTCAGAAAACCAGGAATAAAAAATGTGATCTGATTTGCATCTAAATTATATGGGAAAACAAGGGAACAGTATCACATTATAACTTGAAAAGTTTCTTGTTATAACAAGATATTTACACATTATGAAAACATACAATTCACCATGTTATAACGAGAAAAGTTTCTTGTTATCACAATATAATTAGGGCTGTCAAACGATAAATTTTTTCTTAATTGAGATTAGTCGCTGAATTACAATAGTTAATTGCGATTAATCGCATGTTTTATCACATGATTAAAATTCTTTTTTTCATTTCAGAAATGTTTTCTCTTGCCTGACAACACATAACCGTCAGTCTGTCTGAACTAGAAGCTAACGTTAGCATGTCTGACGTGTAATTATGAAGATGTCTGATAATTTATTTCTCTGTAGATGAGCTCTGTGAAAGTTATATTTTTATTTTCCAACTCAATCGATCTTCACCAACGAGGATTCAGACATTTGATTTAAACACTTTAGGTTTCCCAACATGCCCCTTTATGCAGACAGGAACCGCCCCCTTTTTGCTCCCACAGACAGCTGAGCCCCCTCTAGTGCGTCTAGTTATCACCTCCCAGGGACTAAAAACGTCTAACCCCACATATGTGAATGGTGGAGATGTTCTTAGACGTTCTGGGGGAAGGTCGGCCATTTTTTGAACCATCTGTTTTCTTCACAGTTTGCGACAGATGATGCAGTGATGGAGAACTGAGCTTATCAGCCGCTTTCCAGCAACAATCCAAAAGCCGGCGATTCTTATTGCTCCCTCTGTGAACTGTGGTCCTTGGTGTTGCACCTTTGTGTGATAATAGGTCACCAGTAATCTTGTGACATGACTTTGTTTGGGAAGAATAACTGGGTGTTTCAACTCTGAATCAATCGAGGCATGTCTCAGACATCCACCAATCCGCAAGACACCCTCACACATGAAAGGGTTGAGTGCCAAGAGTGCACTTGATGTCGAAAGGGTTCTATTCTTTTGTAGTGCAGCATACTCGTCTGGATAAGCATCTTTTTGAACAGACTTGAGTATGGCCATCTTGGCTGCTGCCAACTCTTCAGGAGTATGGGGTTTGTTGCACAGATGCCATCCTTTGCACTCTGATGAGTCTGAGTTGTACGATCGGGCTTGATGAATCAAGAATGAGGTTTGCTGTCACTTACATGGGTGGCACGGGTGGTCACCTGTGGCTTAACATCTTTATCTGTTTCAGGATTCACCAGCTCAAATAACCTCCTGCTCCTGTGTCTCATACTTTTCAACCTTGTGAAAGAACTCAGGTCATGTAAACCACATAGTGTGGTTGAGCTCTGGTGGCCAGGTCAACCGGATTTTTATCCAAAGGCACATAATGCCACTGTTGAGGACTGTATCTAGCACCAGACAGCGACTGTTTAAGATAGGAGCGGGAAAGATTGAGGTTACTTAAATCATGTAGTGATTTTTTCCAAGTTTCCCACTTGTTTCGCTTGTCCACAGGGAGATCGGTGTCCGTGTCATGAGCATTAGCAGAAAGTTCTCTGACCATCTCTTTTGAATGTAAAGGTGTCACTGTTTATGTTCCAGCACAAACTAAGGCTTCTCTGCATTGGCAGATCTTCATCAAGGGCCAAATCTTTTCGACACGTAGCAAGATCTCCCGGGGAAAAGGCTTGCATGACTGTGATGCTATTTGAGGCAATCTTATGCAGTTTGAGGTTAGATTCTGCCAGTGAGGCTTGAGTGCACTTTAGCAAGTCAATCACCTCAGTTTCAGTTGGCAAAGAGATGAGCCCATCGTCCACATAAAAGTGTCTCGCAACAAAGTGGCGTGTGTCAGATCCATACTTCTGTTCACCCTCTTGAGCAGCTCTACGAGGACCATATGTAGCCACTGCAGGGGAAGAACTGTTTCCAAACACATGGACCCACATACGGTACTCAACTACATCCTTGGCCAGATCATTATCCTTATGCCAGAGGAATCTTAGATAGTTTCTATGCTCTTCTCTGACTAAGAAACCACAGAACATTTGTTGAATGTCAGCTGTCAGGGCAATGGGTTCCTTTCTGAATCTTAGCAGTACTCCAAGGAAGGAGTTATTCAAGTAAGGGCCTGAGAACAAGACCTTGTTCAAAGAAATACCACCTTCTTGTGCGCTTGAGTCAAAGACGACTCGAATCTAGCCTGGCTTTTGTGGGTGGTAAACACCAAAAATAGGTAAGTGCCAACACTCCACACTTTCGTGAAGAGGAGCTGCTTCTTCAGCGTGTCCGTCTTCAAAAAGCTTCTGCATAAAGGCTACATATTGTTCTTTCATTTCAGGATTTTTGTGCAGCGTGCGTTGCAGAGAACAGAGATGAGAGAGAGCTTGAAAGCGGTTATTTGGAAGGCGTGGCCTGGGTGACCTGAATGGCAGGGGAGCCACCCAGTTTCCTTGCTCATCTCGATGAAGCTCCTTGTGCATACATCTCATGAAAGCTTCATCCTCGAAAGATGGGGCAGGTTTATTATCATTTGCTATTCTTGTGAACACATTGTGTCCAAGCTTGTCCTCTGGTGGCATGCTTGCAGTAGGATGATTGGACAGATGAATAGTGGGATTGTGACTTTGCTCCCTGCCATACCTCGTCCTTTGTTGATGTTGATGTAATTCTGGCATGGTGTCATCAAGGATGGGCGTCTGTACATTAGTTTTGAAGACAGCTATGGTGGGCTTGTGGGCGCCATCGATGCAGACCTCCCCTACTATAACCCACCCTAGGTCCAGTCGCTGGAAAGTGAGATGCCACCGGTCTCAAGTGTGCATGAGAAAGAGCGACCTCCGGTGTCGGTATTTCTGTCTGTTACACACACAATAGGCAAATTGTTGCGTGTACAGTCACCTGTGGTGAGCTCTGAGTAGAGTGTAGCTAAGAAGACTGCACACTGTCGATGCCATCTCCAAATGCCAAAGTCTCTCCTGCTAAAGTGCTTCGAACAACTCTCCTGATCCTCTTTGACTGCCAGCATATAGGCGAGAATCTTCCATCCTCTCCTATAAGCATGATTAGGTGCCCACCTTGAGTCCCTCCATCGGAAAGATTTCCCATGGATGAATCACTGAACACCACCAGCTTTAGTGAGCTGTCTTTTCCCAAGTACTGAAACCTCAAAGTCACCTCCTCTGACTTCAGTTTTCTGATCAGTTTATTTGCACAGTGCAGAGTCTGAACAGTGGCATGCTTTGTACTGGACGCCAGGATGGATATGTCACACATTATGTCAGGTCTGCTCTGCCTCGCCACCCACAATATTTGGCCAATCTTTGACTTAAGCATATCATATTCAGTGTCTGTTCTCTCACTGTGTGGCTCTGGTGGGGTCCACAGGAATAGGTTGGAGATTTTTTATGTACATCCATTGTTGCACCTGTATTTCATCCTCCATTCCAATGTAGCTGAAGCTGTTGTGTTTTTCACGTCCAATTTGAAAAGCAGCTTTCAAGTGAGGGATGACTGTCATGGAGAATGTTTCTGAACCTCCCCAGGCAAAGTCATCCACATGACAAGCAAGGACTCACATCACATTGCAGGAGTCATCCAACCAGTAGAACACTGCTGGGTCAACTTTTGACACAGTACCTTCCGACTGCTGCATAATGTCCTTTACCCTGTGGTACCAGTACAAAGAAGCGTCTGCCAGGCCATAAACACACTTCTTCAACTTCCACACAGTTCCTTTGCTCTGAGCTTCTAGACATTTCGGGTTAACTCTTTACCTTGCAAAAAGGCTGCTTTAATGTCCATGGAGTTCAGCTGCCATTTCTTTTGACGTATAACAACCATGATCATTTTTAGAGACTCTGATGCACATGTAGGTGAGTCTTTTGGGAGCTCCTCAGTGTTCATTTCCTCAAAGCCTCTTGCAACTAGTCTGGCTTTAGGTACAACACCATCTAGTGTCTCCTTGAATGTGCACATCCACCTTGTAGAGATGCATTTCTGACTTTCATCTTTCACCTCTTCAAACACATTGTTCTGTTTCCAGTTGCTGAGTTCAGTGTGTTTGGCAGGCATGAAGGCATCATCATTCACAATCAGTACATCCTCTTTATGGCAGTCTGCACATAACTCAGCATGCTCAGATGGACCCAGTTGAAGATTGTCAACTTGTCCTAAGTCCACTGATCCAGTTGTGCCCGCAATTTCCTCAGGCTCTGTGTACTGTATATTGTGCCAGTTTTTGTATGTTCCAGTGGCCTTTCCTGCCCGGCTGAGGAGTTTTCCAGTGTGTGCTTGGCCACTTCCACTATCTGTGTATGTAACTACTTGTCCAGTTTTCAGCTTAAGTCCTTCACAAGTAGTATTTGAGTGTGTTGATGTGTGAGGGAGCTCATTGTTATCCTCAGCATCTTCATCATTTGAGGGTGCCTCTTCCTCACTTTCATTTTCAGTGTTATTTTCATAGAGTCTGGTTTCTGGTAATGTGGCATTTTCAGTCCCCATCAACTGATTATCTCGTTCTCTCAACATACCTTGCAAGCCATCAACCTTTTGAAGTCTGGATTTGATGTACACAAACTGGATTGAAGTGCCCCCGTGACGAACAAATATCATCTTGGCCGATGACCACACCTGGACCTTTCCACTCCGCAGAATCCACCTGTTTGTAGTAAACCTTATCCCCCGTTTCATATCGGTCATCATTGGGTCGCAGTTGTTTACGAAAGGCTCTTCGGATCCTCCCAGAGCATTCTGCTTCTGTGAATGCTCTCCTTGTAGCATGTAATGCTGAGATGTGCTGGGCTATCCAAGTAGCCACGCTAGTCCCTTCTAGAGCTGGCGGCTTATCAGTGAGAACTGACGGCAGATTTGGGTTCTGCCCAAACACTAGCTGGTAGGGACTGTAGCCATGCACATTGTGCATAGAGTTTTTTGCCATCAGAGCCCAGTCTAGGGCTGTCTTCCAGTCACATCCGTTGTCTCTCTTTACTTTCAACAGGATTTCAGTGAGGGTTTGATTATGCCTTTCTAAGAGACCGTTGCTCCATGGACTATAAGCTGCAGTCGTTCTCACTTCAGTGTTAAAGTTTTCAGCCATGTCCCTCATTTCCTCATTGTTGAATTCACCCCCGTTGTCAGTGAACAGTCTGCGTGGAGGACCATGAACACTTATCCAGCAGTGAATAAAGTGCTTCACTATCTCCTTGGGTTTCTTGGTGGTAATAATGCTCCCTGCACTGAATCGTGTAAAGTGGTCAATGGCATGCAGATACCACACTCCTGGCTCTAGTTCATGTAAGTCCATAGCTACAGTTTCATTGTAGGTTGAGGCCACAGGTAAACCTACTGCTGGCTTTTGCTTTGGTTTACTGTATCTGATGCATGTCTCACAGTTCTTTACAATATCCTTCAGGATTGTGGTGCACTCCTCATCAGTATTACCTGAGCAGGTCAGTAGTTTTTGCAGTCTGTCAACTGAGGCATGTCCAAACTGCTTGTGCAGTTTCAGTAGGAATTTTTGTTTTTCCTGTTTTTTCATGCTTTCCGTCACAATGAGGATGACATCTTCATTTTGGATGTCACGTCCATCTGGGGTACTCTCATCCCTCAAGTTCACACAATAATGTCCTGATGATGTCAGTTCAAGTTTCACAGGTTGCGTGAACATTATGGCTTTGTCATTCTCAATGTCCAGAACTGCACCTGCTCTTTTCAGTGAAGTTTTGATTAAAAGCAAAGGGATATCAGCTGGGACAACCTCTGTTTCAATTTGACATCTAGTCTGTGCTATCACAGCTGGGATTTTCACTTTCTTTGTGGAATGGACAATTCTCCCATCACCAAACTTGAATGGTCTTGCACTTTTTATGTCCTTCATTTTCAGTAACTCATCCTGTGTTAGTTGACTGACATAATGATCAAGCCATATTTCGCCACACATCGTTCTGGTGCAGGCTGTGTCAATCACAGCAGATCCCAAAGACTCCACCTTGAAAATCTGTGTGTCAGACAATGTGTCTTTAGACAATAAAGTAATGTTGCATTCTTCAACCTCTGTTTGTCTTTCATCTTCTGTTAGTTTAGCATGTTCATTTTTATGGGGGCAGTCCTTTGCCCAGTGATATATGCTTTGGCAGACTGCACATCTCGTTCTCCTACCGTATCTGTCAAGCGGATTGGTACCTTGAACAGCTGTTTGATGTTGCAGATTTGACCTACTTTCTCTCCTGCCAGTAAACTTTGTGTAGTAGGCAGCGTCAGCTGCATCTCCGCTCACCTGCAGTGCATCAGATTCAGTGCCCTTCTATGGCGTAGTATTGCCAAATATCCTCTTCAAGGCGGCCTTCATGTTGTCAAACGTGAGGCTTGGACAAGCGGTAAGCGCCAACTGTTTGTCTTTAACATTAAGTCCCACAGTGTCTAGCAGCTTGAATGCTAACATCGCATCCGGAAGCTCCATTTTGAACCGGCGAATTCTGTTGTACTTCCATTCAAACTCGACAATGTAGTCCCCCATCGAAACTCCATTGTCTCTCGTTATCCGATCAAACTCCGTGTATGCCTCGTATTGGTGGTCCTTTTCCTCTTTCAAAAACACAGAGTCCAGTTTTATCAGAAGTGTAGTCATTCCATCATCTTTGTTCAAATCCCCAGTGGCTATTTCCAGCACGCTGTCCCTCGCTCTTCCCATTAGCGACAAGGCAACCGCCAAGGCCTACTTCTTCTTATCCAAGTCAGTAACCAGTCTCCAGATTTCGACTTCATTTTTCCAGCTTTCGTAACATTGCTTCTCATCAAATGCTGGTGTAACTTTATAATTACCTGCAGCCATCCTCTGCTACCATTGTTAGTTCAATATCTACGACGACAACTGTACGTTTTCAAGACTTTACTCTAACTTCAGCATGACAACAACAATGACTCACCCCGCACTTCCTCACTCAGAACATACGAAACAATTCGCCCATGCGCAGTGGGAAATAATAAAAATAACAAAGGTAACTGAGGCCAGGTAGGTAACCATCTTCCTTGGCTGAGAGAAGCTCCATGAGCAGGTCACTAAGTTCTCTTAATTTGATACTCTCTTTTGAGGTAGGACGAGGAAAGCTGTCTAGTTGCTTAAATAAAGCACTCTCTATAACTTCAGAGGTAGCGTAGACCTCTTGGAGTCTCGACCAAGACAGCTGAAGAGCAGCCCTGGGGTTGGTGATATAGACAGCTCGGATCCTTCTGACATGATCCAAAGACTCCTTGCCAAGCCATTTTATCAGTAGATCTAACTCTTCACTGGCTCTTAGATCCAAGCCTTGACTGGCGTTCATGAAGGAGGACTGCCATGCTCTAAAATTCTTTGGCTGATCATCAAATTTAGTAAGCCCCGTGTTCACCAATTCTCTGCGGGCAAAATACTTAGCAAAGTCTATCATGTTAGCTGGATTAATGAGAGGGTCCCGTGTGTTGTTGGTAGGATAATTATCTTGATAGCTTGCAGGTCTGAGTGATGGCAAACCTTTATCCAAGTCCGTTTTGAAGGACAGGAAGTGGGATTGGCAGTCTGAAGCAGGCAAGCTCTCGTTCCATGATGTGTGCCTTGGCATTAAAGGTGACATGTTGTGGCGAGGCACAGGAGTCGACTCATTAACTTCATGTTTCATTGATGGTGGCGAGTCTTTGACACATAGAGGGTGTGGTGTATCAGGAAGAGGTGTGGTGGTGCTCATCTTTGTGTGACGATCCACATATTCCTCTATCCGCTGTCTCACTGCCAGTGGGGAGATGCTGCTCCTAGAACTGCAACCACTCTCACTTCTCACTCCTGCTGCAGCCTCTAGAACTTCAGCCTCTGCATTGGCAGCAGCTACCACTTTCTCCAGTTCTAGAGTCTGCTTCCAATGTTGCCTTTTCCAGATCCAATTTTGCCTTTTGTTTTTGTTCAGTTCAAGCTCCCTTTGAGCAAATGTGGCTTTGGCACGTGCTGCTTCAGCTGTAGCTCTGGCCCTTGTAGATGCACTGGTCGCTGAGTGCTTAGAGGAAGCTGTGTGCTTCGTGCCGGACACTGATGCCGCTGTTTCCACTTTTGCTATATGGTCTTCCATGTCTGCAGTGGTCGAATCCTTCCGATATTATGGCTTTTTACTGTACTGTTCTCACTATGTGTGTGACTTCCCAAGCATTGACATAGATAAACAGCCAGCCAAACTCCTCTTCAATTGCATGTAAAGTGAGCATGTTTGCTCCTTTATTGACATCCAACAGTCAGCTTCACAGTGCAGGTTGAATCGGTGTAAAACTAAAAGGAAAGATACAGAAATAAACTTAGTAAACTGCTATTGACATATCAACTGTCTAATATGTTATTTACATACACATCAGGAAATTATGAACTGAAGTAGCATCAAAGCCTTCAATTATCACAGTTAGCAATTGTCAACAGCGGCCAATGAATCACGCTAGCATCCTCACTGGTTGTATTAAAAGAAAATTACTCCAAATATATATATCACAAAAGTCATCCAACTTAGCTTAAATCATCACAAAACGTATAAATAAACATAACTCACAGCCATTGCCTCCTGGAGGATTCAAGCAGCAAGGTAAACATTTCAGCGTTTCCAAATGTTTTTAACTGCCAAGCTTACGCTGTAGGTTTGTTACAAGCGTTCTGAACTTCCAGTGACCACTTTTGGTTTTCAAAATAAAAGCCCATTGATAACAAACATATATAAAACGCATATAGATACACATAGGTCATTATGTAATTGAATTTAACAATAAAAGAACACATTGTAAATGGAACGGAGAGATTGTGCTGTTATGACACAAACAACGCCTCTTTCCTGCTGTAGTAAGTTAGACAACGAGCTACAACCTAGTTTTCATCGCAACGAACTGCAGAAATAACACTGGTCTCTATGTGCAGCCAGCTGTGAGTCGAACATGAGTTTTAGTTCATCACGTTATCACAATATAAATAGTATATTATTATAACAAGAAAAGTTTGTATGTCATTATAATTGCTATAACATGAAAAACATCTTGTTGTAAGAATAAAGTTTTCATAACGTGATACTGATCCCTTTTTGTTCTGGTGTGGCAGCAGTACGCTTCCATGAAGTCACAAGTGTAAAAAACATCATGCAAACATTTATAATCTTTTGTGTCTTTATTGATCACACCCATTAAACATCCCCCATTGAATTAGTAATTCTAAAGGGTTCAATTTCTTCTTCTGGCTACTGTATGTTGTTTACAGGAGACAGAGCAACTCTACACACAAACTTGCTCATATACGTTTTGTGTAAGAGGTGATTTCTTCCAGGCAAATATGGCGGAGCCTAAGTTATATCTATTTTTTGTTAAATACTGTATGTAGTGTGCGTTTTAACATTTCAAACAGACAACCTTCAGTCTACGTTAGACCTTAAAGGTGCCAATGACCCACTCTTGAATTAACTCTTTATCTCATGCACTAGATACAAGCATTCACAAATCAACCGCCCCAGTAACAGTGTTTACATATGGTTGTTGTATTACAGTTAATGGTGCAGTTCTCCAGCCAGTTAGAGGCCATGCAGCACCTGAAAGATCAGCTGGAGCAGAGGACCAGGATGATCGAGGCCAACATCCAGCGGCAGCAGGACGAGCTGCGGCAGATCCAGGAGGAGCTGCAGAGGGTGCAGGGCCAGAGTCTGCAGGTGAGACATACATCACTGCTTTGCTTGTGTGTTTCATTGACTGTTAGGATGTGTCTGAATGTCTGCTGTGTATTTCAGATGTTCCTGCAGAAAGGAGCCGGGGGACTAAATCTTAGCTCTGTTCAGATGGCCCAGGGGAACGCTGTGCAGCAGGGGGGGACACTCAGCATGCAGGGCCAGGTGGTCTCTGCAGGGCCCCTGCAAAACAACATACAGCAACAACATGCTGTCCAGCCCCAGTCCCAGCAACAAACACTGCGGGAACAGAGCACAGCACTGACACAGGTCAGAGCAGCTAAATAATTCTCCTTTTCACCATCATACACATCTGACAGTGCCACTCACTCACACACTTCATTCACAGCTTAATTAGGTTTGTTACAGATTCTGTTCAGCATGCTTCAGCTGACTCTGGTTCTGCGTTTTTCACTCTCAGCGGTCGTCTCTCACTCTGCAGCCTCAACAAAACCCAATGCCTGTGTCTCTCTACAACACAATGATGATTCCTCAGCAAAGCCCTGCTAACATGGTCCAGATTGCAACTAGCCTGGCACAGAATACCGGACCCAACACTCCTGCAGTGGCAACGTTTGCACAGGACCGTGCTGCTCAGATCAGGTTTGCTTTTTTTTTTTAACCTCCTAATTTTATTTTTATTTATCAGGGTAAGTTTCTTACTCAGTAGTATAACTTCAAGTGTTTCTACAAAGCTGTTCCCTTTGAGCAAGAGTGAAATCTAACAGAAATCTCCTAACCTCATTATTTCTTCTGTGACCTCTACCTGACCTGTGCTCACCTCCTGTCTCACAGGTTTCCTGCTGGTCCTCAGCTGCTCACCAAGCTAGTGACAGGACAGATGGCATGTGGGGCAGTCATGGTGCCCACAACCATGTTTATGGGCCAAGTGGTGACAGCCTTTGCTGCTCAGCAGGGCCAGACCCAGACCATCAGTATTTCCCAGCAGCCACCACCACCACAGCAGCAGCAGCAGCAGCAGCAGCAACAGCAGCAGCAGCAGCAACAGGAGCAGCAGCAGGCACAGTCGCAGTCACAGGTCACAGCCATGCAGCCGGGACAGGCTCCACTGGCTCAGCAGCAAACACAGTTCCTACAGGTAACACCCAGACTGACATGAAGACTTAGACAGTGAAAGGTAACTGTGGATTTTTGCTAAGCAGCGTCAATAAAATGATAATATATTTACTGAGAGGCAGCGTTGTAGTCACTAAATGTGGAGCCCGAGTTCGGCTGAGGGTGATATTTGATAATATCGAATATCTCAAGCAAACATTGCTCTGTCTAGTAGATGGATTAGTGTTCATTCAAATGGCCGTACTGTTTTTGTTTTGTTTGGGTAAAATGCTGTGAAAAAAGTGGTGTCATTACAGTCTGGTTCATTTTCATCCTAAAATCTCAATCTTTCACTGAAGGCTCCTCGGCTTCTTCATGGAAACCAGTCCACCCAGCTGATCCTGCAGGCAGCGTTCCCTTTGCAGCAGCAGGGGGCTTTCACTGCCACAACCCAACAGCAGCAGCAACAGTTACAACAACAACAACATCATCAACAACAACAACAGCAACAACAGCAGAAGCAATTACAACAGCAGAAACAACAACTTCAGCAGCAGCAGCTGGCTCCTCACAGAGCAGATAGTTTGTCTGACCGCTCCTCCACGCAGCCACAGTAACTGCTGGCAGCCAGTCACAGGTGAAACGAACCAAACCCAGACGTGGGTGTTTTTGTGACGGTGGTCTAAAGAGAGGTTCTGCTTAAAGTGCAGCACTGACACAGTGCCTCAGAGGTGATCAGGTGGGCAGGCCACGGCTTCCCTCCCCTCACAAGGATCTTTTGCTGTTTGCACTTAACTCCTGAGCACAAAGTGCTGCAGAGAACCTAGAACTGGGCTCGATGTGGGTCTGGCACTCGGCTTTGTTTCTGGGTCACAGCCTTTTCTCCAAGAAAACAGTGTGACGCAATCCCTGTAATGGACTCTCCCCCAAGTACCCTTCCCCAAGCCAGCTCCTTGTGTGTTCAGTGTGCATGTGTGCGTGCATGTGTGTGCGTACGTGCGTGTGTGTGCGCTCTAGTCATCCTCACAGGATTTTTTTTTTGCAGAGAGTCAATGCAGTGAAGCTTCTGTCAGAGCTTCAAGGATGTCCTGCAGAGCAGCCAGGGGCTTGTTTGTTTTGGATGTTGTCTCCTATTCTTCTTTTTCATATAAAATTAATTATGGGTCAGAAAATATTTTTAAGAATGGTGTAGATTGAACTTTTACTGTACAGAGCATCATGTGTAATATATAATGTAAATATACTGAAAAAGAAAGAACTAATATTTTATATGATGCATGAAATGAAATGTGTAGTCTGT
Organism: Trachinotus anak; assembly: GCF_046630095.1. Taxonomy (NCBI): domain Eukaryota; kingdom Metazoa; phylum Chordata; class Actinopteri; order Carangiformes; family Carangidae; genus Trachinotus; species Trachinotus anak. The sequence goes on along the minus strand of NW_027273861.1, from coordinate 3,236,799 downwards.
TATTTGCAGCTTTGAATATGTTTTTTTCTAGTACTCTAAGAAAAAAAGATCTTAAAATGCTCAGTGGCTGATATTTTCACAGACTTCCTTTCTCCTAGGGGATGCGTTTGTGTGTCTGCATAGCAGACAATGTCAATGCTGCTTGTTGTGTCACAGTTTGTTCAATCCTTGACCCAGTTTCATAAAACTGTCAAAATGAAAGACATGTTTTAAAGTATTTTTAAGCTTTTTAAGATGTGCTCAAAATCTGCCACTAAAGACTCTAAATTCAGCTTGAGTCAGATATTGTGAATGAAATAAATACGACCAAGGTTAAACTAAATGTATGCAACAATTTGCCAGCATAATTCTTCATATCTTTATTTCTTCATTTGTAGCACTTCTGCTGAGATCCCTGATGCTGTTGTGGTATCTGAAGACACTTTATTCCAGCTATAAACATTTACTCCTTGAAATGTATTGAAACTTTACAAGAGCTAAAATCAGGATGAGCTTGAGTGTCATGATTAGTGCTGGGTCAGTGGGGTATGCAGAGCAGCCTGAGTGTCCTCCACCAGTCACCCCTGTGCCCCAGATCACCTAACTAGCTCTTGGAGAAGCTGCCTGACAGCCCGACACAGAGGTGCGCTCACGTCTCTGAGCTCCTTGCACCATCAAGAAGAGAGAGACCAATCACCCTCCAGAGACCCCATTTAGTCTCCTTATGTCGGCTAATTTGCTCTTGTAGTTACTACCCAGTGCTCAGTGGTGAGAATCATGTTTGTTTCATGGGAACTCTGCTTCCTGGCTCTCTGTCATGTTGATAAAGCAGTTGCATTAATTAAGTTAATTCATCTAAAGCTCACTGCAGTTCTCTGCATGTTCACCCACCCTCACTTAAACCTGCAGTAACCTCTGAGGGGCAACACTGATGGGACTTTTGAAGTTAGTATAGTGAACTTTTTAGTATGTTTACTCATCCAGCACATATCATCAGCTTTTTTTGGAGTCATGTCTCTGACCCCCTGATGAATGTAAATCCACCATTCAATCTCTTTTAGCTCTGGGATTGTTCTCCACCAGCTCCTGAGGGAAACACCAATACATATTGATCAGTTTATAAACTAAATTAGACGGGTTTTCCATTTCAGTTTTGAGGGGTTTTTGGGGTTTTTTTTGTAAGTCGTTAAAACAGAAATGCAAGTGGTCTGTCTGTCCATTAGGGGATGTTATGCGAATAAAGCTGGATTTTCTCCGCTCGCGGTATCATCCCGATTAAACATGATGACAGATTTCCAGTAGTCTGGCTCCTGGCTGGAACTGGCTCCTGGGGCCTGATACAACAAGTGCCATTCCATTACACTTGTTTTTAAGTTCGCAATTTCAAATTGTGCATTAGGCAGCATTTTCGGCATAAATGTAAGCATGGGGAAAACTGGAAATGTCATGGTCAGAAAACCAAAACAATTAGCCAAAAGTTGCTAAAATGCTCTACGGAGCATCAATGTAAGTGACCATGTGATCTATTTTTATTATAGAATTATTGATTAAAGCTGCTTTAAAAGTTAATAATGGAATAGGATTCCTGAACAACACCATGGTGGAACATTATTATAAGGACAAATCTACAAAAGATACATGAAGTCAGGTTTTGCAAATTCTCAGTTCCCAGTGATTTTCTGCTGGAGAGTAAAAAGCTGCTGCAGTGTTGAGCAGTCAGGACAGAATCCGTCCTAAATTGTAGGAACATGCTGCTATGAACAGTCATTAAGAAGAGCTGGGACACCCCCATCTCACTTTGTACCATCTGAAAATGGGGAGCACCCTCCTGTCTGCTGAATCGAAGCCCTTGTTCTCAAAGTCACGATGACACCCTGGTTGAGCTGCCTCCTCACCATCTGATCTAGTTCACCACCAGATGGTATCAAGCCGACAGCTCAGCCCATTCTTCATCTGTGTGCAGTGACTGGCTGAGCTCAGCACATGGGCGCTGGGCTGGTGAAATACATGCAGAATATATATTTTTTTTTTAAACCTTGGCCTGAGGTGGCGCCACGTGCACTTTGAGTTTGCATCTTCGTGTTTGAATATTGTGTTCATAATGGGGAATCCCCGTCTAGCACAGACGTCCAGAACAACATGAGTTACTTAAATCTACTTAATCCACCACGTCACACTGAGTTCTGTCTCTTTTCTCACAGAGAGCTCTTGACTCATCTTGTATTCAATAGTAAATCAATCTCATTTCACACCCTCAATTTGAAGCACTGAACAACTCAAAACATTATTCATTCACTGTGCAAACTGAGAGCGGTGCACCATTGAAGTCATGTTTGGTTTAAGCCTGGCCTTGAGTAGCAATGGAAAAATGCTAATAATAACTCTCATTTGTGGCTCACTGCTCTGGGATACAGTACTGGACCCAGAGGTTGGCCTTTCTAACAGAGTGGCTCAGTTTGGGTTTATCAGGGAGGAATGATCACCAGCACACGTGAAAGCTGTTATTTTGATTGATATGCCCTGTTCCAGAAGTCCTGACGGCTGGTTTTAAGGCTCAGTTTCTGAATACAGGCTGTGTGCATTTCTCTGTGGACTGAGGCTTTGATACTTTCACAGTATTAATATAGAACCTAGACCTGCTTTATAATCAGAAAAGACATGGACATCCACCTTTAGTTTATATGGGACCTTTAAGACATCTATGGAACTGTTCAAAAATTATTGGAGAGGGGGCTGAACCTTTTGTGTGACTTTTTGAAAAAGCAAAACCTCCCCCAGGGTTATTGATTATTTGATCTGGACCCTGTGTACTTTCCCAACACAAACCTGATTTCAAGCATAAAAGGTTGATGAAACAATCACCGGCAGCAGCACTGTTGCCTCATTCTAAACATGTATATGTATGATAATTTACCAGAGGTTACATTATAATTCAGGGTAAATTGAATCTGCTGTTCTGGTCAAAACAGGTTCTGTAGAGAGATGATGTTCAGTCCCTACTATAACTATTTTATTACGTTTTATATACGTCTCATGTACTCTGCAGTTATTCAATAATGTCTTTCATGGTCCCTGACACCTGCTCTCCCCACTGTTTTATCTCTGTGCTACATGAAGACAAATCTACTCAGAGTAGAGTTAGACCTCGTGGTCTGGACCTTCTACTCAGCACTCCTGTGTCCCTCCCTGTCATCAGTTGTGATGCAACACATATCAGTGTTTAAATAAGACACACGACAGTTTCCTGCTAAACACGCACCATATTTCACAAATGTGTAAAGTGGATGTGGTCTTCTGCTGCATACAAGGAGCTTTGTGGAGTGCGACAAAGCTGCAAGAATGTATTTAAATGTGATTAACAGGAGTATTTTACAGGTGTATGGCTCTGCAAGACTTTGCACAGTGTACGACACAGCAGACACAGCAGCACTGCTTTTAAATGTGCAAATGAGAAATTAAAGATAGATGTAAAGTTCCAAAATGAGGATTTAACATCACATGAAGGATCTAAACTAACTGTGACGTACACACAAAGACTGGTGAACCTTTTCCCTCAGAAAGAGCCGGTTTCTTGAGAGTTTATGGTTATGCAAAGACTTTGGTGTCAGATTTAAGGGTTGTTCTCTTTTCACAGTGTTTGATTCAGTGTTTATCTGCCAGTCACGTTGTTTTACTGCAAGCTGGAAATTGACACATTTCAAAAGACAATGCAATGTTCAGTTCTGTTAAAAATACAAAATACACAATATTCAAAGACTGTGTTGGCTTTTAGAGTTATTATTAGTTGGTCCTTTCCAAATCACATACACACAAGGGAAAACGTTTTATTATCCAAAGAGAGGGAATGGCCAGAAGACAAGTCCTAAATGAAAGGTCACAGTGCATTGTGTTAAATGTTGTGTGGTTCTGATGTACACACTGGAAATTGAATGTTTATCAGTGTTTTCTCTCCACTTTCATTTCACATTTGTGTGACGTTTAGGTTTGACTCAGGAAATTCACTGCCGCAGTCCACTCCACCACAGACACACCTGTCGTTATTAAAGGCTTAATCCTAAATCCTAAACTAAATCCTGTAGATTTAAGTCACGCCCCAGAGCAGGTGCTTTTTACAGGTGATGGCCAACACCTGCTCTGACATCACTGACTCCGGCGTGGCCAGACGTTCAAGATGCTTAGCCAAGGTGACATGGCCAGGTAGTGTTTTACAGTTTTGGTGCCACTCTCTAATAAGGGTTAATAAGTTGTAACTAATCAGCTGTAATCCATAAATAATAACAACTACTGTGTTACCAGGCTGTGGAAACTCATTTATTTACATTTATTTATTTATTTATTACATTTATTTACAAGTTATCAACTCAGAACCTGACCAGATGGATTAAATCCTGTTACTAATCATATCATTAATAAATTATATATGTGTTTAGCATTTATAACTGCATTATTACCAAACTGAAAGGTTGTTTTTCTCTAAAGGGGCTCTAAAGACAGACTTTGACCATTGCTTAGATGATTCATCATATAGATGATTCATAAATTCATCCGATGCACAAAGCAGTTAAATTCCTGACTATCTTAAATCGGACTGGGGTTCAATGAATTCTGGGTAAATAAAGACTTTTCAAAAAAAAAAGAAAAGAAAGAAAAGAAAAGGCCGAGCGTGGAGCCGCGTCTAACCGCTCAGCTCCATTAACCGCAGGAGAACGTGTCTGTCTTTTGACAGAATTCAACACTTACAAGGACATTTTACTTTGGCAATTGAACTTTGGAAATTCAGCGAAGAGTGCAAAAAAGAAAAAAAAAGCGCGGTTTCTAGAAACTCTTTCCCCTCTCATTGCTCTCTCCATAACTGTGTGAGCAAACCACAAATTATGAGCCATGTTTTTATGTTTTTTCGTTGTTGCTGACGCTCAGTGCAGGTGGCATTGACTGTTACCATGGTAACATTGGTTTTGGGCTCGAGAGAAGCCTGGGTTAGGTGAGATATGTTTTACCTTAAAATGATGAGGGAAATGATTTTTGTGAAACGGTCTGACTTGCATGGAAAAGTAAGACTGGTCTAACACTACAGACCAGTCTAAAATATCCTTGTGAAACCAGCCCCTGAAACGTCTCAGGCACCCTGTAATGGGTCTGTAACTAGTGATTATTTTCATTAATTGGACACTTATTTCTAAATGAATCTATTAGTTTATTAAATCCTCAAAATATTCAATGTACATTGATATAAAACAACAAATCTGAACATTTAGGGTTAACAAAGTGATTGTCAATTAATTTTACAATGATGGACTAATCAATTAATTGATTAATCATTTCAACTATAATCTATAAAGCATTAGTAAAAGTATTACTTTAAAACTTGTAATTGATGCCTTAATAAAAAGTGGTAACAAAGTAGGCCTATTAGTGACTATATGCACTATATAAACATTTCACCATAGTTTACATTGTAACACACTATAATGTGGTATAATAAGTATGTCTACATGATAATTTATGTATTTGTTAACTATAACTCCTCATATGGGCACCCATGGGTGGCTGGTTTACAAATGGATAATAAATGATAATATAATAAAACACTGAGGTAATAATATAAAATATGTTTTCATATGAGAAGTTGCTAATTAATATTGTACATTAATGAACACTTAAAATATCCTTAGAACTATATTTAACTACATTATAATGTGTTTTAAAGTATTTGTTTGTATACTGCTGTAAATATACTTTTCTTATAATGTTGCAAACATATTGAGTTTTGGTCCCAATATTAAATTTTTTATTTTTGTGTTCAACATGTTTCCCTGCAGATTCACCCCTAACACGGGAGGATGTTCAGCCTATATTACTATGAAGCACCGGAGACACGCTGCTGCCACCTGCTGTACCGTTTGAAGGTTAAATATTTTCAGTTTTTGAAGCTCTAACCAGAATTAAACTCTGGTCTCAACTGTGGAAATCAAACTTTACTTTCTTAAAGATAATGTGAAATAGGTCCACTGGTGTGTGTAGTTGCACTTTCACAATTAACCACCCCCTATGATGACCACAGCTCAATGTCTGCAGAACATGAGCTGCCCTGCATTCACTCCTTCAGCCAAACCATCCAGAGATCAAAACATGACATAACCTTTCATGGTAAAGGTAGTTGTCAAAGTCAGTTGTTTACTCCCCTTCAGTCTTAAAATAAATCCGTATGAAAAGTTTCCTGTGTTCCGTCACATTCAGGTCTGTTTGTCTGTTGTCACCATTCGGCTCAAACACAGTTCAAATGATTGGTTTAGAAATAAGACAACACATAATACTTTTTTTATTGAGCATTTCAGATTTATAGGCATTTCAACCAACCTGTATCACAAACTGAAGTATTTCACAGCCGGGCACAGCCTGTCAAATATTGACAACGCAGCTTTAGCCTGTTCACTTAAAAAAATATTTCCATTCCCACCCTTTTCTGTCTCTACAGTACATATGCTAAAAAGAAAAAAAGTCAAGCTAAATAAATACATACCATTTTAAATAAAAGGAAAAATGTAGGTTTGAAACACATCGCTGTTTGAGGTGTCGCTGTAGCTACGACACAATCACACGGTGGTGACTGATCCTGTACCTGATGTCGTCATGGTTACATTCTCTCACACTGACTCTGACTCGGGGCAGTAACGATGGAAGAAGTTGGGTTTGTACTGGAAACCACAGGGGAGGGGTTAAGCTGTGAAGCTCAACATCTCCTCTGTGTGTTAAGCATTTTGAAAAGGTGCACATAAGCCATGGATGAGCCGTGGTGTAGCTCTGTACCTAATGCAGGCCTGTCAGGTACGGTGACACCTGGACGCAGAGGTATTCTAGTGGTTCAGATCTCCCTCTGTTAAACAGAAAACCTGCTCCTGTGTCTCAGCAGTCAAACAGGGCAATAACGAAGGGAAAGCTTTCTGCCTCGAATAAAAACTCGACTTCAAGCACCTTCTTAATTATATGCTGTTGGTTCTGTCTTGAGTTTTTCCTCACACTACACAGCAGGCCCATTTCCTATGAGATAATGAATTGTAGCAACAAGTGTCACCCAGAAAGGACTGAGCAACACCAGCACCTGGGAGAAAGAAAACAACCAGACAACATTAAAAAAAACAAAAAGGCAAGGCAAAGACTTTGAAATGGACTCAGTGTCTGGCTGAGAGGAAAGTACTGCACGTCAGGTTCTGAGTCTGAGCCACAGAACCTCTGAGAGACAGAAGTCACAGTGCAGTCCTCTTTCTCTCACACACCTTGTGACGAGGATACAGCTCATACAGAAAGCCACAGCACCGCCTTCTCTTCCACCATCACCTGCTTCCTTCTCATTGAGGGTTTTTACTTCAGACTTTCTGAGAGGTTTTCAGGTTTCCTGTTCTAAGCTGAATGTGTATCTAACCTCTGCATTTCATAAAGATAAAACACTGACCATTTAGTTAACACCTCACATGAGGTTTTAGTGTGTGCTGGGAAATGTTATTTAATGTTAAATTCACCCTCTATGAGAAACATCTGAGGTGCAAACAGTGGAGCAGAGGCTTCGTAGGGAAGGTGCACAGGACTTTGGCTCCCTGTTTAAACTCATCACACGTTCTGTTGGACACACACAGAGTCAAAACTACAGTCTCTACAGCAACTGGACCAAATATTACACGTATGTACACAGTGAACCTCAAAGTCTTTCATCCAATTAAAATCCAGATTCTGGCTTGATGAACAGGGCAGAGAAGGCAAACGCCAGGAAAACAATCCCTCCAATGATTGTAACTATGGAGACAACACAAGAAAACAAAGTCAGTTACAGGGTGACAGACCACCAGTGTATATGTACTTCATTACCAAAGATCAGCTGGAAGAATAAGCTAATAATAAGCATGTTAGAGGATGTTCAGATTTATTCCTCTTCCCAATGATGCAGCTCATAACACCTTCACATCCCCAGCTGCCCTCAGGCTCGCAGGTGTCCTCCAGCAGGAACTGGAAAAGGTTCACGTAAAGTGTTTGGGCTGCTTTGGTCACATTGTTGCTATGACAACACAGACCACATTAAAGCAATAGTTGGCGTTATTTGATGTGGGGTTGTGTGAGGTACTTATCTATAGTCAGTGTGTTACGTGAGGTAGATTCAGACCAGTGCGCTCCCAGTTTGGAGAAGCAGCTGGGAGTACAGATGTGCTGCAGAGGACGGGGCCAAATCAGTTTCAGTGTACACTTTATTTTGAATATTTTCACCGCCGTCAAACAGCCTTTTCCTTTGGAACTGCAGTCTGTGAACCACTGAACTACTGTATTAATACACACAAGCACAACTACGGTGCACACTGTATTACTCTGCAGCTGGTTGAGTCAGACAGAGCTAAGTAAGTGAGCTTGTGCTACTTGACAGCAGAATAAAGCAGTGAAAATATTCAAAGTAAAGTGTACACTTGAACTGATGGTGTTTTTTTTCTGTGGGTATTTTGTTAAAGTGGCTGAGCTTCTGTGCTGGTGCTCCTGCTGCTTCTCTAAACTGGGAGTGAGCTGATCTGAATCTCCTGCAGGTAACACACTGACCGTAGATAATCACCTCACACAACCTCACGTCAAATAAGTTGGAAAGACACACACCTGTCTATATAAGGTCTCAGAGCTGACAACTGTCACTGTCTGAATGCACTGTCAATTATGCTCTTGCAAACTCACATTAAGGAATTATTTAAATATGCTTCATAAGTTTTTAATCTGCGTGTACACACAGATTAACTACATCTGCTTCCATTGCAAGAATGAGACCCATTGTGTGTCAGAGTTGCTGGCTTCTTAAATAAATGTAATTACAGAGTACTGTAAAGTTTATATGACACACATTAAAAAACAGCAACAACAAAACTCACCTGTTCTCACAGATATTTTCTGGGCGATCATTCTCCCACCGATCACAGCCAGGCCTGTGCACAAACAGTGTCCAAGTGTACCACCCACTGCAACTCCAAATGGATCCTGGGAATTTAAAAAAAGTGCATTTCATGTTTATGTGAAAGATAAACATTTTGTTTCCCACTGAGGCCACCAAAGGTGAACATGTAGACACTTGCCACGTTGCAACTAGGGTTGGGCATCGAGAACCAGTTCCACATTAGAACTGATTCCAAACTTCTGATTCCAAAGAAATCGTCAAGACATTTTAATTTTGATTTTGCTCATCGGTTCCTTTCACTGACACTTGTTTCAGTTTCACCACCAGGACACGTTTAGTCCACTGGTGCGGTAAGTGGCAAACGTATTTTGTTCAAGGTGTAGGATGCTCTGCTAACATGGCAAAACACCTTCGCCAGCATGTTCTGCATATGAACGAGTGTACTTGTTTGTGTTGTGCCGTTCTCCCTCTCTCACCCCTACTTGAGACAGCAGACCACCTACATGTGATCGAATTGCTAAAAAAATGATTTTAGCAAACTATGTGAAATTTGTGCAAATACTGTAGCTGTATTTTTAATTTACACTGCCAGCCAGCTGAGTTTGTCTTTCTGTTCAGCCAGAATACACAACTGCAGAGATCGATGTCATCACAGTTACAGAGCACACACACAGATTCAAACAGTGATCTGCTAGCCGCCAAGCAGACTGGTAAAATGGATCCGTTGCGTCTCATCTCATGGCTGTTGCTTCTGTAACGTGTCGTAGCTGTCCTGTGAGAACTTAGGTCAATGATCGTGTGTTTTTGAAACTTATTTCAGGGCTGCAGCTCACTTCTTTCATCCTGGAGTGCAGTGTAGCTGTGATGTTTCTGGTGTAACGACACAGTTTTTTGTGGGTAACAGGTGTGTTTACAGTGTTTGTGCTCTGAAAGACGTCACAGTGCAGAAAAAGGGGGAAAATTAGCCTCTTCACTCGGGGTGAGGTCTGTCAGACTTCCCTGACTTGTGACATGTGTTGCTCAAGACTACTACCTTACTGTGACAGCATACTATTGTCACAAAGTATGAGTTTTGTATATTTGTCATGGTGTGGCTGCAATTATGCAAGTACACCGTGCACAGACGTACTGACTTCTCTCTTGTCAACAGGCTGTTGCCATCTCAGTGGGTTACAGTTAGTATTGAAGTCAATTGTGAATATGAATATGTCCTGACTTTTCAAATCGTGGTTTTTGGTTTTTTTGTGGTCAAGTCAAGGTTTTTAAAAATTTAAGTTATTTCTGTGAAACAAGCATGTCAACTATTTTGACCCTACCCTTCAAAGAATTGGAATCAAGGATTGGATTGAATAGGACAAGAATCTACAGGCAGAATCGAAGTCAGAAGCATTAAAATCCAACAGCTGACACCTAACCCTAGTTGCAACATATTTTATTTTAAAGCAAACAGGTATGCGTCGTAGAATAAATGTAACAAACCTCCCGTGCAGCTAGAATGATGGTGGTCAGCTGCGAGCGGTCCCCCCACTCTGCAAGGAAGGTGAGGGTGAGGGCTTGGATGAAGATGGGTGAGATAAAGCTGTGCCACTTCCCCTGAGGCATGGCAGTCCCTGATCCAGCCTCCACATCTGGAGTCCCATTGGCCAGCTTGGACCGCTGAAGCTGAGCAGACAACATAAGAAGAAGTGACTTCACTGAAGCACTGAATATAATGTTCTATTTACCTATTGAAAGAGGGGAGGGTCCGTCATAACTATCCTACATGCAGTACCTGCCAAATAAAATAGCGTCACTTGACATAATAAAACACTAGGCTCCCACGCAGCTTGGTAATAAAATGGCTTCCAATCTTTTTTAATGCCTTGGATAAGAGTGGTAAAAATTAGTTAATGCATTAATTTTTTATTCATTTAATTCCACATTTAAATCTTCAGACTGACAGATGAAATTACTTTTCCCTCCTTGCATATGCAAGTACCACATTATCTTCCTCATTGTGGCAGAGTTTTCCTAGTGATAAAGTAATGTGAGTCACCTGTGAGTCAGTTTGTAAGCTAGGGAGTGCCACCAGTTAACACTGAGGGCTTAAATGAGGCAACTTACATGAATTATGTATGTTTGCTTACATGTAATGATTTTTAGTGACCCTGGAGATGTATGACTTGATGTGCTGGGGATACTTGACTTACCTCTTCATCCTTCTTCTTGATCTCTGCCTGCACCTCCTCCAGCTCCTCCTGGCCTTCATCTGGACTCATCCGGAGCCCCTCTCTGAGCATGCGTACACCAAAGATGGCAAACAGAGCAGTAGACACATAGTATGTGTAGATTCTAGGGATGATGGTGGTGGCATAGCCAAACAGCACTGTGGAGTGGGGGGCAATGATTACTTCATTATTATTCAGAGAAGATGGAATAATTCTGAACTACAGTACCAAATCTCTACTTCTACTAACCAGAAAGACAAGTCATGAGTCCCAGGGCCAGCATAGCGCCTGCCAGCACGGTGAGACGATTGTAACGCATGGCCATGATGGCTGCAATGAAAAATGTCTTGTCTCCCAACTCTGAGACGATGATGACAGAGATAGAGGCCACGAAGGCGTGGATGAAGCCCAGGTTTCCTTTGGTGGAGTCATCTTCAGAAACTACTGGGCCTAGTGGATGGGGACTGGGAGCTTTCTGCAAAGAAAAAAACAAAACAGCAACACACAGTGACGGTCAGCCCAGTTACACTCACATTCTAATGAAAGCCAGACTGCCAGACAGGACAGCACTGAGAATGTAAACAAAACTAGTCAACGTGACCCTTTCGCACTAACACCTAAACGTCTTTCGTTTTATCTCCACTTTCCTTCAAATGTTTGCTTTGCTTGTCATATGTAGACGTGAAACACCAACTTTACCCACTAGAGCTAAAAACCGGAACACAATGTGTCATGTCTGTTAGCATGCAGGCTAGCTCGGAGACGCTAGGAAACAGCGGCGGCGCCAGCGTCAAAACTGTCGGTTATCGACGGCGACAGGAGATTTAACCAGTGATAACGAAGTTAAAACTTTTACCTCTTGTGGGGGCTGCTCTTGGGCAGGTTTGTGTTCCTCTGGAATAGCAGCAACTCCGACCGACAACAACACGGCGGCGAGCGGAAACAAGACGCATATTACACTTCTATCAGCCCGTCCGTGTCCTCCGCCGACCATGGCAGGCATTACTGCTTCCGAAGCACTGATCAAAGACAGTTTGTTCGTTAATTTCTCGTGCGCAAATCACTTAATATCACATGCAACAAGACTGGCTAACTTCATACTAGCAACCTGTACAATGTAGGGGACTCCTCCGCGATACACGTCACGATCAGAAAGGACCGAGCCAGCTCAAGACGGAAGTTAGAATCTTGAGGAAGAGCGTCGAGGACAAAGTCAGAGATGATTGGACCGTTAGAAGAATGACGTAAGGTGTCGGCTGACGTACACACTGGGGAGTTCATTGATTGGATAGTCTCACTGTCAGAAATGAATCCAACACAGATGCATCAGTTCAATGCTTTGAAACATACAAGAAAAAAGTTATAATCCCATATTGTTTGTCACTACACTAAAAATTAAAATGTAAATATATAACTATTTGGGAAATATTTATTCAGTGGCTACAAGAGCCACTGACCACTTTGAAAGTGTAAATATTCTGTAGTAATTACTTTAATAAATGTGCTGATTAAAATACTCTGTACACTTTTACAATTAAAATAATTTTAATCAGTTTTCAGCCAGAGGTTGACAATCAATTACGTCTAGTGCATTCACCTAATCATAGTATGTATTCCAAATGTAAAATAAATAAGTGTACAAACAGTAATTAAACTTGAATACATACGTACATACGTTGTCTTTTCAGAGTAGTACTATTAATAACAGTAGTAGTATTTAATTCCAACAAGGTTGATTTTATGTTGTAGTTCTGATTTTTATGTATTTAAAAAATGTTTGTATAACAGAAGCATATTGCTCAAAAAATTATTTTAAAAATTGTTGTTAAAGCAAAATAACTTGAGTCACACCATACAACATTGTTACCACATGTTTTAAACTTCTCACTAAACTTAACACTTCTCACATAAAAAATGAAAAACAGTAAGTCAATTTCTCTGATTCCTCATTCCATTTTAAAAGGACCTTTTTTTTTTTAAATTAAACATTCAAAAGTTGCTCATTTTAACAACAGAACATATGTGTTATAACATACATCAGTATGGTGCCATAATCATACTACATACAAAAACAAGGTCTTGCTGTAATGAACAATTGTTTTGTGGTGAGGTTCCTCATTTCTTCACATCAGTCTCTGAGAAACGGCTTACCTCTCACATGGAGAGATTTCTTCTTTGGAGAAATGGTCCTGCAGCACTGCTCTGCCTCACAACTGGGAGCTGCCAACTGTACCTAATGTCCTGTTGGCTACTAAACAGCTTCACTTGGTCCTGAGCAGCTTGTCCATCAATGCTGAGAGAGGTGACTTTTACTATCCCCGAAACAGAATGTATGAGACAAGACTCACCAGTGACAAATATTCAAAACACAAAAGGTATGAATGCTTTTCTATGTCTTGGGTATGACTCATATTTGCTAATGTAAAGGTCGTGACAGAGCTGTGCTGCCAGTGACTGGTTGAAGAGCACATAAAGGACAACAAACCACCAGGTTAGAGACAGGCCCCCAAAAACCAGGGCCAGTGAGATGTAGATCAGCAGCTCGGCAAAGTAATGTGGGCATGAAACCAGCTCGAACCAGCCTCCCTTTGGCACTCTGTGAGCCAGCGTCTCCACTGCTCCTGCAAGACAACAAACAGGAAATACATCATAGACCAGCAGTTTCTGTTACTATTCTCACGGTCATCATGTATCCATGTGTTACATTAAAGCTGCATTAAACTATATTTTTATATTAAAGGGCCCATATTTTACACTTGTTTTATTTAAAGTTTTGATATGCATAAGAAAATATATTTGTGGTTTTAAAAGAAACAAAAAAACCATCTAAGTGTAGTTTTACATCTCCTCTCTCAGACTCCTCTCTGGAGCTCTAGTAACAACAGGTTGGTGACTGTTTTCTGAGTGATCAAATAAAAATATAGCAGATTTCAGAAAAACAATCAGAGAAACCAAATCCTGCAAGGCTGGATGGTGGGCAGAGCTTGGGGCGTGGCTGAGAGCGGTGACTGTTTTGTTGTGTCATCACAAAGTCACAGAAGTCCCGACAGCAGCTGGCAGCTGTTTCCAGCTAGGATGCCCTTGTTAGTTTGTAACTTCAAAAGTCACAAAGCATTGAAACACAAGTGCATCCCAGCCAGGTTCATCACTTTTTTGTGTCCTCTCAAAACACTTCCAATGTCATCTGCGCTATTTGCAGTGTGTTTCTGAAGTTCGTTGTGTTGTCAGTATTTGCAGTGCATGTGTTGTCAAACTGATATAGTATATATACTGATAAGGTATTTTCTGAATATGTTTGTCTTTTGTTTTGCATGTGTTTTCTTAGGTTGCAGTATGTTGAGCCCTCAGACAAACCATAGGAATGACTCTGCAATAATAACACACTTTTGGCAACAATAAAAACAAATATGATGTTCACGGTGGTGGATTTCCCATCATGATAACATTTCAAGTCTCTGCTATCTGTTCTGTGTAGCCCACCATCCTGAAAAGAATGGAAACTGGTGTGGTCTTGTAGAATTGACTGAATCTAATAATTTTGGTACTTCGCAGCAATAATGTGTAAATCACTTGTACTAAATGACCTTAACATGCATGAACACTGCACAAGCTTACCCGACTTTCCTGTGCGAAGCCTGGCCAGCAGGACCACGGACTGATGCTGCAGCAGTGAGGCTGCAGTGAAAAGTGTGACTCCAGCTACATGAACCCAGTCCAACTGAGAGAGGAGGCTGCCAGTCCCTGAACAAAACAGTACAAACATCAAAGCCACATAGTGGAACAAGTGAAAAGTAGATGTAGAGAGGACTAAGTTCAGTCTAACCTTTTCCCACATGATCTGAGCAGAGCACCGTCAACCCCAGTACGATGTAATACCCCAGACCGAAGACATACTGCACCAAATGCATGGTCCCATCAGAGAAAACACTGACAAACAGGCACTCCAGCAGCCTCCTGAGGGAGTGGACCCAGAGGAGCAGCTGCACCAGGAGAGTCGACAGCTGTGGGACTACAGGACAGGACTGATATCAGACACCACCAGTATGAACAGAACAGGAAAGCACAAGCTTTAGGAGAGCAGAGGGATGTTAGCCTACCCTGACTATCAGTGCTTGGTACGCCTGTCAAGATGTCTAACATCACAGTCAGCCATGATGGATGTGACTGATGCTGAAATATGAAGCTCAGGTACAGGACCAGAAGGAAGCCGTTCCAGCAGACAGAGAGGGCGTAGAAGTGCCAGAACCACCTGAGGGGGAAGAAGGGATTTCTGCGTGTGTGTAACCACATTAGCATCTACACGTTTAGGTTTTTAGCATTTAAACAATGAAATTACGAATTAATATTTTAGTTAAAGGTAGTAGGAATGTATAAATTATATACAAACGTTATGTATACATTTTCGTTGTCAGTGAAATTTGCTATCTAACAGTTACCTTTTAGGGACGTCCAATACACGCAGCCATTCGTGTCTTTTGAGGTTTTGTTTGGTTTTTCCGTATCGAATAAGATCTTGAAATAACATATACAGACCACAGGTTTCATGTTTGCTCAAGACTTTGTGGGCACAAAACGCGACAAGGAAACACAAAGCTAGAAAAGACCACAAAATGTCAATACAACTCAAGCCGGATGAGCTCCAACTCATTTTTGAGTTCTGCGGGTCGTGTGCATTGTTTTGTGCAACACCTAGAAGAGACCGACGGAAAAGCGGAAAACGGGCGCAACAGTTCCGGATGAAATGCGATGGGAATGCCAAACATATTACCCGTCGTAGTAATGTGATTAAATCGTACAGCAGGGGGCAGCATCGCAAGCTCGCCACATAAAAAGCGGGGCCAACATGAAAACCACACTTAAATATTCAGACTTTTTACATTTTCTATTGAAACCAAGCGTGATAAATGAAAAAAGTTGTATGTTACATCAATTTATCAGAAGGTTTATATCCATGTGTGGCATCCATCCCACCAGTCACGAGCCTTTTAAACTTACATAGTAGCAGTTTGACTCTGAACAAGTTTAATGCAACAGTGGAACAAGTAATCAGATTAGGGCTGCAATTACTGATTATTTTCAATATTTCAATATTGATTAATTGTTGGTCAATAGAATGCAAGGAAAAAACTAAAGAAAGAAAGAAAGAAAGAAAAAAGAAAGAAACTGATTTTTTTTTAAATCTGAATTTTAATTTATTTTGTTGAGCCAAGTCTAAAAGCCAAAGATATTTAGTCTAATATCACAGAAGACCAAGAAACAGAGTAAACATTAACAGAACCAGGAAACAGGGCTTAAAAAATGACTTGAACAATTAGCTGATTATTGAAATAGTTGATGGGTAATTTTCTGTTGATCAACCACTTGGCTAATCAGTTAATTGACTAATTGTACGTTGTGACAACTAAAAGTGCTCAATATACTGAAAGGCCCTATATTAATTGTTATATTAATATATTACTGCAGACATAATATATTACCACAGACTTTACTTACTGAATTATTATTACTGATTAACATAAAAGCAGAATTTTAGCATGTTTTAGTTGATACCTGATTAATAATTGATATACTATTGGGTTAATTTTAGCCATGTGTTCTATTTTATGAGTTCATCATATGTTTTGTATCTTAAACCTTTATCTGCAAAGAACCTTGATAACTACAACTAGAAATACATGTGGAGGAAAGAGAAAAACATTTTGCTCTGAGATGTAGTGGAAGTAGAAGTAGAGAGAAAAGTGTGTTTGTGTGCATTAGTGAAAAGTGTGTTTGTATGCATTAGTGTTGAGATGTGTGTGATTGTTATGAAAATGTGCATCACTTCATCTCACTTTGATATTCAGGCCAGTTTTACCAGATGTGATGTTGAACTGACCTTGAGGCCTCTATGCTTCACTCCTGCTCACTTTCTGCTGAGCTTTGGACTCAGATGTTGACAAGTTGTGTGTGTGTCTGTGTGTGTGTGTGTGTGTGTGTGTGTGTGTGTGTCTGTGTGTGTGTTCATCCTCTCTACAATGCAGTTATGTGTCAAAGGAAGAGAAGTGTGTTTGTGTGAAAGACTTGGTAAGGCCTTTGAGGCAGTAGATTCCAGGATGCCTCTTAGAGGAACACAGTATCCTGTCTGAGGAAGTGTGGACTGTGTCCTGCTTCCCTCCCTTCTCTGTCCTCAGTGTCCTCTTTTATTTTGCTGTGCCAAGACCTGGACCCTCTGCAGGCCCCCCAGACATTGCAGAAACCTCAGAAGAAACAAGGTGGTGCTTTTGTGGGCACTGTGGGCAGAAAGGAAGACTTTACAATAGAAAGTGTGACAATATGACTATAAAATTGTGTTTGTCTGCAAAACATTAAAAGGCTTTGTCCCACTTACATTTCACAACTCCTGTCCCTGTACCACACTGTTAAAGACCTGATATCCTCTGACCAAAGGTTTAAGTTTATCACTAAATCTCTGGAATCTGTATGCTTGTCACTCTATTGATGCTTTCAGGAGTCAAATAAAAACACAATTTTACTCACTGGAATTAGCTGAGAAGCTTGACCACATGTAAATATGAGGATACTCTCATCTAACTGTTGGCAATAAAGCAAATATGTCTACTTCCCAAATTTCAAACACTTCCTTTAACTATGCCTAAACTAACCTGCTCAGTATTTCTTGTAGGTGTTTGTGGTCTCTCTGTGTTGTTATTAACTTGTGATTTTCATTTTAATTTTTTGTGCCCTCTCCTCTCTTTTGTTCTGTTTCTACTGCAAAGTGCCACAGATCAACTGGGGAACTTGATGCCTCAAGTTGAGTTGTATGACCAACCAAGACATTTGATTTCTGATCATTTGAAATAAAGATATGTAGAAAATCTACCCCAAACTTGTACAATATATCTTGAAGCTTGTGCGTAAACTGGCAAAACCTGCATGGTTCAGCAGTAATATTAACAAACCTCAGAGATGCTGCTGCAAAAAGGAAGACATTACAATAGACAGTGTGACAATATGATTTTAAAACCATGTTTGTCTACAAAACATTAAATGGCTTTGCCCCACTTACATTTCATCATGGTTGCAGAGCTGTACTAACCATAGAAACAAGCAACTGTTTGTCCATTTTAACTTGATTTCAGTCATCTAATGTTTCCTGAGGTCTGGATTGTGTTTTTGACATTGACATATGTCAGTGTCACTATTGTGGCAGGTTATTTGTCATATGTTTACATGCTTTAACTTCCATTTGTGTTGTATTGTGCATAGTTCTTCTCTCCACTGATACCATCTGTACTGTGTCCTCTTTTCTATGTCAGTCACAACAATGCAGAGTGAACACACAAACACTAACCCCCCCTCTCTGTGTATGTCTCTCGCTTTGAGTCCATTCTTTCAAACTGAATTGTGGGACATCGACCTTTGAAACCCCTCCTGTGATCTCAGACCACAAACACAAACAGCGCCAACACAGTTCACAACTTTTTATTTGTGAAAGCTTGAATAGAAGTTGTTTTCAGATGTAATTTCAATGCAAACACAGTTTTTTTTTTTGTTTTGAGTTTACTTCTAAAGAGCATAACTTGACATTGCTCGTTGTTGAGAAAAAAGCAGTTCACTTTTTAAACAGTCTTACGTTATGCTTTGTGACAATGCTTTGTTGCCTCGCTAATTAGAAATATATGACAAATTCCTGCTTTAAAAAACAGGTCATTTTTAATGGTCACAATCCAAATATATAAATATCTTATAAAGTATTATGTCCCACACAAGCTGACACATTTCCATGTCCACTCTTTCCTTTGGTTGCGTTTCCCCCAAGTACTAAAATCATCTTTTAAGTTTCTCTTTGTCTTTGAATGGGCCAGAGTTCAAAGCAATTGTCTCATATTAAGTTTGGAAAACAAAGGCAGATTAAAAAAAGGCAAATGTTTTCAGTTTCCAACTTTCCAGAGGTGCGTTTTGTGTGGAGTGCCCTCCAGGAAGTGTTGGTTAGGAGGAGGGTAGGCGGTTTAGTAGGCAGGGAGTCCCTGTAGGAGTGACCAGGCCAGGAAACATGTGGATGTAACACATAGCATACAAACCCATCATCTCCCTAAACCCTGATGAATCCCTGCCAGCTTCAAAACGCAAACCTCCTGCTCCTCATCATCAGGTGAAATGCCACATTCACATCCTGTGAAAAACATGATCATCAGTCACAGTCTGATGTTATTTAAGCTGCATTGCTTTCATTTCTCCGATGCAAAACTTATACTGTGGGCTTCTGTGCCTGTTGTGCCGTAAGCTGCTCCCTGCCTCCTTGACATGTTTAGACACTGTCCCAAATCATCCAACTACTCGAACTCTAATTTCCAAACCTTCATCTTTGGGCATGTGATGAATCCTTATCCATTAATTGATTTGGTCCTGAGCTCAGTATGACATAAAAACAATTTCAATCATGAGAGACTAATAACAGGAAGAAAATAGACATTTGAAATAAAATGTAAAGTATTGTGAACAGAAGGAATAGACCCCAGCAGGAAGTGGACCACCATGGAGAATGGCCCATAGGAGTAATGTGCTGTTAGATGATACTTCTTTCAGAACCAATACACTGGTGGTGGTGATGAGGAATGGAGCTTGAGGATGTGAACATCTTCATGACAGAGAAACTTTTGATTAGATGATTTTGATTGGAGATGGTCAGGTGAGGTGGGTCACAGAAATCTTCTGCAGTAGTGAAATTACAGCAGAGCGAGAGCACACTTTTAGGGTTTGAGAGCTTGCGGGTGATTGGCTAAAGGCCACCATTACAGGTTGTGATTGGATGAAGATGAGAATAAGCTGGTGGAGTTTAGAGATTGTGTGAAACATGCTTGTGACTTAGAAGGCAGAAGATAGTCACCAAGACTGAACTTCACTACGCTTCATGACTGAGTTAGTTCTTAGTATCATGCAGCAGATACCCTGTTCATCAGGGAAATCTTTCATATGTGGATACAATAACTAAACTTGGCACAAATCCTCTTTGGGTAGTAATCACTTCAAAAACAAGAAAATTGAAGATGGCCACCACCTCCAAGATTGCTGACATTTCTGGCAAAGAAATATCCCCATATGAATGAGCTAGGTGTCAAACAGTACATTCTTTAAAAAGTCTTACTACGCTGTTAAAAAAAAAAAAAAAAGTTTCCAAATAAACCATGTCATTTACATTTTAAATAATGTTTTGTTTTAGCAAAAAAATTTGATTCATTTTGCACAATATTTCTCTTTTAAATGGGAACAAACAAATGGTTTATTCTTTCATATTATTAATTATTAATAATATTAGGACATTTTTCTTTTGGTAATGATGTTGTAAATGACAACAGGTTGTTTGAGGTAAGTTCTAAACATTTGAACTATTAGAATTCCACAGTATAAGGTGATAATCAAGTCTATTTTATGTGGCTAATCAATTGTAGCAAGTATGGATGATTTTGAGAAATAAAGAAAACAGCAAGTGAAATGAATTCCCTGTAAGCTCTACATGATAGCTTATGTCAGCTACCTTTGACAAAGCACACATTGAGGTATGTGATGTCAAAGCTTTAAGATGATATGTTTTAACCATATGCCTTTAAAATGTCAAAGTTTACAATTCAGTGGACAAGTGTAATTCAATTGACAGCAGGGTTTGTTTGCTAACTCGTGAGCTAGATCGCTAACTAGCCTAGCGTGCTAGCGAGTTAACATAGCAAGCTAGCGAGCTAATGTTAGCTAATGCTGATTTAAGGCTTGAATAAAACAAATAGTCTGTAGACTTTTAGAGAACTTTTGGTTCATCATTTATAATTTCTGTAATTAGCCTACATTGTGTTTTATGCATAATTTTTCGCATTACATATTAGAATTGCACAAATAAAGCTCTGAAGAAATTCAAGAGTTTGAGCAAAGTCAAAAACACAGGATTATATTGCAAGGTCATTTAACATGGGTAAAATTCTGTGATAAAAAGTGTATTTCCTGTGGTGGAAACGATGAAAAACGATGCAGAGGAAATTACCCAAGTAGTGTACGACAGTGTTTTCCGATTTTACTGATGAGCTCACTATATAGTCCTCTACATAGACCCTTCTGGATACTGAGTAGGGATGAGTGAATGAGTGAGAGATTTTGGGCACAACCATTATAGTGGGTGATTTCAACATTCATGATTAGAAAACGAACATTTTAATAATATTTCCCCAAAACCGTCTTTTCTCTGACTACTTTTGAGGAACATTTAAGTTCACAATAATGGACTACACAACTTTTGGGAAAAAATTCCATCACATCAGGTGTCTATCTGATAATGCTGTTACTTTATTCCCACACAAGTTGATAACACTGTCCCTCCTCTGGAAAAGAAGGTGGTGAATCAGAGAAGGCAAGCTGCGTGATGCAGTTCACAAATGTGACATGACATCATGAAAGCTGGAAAGGAAGTGGAGTTCCACCAATCTAGAAACATTTTTCCTGGCCTGAAAAGATAACATTAACCATATAAACAAGACTGGGTCAAAATACATGGCTGGACATAGGTTATTTGCATCTTGCCTCATATCAGCTGCACTGCTAAAGTCCTGACAAAATCACCAAACATGAGTTAAAAAAAAGACTGTGCTCTGTTTTCAGCTGTATTTACTTGCAAAATTATCAAATGTAAATCATACATTTATTCAGTTTTACATAATTTTCCAACAGTGTTTTATTTCATCAGATTCTCCAAATTAATAAAAAAAAATATAAATAATAATAATATAAATATATTAAGCACAGAGAGCACAGTGTCTGATCACAAGCTTTGCTGGACAGCCTTTTTCAAACTAAGAGTAATGATTTGCTCTTCATCTTCCCATGAACTGATGATTATCATCTCTTCTCAAGAGACCGGCTGTTATCACTTATGAGTGACTGAAGCAAAACTTGATCTGGAGTTGGTGTAATCAAAAAGTGAGCCCTAAGATTTGGCATTTATTAAACAAAATACAAAGTTTTTTCTACAGCTGCTTTATATTGTTAGCACTGAACTAGCTGTGTATGGAGAGTGGAGGTGTGTTTTATCTACTGTAAAAACCTTGGTCAGGATAGAGATGTGTATATTTTATTTCTTACTATCCACACACACTGAGTACTTTATTTGGAACACCATGCTAATACTGGGTAGTTCCTCCCTTTGCTCTCAAACAATCTCTGTTCAAGATGTTGGAAACTTTCCGCTGAGACTCAGCTCCATGTTGACATGATTGCATCACATAATTTCTGCAGATTTATCAGCTGATGCTGCCAGTGTCCTGTTCTACCGCACCCCAAAGGTGTTCGACTGGATCCAGGTCTGGAGACTACGGAGGTCGCTGAAGTTCACTGAACTCACTGTTACGTTCATGTCTGAGACGACCTCTGCTCTGTAACCTGGAGCTTTGTCCTGCTGGAAGTAGCCATTAGAAGATGGTGAACTGTGGCTACATCAACAACACTCTGATAGACTGTGACAGTCAAGCCATGTTTGATTGGTATTAAGGACCCAAAGTGAGAAAACATTCCCACCACCAGCCTGGACTGTTGACACAAGACAGGTTGGGTCCATTGATTTGTGGATTCTGACCCTACCATCTGCTACAGAAATTCAGATCCATCAGAGCAGGTTTTCCAGTCTTAATCTGTCCAGTGTTGGTGAGTCTGTGTCTGCTGCAGCCTCAGGTTTCAGTTCTTGGCTGACAGGAGTGAAACTTGACATGGTCTCTACTGTTGTAGACCATCCACCTTTATGTTGGACGTGCTGTTCATACTGAGAAGCTTTTCTGCTCACCACAGTTCTAAGGAGTGGTTATCTGAGTTATAAGGACAGATATAAGGACATTTTAAGTGTTAAAACCACATTATAGTGAGTTACAATCCATTTATTAAATCTTTATATACTGTTTATAAATGCTAAATAGGGGAACTTAATGTAATGTGCTGCACACAGATTAGGTTTCAATTTCTAAATTGTCAAATTACCAATATTTACAGCAATATAGCACCTAAAGAAGAAACCTGAGGGTATCATAATATTTAATTTTAAGAGCATTTTACCATTTCTGAGGAAATATGGCAGCAAGCCCTTGTAAAATTGTATTAATTTTATAATTAGTAAGACAGTCAGCAGGACAAATAAACATTTTAGTACATATTTAGTATTTACTAAATATTCATGGCTCTTCCTACAGAGCCTAATTACAAGACTCAGAGTGCTAAATCTTCAAAGCTATCATTCTTAGTCTGGTCCAATGTGGCTCCCTTTTTGCCTCGACTGTAATGGCCCTATAATCAGGAATTATTGCAACTGACTGAGCGAGTGATCATATTTACACCATCGGTCAGTTGAATACCATGTGACAGAGTTGCAGTTTCCCCACAGGCTGTTGCTCTGTCAAAATGAATATGACAAATCCAGCAACTCTTTGGACAAACCTGGGCTACTTACTGTATATGGAAGTCACCAATTCAGGGGCCACATCCTTCGGAGGACACGGTCTACGAAGCTGTTGCTGTTCATAGCCGTCATAGACTGCGAAGGCCAAACTGAGATGAGATGGTTTGGCCTATCGAGGACTTTCGCTTTGCTCACCAGTTGTGCCCACCCTTACCATTGCATTGCAAAGCGGTTCCCGTCGCCTAGCAACCTTGACAATATGTCACTTTTTTCACAAAAACTTGAGGTTTTAAGGCCGATGGTTTTAACATTTGTACCTTTAGCTGTTGAAATGAGCTGAAACACATTTAAAAAGTGTAATCCTCAGGCTCTCTGTTGTGTTGTTTGCTTTTATTACCGGTGAGCAATGAATCTTGAGTTGCTGAGGAAGAGAAAGCTGCATTTGAAAGAGCCACCAAAATTGGACAGGCTAATCCAGCCTCAGAAGGGTGTGGACCCTGAGTAAGGGCACTAGTAGCAGAGAGGTGGAGCAGCAGTTTGTCCTGATGAAGACTGTGGTTGCATTAGAGTCAAAATAAGCGAGGTATTCCGTTGCCTCTGACTTTCTCTTTGAGTGATCATTTTATAAGTAAATAGGTATAGCAGAAATTTAAGAAAGTCCACTATGCAGCGATCCAAGCACATGTCCACCCAGGTCTCCTCAAGCGAAAGACACAACGTTCTCCTCATTCATCCCTCTCATTGAGAGCAATGTGTTAAAACTTCGAACCAGTAGCTGTCCTGCTACATGTATGCTGGATCCCTTTCCCACTAACAGTCACAGTCATACGTGATAAATGCTTCACTGGCTTCGGGAACATTACCGAGCCAGTTGGGAAAAACTGGCCCTCACTGGCCCTCACTTGACCCTCACTTGACTCTGCTCATGTGGAGAACTATCGACCTGTCTCACTACTTCCATTCTTAGCTAAGTATATAGAGAAGAGCAGTCTTTAAGCAGGTCTCTTAATTCTTGTCACGGAACAATCTCCTTGATCCAAACCAGTCTGGCTTTAAGAGTAGCCACTCCACTGAAATAGCCTTGTTTTCTGTGACAGAAGCCCTAAGGGCAGCCAGGGCTGCAGGTCAGTCCTCAGTTCTTATCTTGCTGGACCTCTCAGCAGCTTTTGATACAGTGAACTTGCTATCCGTACTCTCCAACATGAGCATCTTGGGCAAAGCCCTTTCTTGGTTTGAATCCTATCTTACTGGGTGTTCCGTCACTGTGTCATGGCAAGGGAAAATGTCCTTAGCCTGTCCCCTCCCAAATGTAGTGCCCAGAACAGGATCTGTTCTGGGAACCCTCCTCTTTGCTATATAAACCACCTCCTTTGGTCCAATAATCCACTCACATGGCTTCTTGTATCACTGCTACACTGATAACACCCAGCTATACCAGTCGTTCCCACCAGACGACCCCACGGTCTCTGCACAGATCCCAGCTTGTCTCTCTGACACATCTGCATGAATGAAGGAACACCACCTTCAACTAAGCCTCTCAAAGACTGAACTCCTAGTCATTGCCAATAAGTCTCTTCATCATGATATTGATATCAAAATCTACATCCCTTACCCCATCTAAAGTTGCAAGAAACCTGGGTGACATGTTTGATGACCAATTATCCTTCTCATCTCACCATGTTGCTTGGTTGTGCCACTTTGCTCTATGCAACATCAAGAATATCAGGCCTTACCTGATTCAGTACACCACACAGCTCTTGGTTCAGGCCATGGTTATCTCTCACCTCCACTACTGCAGTGCTCTTCTGGTGGGCATTCCTCTGTGCTCAGTGAAACCCTTACAGATGGTCCAGAACACGGAAGTCCGCCTAGTCTTCAATCAACCCAAAAGGGCACAAGTCACTCCTCTACTCATCGACCAACACTGGCTCCCCAAGGCCGCCTGAATCAAATTCAAGTCACTAACGCTGCTTTCAGAGTGACTTCTGGGGCTGCAACCATCTACTTGAACTCAGTCATTCAGCCTTATGTTCCTTCTTGGCCACTGCATTCCTCCAGGGAATGTCACCTGGCATTGCCATCCCTGCACATAAGGCTATCTCAGTCCAGATTGTTCTCATCTATGGTTCCCGATGGTGGAACGAGCTACCAAGTTCTATCAGAGCAGGGGCATCCCACTGAATTTTCAATAATCTCTTGAATACTCATCTCTTCCGAGAGCACCTTCTTTCCTAAAAACCTTAACATGTCTAACTAGCACTTTTTGACGCACTTCCTTATACAATCTCCCAGCACCTATTAAATATATGTAATACCTAATACTTACATGAAGGTTTCCCACTGCACTTTAGCTTTACTATTGTCCTTCAATTGTAAGTCGCTTTGGATAAAAGCATCTGACAAATGTGTAAATATAATGTAAATGAAATCACAGCACAGTGTTTGTCTTTGATTTATGTGTTTCGTGATTTAGTCAGAGGATGTGTGTTTATAAAATCAGAATTTTAGCAGCAGCTTGAAAATGACTTGGAAGTTAACATGTAGTCTTAATGGGTCGTGTCAACAACAGAAACAGAATAACATGTAAATGAGAACAGCTTTACTGTGAATTCGGCTGTATTAAAATACTGTTAGGACAGAAGAGGAGAGAAAGAGCTGAAACCGACTGACAGCTGTTACACAGCTACATCCTCACTTTCACGTATTGACTACATGCAATCTTTGTTTTTAGCTCCTGCGTTGCTCGGTTGAATTGAAAGTTCACTCTTCTGAAGTTTCCCACTGGTCAAAGTTCAGTGTTTTCTCTCGTGTGTCAGGGAGAGAGAGCGAGAGAGAGAGAGCTCCACCCCTGCAGGCTGTTCGGCTGAAGCGCATCTCTCCATCCTCTCCAATAGCTTCAGCTCCACGGACACACACTCACATACAAACACTCACACCAGCCGCACTTTGCGCGCTGCTGATCCCCGTCCACTGCTGCCCAACTGCCGCTTGTTTCCATGACTTTCCGGCGGGGGAAACTCTCTGTGGAGTGGACAGTGAAGCGTCAAGGGTCCGTGGATTAGTACCGAGCCACCAGGAATAATCTCCCTGCAGTGAAGCTGTTTTAATTGGACTTTGATGAGGACTCTGTCCACGGCTTGTGTTGGATGATGGCTCAGGCAGTCTCCGTCATTCCAGTACTTGGCATTATTCTGAAAATCACTTGTGTTGCTGGTAAGAAAACATTTTAATACTTATCAACTGTCCTACATAAACTATTGACAAAGCTGGATAACAGAATAAATTGATTTTGTGATTTAGAAGTTTGTAGCCAAAATTATAAGATAGCAGATTGTTTATTTATTTTTATTTTTTTTATGAATTTCATGAGTATATGTGGGCTTTCTCAGCATTTTTGTTGTTTAGAAACAGTTGCATAAGTTTGCACTGGATAAATCTAATGTTGTAGGGTCAGCTCATCTCTGCTCTCATGTCAGGAGAAAGGGACATATTGAGAAGTGGAGGAAACTTTTTGACCTAAATTACTTAGTTCCAACTAATCATAATTAATGATCTTGTATCTGTTAATGAATAAGGATTGGTCTGTCAATTTTTGGGATCATTAAATTAAATTAGGGAAAATTTGTGGCGTCTTCTTGGTCAGTTCAACTGTCAGGTTCTTTTTTTCCATACAATACAAAATGAGTTTTAGGGCCTCACAGGGAGGCGGTGGACAGCCTGTATCCTCAGAAACAGGAACCCCACCTACACCACACTGTGCTGGGCTATTGAGCCCGACCAGGCCCATCTTCCCCTGCTTCCTGTTTTTACACAGCTCCGCCATTTTCTGCAGCAGTGGAAAAATGGCTATGAGTAGCTACAGCCAGTTACAAAACACATCTCATGCAGGAGACTCTTTTCTTTTCTATGTTGTACTTTCAGTTTCTTCCCTGTGCTTTTGACCTGATTTATTGCCATTAAATTTTGTGTGTTTTTTTTTTATTTTTTATTTTTTTATTGTGACCTCCAGCTACTTTGCTATAACCTGCTAGGAACAAGTATGACTGATGTAATCACTGCTGATTGTGTTTGTTGTCAGTCTTTGCTGTGATTGACTTCACTGTGTCCCTGGTTCCTGCAGCCATTGAACTACGGTTTATGCCTGATCCACCAACGCTCAACATCTATGGCATTCAGAGGATGAACAAATCTGAGAACCTGGAGCTAACATGCAGGTGTGTATAAACACCTCACTGCATTCCCTCTGCATGCACAGAGTATCGACGGATCATTAATACCTGTCTGTCCCTTCACTGGCAGAGGTCGCCAGTACCTAAGGTGGTCGACTCCTCCTACAAGCACACGCTTCTCCGTCAGCGACTGTAGTGGATCAGGACTCTTCTGCACAACGCTGAGGATCTCCAACGCGACTGTCAATGAAACTGGACAGTATCAGTGCTCCTACAGAGATCTGAAAGTGGAAGATGGCAAGACTGCAGCTGCAGCTTATGTGTTTGTCCACGGTACAACCTTATATTGGTGGTGGCAAATATACAGTGGCATCATGGTGCTGTGTTTTGTTGTGATGCTGTGTTCTACAGAGGATGATGACAAATACTCCGAACTGCACAGTTGGAGAAATCAAACTCAAGTATTTACTGATCAAGGCTCGACTGTAAATATATATACATATGTAACTCTGTGGTTGACAAGCCCGACTTTAAACATGTATCTGATGTTTGTGCCTGTGTTTTGATTTTAGATTATAAGGTGCCGTTTGTGCCCTCTGAGAAGGAATATGAGGTGGTGTTCATCCGTGAAGGAGAGCGGGTGGTGATACCGTGTCGAGGCTCAGTGGAGGATCTCAACGTTACGCTCCACACTGTAAGGAAGAGTTGTTTCTGTTCCCCTTCATGTTCTGCCAAGGAGTAACCAGAGGTGGACAAAGTACACCGGTCCATTACTTGAGTCACAGTATAGATCTATATGACTCCAATACAAGTGAAAGTTGAGTAAAAATATTAAAAAGTACATTTTTTTATGTCAACACGTTGTATAGTTCCACATTTACAGAACCTAATGGCTCTGAAACAACCTGCTGACTGACTGACTGTAGAGCCTGTAGAATAAAAGAAAATGTAGAATATGATACAAAGACTGTGGAAACAGCCGCAAAAACACAAATCAATCAACAAATAGAGTCAACAACTACAAACTGTCTGTTTAAATGTTTATCAAAAATTTAAAAAATCAAAACCTCAACATGATTTCTCAAGTTGGTGAAGTGGTCGTGATAAAGACAGCAAACGTTTAAAATCTCAAACTCCAGATGACGTTGTGGTCTTTGGTGAAGAATCTTCTGCCTCATCTGTATCTATCGTAGCATCATTAGGACACTGACAGGTTCAGACTGAGCTGTTCAAACATGCAGCAATACAACCTGACTGACAGTGGAGGAGCTGGCTGTGATTAGTTCTTGTGATAAACACAGTTTATGGTCGATCACATTTTTCAAAATAAAAGACAGTTCATTCCACTGACTAAAAGCTTTGCTTCAAAGTAACAAGTACTGAATTGAAATGTAGAGGAGTGAAAATCATACGTTTCTGAAAAATAATACTCAAGTAAAGTACAGATGCTCAAAAAATGCTTAAGTACAGTAAATATACTTTCATTACTGTCCATCCCTGAGTGTAACAGCAGTCAAAGCATTTTTTAAAAATGTTGAATGTTTAATTGTTTTATTAATGTGCAATACCATAAATTATACTATTCAGTGCTGCATTTCCATAAAGTTGGGACTCAGCAGAGTCAGATTTAGAGGAGAATGATCAGAATCAAAGCAAAACAAGCTGAGATATATTTTTCCTTTGGATCAGGCTCTGAACACTGTGTGCTGCATCTGCCACAACCAATAACATCTTTTCAGTTGACCCTTCATGCCTGGTTAATGCACTTGTTGTTTAAACTCCATGTTCTCAGGAGTGATTATCAGTAGGAACACAGTTATCAGTAACTCTGCTGCTGATAATCTCATACCAGTTTACAGAGCTCTTTTTATCTAATGTGATTTTTTTTTCTACATCATCAGATAAGCCTGCTCATGTGCAAAAGCTGCTATTGGTGTTTTCTGTAATTCTTTGTTCAAAATCTGTGAATTTCTGTGTCTGTCAGAAGTATCCAAATAAGGAGCTTCATCCCGATGGTAAGGATTCTCTGTGGGAGGCCAAGACGGGTTTCACCATTCCCAGTTACCTGATCAGCTATGCTGGCGTCGTGTCCTGCCAGACTCGCATTGGAAATGAGACATTTAAGTCCCCTCTGTACATCGTGGCTGTTGTGGGTAAGATGGAGTCAAGACTGGAGATGTAATCTGAACTGAATGAAGACAACAAGAGCTTCATGGAAAGGCTGTGTGTAAATGTAGTTTGGTTGTGTGTGTGTGTGTGTGAGAGAGAGAGAGAGAGAGAGACAGAGAGAGAGAGAGGGATAGTGGTCATAAGTAAGTGAAAGGGGGACTTGGTGAAGTAGGTGCAGAGAGAGGCCGTAGTCTCAGGAGAACAATAGGCTGTAGACTGACTGCCGTGTCTTCCCTCCCTTTTCCGCAGGATACAAAATCTATGACCTCACCCTGACCCCGCCGCAAGTGAGGCTGTCTGTGGGGGAGCGTCTGGCGCTCAGCTGCACTGCCCACACCGAGCTCAACGTGGGCATCGAGTTCAACTGGACGCACTCTGGTCAGGCCCTGGTCAGTGTGCAAGGGTTTCCCGCTCTTCTTCTATCATGGTTTATGTCCTTGTATGCTCCTGATGAAGTCAAATGACAGGCTCCAATCAGCCTGTTTGACTCACAGAGATACCAGAAGTGATGTATCTCACTTCCTGTCGTCCTTGTACCTTGTTCCTCATTTCCTGCTTTCAGGAATCCCTCAGCTGATCTCTGTGCCAAGGTCAAAGTGCAAACATGACCAGATGTGGTTTTGATGCTCTGCCTGCTTACATAAGAAAAATAAAAGTCATCTTTCTAAGAGACAAACACACATTACGTGTCCACATGTCCGCTGTCTCTCCCCCACTGTCAGACCTCAGTGAACGGTTCGACCCATGCGACGCCCCACAAGAAGAAGCTGTGGAACTCCCTGGAGCTGTCCAACACGCTCATCGTGGAGAACGTCACAGTGGACCACAGCGGAGAGTACACCTGCACGGCGTCCAGTGGGCAGATGGAGAAAAGCGCCTCCGCAGTTCTTAAAGTGTATGGTAGGTGCACTGAAAACACAGAGAACAGATGTGTTGGATAACAATACTCCAAAGACTCAGGTTATGATAGTTTTTTAGGGATTTTCCGTTGGTTTTTATTTTCTTTTGACTTTTTGTTTTTCAGCATTTCAGTTTTAATTAGTATTTTTTTAAGTAGGTTTATTTGTTTAGTTTCGTCTTTATTTTTTGAAAATGCTAAGTTTTAGTTTAGTATTTATTAGTTTCAGTGTTAGTTTTAGTTTTTTTTGTAGTATGAGGCATTTGTCAGGGACGAGATTCAAAATGGTCAGAAAAAGAGTTGTGTAATAAAAACTCAACAAAATATAAAACCATCTAAAAAATGTTTTCACTGAGGACAGAAGAACAACCATCTCACAAAAGACAACTAGAAAAGATGTGTGTTAGTCAGTGTGTTTGTGTCATTAACCGGAACAATTAAACTGGACACAACATCAACAGCAACTATAACAATGACAACAACAACAACACGACAACAACAGGACATAAATTATAGATTTAGACACAAACATGTGAACAGTTGACAGAAGAAGCAGTCTCAAGTGTAAAATGTGTGTAATTGTGTTTCTGAGGTGAGATACAGGTTCGAGTCAATCTGAGGAAAAAAAAACATGAAAAAATAAAAAAACCCAACAAACTCCAGAGTTTTGACTCATTCAGAACTCATTAATGAACTGGACTGTCCAGCTGTAGTCATAGGGGCTGCAGCTCTGTGGCTCATCACTGCAGGTGGTTAACAATAACATACCTGACATCATGAATACAGTGAATGTTTGGTCACATGTACCAGTCATACACTGAAAGCCAATCAGCTGTGAGACACTGCTCCATCTGTAAGACAGATTTCACATCCAAAACACCAGGCTTATGTATGAAATAAACTGACAAAGACAAAAACTAAAGACATTTTCTCTATAATTTATTTTAGTTAGTTTTAAACACACAATACCATTTCAGTTAATTATCTTTTTTTTTTTTTTTTTTTAACAAAGTCTCGTTTTTATTTTTATTTCAGTTAAATGTTAAAATGTTTTTTCACATCTAGTTTTCATTATTTCATTAGTTTTAGTACAACCTTGTAGCCTAAAACCCTCTGATAAATGATAGATTATTTCATCCCATCCCAACAAATAATATTGTTAGCTAAATAATTAAAATGATTGTAAAAAGAAGTCAAATTTCTAATTTCTAATTCAAATTGATTTTACTTTTTACTTTGTTTCCCTGACTGATTTTAAATTTTGCAACTCTGATTTATTTGGTCTTCACACAATTTTTTTTTTTAACATTTATTTATTACCCATTTTCCCCAAGAAACATCTCCCATGTTCCTTGTGCTCATGTTTTTCCTGGTAGCTTGCCGCGTAGCTCGGTTGGATAGTTAAAAGCGAAGATGAGACAGTGAAGGAGAAACAGAAGGAAAACAAATAAGTCTTGAATGAATTTTCTAAACTGATCAGCGATGCAGAAAAAATAAAATAAAAACCATCTGTATCCTCATGGTGCTACTTTTGTTGCGTTGGGTCTGTGTAGCAGTTTGTTCGTGAAACATAACAAACAATACAGCTCCAACAAAATGAACTGAATCCATTGTGTTAGTGTCTGATATTAGATATTGTTTTTACTCAGCTGTGTGCAGTGGTGCCTTTACAGCCTCTCTGCCAACAGTTTGTTGACATGTCTGTTGTTCTTTTCACCAAGTGGGAGATACTGTCAGTGTCAGACATTCCTGACACCCTTGACCCCGACGTGACCTGTCTCCCATTCTTCTGCTTGTAATTAATATTTAGATTAAATGGCAGAACTGCTCGTGCTGAGGTACCATAGAGGAATGTAATATATGACATGTATATGTCTCTATATCAAGAGTGGACATATGTATCTATAAGGACATATATTATTATCATCACATAAATACATCCTCTGGATATATGAAAAGTTTATCACACATATGAAATACCCATAGTAAAATCTGTATATGTACATATATTAAAAATATCTATATATATTATGAGAACATATGGTAGCAATATATAGTTAATATATTAATTATGTAACATATGTCTGCAATATAAGCGTACTTACATTAACATACACATTTGTATGGGCCGGATATATATGTCAATATATGAAATTGCTCCTGTTTCTAATAGGTGTTATTTATTATTTATGTATATATATTATGTATATGTGTGATTTTATCTTGAATACATGTCACATATGGAAATTCAATATACGCTCTGTATATTGAACTCCTTTGTCAATCATATTCTTTTTTCTTTTTTCTTTTTACCACTTCTTTTTGTCTCAGTGTAGTTATTATGTCACATCCCGAAGTTTCTGTTTGGTTTTTGTTTTTCATGAGCAGGCTTACTTCACACTAAAGATATTGTTGGTTTGTGTCACTGACAACATTTTGTGATTGTATTTTTCCAGAGAAGCCTTTCATCGACATGAAAGAACCGTGGATGAAGGTTTGGGAGGTGAATGTGGGAGATCAAACCACACAGATCCCTGTTAAGTACTCAGCCTACCCAGAGCCCAGCTATAAATGGTATGTTCACAGTAAAAACTGCCTGTCAGTAACAGTTAGACACAACAGACCGTATGGCCCTAACGACATATGAACTTCTTACATTCACGTCTTTTCAGATTCTGTAAGTTTTGCTGTGTGAAAATCCTCTCCTCTGTCTGCCCAGGTTGAAAAATGGGCTCCCACTGAAGGATGACTACAGAATAAAGCAGAGGAGCGATGCCCTCATCATCCGTGGAGTCACAGAAATGGATGCAGGGAATTACACAATGGTCCTGACCAATAAGATCACTAAAGAGGAACACAGACGGTCCTTCCAGCTGCTGGTCAACGGCACGTTTTCCTTCTCTTTCTCTTTTGTGTTTCCTCTTGAGCTGCCTGACGCTGTCGGTGAAGAGACAGTGGTGATAACGCTTCATGTCTTCTTCTACAGTGCCTCCTCACATCATTGAGAAGGAAGTGGCGGTGGACAATGACATGTACCCGTATGGAAGCAGCCCCACCCTGAGGTGCACCGCTCGTGGATTTCCCCCACCTGCACACATTCAGTGGCAGTGGATGTCCAAAGAGGACTGTCCCGAGGTCTTTATGTGAGTCACCTTTCTTCAGTGTGTGTGTGTGTATTATGTGTTATATGTGAGTGAGAGAGAGAAACACAGAGAGAAAACTTCCGTCTGTGAATGCACGCAGATGCCTCTCAGTCACTCATTGTCAACAGGTTGTTGATGTGCAGAGGAATAGCTGCTTTCGTGATGTTGACAAAAACAAGAGAGGAGACAATGAGAGTGAACTCTGACCTGACGCAGATCAGCGGATGTGATTCATGCTCCTCACAATGTCCATTTTTGGACGGACATCAGTTATTCAGACATGTTTACCAATTCTCTACAATCAGGCATTTGCGCTTCAATCCACGTCCTCTGTGGATCAGTGGCTCTGACTGTGCAATACACTGTTCAGACAGGGGTGCTCGGCGGTTACACAACAGCCTCAGCCTCAGGTATGTGGCGATTTGACGAGTGTTGATAGAAAGGAGGAGGTGGGCAGGCCGTGTTGACCATCAGCAGGTTCCTTATCTTCTGCCTACACATCAGAGCACTTCCTCAGTCCTGCGCTACGTTTCCTGTTGTTCCCATCATCTTGCTCTCTGTCAGAAAAGAGCTTCCTCCTGCAGAAGCTTTGTCTCCTCTTCTATACACTCTGTCCCACCCAGTTTTTCAGTTCTATTTGACAAAATACTCAGTTTTCCAGTGATTTTTCTCACAATTAAACAGCAGTATGTGATAAAAGGAAAAAAAAAGACAAGCCAGGCTCTTCTATTTTGCACGAATAATAAAAAAATTGATAATAATTTATTTTATTTATATAGCACAAAATCAGAGATTACAAATTGCTTCACAAGGATAAAATAACAAAACAAACAAATTACTCAAGCTAAAAAAAAAATTAAATGACACACTAAAAACAGAAGCACAAATGTAAACATGTGATATACTTAAAAGAGATTATCCAAAAGCTTTGTGAAAGAAATTTGTTTTTAAAAGTGATTTAAAAGTAGATACTGATTTTGCTAAGAGTCTAAGCTCATTGGACAGGTTGTTCCAGAGTTGTGAAGCCCTGACAAAAGCTCCGTCCCCTTCAGTCTCACATGTTGACAGAGGAATTACCACCAAGTTCCTGGCTGCGGTCAAAGTCTTTTTGCTTAGGAAGGTTCCTCACTGAGCTGAATTGACCCAGAGGTAGCCATGATGAGAGCTGTTCAGATTCTCTAAATGATAAGGAAAGGAGCTTCAGTGCTTCCTAAATTATCTCATTTAGCACAGGAAACACTGGATCTTCCTTTATAAAGTAAAGGAGAAAATGCTGCCCCACAATTCCTTGCACCAGCAACATTTAAAGTATCATTGTAGATTCATCACAGTGGACCCACATGTATATAGAAACAACAGAGCAGCTGTTTTATGTTTGTGAGATGATCCAGAACTTATGTAAATCCTTGTCTGATTGTCTGTGCTTCAAATCCATAAATATAGCTTTTGTCTCTTTCAAATCTGTCCAGGTTTCTAGTTAATATTATCATCATAACCAAATAGATATACATAAATATCATTTCACTAAATCCCCTCCCCTTGCGGATTGCTCCAAAGATTTATTTCCTGAAATGTATAAAAATGTGAAAAGCATCCATGCCAGGAAATTCTATATACTTATGTCTGAGTATAATTTATACTGATCAGTTGCTCAGTTCCTTATTTTTATTTGATTATTAATTTAATGGATCAACTTTCTCTGTTTGTGTATTCCTTTTAATCCTGTTTGTTTTCATTAACAAGTATTTATTGTCTAAGAGTTATAGGGTTATAAATACAATTGGTTTAATAAGGAAAAAAACAAGGATAAGAGCAGTCAGCTTCTCTACTCTTTTCCTAAGTCCTTATGTCCTCTCCTTCACATCTTTCCTTGACCTCATGATGTTTTCCATCGAGGTGGAGGAGAAGTGTTTAGGACCGCAGCCACAGTTTTAGGACCTCAGACTACATGCAGGTTGATGAAAAAATAGAAACATAGTCTGGGGCCATGAAGGGCTTTACAGGTCATAAGTATAATCTTAAAATCAATTGTGTAATGGGCTGGTAGCCGATGTAAAGACCCTAAGAGTGGGGTAATATGATCGCTTTTCTTAGTTTTTGTTCATCGTCTGGCTGCTGCATTTTGTACTATTTGAAGTCTATAAATTGTTTTCTGATTTGTGCCAGTTAGGAGACCGTTACTTTAATCTAATCCTGAGGAAATTAAAGCATGTGTGATAGTTTCTGTGTCTCTGAGGGTCAGACATGAACAGATTTTGCCAATGTTCCTTAAATGATAGAAGCAGGATTCTACTGTCCCACTGAAATGAGTCTCAAAATTAAGGTTTGAATCAAACAGGACATCAAGGTTTCTGACAGAAGACTTTGGGCCCTATCTTAGACCTGGCACAAAGGTGCTCTGCAGAGACCTATTCTTTCTTATTACCTGGTAAATCCAACACATGTTGTTTTGACTGTTAAAATATAGCCCTTACTGTTGTTAAAAAAAGGGGCCCAGTGAGGATTTTAAATCTATATGAACATTGTCAGGGCCAACGATAAGAAGCTCAATTTTTTCTGGGTTTGTCTGAAGTAAGTTAACATCCACTTTTTAATGTCAGTAAAACATTAAAAAGCATTAAATTTTTTTTTATTGTAGACAGGCTAGTGGGGTTCTCAGACTTTACTGGGACATATATCTGTGTATCATCAGCATATAAATAGTGGATACTGCAATGCCAACAGATGATCTCGCCCAGAGGGAGCATATATAAAGAAAAAAGAGTCGGTCCCAAAATCTACTAATTCTGAATGTTCTCTATCATTACTCATAGTTTTCTATCTGTGTATCATTTGTTAGTGTTTGTTGTATCAGTATGAAGGAGAAACGTCTTCTTTTGTCCAACAGGTCGGGGCTGATTAAGTCTGAGAAGCAGCTGAAGGATTGCACAGGCTGGAGAGACATCAGCAACAGCACCGGACATAACCCTGTGGAGCGAATCATCACAGACACTGATCAGGACCAGAAGGTAAATAATCCTGTCAGATAGCCTGAGATTTATTGTATCTGTATTTAATGTGCAGTTATTAACAAATTCAGTGTGTTTCCATAGAAAATCGTGAGCTCACTGAAGATTCAGAAAGCTGAGGCCCATGCCCTCTACAGATGCATGGCTGCCAACAAAGTGGGAGAGGATTCACGCGTCATCTTCTTCCATGTGACACGTGAGCGCTGTGCTTTCTCTCTTCTCCGTGTGACCATCAGTATTCCTCATGTCTGTTCTCATTCTCACCTGTGCCTCCACCTCTGCCAGGTGGCCTTGAGGTGAGTGTGTCGCCGTCCAACGAGCCCTTAGAGGAGGACCACGTGGTTCTGAGGTGCAAGGCAGACAGGCTGATCTACGGCAACCTTGCCTGGTTCCGTGTGACCAACACCTCCGAGTCAGAGCAGGTGGCGTCGGTGCAGCCTTGCCGCTCCCTGTCGCTGCAGCCGAGGCCCCTGCAGCAGGCAGTGCTGTCCAACCTGCAGGGCACCAACGTGACCCTGGAGCTGCCGCTGCCCAACGCGTCCCGTCAGCATGAAGGTCTGTACGCCTGTCAGGTGGAAAACATCAAGACTCGGGAGAGAACCTGCCTGCTGCGCCGACTGTCACTCAGAGGTGAGTGTACAGTCATCTTTTTGTGGTTGAAAAGACTGGATTGTGTAATTCACACAGATCAATTATTCACAGAGGAAAACCATAATTTCATTAAATAGGACATATCACTCACAGGTTTGTGCATTTCAAAAGCAAAAAAATCAGATTTTCCTAAAGTGGAGTTTAGTGTCTGTAGAGATTATTTTATCTGCTTTCTGTGCAGTTCCACAGTTTTCACATTTAGTTGGCAAAAGAAAATGTCACTATCATTAAAGAAGGGAGAGTACACTGTGTGAAAATGAAATCTGCTGGTGCTAAACACACAGTATCTAACTTATGCCATTAGGTGTCTCTCAATCAAAACAATAACAAAAGACACTGTTGGGTGACATAGCGTGGGATCATGGGAGTTGTTGTCTTCACCACCATTGTCACAAGATTCTCCTGGTCTGGCTTCCTTCAGGTTTTTACCTGAAGCTGAATTATCCACTGAGGTCTCCTCCTCTCTTCAATAAACAGACCAGGGGATTAAAACCAGTAGAAACAACAAATAAAGCAGTTTCATTTTAAAAATCAGTGATCCACTAGGAGCTGAGCTGTCATTATTAGTGTCATTACTTCTTCTCTGGTAACTTAAGATCCAGACGTCCAACAATTAAAATACTTCATCTGGTTCAAATATAAAGTTGAAAACAACCAAGGTGTATGAAGCATATATTTAAAATATGACTGAAAACAGGATAAAAGTCAATTTTGAGATTCTGGCCGACAAACGAAACGCTTATGCTTGATGTCTCTGACGGGCGATCAAATGAAACGGACCATTACCAAATCACAGATTTCTATAAGTTTAAAAATTAATGGAAACATTTGGTATAATGTAAGTTCCCAAATCATTTCAGTGTCTCTTTCTGCTGTTTGAAGTGAGCACATGTTTAACAGATTTAACAAAAACTGACATTATTATTTTTTCATGGAAACTGGTTAAACTCTCATTTCAGGTCTCGAGGCTGCGAGGATCCTCAAT
Source organism: Trachinotus anak (assembly GCF_046630095.1). Classification (NCBI taxonomy): domain Eukaryota; kingdom Metazoa; phylum Chordata; class Actinopteri; order Carangiformes; family Carangidae; genus Trachinotus; species Trachinotus anak. The sequence continues at coordinate 3,198,273 of NW_027273861.1, read as the reverse complement.
AATTTAACCGACCACAAAGCCAATGTAAGTGCAACGATTATTCTCCGCTGCGATGCTGCTGGGACCCCAGACCCAACTGTGGTGTGGACCAAGAACAACCACACTGTGGAGGAGGGCTCAGGTGAGACGTGCGTGGCTTTTCAGAGACAACTGACTCACTTCACAAGTTTACACTGCTGTTAAAGACACTGTGTGTTGCTTTCAGGTGTGATCCTGAGCCAGAACAATCATATTTTGACCATCCAGCGTGTGAAGAAGGATGACAGTGGTCTGTACACCTGCACTGCATGTAACAACCTTGGCTGTGACACCTCCCAGTCTTTTCTGATGACTGAAGGTTAGTCCCTGCCGGAACCGGGACCCACATTGTGCTAATTATAACTGAAATAAAGCAGAGTGTAATGATGTAACACTTCCTGTTTGCTGATAGGTGGAGGGATTAGGCACAGAGATATAAAAGGTTCCTGAAACATGCATAAGAGCAAGACATCCAAACCAAAAGTGACTGGGCCGGATCATTTGTAGTGTTGTAGTTTGTAGATTTGTGTCTTTTAATAGTTATTTTGAGCCTCTGAGCCCCTGGGCTTGTGTCTGACAGGCTCACAGCCTTAACCTCCTGACAAAACCCACAATACTCACAAAGTCCTTGTGATTTATATCTGGCCTCAAGGTTTTACATCACACATACGACAATTTTGATATCAAAGATGTAGGGTAAGAATAACTTTGCTTCCGCATGACAGGAAGTTGGCCCAGTTAGCGCACATCCTCCTGGGAGTTTCTAAATCTAAAACAATGAGGAGGCTGCGGGACAAAGGGAGAGGCCAACCCTGCCCCAGCTCCAGCCTCTGCTCTCCTGTCCAACCTTCTCTGTCCTGAACACAGAGCCACAGCAACAAACAAACAAATGCTCCAACTAGAACCAGGGCCTACGTGACCTGTACCCCGCCAGCAGAATGGAGACCCAGATACAGTAACTCCCAGCCCTGCTCAGGCGCCAGCTCCGCTAACGAGGGAGGGAAACGAACAAGTGCGTCTCTGTATGTGAGGGAGTCCTGAGTGAACACAAAGCACAGACAGCAGCTCTGTGACTTCTAATGGACCTGGATATTAATAAAAATATGTAGGAATTAGCTCAGATGAAGTCTGAAGAAGTCTGACTGTCTGTTAAAATTGGAAGTCCAGGCACAGCCAACGAAAGCCATCTTTGTTATGTAAATGCTAGATTTTTTTACAATAAATTTGGCAAAGGAAAAAATTAAGGATTAGAAATAGTTAAAAAGCTCTTTGCAGACTGCACTCCTGACTTCCCCTCTCCTGACCTTCTCTTTCCTTCTAATAATTTTTGGTCTCTAAGATGAATTGTAGCAGAGAGAGATGGTTCATTACAGTGTGTCATTACACATGAGTATGGCTCTGATAGGCCTTTTCCAAGTTGTCTTTGGCAGCAGTAGCTCTTGCAGACTCCTGATTATTTGTTATGACTAGATAAAATATCACTTTGCCAGATTTCGACAGTCTCCTTTCTCCAACCCAAACACAGACGTACACACTGGTACATGCCAAAGTCAAAGACAAACCTGTCTGAACTTTATGCAGCTCTTTGCCAAGGCACATCATTGAAATCATACTTGATTTCCCTCTGTTACTATCCCACGTTTCCCCTAAGAATGAGCCTCAAATTTGTCACGAGTTGTATGATCTGTTCTTTGGCTCCTCCTGTGATAAGGTTGTTTGTGAATACTTTTCCAATCATATTGTTGTCTTTATTCTAGGTGCAGAGGAAAAGACTAATGTGGAACTGATTGTTCCAATCGGATCAGTGGTCATCGCCATGTTTTTTTGGTTACTGATCGTCTTTGTCATCCGTGGAAGAAAAAAAGTAAGAATTTCCTCATCCTCATCCTCCCTTTGCCACACTTTTCCTTCCTTGGATTTTCCCTCCGGTTACGCACAGGAGACCCAATAATGGATAAAAAAAGAACTGCAGCTCAAACATGCATGTACCCGAGCACACACACACACACACACACACACACACACACACACACACACACACACACACACACACACACACACACACACACACACACACGAGCACATACAAACACACGCTGTGGGGGTGTATGACTGATTAGAGGTGACTGGTCTGGCTCGCCTTTGTATCCAGGAACAACAGGGCCACTCTCCGCTCGCATAAGTCACGTAGACCCGCAGCACTGATTGGGCCCCTTTTTACTGGAGGGACACCAGAGTCACTGGAAAACTGCTGTACAGTTTTAATGTAGTGCAAGGGGAAACAGAGACAGATAGCAGCTCATTAGTTCACACATTACATCTCTGCTTGCCTCTCATATTTCTCACTCTATCATCAATTCAGCCAAACAACAGGGATCTGAAGACGGGCTACCTGTCCATGATCCTGGACTCGGAGGACATGCCCATGGATGAGCAGTGTGAAAGACTCACGTATGACGCTAACAAATGGGAGTTTCCTCGGGACAGGCTTAAGTTGGGTGAGACACAAATCTGCATCGGCATCTGCACGGCTGAGGTGTCCTTGAGTGAGAGACACTGAGTCCCTTCAAGTCCCCTCAAGTCAATTAATCACAGCTCACAGTTTTCTCTTTGTGGACAGAGGAAGAGCAAACACAGTTTCCCTTACAGAGGTTATAAATGTTCACATCAGATTATGATGAGTAAGGGTTCTATTTTTTAGTTTTTTATTTATTTCTGAATTTTTTTAGTGATAAGTCTCAGTTTTTAAGTTACTTTTAGTCACTCAAAGGGAACAGCTCGAGGGATGCAGACAGGCATGATTGGTGCACCACTTTGGTCCAGACTGAAACATCTCAGTAACAAGACACTAAACTAACATGGTGAACACATTGTAACGCTGGTTACTCATAGCGTTAACTGTAAATTTAGTTCTTACTAAATCAATCTACCTTTCGGGTCGTGGGTAGAGTACCAACTTCATCTGACTTACTCTACTTTAACGTTTGCTCCCACAGTAGGACAACTGAACACTGACAACCGTCATACATCACATCGTATCACTCCGCTAATCTTAACCATCACTAACTTTACAGGCAAAATGAATAATGTAGGAACAGGATGCATGATATGTACCGTCTCTGTACTGTGTACCATTACTTCAGTTATTTCAATTCTCTCAGAGGAAAAATAACATAATGTACAAAATAAATCTTAATAAAAATAAAACTGATCTAACAGTTGTAAACATAAGCTAAACTTCAGCATGTTAGCATTGTCACTGTGTGAGATTAGCATGCAGCACAAAGCTAACGTTCAGATCTAAAGAGCCGCTATCATGGCTTTGCAGTTTTATTCCAGGGTTTTTTCATGTTCAAGTTCAGAATGTCAAAAGCAGATAAACTTATTTAGCAAGAGTTATAAAAGAGAGAATATTAAAGGCAAGACGAAAGTAACAACATGTATGATAGGATTACTGCAGTCATTCCAAGAAATCCTATCTTCTACCCCAAAGCGTAACTCACTGTAGCTACAGCTCAGGAGTGGATCTTGGATAGGACCCACTAATTATTGTACACTTCACCACATGCTTGTGGGATTGTAGAAAGCAAAAGGAGCCGATAACATCAAATAGAAACCTCAAAGAGACAATTGAATGGTTTAAATATCCAACTTCTGCCACTTAAAACAGTAACAGTGCAAATGAAAACTTGACCAAACCAACTAAAATAGAGACAGTTCCAGGATCACTTTGTTATGTGTGAAAACAAAATTAAAACTATGTCTGAAATCACTTCCTATTTACACTAAATACATCCATGCAATCATGGTATGGCACTGCTGCCAATCATGTGACATGATTGATCAGATTTTGCAGATGTGAACGTAGCCTGGTGTGATAGCCTCCAGATTTGGCCTAAATCCATGGATGTCAACAGTCCAGGCTGCTGGTGGTGGTGTAATGATGTGAGGAATGTTTTCTTGACACACTTTGACCCAGTCAATCTCAGTTAACCCAGTTAGTACCAATCAATCATGGTTTGAATGCCTGAGTATTGTTGCTGACATTGTACTTTCCTGTGGTCACAGTTTACCATCTTTACCTCCAGCAGGATAAAGCTCCATGTCACAGAGCAGTGACCTCCCCTCAACTCCTCTCAGAGGAAAATTTACAACATCTGCTGAGGCTGTTTAAGAGCAAAGGAGGAAGTACCCAGTATTAGTATGGTGTTCCTAATAAAGTGCTCAGTGAGTGTGTGAGCGCTACATTTACTGTCAGCCATGTCTGAAAAGAGTTTTTATATTGCTCACAAAAACACCACACTGGATTGGAAAAAAAGTATTGTCCACACCATGTACACTGCTTCCCACAATGCAATGCACCACATTTTATAGATGCATAAATTACAGACTCAACAGCCATCAGTGATGATGCAAAATTATGGTGATTAGTATCTGAAATCTCAATTTACTGCACAATGTTAAGTAAGCTGATGAGTGTCCATCATACAGGGAGTAGCGAATGTGAAAAAGGAGTGATGTCGGACCTGGACTCTCCAGCCATGCTGACGGCTTAGCTGCTAATGTCAGCAAAATAAGATGGATCACAATGGCAGTGCTAACATTTTTAACAGGTATAATGTTAGCAATGTTCATCCTCTTAGCTTTTTGTTCTCTTAGTTTGGCATGTTAGCATGCTGACATTTAATAATTAGAACAGAGCAGCTGAAGCTGATGGAAATATCATTAGTTTAGGTAATAATCATAGACTGTAAATAAAGATGGACGTAGCCTCCATGATGCCACTCTGAGGTTTCTGAAGAGCGGTTTTGAAGCTTAGAGTGAGCTGCTCTACTGCCGCCATCTTGGCAGAACCTGACGTCGCCTAATCCAAAAATGGGCAAAGAGGTGGGGCATGTGTGCAGCTGAGACTTCAGTATCTGAGCATACGCTCACTCACCTGTCACTCGAAGCAGCCACAACCTCAATTATGTACAACTTTAGTCCTTAATAAAATGTAAACAGGTGAGTTCTATAGAATTCAACACGTACAGTTCTCATGAAGGAGGAAATTAGCTCTAGAGAACAAAACTGTTTTTGTACCAGGCTGTAAACATGTTTATTTCTGCTGTAAAGTTGGACATTTGAACATGGGAGTCATGGGGACTGACGCACTGTTGGAGCCAGACTCTAGTGGTCATTAGCGGACAGTTTTGGCACTTGAGTGTTCCATTCATTTTTCAGCCCTGAATGAGAAGTCAGGATATCAAAGTCATTACAATTCATCCCGAGGGGAACACAAATGTCTGTGCTGTCGTTGACACATTTCACTAAAAACCACAAATGCATAGTCTTGTTGGTGCGGCAGGAAAAGTTAGGGGATCACAAAGCCAGTAAGATTCATTGTCCACAAATGAATATTCATAGAAAATTGGTGAGATATTCCAGTCTGGAGCAAAGTGGTGGGCAGATCAATTTGATAACAATATTGGACAAAAATAGACAACAACAAACAACCTGCACGGATGGTGTGACTTCATGACAAATGTTTTGCATTAAAGGTGATCCGCTGGGACGAGGAGCATTCGGCCAGGTGGTGGAGGCAGCTGCCTTTGGCATCGAGAAAGCTACGACATGCACCACTGTTGCAGTCAAGATGCTGAAGGGTGAGTATTTCTCCCTCCAATGCAGACACATGAAATCCTCCAAAAACACATAGGTCACATGTAATCTCTCCATGTCACAGAGGGAGCCACGTCTAGCGAGTATCGCGCCCTGATGTCAGAGCTGAAAATTCTCATTCACATTGGACATCATCTCAATGTCGTCAACCTCCTGGGGGCCTGTACAAAGCCGGGGGGTGAGTCATCATATGAAGCACATGCATGTACTGTGCATCATTGCTTTGTCCCTTTTTGTGTTGAAATCATGCAGCTTCCCGACTAATTTTCTTCTTTATGAGAGCTATTACACTTATGTGATTTGTGAGGGCTTATATTTATTTTCCTTTCTTTCTAATGTCCCTTAACAACTCATTAATCAGCCTTTAGATGTCCTCTGTGAGTGTGTAGTTATAAGTTGTTCTTTCTTTGATCCTTAACCTCTTCTTCCCTCTCTCCGCAGGGCCACTGATGGTGATTGTAGAGTACTGTAAACATGGAAACCTTTCCAGCTACCTGAAGAGCAAGCGCGGAGAGTACAGCCCATACAAAGTAAATGATGTGTAACCCACATGCAGCCAATAAAATGCAGCAAACCCTCTAATGTGGTTACACTAAGCCCAGGCGGCATGGTGTAACCACATCATTAACCACAGACCAGCTGACCCACAGACTAAACCTAACATGGACAGAAAAATACCTGCACCCTGAAGAAAATGTTATGATTCTTACTTTTCTCTTCTCATTTTCTTGATTGATATCTGTGTTTGGTCCACAGAGGAAGCGGGTGGACAGCCAGAAGTGGACGTCTGCAGAGGAGGATGTGACTGAAGGGGATCTGGGTCAGGGGAAGATTGCCCAGCTGGACATCTGCACGGGAACGGCAGTCTGCTCCACAGCTGGAGACAAGGCTTTGGGCAGCAACGTGGACTGTGAGGAAGGTGCTGAAGACAACTCTGAGTGGCGCACTTTTAATTTTTTTAGCCAGTTCAATGCTTGTGCATGCTTGGATCAGATTTATGATTGTAATGCATCATGTTGACCACAGAGAGCTCAGATGACAACCATCTGACCATGGAGGACCTGATTAGCTACAGCTTCCAGGTGGCCAAGGGCATGGAGTTTCTGTCCTCTCGCAAGGTGAAGCTACAGTTAATTGGGAAAACATCTGGACAAAACTCTCTTTAATGCACAAGAATGTAAATTCTTCTATTTTCTGTTTTCTCTGTAGTGTATCCACAGAGATCTAGCGGCCAGAAACATCCTGCTGTCAGAGAACAATGTGGTGAAGATCTGCGACTTTGGCCTCGCTAGAGATGTCTACAAAGACCCTGACTATGTCCGCAAAGGAGATGTGAGTCCTCCAAAGTGATGCATAGACTGTCAGCCACACCGTTGAGGGTATGTGAAGCAGTGAAATTTGCATCTTCTTCCTTGCACAGGCACGTCTCCCCCTGAAGTGGATGGCTCCTGAGACTATATTCGACCGAGTGTACACCACACAAAGTGATGTTTGGTCCTTTGGGGTCCTGCTGTGGGAGATCTTTTCTTTGGGTAAACCTAGTAGTAATCACTAGTATGCAAAGACACATAATGACCACTGTACACCTGTCAAATCACCATTGTCATATCTCTCACAGGGGCTTCTCCTTATCCGGGTGTCTGCATCGATGAGTCTTTCTGCAGAAGGCTTAAGGAGGGCACCAGGATGAGACCCCCAGAGTACGCCACCACTGAGATGTGAGTGGACAGTTAGCATGATGCAGTTAAACATATGTCAGATGTGTAACTCAGACTACTGTCTTACTGTCATCCGATTTGTTGCGTGTGTGTTCATAGATACCAGACCATGTTGGACTGCTGGCTGGATCGCCCAACAGACAGGCCAACGTTTGCAGAGCTGGTTGAACATCTGGGCAACCTGCTACAGGCCAGTGCTCAGCAGGTGTGTGAGGGTGAAAACAAAAGCCTACTGTCTCCATTTATAACTCCTCATTTTAATTATCTTCATCCCAGCTATGGCTCATCAGCTAAAAACATTTAAACTGTCTGAAATATCAGCCGCATAGGAACAGACGTACTGTGGCAGGTGCACCAGTTTCTACACTGAACAGCCTCAATGGTCCATAATGCAACTTTGATTAAAGGAACAAAAGTTTCCTTGCTAATATCTCTAAGTCCCCATCTGTAATGATGTTATTGTTAAGGCTGTCAAGTGTTCCCTGTACGCCAGCACAACACACAGCTGATTTCAGCAAGTTCACACCCCTTCACCAAGTGCTGCCAAGTCATCCTGGGAACTTTAGGAAGTCATTACCTGAAAGTGAAGTGGAAAAAACAGGCTGATGCAAACTAGTTGCACCAGATAAAGCTGATTACAGCACAAGGAAAAGTAATAACAGGATAAATTCATTTTTCACTCACGTTTTCTACTTATTCGAATGTAGTGAATCAGTGGTGATGTTATAGGCAGTGTTGATCCTAGAATCTGGGGGGCCTCAGACAAAGACAAAACCCCCATTTTTCACATGCATATCAGTAAATGAAACAATTTACAGATGTTCCCTAAATGCCTCACAATCAGACTATTGGTACAGACTGCAATTTACAGATGTTCCCTAAATGCCTTACATGCAGACTATTGGTACACACTACAATTTACAGATGTTCCCTAAACGCCTCACACACAGACTATGAGTTGACACTACAATTTACAGGTTCCCTGAATGCTTCACATGCATACAATAGGTAAATACTTGCTGCAGAAAATATCATCAGGGGCCATCAGGGGTTTTGGCCCAACAGCAGTGCACTGTATAGTGTCTTTATGTGAGGTTTAAGGGAGTTTTATAGTTTTCATTGCAAAATGTGCTAATATTTCCTCTTAGGTGCATGAAACACTTGCCTGGTTTGCCTTTCTTGACTCTGTCCCTCTGTCTCCAGGATGGGAAGGACTACATCCCCCTGACAGCAGGCGAGGGAGAGGGATCTCCAGTGACCCCTGACCCCAGGAACCCCTACAGCAGACCTCAAAGTGGGGAAATCCTGGAAGCTCAGCTCCACTACGACAACCCGCCGTCCCTCGGGTCAGTATGATGATCATACCTGTCACTCCCCACTGTTGCTATCAGTGTTAGATCAGTCAGTGGTGAATCTTTTCTCACTGACTTCCACTCTCTGTGCAGACTGTCCCAGCAGAGTGAGAGGTGCGGTCGGCCCCTCAGTGTGAAGACGTTTGAGGACATCCCTGTGGCGCACAGCAGTGTCATGGTGAGTGTCAGCACAATTAGCACAATCAGCACATACACCTTATCTGTAAACAGATGCACTTAGATTTGATCTTATTTATGTGAGATTTAGACGAATTCTCTGAAATGTTCTTTTCTTTTTAACATTTTTTTAAAAATCCATAGAATTAAACCTCAACTGACATTTTGAAAATATACTTGATTAATGATGATTTTTGTCATGTAGCTTAGTAGAAAAGATGGCTTCATTAAAGGAACTATTTGTATGTTTTGCTTTTGCTACATTGTCAGTGCTTTTAAAACTCAAGAGGTTATAATACGTCCTCTGAGCAGCTACTTCTTCAGAGCAGCCTGGATGCTACAGTGACTCGCTATCAGAAAGTGACGAGATGGGCTAGCTGATTAGCATGCTAACTTAAGAAGAAGAAAAGTCATAGAAATAGAAGTAAAACAAAGAGCTGCTTTCCACAGATTGAGACAGCTCTTGGTGAGTAAAGGAATTAGGTTTGATGCTGAACTGACAACTTTTCTTCCAGACTGGTAAGAAAAACAGTTGTTAATGCTAATGTTAGCTATGTAGCAATAGCAAAACTTATCTAGCTCCTTTATGATAACTCCTTTAAATAAGATCAAAACATGTTGTCCACTCTCCACCTGCCTGACCCAGTATTACTGCTCCCTTCACCTGCTATGGTATACTCTACTGTGATCATATTTTGTGTAACATGGTGTTACTACATAAAAAGTTAAAAAAAGGAAAACTGCTCAGATGCTCATTGACTCTGACTTCCTCACTGGGAAATCTGGATCAGGCCTTGGCCCCGCCCACCCCGCTCCAGGTGTCCAGGTGAAAGAGCAGAGAGTATGAAGATGGTTAGAGGAGGAAACATCAGAGAGACTCAGCCTCACGTTTGAGCCTCAGTCAGACCCAGACTCAGTTAGCATAGTTAGCATCTTTTATTTGTTTATGTTGTTTCTTAGCTTGTAACTGGCAGTGGCTGACACAGTGTTAGTGGTTGTGCTAATGCTAACTCTGACTCTCTGTACTGACAAGGTTTCAGGTTTATTTAGCCCCGCCCCCGGTCCCCACAAGTTGACAGGATTGGCTCCTGAGGTTATATGATGTATAAATCCCTGACTGTATGAATCTGTTTTTATGAGACTGTCATTGGTTCACTGCAGTTCAAGGTGGAAACACTCAGTCATGGTGTTGACTAATTATTTCATTCATGATGTGTCTTTATTATATAAAAACATCACATGAAAGTTAACAAGGGTAAACAGTTCATTTTCATCAGAGGGGTCTTTAAACTGTTGGCTTTTCTGCAGGAGGGTCACACAGACAGTGGTATGTGCTTCTCACAAGAGGACGTGAAAGGTTTGAATCAACAGTTGCAAACTACGCCCAACTTCAGGTGAGGACCAAGCATCTTACTTTACTGACCACTACTCATGTTTGGCAGCTGTAAATTCCTTGACTTTTTAGGTGTAAATCTAAGTTTTTCTCATTGTAAATGTCCCCTTCCTGTTTTCTCTCTTCAGCCAGCTGCTGCGCTGTAAGAGTAAAGAGTCTCTGGCCTCGGAATCGTCCAATCAGACGAGTGGATACCAGTCAGGGTACCACTCTGATGACACAGACACCCCAATCTATGCTAACGAGGAGGCGATCATGAAGCACAACATGCTGAAGAAGCCTCCGCTGCCCAAGATGTCTGACAAGTTTAATGTGGAGATCCGCTACAGCACGCCACCTGTCTGACCCCAGATACCCCCCCCCCCACTGAACCCTTATCCCTGAGTCTTTTCACTGTACAGTAGTTGTTTACCTTGCACAGGTAATACACAACACATGCAACAGAGCTCCATTCAGTGTGTTGTCCAGATGTTTTTACAAGAGATAAGTTAATAAGTCAGCAGAGAAAAATGAAGGTTGTATGATAAGTTTGTAAGCGCAGCTCTCCTTGGACAGCCGGAGGAATGCTATCATGTTTACACAGTGGATAAAAGGTCTGGGCAGCCGAAGCATGGGGACACGCCTACTTCCTGAGGCAAAATCCACCCACTTCCTCTATTGCAGGAAATGGCATCCGGGATTTTTAGATAAATGAACCAGCAAATGTTTTTTTTTCCTCTCTTTTTCTTTTCTTTTTCTATGTCATTGGCACTCTCAGTGGCAGTTCAATCAGATCAATGTTTCTAGGGTCACATTTGTACAGTTCCTTTATTCATATAACTTACAGTATTTTATTGAATGTGTATTACTAAACCAATAAATGTAACTAGTTTTATAAAATAAAAATAAAAATACTCACAGATTAAGATTGTTCTTGTGTGTATCTTTTTTGTTTGACATGATCCCGAACATGATCATCTGTCAGTGTTTTTGTCTGTTTCTTTGTATCCTACATCTCTCATTTCCTTTCTCTGAGTTTTACACAAAGAAAACAATTCTTTCCCAGCCTTGGTCTGTGTGTGTGTGTTTGTGTGTGTGTGTGTGTGTGTGTCCTATAGGAACAATCAGCTCATAGTGCCCATAATAGCCCTGCCAAGGCCAGTTTGGCTTTAAAAGGCTCAGTCAAAAAGCAGGTGTGAGATCTTAGAAAAAGAAAAAAAAAACATCCACATTGGCTCCTGGATGCTCTTTTCCAACACTTTAATGTCTTGATGAGACCCACACTACCACCTGGTACTGTTATATAATTAATTCATTGTGCAAGACACCCCAAAATCCAGAGATGTAGTTGCCCAGATATTTTCTAACCCTAACCCAAACTATGGAATCTGGACTGGACATGCTCCAATCACGGCATTGTAAGATGCCTTATCAAAAAATCTCCAAATATGATCCAGATTCTTGCAAGAACCTTCAAAGGATATCTCTGGATTCCTGAGGTTTTGGCGCAGTGCTTGTTATGTCACACAGTTAGTGTTTATGGAGTGTTACTGCAGCTACACTCACACTAATTCTGGGCCTAAAAGCTTAGAGTGACTGGTCTGAGTGTTTTGTCTACAAACAAAGACAACAAACTCTGTTAATTATAGCATACAAGAGGAAACGACACGCAACCTCTGAGGGGCTACGTTCACACGTAACACTGGGGGTTAAATTTAGAAAGTCCTCCCCATTACCGCTGCTGGAGGCCAGAGGGGCGGCTCAGTGTCTCTGTAGGTGTATTCATGACAGGGACAGAGGCATTTTAAACCTCATGTTTCTAATTCATCCTGCTACTGAAACTCGTAGCTTGAAAACAAGTATAGATGGCAGCTATAAGGAACAATCTGTGTTTCACAGAAAAAGATAAGATGATTGGAATCACTGGATGAATATTTCTTAAAACAGAGGTCACCCTTGATAATCAAAAGATGTCAGTGTTGTTCATATTTCCACCTTTCTTGATGGGTTTTATGATAACTGAGCAACAGCTCCATCTGCTGTGTCAAAGATGTAATTTCCCCTCAATTCCATAGGTCAGACAATTGATCAGTGGACATATGCAGAAAGAAGGGTGATGCTGTCAAGCAAATATAAAAGCATTACAAGTGTTCTGTTGGTGGTTTTTAGAAGACACACACAGACTTTTATAATTTGCTCAGAAAACATTAAATTCCCAAATTATGAGGGTGTCAAGATTGCTTGGGAAAAAGATCTTGGAATATCACAGGGAGGTTTGGAGTAAGGTGGTACACTCTTGGTAGTCCACAGCTCGGGACATGCAGGCACACCTAATCTGTTTCAGACTATTGAACTACTACTGAACAGGAATTATTGGAATCCATTAAAAATTTCCAGGTTGGGGCTTAGGAAGCATGATAAATGATGTTGGAGATACAACAAAAACAGAGGCACACTGTCTCATATGCTATACAACTGTAAAATGGTACATAACTTCTGGTTATTCAGTTAATTGTATTGATAATATACTGGAGACAGATCTCGGTGTGAATCCAGCAGTATGCATATTGGGTTAAGTTAATCTGCCCTCAAAGGTATGTTCCTGGGTGAGGCACTGAAGGTCAAAAGAGCATGTCAGTTTTCATGAGCTGGCTTAGATGGCTTCTTATGAGCAGCTTATCCACAGAGTTAATAATAGTCTAGATGTATTCAGGAGGATATGTCACCCCATATCTGGGTGCAACAGGTGGAGATGATCTCCAAGACAACTGATATTCACGTGTCCCATCCCTGTTCCTTAAGTATCATATATCTGTTTATGCTCGATGGACAAACATGAAGTGTAATGTGGATGTCTAATAGAAGAATATGCATATTGTGTTCTTATTTTATTTTCTTATTATTTTTCTATCTTACATAACATATATATGAATCTCCTGTATGTTTGACATATGTTTGTGTGTTGAAAAAAGCAATAAAGAGGTTTAATCACAACAAAAGACAACGCACACAGACACAGGACATGTGTCTGGGACAAAGGAACGACACATCTTCCACAGGAACTCAGTCTAATTTCCTCAGGAATGGACAAACAGGCTGAGGGCAGCTCTCCGCACCAGCAGGAAATAAGTTGGCATTCACACACAGACATCACCAGTCTCAATGTAACAGCACACACTGAGCTAAGTGAACCGGGCTGCCTCTCAGCAAATGGAGCCAGACAGGAGAGATAAACAGACAGACAGACTCTGCATGATTCTTAACAGCTGCTGCGCCGTAGGTTGTGGGGTTAAAGGGTTAATGTGACCAATATGAAAATGGCCAAATTAGGGAGAATATTTTTCTCTATTCCTGCACTAATACATTGATCAGTCATTGATTCTTGGTGCTATGTTTGTTTGATATGTTATGTATGTCATATGATTGGATTAGATGGTTGAAATAGCTTTAAGTCAATTTAGTCAATTAAAATCAAGGGAATTATTATTTATATAGTTATCTCATGGCAGCTTTCAAATGGAGGAGGTCTAGAACGTACACTTAATAAGCCATATACATCTGAAATGTAGCAGATAAAAACTTGAACTTTAGCTAAAAGTGATGGATAAATGATTCATCCAGATGTCTGGAAGTAACTGAACGGGTATAGCGTGCTAATGTGATGGTTAAATTAAGTTGAGTTCTAGACTGCTTTGACTTTGGGGGTGGGGGGGCATTAAGAAATGGCGACTGGTCACAAACTGCCACACTTCAAAACTCTGGCTACTCTTCGAGTGCTCTGTAGGACTGTAGGACTGTAAGATATAAGATGTACTATTTTGTGTTATCTAACACTAAAGCCATAGAATCTAATAATACATAAGACCATAATGTATTAAATTAAACTGTAAACTGAAATAAGCTAACGCTAACACACATGCAGCTAACTAGCTAACTGCTACATCTAGAAGGTGAATGCAAATGATTGACGTTAAATAAACCCAACATTCGCAAGTAGCCAAATAAATCTAGAGATCAAATGTCACAGATAAACCAGGCTGTTCTCATCAGAGTCACTGAGTGTGAGCAAGGTCGGCTGCAGGTAACTAAGCAAGTGAGGAGTGATGATGTGAAATGATAGTGAAGTAAATGCTCTCTCAGCTGTATCCAGGTTTTATATGGCCAGACCAACTAATCAGATATAAATAAACTTTGATTATTTTAATGTGGCATATGATTGGTCAAATCGACAAATACTTCTCATTATTTTTTTATTTAATTGGTTGGGGCAGTTGGAGCATTTTGTGGGGCAAATGCCTAGAGTGGTCTAAATTGTGCTACTGTGAAATAAAAAAAACACTGGCAGCTCAATTGTACGAAAAAATATTGTAACAATATCCACTTTTTTAAAATAATATCCAGTTCAAAACAAATTCTAATGAGGATATTTGGTGACAAATTCTGTGTGACAGAAAAGGTTGAGTATTCACTGTGTGACAGCAAATCGCTGAATAAACTCTAAAACCAGCTCAAGTTCTCACTGTGCACAGTTCCACCCTAAATATCAACACATGATCTCATACATGGATGAGGCAGAATGATCATTTGACTTTTTCTTCAAGCTGTAACTCCACCACTATGTGGTAGTAACGCTCTAACATGAACCCCAAACTGGAGCAGCACGCAGGATCCCATCTGTGACTGCCAAGTTTTCCAGCCAGAAATTCTGATTGTATGTGATATTTGGTATGTGAATAGAAATGAGGTGAGGTCACAGAGCCTTGCAGGATCATGCATATGTGAAATCTGCCATGCTCTTTACAGTTATCTGTTGAATCACATCAGAAAAGATCAGCTGAAATCCAAAGCACATTTCTGTGTGGAGTTGACAGATTGGCTTGTGAAGCTGTCAAACTGAATTCAGTTTGTTGCTCTGAGATAATGAACTGTGCTTTACAACCAGGTTCTGTCATTAGACTGTCAGCTCATGAAAAATTACTCAACCTGGCTGGAAAAAGAGAGAGAAAACGAACTACTACCAATACACCACTGCACTGACAACAACACACACACACACACACACACACACACACACACACACACACACACACTGATTTAATAGATACACTTGTTTCACTGACAGGTCCGCAGCAGCTTTATCTCACATTCTTGTCATATGCCTTGAGCTTTTAAAGGCTGCTTATACAAGCCTGTCACTCACTCACTGGCAGTCAAGATTGACTCCTATGATACACATCAACAGTTTAGCAGCGGATCAACTCCTGTGGCATTTGGAGGCAGGGAGGAGGAGAGATGTAGCCTCCCAGCGATCATGCTCCCAAATTTTTCTCAGACAAAAGCAGCAAGAAGATGGAAAAAGAACCTTAAACGATTCCATGCCATTAAAACATAATGGCTCAAGTATCGACTAAACCACAATGAACAACCAGTCATAATTATGTGCACAGGGCGGACCGAATTGATGATTTATTGCATCAACCTGAATGGAGCTGAGGTCTGGCAGGATCAGGAAGAGATATGGAGTTCTGTTGCAGCCTCTGGGCACAGACTGTGAGCAATGTTCCTAACCACCTGCCAGTCGCCTGCAGCATGCACTGCTGGGCTGGAGGTTATTCCTCCAACACACAATTGTGATAGTGTGCATGATGCCTGGCAGTAAAGCTGTCCAGACATGCACTCAAACTTGGCAGTGTGCTATCCAACATTGGTTTAATGTAGATAATTGTAATTTTGTTTATACTGGAGAGAAATTCTGAAACTTAAAAACTTCATATCCTCTGCTGTACACAAAGGCCCTGTGAGAACCACATGAATAGGGTTGGTGTTTTTCTTCATTCAGTCTTGTAATTTCCTTCTACTGACATGTCAATACTGAACTGGTTTGGACTTAAAATTAACAAAATGTGCACAAATCAAAGGACATGACTCACATGTCCTCAGTGGTAAAAGGACTGCACTCATACAGTGCTTTTCTAGTCTCATCGACCACTCAAAGCCATTCACACACACACACTCATGCAGCACTTTCTTTCTACACACAGACCAATTCTACCGTACACACACACTCATACACTGATGGGGCCGCCATCAGAGGACGCTTGTGGTTCAGTATCTTGCCCAAGCACACTTTGACACGTGGTCTGGAGGGGCCCGGGATCGAACAACTGCCGACTTACTCTACCTCCTGAGCCCCTTCGGTCCCAAGCTTTTCTGCCAAAGTTTTCTTTTACCTCTTGATTGAAACTGTGTCACCATTTATCCCTGACTTCAAAATAACTACTGAATTCTAACTGTTTACCCTACTTTTATTTATCAGTTTTAAACACGTATCCATTACTTTTAACTGACTATTCTAGCTTCTCTGCTCGCTTGGTAACTTTCTCACACACTGAGCACTTGTTAAAGCTGACTCAATATCTTGACACATATTTTTTTATTTTGATATTTTCAAAGGGATTGAATCAGTCTTTCCCAGTAACATCAAACAACTGCAAAAGCAACCCTTTGGGGTACAAATGCCTCTGGCTGGGAGTCCTTGCCACTATATGTTTCAGCAGTAAACACTTACAGGTAAATTATGTTTGCTTCTGACTTAAGGCTATTTACTTCTGACCAGTGTGTCCACAGGGTGTAACAGTGTGTTCTGGACACAGTTCTTGACACCACCTTATCAGATCTCAGATTCACCCACAGGGGGGCATTACACACCTCAGCTAGTTGCAGCTGTTACATGCACAATTGGAACCTGCATCATCTCCATCTGATCTCCACTCTCACAAAGTTGAGATGGTTTGAAATGTTATGAAAAAGCTAATCTCCAATTTGCTGTGACGTCTCTGTGGTCAGTATATCATCAGTGACACCAGATAAAGAAATCAGTCATGCATCTTGTTGTCTGTGACAGGAAGTGTGCAGCAGCAGCTGTCCATCAATCAGTGTTTTGTGTTCATCAGGTGAGTGACAGAGGAGGAGATATAAACACCTCAGAGTGGCTTCCCTCAGGGGGAAGAAGGGACCAGTGAGCGATGTGTCGATGACGTAACTAACCAGATTCCTCTTATGACAGATTTAAATGCAGGTTTTGCCGTAACAAACACACAATGACAGTAATTTTCCAAACACAGGCACAGATCCAAACCCACCAGCCGTTAGAAATGCAAGCTATTTGAACCATTGGTACGCGGTACAGAAACCAGCATGTGCTAAACACAGATCATATTCACAAAAACAACCATTACAACTCTGAACAATGCGCACTGTGATTAATAACAGTGAGGGCTTACAGGAACACAATCGCACTGATAATGCTTTGTTGAATCCGTTTATTAAACACCCCTGCAATTCAGGCATATTTTGTGATTTACAGGAAACAGTCACACAACAACGGGAGGTGGAAGATTTCAAGATGCTCTACATTTTATAAAAAGGAAAAGAGGAACTGGTCCGAGGATTATTGAAATGGATTGAGGCTGTGAGCAGAAACAGGTATTATATGGGACATAAAATCATGAATATTAACATGATGGAATTTGAATTGTGTCTGGTGAACTGCATAGACTGAAATATAAGAAAACTGTGTGATATATTGCATTACAAAGCTTTTTGGAGGTGCTGCTCATAAATCTTATAAAATAATATAATTCCTCTGTAGGAATGAAAAACATGGATGTAATTCAGTTGTTTTGACTAAGATGCCTTGAATTTACGACATTTCGGACATAATTCCAGTAAATGCTTACAGATGCATTGCATTAAGAACAACCATGAGCAAATAACTGTGAGGAGATTATTTAAGGCAAGTTTATTTAATCACACAGACCCTCAAATTTCCCATGGTACGTCTACAAAAGTGAATGTGGTGCAAGGGTCCAGCTCCACACAAACATTGTTAGTATTACACAACTATCTGCAGCTGCTATCAGGGCACAAACTAAATGATTCCAATGCAACTGCACTGTATATTTACAACAATTGATTTTCACAATTATCCATTATGTACAGACTGAAGCAGGATGTGCTGCCTCACTGTTATTGTGTCTCATGGTCCTTCAAGGGGCTAAAATCTGCAGAGCCAGATAAGAGCACCGGCTGGACTGTCCATTCACAAATTTCTCATGAGGTCACTCAGCTGTTGGATATTAAAAGCCAGCGGGGGGCTGCGGTAATGCTGGAGGGCGGGTGGTCAGGAGTGAGGGAAGGTGGTGGTGGGGGGGGTCACCCTCAGGATGTTTTTCACTCTGTCAAGATAACACTGCTGGTTCCTTCCTTCGCAAAAGGAATGTCCAACTGCAGTGACTATATCAAGGAAAAGAGAAGTATCTATGTATGTCACCAGTACCTCTTTATGTGTGTGTGTGTGCGCACGTGTCTTTGGTGAATAATTAATTCATAAGTGTTGTTGTGCCGGTCAAGCACAGCTGTACAGGAAGGAGACCCTCTCAGGTTATCACTGCTCTCACCGGACACTCACGTCATTCCCTAGCCACAGTGCAGATGTACCGTCTGTTTTCTCGCCGGGAAAACATGGCAGGGAAAGTGCTGCACGGCAGTGACAGGGACACAACACTGATTGACTGATTCCTCAAAACTGGCTGAAACTTAATCCATGAGAAAGTTATAAAACCAAGTAAAAAAAAAGACATTACATTATCACTGTAAGGCCTGTTGTATCAGTGAAGTGATCCATGTTGTTTTGGCAAAAGCTTGTAGGTAAATATACTGTATGGTCACAGTGTGGCCATGCAGGTGCTCATGTAGTTGGTGGTGCAATTTGAAAGTATATTTTGATCAACTCTACTGGAGGAAGTGAATCTAGGTGAGAAGCTAAAAGTGTCTGAGGGAGAAGGATTTTGATATTGAATGTGTTATTTACCACCTTTTAGAAAGCACTTCTCTGCCGTGAATCACCTGGAGTCAGATTGAAATGGCTTTAAAAGCTCATTACCTGAGTAATATTCACTGAGATGAAAGATTCAAATTAGCCTGAGCACCAGGCTCGAATAAATACTTTGTTGGAGCTGCAGTTGAGGGCATAATGTCAGAGGAGAAAGAACTACTAAAGGTTTTAAGCAATAGGGACTTAATGTAGCCTTTGACTTGTCATAGTAAGAAAAGCACAGGTTAGTAATACATCAGTGTGACAGTGAGCCAACGCGAACAACATCAGCTCTGAAGCAGCTTAATGGGATTTAACCATCAATAATTTTCTAATGTAGACCTGTTGTTTTCTTTCTGTGACATCAAAATGTCTCCTGTGAAAAAGGGCTTTTGGAAGGAGTATTATAAGATATTTGTAGGCAAAGGGTCAAGTCAGCATATCAGAGGGAAGGAGAGGGTTCAAAATGTACTGTCCTGTGGGCTCTTGTGGGATCAGGTGTGTTTTCTAAAAAGAAACTGTTACTTTCAATAAGTCTGAGTAATTCAAATAGAATTAAATGAAGAAATGGTGCTGGTGGGTGTAATAAATATTCAATATGGCAGTGAGGGATGCTTGAGGGGGTGCCTGGTGGTCCACAGCAAATAGGGGAATAATTTATTTTTGTAATTCCATCCCTAAATAACACAAAAACAAAATCTATGATAAAAACATCTCAAAGCAAATATCTTATCAAATGGGGACCCTGGGACAAAATGTTATCAGGTGGGGGTCCATGGTTTGATTTGAGTCACTTTAGGGGCTCTTGACACAAAAAAGTTTGAGAACCACTGGTCTACACTATCTGTTGTTCCACCTTGTGTTTATGTGTCCACCTGTTAGTACAAGTACAGTGCATTGCACAGCATTGTGCATGTTTTTATGCCTATGCATTTTTACATATTGTAACTGTGCTAATTTAGTGGCTTTTCTTAATTGTGTATATATTACCAACTGATGCTTCTTTCGAGTACTGTGCTGTTGTGGTGACTACTCCAGTAAAAGTCTTTGTGGCTGTCATTTACCTTTCACCGGAACAAATGGGTGATTTTGTGGATGAGCTAGACACACTGTTTTCTTGCGGTCCTGAACGTGGCTATCTGCCGCTCATCGTAGACAATATGAACATCTACTTAGAAAATCCCAGCTCTGCAGACTTCCTGTCCCTGATATACTCATTTAACCTCAAACGGGGCTGCAGCCCTCTGACTCACAAAGCTGGTAAAGAACTTGACCTCATTCTCACCTGACCACTCTTTTATTCAACTTGTCTACCATCCACTTTTCCTTTATGATCACCTCTGTTCTACCTCCTCTTTGTACATTTTCCCCATCAGATGTAAATGTTGCCAAAGATTCTCTTTGTCCTGCTCTGCCTGTGTCGTCTATCCACCAAACCCGCCTGCTCTCATCTGCCTCACCCATGACTGACTACAACCATCCGAAACTGCGTACCGATCTCAGAACTGCTGAAAGAGGATGGCGTAAAACCAGTCCCCCGCTGACTTCAGGGGCTATCAGTTGTTCCTATCTTCCTTCTCAACCAACATCAGTGCTGCCAAAAAGACTTTTTGCAATGATAAGATCAGCAATACCACAGACACTCTTTTCACCTTCAAAACTTTACTCAATCCACCTCCCAAATCAGATACCACCCTCTCAGATGATATCTTTGCCTCCCTTTTTACTGGTGGTTGCCCCCAAGTGCCAATTCTTTGAACCTGTCAGAGAAAACCAGTCACCACTGGTTAAGGGCACAGACCACTCTCCACATTGCTCTCATGCCCTTCTCTGCCTCCTCCAGTCAATACCTCATAACTTGAGTAATCCTATGACATGTTTATCCCTGTCTCCCCAGGTCAAGGATGTATCTTCTCTCTTATTCACTCTTCTCACTAAGAAAATGTGTCAAAACTTCTGATTGGTAGTCATCCTGCTACATGAACACTAGACCCCATTCCCAACCCTCCTCCAAGCCATATCTCCCTCCACTGTGCCAGCAGTCACACAGTTTATTGCACAATGTAATAAATGCTTTGCTGGCATCAGGAACATTTCCAACCACATTCAAGCTGGCTCAGGTAACTCCTCTGCTTAAAAAGCCCCATGAGAAACCTGGGTGTCATGTTTGATGACAGCGATCCTTCTGTGACCATGTTGCATCTGTTTCCCAGTAGTGCCATTTTGCACTATGCAACATCAAAAAATCAGGCCTTGTTTGACTTGGTACACCACCCAATCTTTGGTCCAAGCCTGGGTTATCTCTGGCTTCGACTACTTCAATGCCCCTCTGTCAGGCCTCCCTTCATGCACATTGAAACCCTTACAGATGGTGCAGAATGTGGAAACCTGCCTGGTCTTTGATTAGCCTAAAAGGACACATGTCTCTCATTGACCTCGACTGGCTACGCATGTCCGCCCTAATGAAGTTCTAGTCACTAATGCTGCCTTCAGAGTGACTTCTGGCTCTGCAACCCTCTACTTGAACTCAATCATACAAACCTATGCTCTTTCTCGGCCACTGCATTCCTTCAAGGAATGTCGTCTGTCTCCTAACAATTATAACACCCTGACATGCCTAGCTAACACTTACTGTGCACTATGTACTTTCGATTTATGCACTTGTTAAATAGATTAAGTACTTAGAACTTATACCAATTTCTACTATTGCTCTTGTTACGTGCCACGCAGGGGCATAGTGTTTTTTTTGTTGTTGTTTTCCTCCTCCCTCTGTTTCCTGTTTTTCTCCCTCACCTAGTTTCCCTCTAGGTGCTCATGAGATGATTGGATTGCACCTGAGCAGACTGGAGGACGGTTTATTGGTCCCCAGGCGGTCCGAGTGGCCAATCATCTGCCAGGGAGTTGACATAAAGGGGAGCCTGGATGAGGAGCTCTCTCTCTCATTTTCCCCTGATTGCCCTACCAGACTGCCTGTGTTGTGTTGTGTTGACTACAATTGTTATTTGAAGGTTTGTGTGGGGGAGAAAGGCTAGGTAAGTTGGGGGTACCCTTTACATCTTCACCATGTAGTTTTGTGTTGTCTAAAAACACTAGGTTAGTGGTGGGTGCCACCCCGTGTTTTTGGTTTAGATCAGATTTGACAGGTTTTCTTTTGTGTATTTTGTTTCAGTCAGCAGTTAGGGGTAGGCCTCATTCTGTTTTATTGGTTTTCATTCCTTTGGCACACCACCTTTGCCTTTTTCCCCCCACATTTGTTAACCCCGCTTGGTGTTTTGTGTTAAAGTTTACGTTTGTATAATAAATTTCAAACTATCCTCTGGCTCATTACAAATCCTTGATTGTCCTGTTCACTGTCCCTGTCCACCCCTAGACTACACCAAAGGGACGTAACACTCTGAAGCTTTTATGTTGTCCTTCACTTGTAGGTCACTTTGGATAAAAGTGTCGGCTAAATGAGTAAATGTAATACAAATACAACATGTTATACTAATACAAATATTAAATGAAGACAAGGGAGGTACCAAGAAATGTCACTGTCATTATCTTTCCACTGCCTGTAAAGTGTAACATGAATATACAAGTCATAATGAGCCCAATGATAGAGGAAAACATGGGAGTATCAAGATAATTACCTTCCCATTGGATTTCAAATGTACAGTATTTCCTTGAAACAGTTTCATAATTTTAACATCACCTATGAAGATTTTGCGGTACATTAAAACAGAAGTGTGCTGTAAACTAAAGTGAAATCCAGCATGTTGTGGTTGTTGTTTCTGTGCTTTGATCAGTAAAGTGATGCATCAAACTGAGTTGTTACTGAGTAGTTCCTCATTACTTCATTATTACTTCATTATATCACAATACGTTCCTTAACAACAAATCAGAGACAGCAGGTTCCAAACAAGTATTTTAATCATAACATTGAGGGCACATGTGTTTTAATACTTACAAACATGTTACTGATGCATTAGTGATGAACTTAACTTTAAGGTTTAACAATGGCTCCCTTATTGCACAACACAAACTACTTCTATAAAACATGTTTACAGAAAGCTCCAATATCTGGCAAAAATAATAAGGTGTTTCAAGAATTAATATCACTAAGAAAAGTCAGACTTCAGCAGAAAGGTCCAGCATGATTCCTTCATCTTTTCTTTTCCTTACAGGTTCCATGAGGGATGGCCACAGCTTTGGTGAACAGGCTAATTGTCCCTTTACTTCTATTTGATCAATTAAAATAAAGCATAAAAAGAAAGAATTACCCAAGCTCAGCAGAGACAAAGCTTTATTACAGCACAGCATCACATTGCAGTTGTTTTAGTTTCAAAACTGTTGAACACATGATGACAGATGAGTGGCAGTTAGCCTATACAGAAACAGCCGTCCTGTCTTACCCTGTGTGTAGGCTATATTACTTACTATAACAATTCATTCCCATATGATTACCTTTATTTTGATTCAATTTCACTCTGTAATTACCCAGTATTTTACAATAATTATACTATTACAAGTTGTCATTATTCTAATTTTCATGATTTAACTTGACTGTTATTTCCTGGCAGTTTCTTCACATTACTAATAACTACATAAATAACAGCCTGTACGTTATAGGGTTACCGATGGCGGTCTATGGCAGCCATATACTGTGCCTGCTGGCTAACTGGCATAGCGTAGGGCATGAAATGGTGAAAGGCCTCAAACAAATAAAGAGAAACTCTTTTCATCAAAAAGAAAGGCTTTATCAAGAGGTGTGAAGTCATTTAGACTATGTCAGTTCAGTGCTTGTTAAATAGGTTGTAAACTAATGCCTGAAGGGAATATTTTTGAAAATACGCTGATTTGCACTCTGGCAGCGTGTGGTTTAGCCTGATCTAAGTCAAGTGAAATGTGACGATGATTTACTCTTCAGCAGAGGGAGAGTGGATCAGATACACACTGCTATCTGAATGATCAGGGATGTAAGACAGTGAGAGAGAGAGTGTGTGTGCATATGTGTGTGTATGGATGTTTGTTTAGCTGTAAACAGCTCAGATTGGAGGGGAAGGAAGACTGATATCCTTACTCAAAATAATGAATGCAGAAACAGGATGTTTGGTGCACACCATTCAAGGTGAAGAGATAAAGGCATTGCATACAGCATGATCAGTGGGACAGCTGGGTGAAGTGAAACTCGGACTTTCCCCAGTTTGACAAGAATCACAAACCAAACCGTAACTTAACCAAAGATAAGGTAAGTGAAGTAAACAGAGCCTGATTGAAGTGAGGAGCTTCCTTCTTTGGTCCATGACTTCCAAACATCCTGTGGAGTTTGAGACAGCTTTAACTCAGATCCAATGAGTACCTCCATGGCAGTCTGCCTTCAGGGTCAAACCAGTAATAATAACACCACAGATGAACAAAAAACATTCACTTAATTCCCCAAATCATGTGCAGATGACACAAGTATCAGAATCAGAATCAGAATCAGAATCAGTTTTATTGCCAAGTATGTTTTCACATACAAGGAATTTTTTCTGGTGATTGGTGCAATTGATCAGCAACAGTGGGGCTCTCTAGCCTTGTTGATAAGGCTAATAGCAGATGGGAAGAAGCTATTTTTGTGGCGAGAGGTTTTGGTCCTGAAGGACCGCAGCCTCCTTCCAGAGGGGAGTGTCACAAAGAGTTTGTGTCCAGGGTGGGAGGAGTCAGCTACCACTGTATAACCACAGATCCTGAAAATACAACATAAACCAGCAAATAAAACAGTGTAGAACCACAGTCCTCCGCCACATCTGTCTGACCTGGCAGGAAGAGGTCCTTCCTGATACTGTGCTTTACTAAATTGGCAACTTTTACTTCAGGCTGAACCTAAATCCCATTTTAATGACTGGAGCACTGACCCACAACAACACAGTTTGATTGAAGGGGTAATGTCCTGTTCTGAAAACAATATGCATGAGTACTGGATTTAGACTTCTTAAGATGAATTTTGAAGGGAATGGAGCTACATTTTATTCAATAAGGACAAAAAAAACTTGAAATCAGGTTCTTCTTCTTCAACAGCTCAAACTGTTTCATTGCGATGTCATAAAAAAAAAAAAAGCCTGTTACACTCTAAATTGCCTGAATACGTTCCCCTCTTTACTTTCTCTACCATGTGTATTTATCAGGGGAATATCACCTACAGACTAACCCAAGCCTCAGTATTTCTCAGACATGTGTGTACATGTTTGTTGTGAAGAAATAATTGTTCAAATCTGTACTTCAGCCAATCTCATCTCACAATGAATCAGTCAAAACCACAATAATGGATCTCAATTGCAAAAAACATGCTGAGGATATTAACATTTAAAAGCTAACTTCGCTTTTTTCTGCTTGCTTAGTTTGTGGTTAAGTACAGAGGGGTTAGACATAGAAGCTGTGATAACAAAAATCTGTCAGAGTCTGTCAGCATTCACTTATCAAACAGCACAGGAATGAGAGAAACTGCCTCAGGCCTGGTTTTCAGACTCTACAAATGGCTGCATCTGCTTCAGCTGCACGTACTTCAGGACAGAAAGATACACTCAGTGGCTCTGAACCAAAACAAGGAGAATACATATACATATACTGTTCGTCTGGTATGACAGGTTATTGCAGTTCAATCAGGAAAGACACAAATGAACAAGAATATCCATGCATCATTTGTATAATGTCATTTTTTTCTCTGAAATGCCTTCTTTTTCTCGTACCCCCCTTTTTATATTTGTGTCATGCAGGTTTGGTTTCTTTGTTTTGAATTTTATGTTTTATTTATTCATTTATGTTTTTCTGTTAGATGCCTCTGGTGTGATATACTTCATTGGTCCTCAATTGCTTCTGTATTATGTATTTTAATTCAGATTCATTAATTTTGGTGGCAATTGAGTCCTGCAGAAGGCATCACATTGTGTGAATGGGTCATGAAGTAACACAATGAAAGAAATTAAAAAAAGAGGAAGTATTCTCAGAGTAGCAAACCTTTCAATATCTATGAGTAAAAACGAGAGGGGGGTAATACATTGGGAAATACAGGACAGTGATTTGGTGCCAAAGATGAACCACATTTTAGTGTAAAATTGCAGGTAAACTGAAGGCAGGTTATGAAAAGCAGCAGATGAAAGCCAGTGGCCTAAATATAAAATGCATATTGGTAGAAGAAAGCAACTGAATAACTATATATGAATATGATACAAGAAAATAAAGGGCAGGAAATAATGAGTGGGTGGGAAAGAAAGAAGAAATTCATGAATGAAAGAGAGCATGAATCACTGCCACCACTTAGATGCAGGACACTTGTCGGATATAAGTTTGTTGCTTCAAAGATCGTTGGGCAGCGAGGATGGCTGATTGGTCTGGTTGAACATATGAAGAAATGGACCAGTGGCCCAGCTGCTGCAGGGGGCTGAGGACACAAATGATGTTGCTGCTGAGGAAGCAGCAGCGCCTCTTATATCTGAGATTACATCTTTAAACACTGCAGTGAAATGGACATGAAACCAGGCTTTTTTCAGCATGGACCTGGACAGAATTCAGAGTTTGTATGTGCAATTATGACTGGAAAGTTCCCCCGACCTTGATGTGTCATCATGAGAGGGCGTATGAAATTCAGCTTTAAGGAGAGAATCAATGAAAGGTGAGAATAAACTTTATCTAAGCACTCGAGTCATCTAATGAGGACAGAGAGGGATGTGTGTGACCCAGAACAAGGGCGTAGGATTGATCTCAACATTGGTAGTGACACAATAAATGTAAATTACTAAACTTTAAATTTTAAACTACTAGGTAACAGAAAAAAGTGAAAAATATTTTTGCATCCATCATCAACACTTTTTTTTATCCAGCTGTCCTAACAGTGTTGCAATTCCTCTTAATTTCATATTTAAAACTCGCTCCACCTCGACCAGCTACAACAGTAAAATGCTGCTAATCCAGCGATGCATCAGTATTAACAATCTAACAATGAAAGACTGTTGACATTAGGTAGCTAGCAGGTGGCTGCCGGCTGGTCAATTTAATACCTGTCACTTCTGCTCTGGATGGTGAAAAAGCTCCTGTTGTCTCTTTTTTTGTTGAAATCTCTAAGTACAAAATGTGCTGGCATGGACAAAATAAAGTTATGTGTGCCGTACAGTTCAGGAAAAAGAGAACTGGGAGTCACCTGAAATATAAAAATAAATACCACCATGTTTGTGGTGTAGACTGACAGTGCTGATAACTTTAGTCAGTTATCAGTTTTTGGCAGTGAGTGCAAAACTTGTACATGACATGAGCCTCCAGTTAATCCCCACCCTTTCAGCCAATAAAATACTAACATGCCTAAAGCGGTCGTCTTGGAGATGTAGCCTCTGGTAGGGCACATCAGAATGATCTAATATGACTTCAGTCCAAACAGTGTGAACAAGTTCACTCAAATAATGGCACACTGTGAGACATTTAAAGTTGGTTTAATCTTGAAATAAAGCTTCACCTGCTGCCTTGAAAATGCAGCTAGACTCAACTTGAACATTATGTTTGTTTCTACTCAGAAATTACAGTTCATTAACTTGATTTAACTACAATAGACATGTTGTCTCAAAATTATTTTTAAAGTTTCCAAAGTTGATTGAACTTTTAATCACATTTTGCTTCAACTTAATACAGTGAGTTATAAAAAATAATTATTTTTTTTAAACTCACATTTCTGCATTATTTTAACTCATGGTTTCAACTTAAAATAACTTAACTATCTTTATATGTCTTGTTATTTCAAGTTATGGGGAGTTCAATCCTAAATTTGTTTTAAATTGCATGTATAATTTATCTTGACTGATTTGCTTGTTTTCTTAAAGATCACACTGAGTTCTGCTCAAAAATATAATATTTATTATAGATAATATTTAAACATGACCTTAGACATTTGGGTTTCTGTACATTTCAAACATATCTTCACACTCACATAGTGTTTAAAACCTGGGTCCCACATACCTAAACAATTGTTGCCCCTAGAGACCAGAACAAATCCAAAACAGCCATGACAGCCACTTATCCCCACCATAGTATCAGCTTTGACACTATGGTCGGGATATGTGATATGTGTCATTGCGTTTTTGGCTGGTTTTGTCTGTACCTGACCTGCAGTGTACAAATAATGCCAGAGTCCCATGTCCCCCAGTGTATTGATTTGTTTCCAGGTGATATCTGAGCAGTTTATTTAGAGTCCACAGATTCTTGTTGAGCCTTGGTCAAGTTTAATGTTTATGACAGCTCTCTGAAGGAACTCAAAGGAGTACTTCATGTTGTGGGAGCACCTTCCATTGTGTTTGGGTCTTTTTGACTCATTTTCAAGATTAGATGTGTGAAACAGACCTTTAATTTTTTCTGATCAAAACAAGGTTTCAAAAAATCCTCAACAATGACCTACAATAAAATACATTTT
This sequence comes from Trachinotus anak, assembly GCF_046630095.1. NCBI lineage: Eukaryota > Metazoa > Chordata > Actinopteri > Carangiformes > Carangidae > Trachinotus > Trachinotus anak. The sequence goes on along the minus strand of NW_027273861.1, from coordinate 3,169,685 downwards.
ACTTTAAAAATGTCTGAAAAGTATCATCTGTGGTGTTACAGGTCAAATTTGACCTGGCAGTAATTATGGGTTGTTTATGGAGAGAAATACACAGTAAATGTTGCCAAACCATCATGAACAACAATAATTACAACAACACATACATAATTGTGATAAAATCCTATAATATTGTGTAATAATATTAAGATTATGTTTCAAGCCAAGAAAGTGTATTGACCTGAATTCAAGTGGCACACAGCAAATATACACTCCACCACATTCTTTTACTCAAAGCCCACACACACACACACACACACACACACACACACACACACACACACACACACACACACACACACACTCAGTTCCCTTTGACCTGTAACTTTGTAAACTTTTATGTACTCTTACTTTGAAACAGAGCTTTCAGTCAGTGGAATACATTTTCTTTTATTTTGAAATATGTAATCAACCATATGCTCTGTTCATCAAAGGAGAAAAAATCAATTACAGATAACTCCTAATCTGTCAGTCATGTTGTGTTTGCTGCATGTTTGCACAGCTCAGTTTGAACTTGGAGTGACCTTGGACCTATTGATGGCTACATTACATACAGATGAGGAAGAGGATTCTTCACCAGAGGCCAAAGTCCAAGTTAGAAATTTCACAAATAAAGAAAGATTCCTTTCATTTTAACTGTTTTCTGTCTTTAAATTTACAAGCCTTTTATTCTACAGGTTCCATAGTCAGTCAGTCAGTCAGTCAGTAGGTTGTAGTTAGGTTGAGCCATTAGGTTCTGTAAATGCTCTGTGGAACAATACAACAATGTGTTGACATAAAAAAAATTTACTTCTGAGTATCTATGCTCAAAAGTTATTGAGTTGTGTACGTTGTCCACCTCTGAATCTGGCTCTGTTGGTTCATTTCTCATGTAATGTTTGGCTGAACTTAGAAAAAGTGGCCAATAGCAGGTCTGAGTTCAGTGCAGGGCTGTTGCAGAGAAAGATGGGAACCCTTGAATGTTAATGGGATGTTGTTTCAATACATTTTCAATACATTTAATTTCTTCCTTGGTTCTGGGATGGATGCTGCGGACTCACCTGGACAGGCTACACACATGGAGAAAAACTCAGTCAGGATGAGTGCAGACATTTTCATTAAAGTTGTTGCAGATGGCCATGTTGTCACAGTGGAACACCTGATGGTGGAGGAGAGGGAGGTTTCGGTGCATGCAGGTTGAGCCTAGAGGAGGGGTCTGAATGCAGCATCGGGGTGGATTGTCCTTGAAGGCCACAGTCTGAGCAGGAAATGAGCAGCATCCTCTGGTACCAACCCAGAAGTGACCAGTGGAGGGAGAGGTTGAATTGAAAGATGTAGATCTCAGCTTTGCTTGAAAAGGCTTTGTGATATGGGTAGAATATGTTCTTTCCACATTTCACATTCAGATCACAGGTTAATGTCATCCAAGATAAACCCAACAGATGACATGTTGAATTGATAATTCTTTGGATTGGCAGATTTGAATGATTTCGTTAGCTCTTGTGATTTTTTAATTGTTTTATGACCAGACTAATATCCCTGCCCTGTAGGATTTTTTAATGCTTGCTTCCCTCAGATTGCTGTAGGTGATCATCTGGGATGAGGATTGCGAAACACTGGCTTCTGTGTGGAATACGGGATGTGTCGCTGGCAGTTGCTGAATGAAACAGTGTAGCTGCTGAAAGCTCTGCAGGATCTGCTACTCCCGCATCCGAATCAGAGATTGCAAAGGCAGAAATCATCAAGATCAGGCAGAAAAACTGTGACAGAACTGGAGAAGCTGCGAGGGGCATTGACTGCAATGAGACCAGTAAAGTAGTTTAAATATTCTTCAGGTACGATGATCACTGGATGATAGGAAAGCCAGCACACAGGACCCGGTGAAATCACTGCAGTGGAGAGATGGAATACCACTGTGAAACAAGACTGGCTGACACTTGCCTTCTTGCTTAAACTTGTGCTATAAACTTTGTTCGTCTCAAACTACACAACTTGAAGGTCTCAATTACACACATGTGGCTGCACCATGTTGTTTCCTGAGTGTCATGATGCAAACCAGCTGTCATGGGCATGGAAGATTACTGGGAAACATAAAAACATGCTGCGTTGTTTTATTTTGAGCTGATGCTCCTCTGTTTTCTCCAGCAGTGCACAGCAGCAGCCATCACAGAAATAATTTCTCACATTAATGTCATTCTGAGAAGATACCTCGTGGAGCATCTTTAACAAGAAAATATTCTCATTTCAATTAGAAAACGTTCTTGTTTTGACGACGTGCAGGCTGTTTCCAAAAACACCTCCTTTTTTACACTACAGTACACTTTTTTTTTAGTCTGTATCATTTTGTTTAGTGTCTGAATTCAGTGTGAAATGTATGCTCTATAGAAGGCCCTAACAGGTTCTCACACTGTACCAAAAAAGTAGTGTCAGTGACATGTAGATGTGAAAATTAACAGATGTGCGTACATCTGTCAGTGATGATGGTAATAATTGTTCAAAATCTTGATTAACTATTGAATATACAGAATATACTACAGGCATGTAGATATGTAGAGATGCTGGTGCACGTAAGTCTGAAGTCCTATGTCAGAAAAACTGCAGCGATGCAGGAGATCAGTCAACACATCTTTGACATCTTGCGTGTTACTGAGTGATTTGTAACATAAAGTTATGCCCCTCTGTTGCAGTCTGCAGACAGATCTCTCCTGTGTAAGAATTAGACATTATGTGTTTGTAACAAACTGAAATGTCATTCAGAACAGAGATTATAAGTGCTTGTACTAAACTAGATAACGAACCCTATGTAGGCTATTTTTTAACCAGCATGAAATTAACATGGTTGCGAACACTTATGGTTTCATTTTCACACAACTTATGTCAAGTGAATCAGTCGAGCCGAGTGCGGTGACTGAGTGAAGAGAGTAATTTAGGACAAAACCTTTTGCTGTGTCTCCAAACTGATACTTCAGTTAGTGCACTCACATGTACTTTACTGTTTACTGATTATGTAGTTGTTTGAGATCTGACAGGGTAGTGTCTCAATTCAAACGTCACTTGAGATGACATTTGACCTGATTGCTCACTTGACTTGAAAAAGAACGTTTTATTTCCCTCTTTTGTGCCCCATGACACAGCGGGCATATTATATTAGCATGCTAACACACTGCACCATGAAAATGGTAAACATCATACTTTCTAAACATTAGAATGTTAGCATGCAGGAATTAGCATTCAGATACAGCATGAGAACAGCCTAATTAAGCTGCTAGCATGTCAGACAGCGCTTTTTCTCTCAAGGCAACTCTTGATGTGAATGTTGCCTCGGCCTTGTTTCATACTGTGTTGCAGTTTCTTCTGGTCAATCTTACTCAAAGAGTCCTCAAAAAGGGTGAAAATTACCTATAATGCTACAATTACACAGCTGAAGATCTTGTTTATATATATATTACATATGTACATGATATAAATTTCATCAGTGTCAGGACCAGCTCAAAGGGCCATGGCGTGGCATGTGGAGGACCACACCCACCAAATCCCTGCAAGAGAAGAGAAAACAAAACCTGACCAAACAGACCAAACAGGATTGATTTCACAAAATAATTTCACAAGTTTAGCATGGAGTGGGTTTTGAAGCAGGGAGCTGCTCAGGGGTGTTTTTTTTTTTTTTACCAAAGGCCTTAACACCCAGGTTTCCTGACTGTAGTGAAGGGAATTACAGCTCTTTTTAGAGAGTCAGCCCTGCAATAAGAGTTGGCTCTCTCAGCTCACAAATGGCTCTTCCTTAATATCAATTTTGGCTTTTAATATTCAGTCAAATTTAGCAGTTGATTGGTATGTGTGCACATATATCATCATATCATTTAAATAATTCAGTGTAATTACACTAAACATCATAATTTCCAGAATACCATTATATTGCATTATGTTTGGTATAAAAATATTAATGGTAACATATTTTACACTTCTCCAGTGTTTCATCTGAAGTGTTGATATCCATTAAAAAGATATAAGATTGTTTAAGAACCAAAAACCATCTCAGTGTAGTTTTACATCTCCTCTCTCAGGCTTCTCTCTGTAGCTCTACTAACAACTGGTCAGTCAGCCAATCAGAAGAGAGGATCTGAGCCTCTCTTCTGATAGGCTGACTGTTTTCTGAGAAATCAAATTAAAATATAGCAGATTTCAGGTAAAAACTCAGGGAAACCAAATCCTGCAAGGTTGGATGGTGGGTCCAGGTGGGCAGGGCTTGGGGCGTGGCTGAGGGAGGTGACAGCTTTGCTGTGACATCACAAAGTTCCAGAAGTCCTGACGGCTGGTTTTAAGGCTCAGTGTCTGAATACAGGCTGTGTGCATTTCTTTGTGGACTGAGGCTTTGATACTTTCACAGTATTAATATAGAACCTAGACCTGCTGTATAATCACAAACACATTGACATCCACCTTTAGACTGGATGGACCTTTAATGCGGAAGCATTAAACACTATTACAAATATGTAATCAGCTGCTCTCGGCTTCTCTGTAGACAGTCAGCTCCCTCCTCCCCTGTTTGAACTAATGTTATGATCCTTATCTGACCTTATGAATGATTAGTCACACATCAACACAACATTCAGTCAGTGAGTGGAGTACCTGTAGCTGAGCAGTGTGGAAAAAAGTCATCTCTATTATTCTATCTTGTATGAATTTATGAAAAAAAGGAAATCGGCTCTCAGAAGATGAGAATACTCCTCTAAGTAACATCATATGTGAATGGGTTGAGGGATTATGAGAAACAGCTTGTTTGAAATTCCACAGTCCAGTGCACTCATCATCTGTTACTGCAACATAATACAGTAATAATATGTACAAACATAATACAGTTTGTACATATTATGGGTTTTACAACAACTTCAATCAAATAACAAAAAGAAAGTGTTTCCAGACAATGAGGAGAAAGGAAAAAAGGGACAACAGTTAAACCAACCCAAAGTCAAACAGCTAACAGACCCATAAAGGTTAAAAACAGTTTAGGTTAATATCTCTTTAAAATCTCTGAAGAGAGAAAACAATTCCATCTTCATGGCTTCTGGCTATTTGCAGTTCATTGCATTACAAACTGACAAAGTATGAAATCTAGTTCTGCAAGAATTAGTGTGTAAATAAGGATACTCAAGGTTAAGTAATTATTGGATTGTGCATCATTACTGTAAAACTGAAATGTGACCTGGTATGGAAGATGTGACAGTTGAGCCTTACAAATAATCACAAAATATCCAACTTTCCGATACAGAGAGCAAGTGTATGAAATTCATCACTGTTGATGACGTACAAATGTATAAGTTATGTGATTAACTGCAGCGTGAGAAAACACAATGTCTCTCAAATTCAGAGAAGAGATAACAGTGGAGAGGACAATAGTTTGAGATGGCATGTTTGGCACAGTTAACTCTGGGTAAACGTCATGATCCATACACCAATCCAAAGAAATTGGAGATTAAAATGAACTCAATACCTTGCTTTTGTCAGCCTTGCAGCACCAGTTAAATATTTGATGAGTGGCCATGTGATATCCTCTTGCCCAGTGGAATGTTCCAGCACGCAGAAAGGCTGGGAAAAATGTTTCACGGAAGAAAACAACCCCATTCAACAGCTAAAACTTTTGTGGAGATGGTGGAGTTGATAATGGTCCAAATACACAAAAGCTCATTTATTCTGTGTCATTCCAAACTTAGGCAGGAACAATTGCCTATACAGGAGTTCTACATAGAAAAAATACTGTTCAAGCTGTGTGATGACAGTCCTAAAGGCTCACTGTAGAAATCATCTTTCTCTGTGACTAAGGTTGGGTGTGACAACTCTCACATCAGAACATCAGATTAATTAAAGCTGGCAACACAATATTGGCTGGCTCACATTCAGAGATATGCCCAAATTAATTTAAAAGTGCAGTTAAATGTTAAGTGTTTGGTTATGTGCTAAGATGAAAATGTGGCATCCAGCCTGAAGATTAACAGTTCAGATTAATCATTAACATGGATGTTGACAGGTGTGGTCACTTGTAAAAGAAGCGTTCCCACAGCTCTTTATGGTTCTGCAACTTTATTTATTTATAAAACTGATGAACATTTCAAATCAGGCTCAAGATTAAAACAACTTTTATGTACAATTTTATATATGTTAAATGGATGGATTATCTTAAAATTTGGTAGAGATGAAATTTGGTAGAGATTAATTTCCTGACTTTTCACCTTGTGCCATCATCAGATCAAATTTCAAGTTGTTCAAATACTGGGACTATTGTTAGCATGCTAACATGCTAAACTAAGACAGTTAATGTGGAAAACATTATACCTGCAAAATATCAGCATGTTTTCACGGTGAACATGTTAGTATGCAGATGTTAGCATTTGTCTCAAGCCACTACTGTCTATATACAGCCTCGCTAACATGGCTGTGGATGCTTAGCATTGTTTAAATGATACCATGTGAACAACTAGATTCTAGTGAGGGCAGATCCATTATGACAGAAATTCAAAAATACAAGCAGGTGTAAATATTCTACACTTTTATTTCATCAGGACTGCAAATGACCAGTTTGACTTGACATTTTATGAAACATACTTATTCAGTTTCTTGCCATATTTAGCATTACATTTATGGTAAAGAATGAAATGGGGGGAAAAGCTAGTTTAAATGTCCAATAGTAAAAAAAAAAAAAAGAATCCATCTTTCAACACTACTAGCATAAAAAGTGTGTCAGACTGTTTCTTAGCTGGATCCAGTAAAACATATCTTGTTTTATTTAATATGTTCTATTTAACAGAAGAATATGAGAGTGGTTCCCACCAGAGAGCGAATAAGTGTATTTTCCAAAAATGTCAGACTTTTCCTTTAAATATGAACCTGTAGGAGACAGTTAGCTTAGCTTAACATAAAAGAAAAACAGCTAGCCTCCCCGTGACAACGAGATTTCCTGATGTCACTGTGTCTGTCCAGGAAATACTAAGACAAATAACCCTGCATAAAACCTTACACTTTGGGTTTCATAAAGATGAAATGACAAGATACAACATGTTAATAAGCTAAACTCCTCACTCCAGCTTCGTTTTGGACAGATATAGGCATGACATCAACTTATCTAACTCTTGACCAGAAAGCAAATACGCACATTTCCCAAAATGTCAGACAATTCCTTTGAATTACATTCAACCAGTTTAACAAGCCAAAATAAGTATTTGCATGTAGTGGGAAAACTCTATTAAGTGTTACAACTCAAATAAAGCATGAGAGAGCTTGTTGATCTGTTGAGTTTTCTCAGTGTTTTTATATTTACAGCACAGTTATGGCAGCCATCTGCTGGAGTCGCCTGCCTGCCTGGGACTGAGTGTAGCCTGTTCCTGACCTGACACAGAGCTGGGAACAGAAGGTTCACTCTTAACACACGAGGAAGTGCAGTGTACCTTAGATAAAATGTTGCCCCTCAATGCCCACACACACACACACACCCTTACCCACACACACACACGTGCGCACGAACACACACACACACACACACACACACACACACACACTACTCATCATCACCAAACGATCTCTGCCTGCTCCCTCTGTGGTTTGTGTATCTCAGAGCTTCTGGCTGGCAGGCCTCAGCAGTGCCCATCCTCGGCTCTGTCAGGGTGCACACAGAGTATGTTTCCTGAGCAGCTTGAGCAAATATGGGAAGTGCTGTTGACCCGAAAAGTAACCCATATGTGGCCCCCATGTAGCCTCATTTTCTTGCTCCAGCATGTTGTTTAACTGCTAAACATGTACAATGAAAAAAAAATTTTTTTACTTTACTTGTGTAGTATCTGAAGTTCTATAGGATATGTAACTTTATGGGTTTGGTATGTTTAGATAGGGGCCCCAGGTCAGAGGATGCACTGGGAGATGGGTGCTTCTCTGTTTAGGAGAATGTGGCCTTTTTTGGTCTTAGGTCTAGGGGTTTTGGGAGATGACTGTCCCTCTGAATGAGGCCTTTTATGGTATGGATCACATACGTTGTCTTAGGTTCATGAAGACAACCAACTCATATAGATGGGGAGTTAGAGCAGTTATTCAGAGGAGATTCACATTGGCTTCGACTCCTCTCTCAGGCAATCTCGAGTGCTTGATTTGATGCTGGACTTCTTTGTAATAAACCTCTTTATATACAAGCAAGACGGTGTCAGCGGAGTTTTCTTCATCATCATCACATCATCGCTGTTTAAGAAACAACACTTGTAAAATATGTTATTTCTGAGATAAATTACCTGCTTAGAGATTCTTCGTGGTTAATGCAGCACACAGTCTGTGACAATGGAAGTATTCAGCTCAGCAGAGTTGTGGACAGCTAGTGGGTATGTGGTCAGGTGTACATCAAGACAGCCCTTTTTTTCTAACTCGATGGTATCGCTGCCACATAGTAGCTCAGTGAAAAAGGATGGAGCTGAAGCATCACATGGTAAGGCATGAAATGATATGATATGATATGGAGAAAAGACACTGTGAAGTGGTCAAGGAAAGTTATAAAATTGAGGCCCAGGAGTTATACTAATAAATGTTTTCTCTCTAAATGAATTAGTGAGTCAGCAGCTTCAGAGCAGCCAAAGGCAGTTTTGGTTGTATGTTTTTGCCGCACTATTTTAATTTTGCACCATTCTCTCTTCTTCCTTCTAACCTTCAGCTTAAAAAACATACGGGAGGTATTTCATATAAAACTGCCAGATTTACCACAAACAGTGTCGGAAGGAGAGTGACATGTTTATCAAATTTACAGCCACAGTGAGGAACCGCAGCAAGTTGAGCAATTGCAGCCACCACATATTGACAGGGGACCTGTTACACAAAACGCGGGGGTTACAAGCACATGTTCCTACTTTTTTTTTTTTAATTCTCTGATTCAACAGAATTCAAATCAGTCACATCACGTCCCAGTTTTGTATTGTTTTGCAGGAACAAGAGAAAAGAGATGATCATCCAGAGATGAATGATAGCTTTAATGAATAAAGAATCTACAGAAAAACCTGCAGTATAAACATCAGTGTTAATTTTAAATGAGCTTGCTTCAACAAGAACATTTTCATGCTCATGACAATATTAGTTTTCCACGCAGTGCACGTCTGTTAGCCCTCAAGGAAACCTGGAGCTTAGAAGTCAATGTGATCACGTACTGCTACGTTGAACAAACAGGGGTCGGTACAAATGAAAGAGCTGACAGGTCTTAAATCTAAATCACATACAACTACTGCATGAGGATTAAATGAGTGACTGATTCTAACTAACTGTTTCTGAGGAAACAGCATTATTAAAGGTTTCCTACCAATTCTGAAGGCAGGATGTGGGCAGGAAGACAGGTGTGTATAATTGCTTGACATTAAAATGTTGCAAGTGCTGTGACATTTATTTATTTACTTACTGGCTTTAATGCCTGGTGGCATATAGGGCAACAACAAAGGATCACCACTCCTCACTTTGTTCTGTGCCAGTGTCTCGTGCACTGTAGGTGTGGCTCAGGATCTTCAGCGTTCCCTCTACTTTCTAACGCCAGGTGTTATTGGGTCGGCGTCTTTTTCACTTTCCATCAGGTGTCCAGTGAAGGGAAGTTTGGGTCACGTTTTTCCTTGATGATGGTGGCCATGTAGTCTTGTTTGCACTGAGTAGATGCTTGTTGGAGATGACATTGGGCCAAAAATATTTCAATATCTTCAGGAGGCTTTTCATGTGGAAGGTTGACAACTTGTGGACATCACTTCTCCAATATTCAGAGCTGTACAGAAGGGTGGACACGACACAGCTCTAGTTCAGTCTCAGGTTGGTGTTGGTGCTGTACTGGGCCGAGTTCCAAATGTTACTTTGCTTTCATGAGGTCTTTCTGGCTTTGTTGACTCATAATGTCACTGTCTGCTCCTCCATTGTGTCTGATGGTGCTGCAGATATGTTCCATCTACTATTTCCACCTTGAACTGCAGTGAACCAATGACAGTCTCATAAACAGATTCAGACAGTCAGGGATTCATACGTCATAGAACCTAAGGAACCAATCCTGTCAACTGGTGGGAATGGAGGGGTGGGGCTAAATAAACCTGAAACCTTGTCAGTACAGAGAGCCAGAGTTAGCATCAACGCAACCACTCACACTGTGTCAGCTACTGCCAGTTACAAGCTAACAAACAACATAAACAAGTAAAAGATGCTAACTATGCCAACTGTTCTGATCTGTCAGCTAGTCTCTGATTCTGGTCTCAACAGACTCCTCATCTGAGTCTGGGTCTGACTGAGGCTCAAACATGAGGCTGAGTCTCTCTGATGTTTCCTCCTCTAACCATCTTCATACTCTCTGCTCTTTCACCTGGACACCTGGAGCCAGCAGGTGGTGGGCGGGGCCAAGGCCTGATCCAGATTTCTCAATGAGGAGGTCAGAGTAGATGGAGCAGACCCAGTTTTCCTTTTTTTCACTTTTTATATGGGAAAACAAAATATTAATCATGACAGAGTATTTTTCATAGTTTATAGCTGTTGATATTTTTCAACTCTTGGGTTGGGGTTTTACATGTGGTGTAATTAAAATGGTCAGTTTTCATTATTATAAAACAACAATACTCTACAGATATGAAAGTAGAACAAAATACTATCATGAAATGCATAGACTGTGATGTACCACAACAACAACAAGCAGCAGCAAAAACACAAGAAAACAAACAATACAGTGGATAAAATCATGCAATTAACTAAAAATGTACAGATGTGCAGTCTAAAAAGAGACAACAACAGCAAAACAAGCAGAAAAATTGTCAGACAATTAACAAAGTGATACAATTATCAAGAAATGGGTACAGCTCTGGTTTGCTTTTAGCTGACACCTTTGTTGTAAAAGAATTTACATCTGGTGAGACCTGACAGCTGAATGTTGAGGACCCAGACCATTCGTCTCCACTGTGACTGTCAAATAGAGACATAAAAATGTTACCCCCCTTGGAGTTAATTTGAGTTCAGTAGGTAATTTGTTCCTAAGTTGACAGCTTTTTATAGAGAGAGATGATCGTCCATGATTTACATCATGATCAAATCATTCAGCGACCCCTTGTACCCTCTGGATCGTCCTGTTTCTCCACTCATTTTTCAGGTTTTTTCCTTTCATTCGTCATCCATCCTTATGTTGTACTAATTACTGTTACTGTAATACTACTAAGACTCATCTCAGCCCGCCTTTTTTTCCATTTAAAAACTTTCTTAGGTCTGACTAACAAACATTTGCATTCAGCCACTCTGCTTCAATGGTGGGATTTCCTGCTTGTCTCTTATCAGCTAGATCCTGAAACAATGGACTCTGCCCACGCAAAATTGTGCACTGGTCCTGTCTGACTGGAGTGCTGCTGTCCTGGTCGTGGCTTTCCCCCCATGACCAGATGTCCCTGTCTGGGCTGGAGCCAAAGGATTTATGAGTAGAGGAGAAACAATGGCTAAAAAAATCAGATAGCATGTCCTCCACACTACACTACAACACTTTACAGTAGCAGGTGGTAAAATTGAGATCCAGTTAACCTCCATTTCACAGCAAAGTAGAGCTGATCAGTCGGACTTAGGGGACAACCTGCTATGAGCATCACTCATGCTCAGATGGCTGGCACTTGGAAAAATATGATTGCCACATGTCAGCTGTGAAAAGATTTCCATGCATTACCATGCAGAATTTGAGAGATTTCTAATGATCTGCACAGAGCGTGACGTGTGTCTGGGTGAAAGGACAGAAAAATGTACCAAAATGTTTCATTGGGAATTCAATATACACATTTTTATTTACATTGACACATGTAATAGTAACACATCAAATTTATGCAGTAACACTAAAGCTTTTAATAAATATGCAACCAAATGCAGGAAAAGTGTGACAGGAGCAATGAGATGAAAAATAATCTCTATTATTCCGAGACATCTCCTTCCTCGTTGTCATTTTTACTGATATTGCCACAAATATTGATCAGGTCTGACCATTAAGAGCAGTGTTTCTGTGGCAGTTTCCAAGTGAACTTGCAGAACTGGTTGAAATGATGAATTAGCCAAAACTAAAACATTAGCCAAAGCGAATCTCTTCTGTTTAAGTTTCCATGGTGACAGAGACACAAGTAGCTTTTCCAGTTGAATCTACAGTTGGAAATCTGTGCACACATAAGAAAATACAGCACAATAAAATTCTGCCTCAATGTACCACATCTTCATTAAGATAAACATCTTCAAAAGCATCAACATTACTTTACAATATACGCATATTTATATTTACAAAAAGATAGAGCAGTAAGACTGTGAGGTTTGAATAGCCTAAACAACTTGATGAATATTTAGTAGTGGCACCTCTTAACAGTAAATCTTTTAATTCAGCAATCACATAGACACACACACACAAAGACGAGTGGCTGCGCATCCTCACACACACACGCACACATTCATACACACAAACAGGACACTTTCCTGGTGCTCTTCACAACAACATCCACCAGTGGGAGGAGGGGAATCATAATGGTCTGGACCGATACAGACTACTGGCTGAGAGGTGCTGAAAGTCCCACTTCTGATGGAGGAAACAGCTGGATACAAAGAAGAGAAGGACTGCTGGGAAACCAGCTACTGGCTGGAGAACAATGAGATGACCAACACACTGACACAGAGCTCTGTAGCCAGTGTCGACATCTGAACACAGGGCCTTGAAGACCCTCCGTTTTCCTCTGGCTTGTCACCTCACCGCTGTCCACTTCACGGCATTTCATACGAGCATGATAAACACCATGATATACACCATACAACAGAGAACTGCAGCGGTAACATGGGCAAAAACACAGCAAACCGCCTGCCAGCCAAAAACAGAAAGACTCCCGTTTCCTGGACCTTTGTAAAGGGGAAGAAAGTGAAAAAGCAAAGAAAACTCAGGAATCTCAGGAATGGCAGTACCTGTCTTGTGCTTGTAAACAAAGACAATACATTGAGTGTGGCAAGAGAGGAACCACATTTACCTGAACAGTTATTTACACCTTTACAAGAGAACTCTCCAGCAGTCCAGCTGTTAAAAAGTGAAACTATACACCTGCCTTGAGTTTTGGGCTTCACAGAGTGTCCCCTTTGTCAAACTTGTCCCATCTCATCATATAATAGCAATGACTATTATCATTACCTTCAGATATTTACACATATACAGTCAACAAGCATATAAATGAAAAGCTAGCGTACCATGTGTATACCATATCTGTGAAGCAAACTGTGTGTGGAGCTGATCCATGGTATGTGTTAATCCCATCTAATAAAGACAGTTGTTTGCTCTCTCTGCAGTGATGCCCAGTGTTGGGTATTTACAATGAAATCACAAAATAAATGTAATTGTAATATGTTACGGTTACTGTGGAGAAAATTGTAATTAAACTATCATTACTAATCAAAATGTTGGTGATGACAAAGGGGTCACATCTGAAACATAACATTCATTCTGTTGCTTTGCATCTTTTGGCCGAGCAGAGACGTACAGTGGCCCTGAGATCTTAACACACTGCAACTTAAGAAAACACATGCAAATAGACAAAACACAAGCAAATTCAGAAAACACTGTCATCAGTTTCACAACACATGTGCTGCAAATACACACAACACAATGTATTAGATTTATTATAATACATATGTTATAATACTAACTTTGTTTTGTTAGTATTTGCGGAGCATGTGTTGTGAAATTGATGAAGTTGTGATGTTTTGCTTGTGTTTTCTCCACTTGCAGGTGTTTTCTTAATTTGCAGTGTGTTGAGCTCTCAGGGCCACCGTACCAACGTCATCTTTGACGTATCTACAGACAATGTGGGTCAGACAGGTGATGAGGTCTGATAACACTCACTAACTTAATACAGTATTTTGTCTGCATTTAATATCAACTTGGAGATGCCATTAGGTTGTGAAATTTCTACAGGGCAACAACAGACTAAACGAATGGTACTATAAAAGTACCAAATGTAAATCAAAAGTAATCAAATGTAATAAGGTGAATTAAAACAGTTAGTTACTCATTATATGTTTAACAAGGTAATTAGTAACCTGAAGTTACCTGTAACCTATTACATTTCTGAAGTGACCTTCCCAACACTGGTGACATCCAACTCAAAAAGACAAATGTTTCTCCTAAAAGACTTGAAGCACTTATGGACTCTAAGCATGAAACACCATGCTGTCTAATAGCTTATATATCAGTGTCTTGATATCTCATTTTAAATTGGCCCCCGGAAAGTGTCTCCTTCTTATAAACATCTGGAAACAGTTGGAAATAATACTGACAATGTAGGAATAAAAAGAAAAAAAAGCTGCATTACATAGTGTATGGAATGATGTGAAGTTCAAGTGCCTTGAGTGCTTCTTTTTTTTTCCTCCAGAAATTGCAACAGCCAACCAAAAATAAAAACGCTACGTAAATTTCCATGACAGAAAAACAGCAAAGAATAACAAAACACAAAATGTAAAAAGAAAAAGAAAAAAACTCCAATAGATAGAAAGAAACAGTTATATACGTAGTGCCTCAAAAAAACAACAAAACGACCTTTATGAAATGTGTAGGAAAAATGTAACTGCAAAAACTGAAAATAACAAAAGAGATAACAGTGTAATCATGTACTTAATGACAGTTTTAGAGTAACGGCTGATGTCCCCCCACCCTCCCCGGCACCTTAGCAGTCTTTTGCTGTGAGCAGGGGAGCATTAGTCCAACTGTCCTCCCTATAATCAGTAGGCAATAATAGTGATAGCAATGATAAAAGCCATTCTTCCTTTTATGTTCTTTCCTCTAATTCATGGCAATTATCATCCTGTCTGCAACACGTGACAACAAGTGCCACCGGTACCAGAGCAGTGGGCGGGTGTAGTGGTTGGGTGGTTTGTGGCAGAGCATTACAGGCACTTTATGAGGCTGCCAGACAGGTCGGGTGGGTCCTTACACCCGCTGGGCTGTGAGGGTTGTCCCCTCCAGGAAGACCTCGTGCTGGACCAGTAAGGGCTGGGTCAGAGCGCTGTTAGTGCCTGCTGAGTTGAGACGATGAAACGCTGTGCTCTGAGAACTGGGCTCCTCCCTGTCTCTGGGCGTCACAGGAAGCCTGAAGCTGAAGTTCAGATAAATCTGGAGACAAGGAAGAGAAAGAGAGAGGTCAGAGGGAGCAAAGATAGTGAGGGCTGATGCTGTTTACTGTTTCAGTTCTGTAATTTCACACATCACAGAAATTTTAGAGTCTCATCTCATCTGCACAATTTGTCTCTCTTGTATGTTAGAGTTAGATAAGCTTGAAAGCACAGTCTCCTTCAATTATGGAGCCAGGAGACAGTTAGCTTAGCTTAGCATAAAGACAGGAAGAAGGGGGAAATAACTAGCCTGTCTCTGTCCTAAGTGAAACAAGTCTAAAAGTCTGCAGTTATGCTAGCAGCTGTGTGAGGCACAACAGTTCTTTGAGCTAAATGCTAACATAAGCATGCTAATGTGATCATAATTGCAATGCTAGTTTAGCAGGTATAATGTTTGCCATGGTCACCATTTCATTGTATTTTCTCTAATAGTGGCTGTGGCCAATATTTAAGGCAGGACTTTATTTCTGAATCTGACTGTTTGATGAGTAATGAATCATATTTTAATCATTTTGATCCAGTTGATACTGTGGTTAATGTTTGCAGAAATATAAAACGACACAAGCCTCGTTTTGACACGCTCCTGTTCGCCTGGTTAAAGTTACTGCATTACGCTGTTAATACAAATTCAACACTTTCTGTAACCATTTCAAATTAAAAGCCTTGTGGCATTTTAGTGCTTAATTTCTTAACAAGGCTTTTATTGTGAAACATTTGCAGGCATAGTATATGCAACTGCCGCACGGAATTAAAGGATGACATGAAAACATGACAGTAGTATTCATCTTTTCATCTAATTCTCAGCAAGAAAGTGAATGAGATTATTTTCAAAAATGTCAAATTATCCCCTTAAAGCTTATCTCTTGACAAACTAGCAAAGAGTTTAAGAAGACAGTGAGAGCAATGGAGGCCCTCGTATATAACATTAGTAAAGACAAGCAGATGAGCTGAGGGTTCAAACACACCAGCTCATGCGGTGAGACGCCCCGGACCTTTAGCTGAATTATGTGGGCACGCTGGGGGGCGGGGGGGACTTTAAAAGCTTTTTTGCAACAGGTAGCAATGCATAAATCACACAACTAGCATGTTTGCCTGTTTGTCACTTTTTTGAGGGTGAAATAAGCCAAGGCTAACTCCATTTGCCTAGCTTAGCATTTAGCATACAAGACAATGAGATTCATGTTGCCAAAGATGTATTCACGTTTTCTGTCTTTGTTGTGGAGGCTCAATAATGATGTCGAAGGTATCACATGAACCAAGTCACATCAGGTTTTACCACTGTCGGTGCCTGAAGCCGCATCTAGTTCACTACCTTGTAATGTTGCTCGGCCTGTGACGTCTTCTCAGCCCATTAGTTTTAAGGAATGCAGTTTTTAATCATGCATAGTGAAAGCTTCAAAGTGGTGCAACCTACATGCTTAGTGGCATCTGACAGCTGTTGTTCAATCCTTTCCACGACCTTCCTGAAGGGGGGTCTGTTGAAGGGGTCAGCATCCCAGCAGGACCTCATAATCTGATACCTGCAAAGCAGCGCGCACACACACACACACACACACACACACACACACACACACACACACACACACACACACACAAACACACACACACACACACACGCATACAGTTATTACATCCCCTTTCCTTTTTGTGTGCATACTGTTTTCCGTTCTCAGTTCCATCTAAGAGTTTGAAGATGTCCCCAGCGTTAGTTATGCTTGTGAGAAGCCAAATGCAGCATGATGAGAACGGGCTGCTTTTCAGATCCCCCACATTGCATTCTTTAATAGTCTCACCACCTCCTTCTGTCCAACCACACTATCTCTCCTATGATCATTTTACCAACACTCACATTTCACTTCAACACCTTTTACACACGCTTATATTTCAATTTCAGCAAACAACTCACATTTCACTGGGTGCAAACTCTGGAGCATCCATTCTGTAACCTTCTTTTATCAGTTTGTAGAACTTGGCGTCCACAGGCATACCAGGATAAGGACTGTTTCCTGCATTCAGCGGAGAGATTCAATTACATTGAGCACTTCTGAAGGCGTACAGATAGCTAGACAAACACTGACACGCAAAGGATGGACAGACATACCTAGTGAGAAGATTTCCCAAAGCAAGATGCCATAGGACCACACGTCACTTTCAAATGTGTACACGCACTCAAAGATACTTTCTGGAGACATCCATTTCACTGGCAGACGTGCCTGAAAGAAAAGCACTCAGTGAGATTGAGGTCATTCATTTTTTATTTTTTTAAATTTTTTTTATTATTATTGTAACTTGTGCCAAATCTGAGAGAGAACTGTTAAATGGACAGACTGTACTGAATGTCAGGTATGTACCTGCCGTTCCCCCCAGGATCTACAGACACACACAGCTTGGTGCATCTGTTCTGCTAATACCTGACACTTATGGAAAAATGCCAACATGCATTTCACACATGTCAACAAGTTTTGAACTATTCATTTAGAAATACTTGGCTGACTGTGTGCTACTCTGTGTCTGGAGGCTAATGATTTAAATAAAGAACTATAAAACAAACATGCTGACTGGGAAATTACTGCCTCAATTTGTGCAAGGAGCTCCTGGAACATTTTTGCAGAAAACACATAACAATCTGTGAACTTGCTCTCACAGAAACACAAATAAGGTTCAAGGTACGCTACACGCTCCTGTAGACAATGCAAGACCTGTGAGTCCTGCAGCAAAAATGTAGTACATGAACATTAAATGCCAACTGGGTCGTCTTCGGTTTTGCAATAGCTGCAAGTATGAAAACTTTGACACCTCAGGACCGGATATCAGCAGCTTTTACAGAGTTTGCATGTTATGTCCTCAGTAACGAGGAGCTGGTTTCAAACTAGTGATTTACTGAAGTTGTACGATGAAAAACTTAAAGGACAGTTTAGACCAAAGATGGCTGCAAAGCTGTGTATGTGTGTGTGTGTGTGTGTGTGTGTGTGTGTTTGTGTATGAGGTACTGGAGTGTGGTTAGTAACTTTCCTCTCCCAATTGTGCTACGACCAACCACCCTCTAACACTCCCTCCCCTCTTTTTATTGGAATTTGAGTATTTTTGTATTCTAGCTTTTTAACAATTAGATTTAAAACATTTCCTGTTGGTTTTATTTACATTTACATTTACTCATTTGGATGTTTTTATCCATAGTGACTTTCAAGCAGGGGTGGACAGTGCCAGATATGTGTTTCAAGTATTCAACTTGAGTACTTTTTTTTGTTTTGTTTTGTTTTTTGGAAACTTGTGACTTTTACTCGACTAACACTTAAAAGACAAATTACTCATTAATTTGAAGCAGAGCTTGTATTTAGTGGAATGAATTTACTTTTATATCTCCTCATAGCCTCGGACAATGGACTTGTCTCTATACTTGTCCTACTAGATCTTAGTGCTGCATTTGACACCATCGATCATAAGATTCTATTACAGAGACTAGAGCATATGGTCAGCATAAAAGGAACCGCACTAAGCTGGTTTAGGTCATATCTGTCAGATAGACTCCAGTTTGTTCATGTTAATAATGACTCTTCTATCAACACTACAGTCAGTCATGGAGTTCCACAAGGTTCTGTGCTAGGACCAATACTTTTCACTCTATATATGCTTCCTCTAGGAAACATTATTAGGAGGCACCAGATACATTTCCATTGTTACGCAGATGATACCCAGCTGTACTTATCCATGAAGCCAGGTGAGACTAACCAGGTAGCCAAGCTTCAGGTCTGTCTTAAGGACATAAAAACCTGGATGACCAGTAATCTCTTACTCTTAAACTCAGACAAAACTGAAGTTATTGTAATTGGCCCAAAACACCTCAGAGATACACTATGTGATAATATACTGACTCTGGATGACATCACCTTGGCCTCCAGTGCTACAGTCAGAAACCTTGGTGTCATTTTTGACCAGGACTTGTCCTTTACTTCACATATAAAGCAAGTCTCTAGGACAGCCTTCTTCCACCTGCGCAATATTGCTGAAATCAGACCCATTCTGTGTCTAAAGGATGCTGAAAAGCTAGTTCATGCATTTGTTACCTCAAGACTGGACTACTGTAACTCTTTATTGTCAGGATGTCCCAAAAATGCAGTAAAAAGCCTCCAATTGATCCAAAATGCAGCAGCACGAGTACTGACAGGAACTAGGAAACGAGATCACATTTCTCCTGTGTTAGCTTCTCTGCATTGGCTCCCTGTAAAATCCAGGATAGAATTTAAAATCCTCCTCCTCACCTACAAAGCCATTAATGGTCAGGCACCATCGTACCTTGGAGAGCTTATAGTTCCCTATTTTCCCAATAGGACACTTCGCTCTCTAAATGCAGGTCAACTTGTGGTTCCCAGAGTTTGTAAGAGCAGAATGGGGGGCAGAGCCTTCAGCTGTCAGGCTCCTCTCCTGTGGAACCAGCTCCCAGTGTGGGTTCGGGAGGCAGACCCCCTCTCTACCTTTAAGATCAGGCTTAAAACTGTCCTGTTTAGTAAAGCTTACAGTTAGGGCTGGCTCGGGTATGTCCTGACCCATCCCTTAGTTATGCTGCTATAGAGCTAGACTGCTGGGGGATTCCCATGATTCACTGGGCTCTCTCTCTCTCTCTCTCTCGATTACTTTATGCCATTAACTTTGTATTTTTTTCTCTCCCGTAGTTTGTGCTTCTCCTCTCTCTCCCTCTCTCTGTCCTCATTCTGCAGGTCTCTCTGCCTCTGGAGCAGCAGGATCCAGATCCCCCACTACTCATCATTACTATTAACCACTGTTATCTGTCATTATTATTGATAACACCATTACCTACACAGCTGTTCCTGGTCTTTCTCTCTCTCTTTTCTCCTCTCTCCTCCCCCCTCACCCCCTTTTTTATCTCCTCCTAAACCCAACCGGTCGAGGCAGATGGCCGCCCACCCTGAGCCCGGTTCTGTTGGAGGTTTCTTCCTGTTAAAAGGGAGTTTTTCCTCCCTTTTCGCCAAGCACTTGCTCTTTGTGGGAACTGTTGGGTCTTTCTCTGTAACAAAGTAAGGTCTTGACCTTACCCTGTAAAGTGCCTTGAGATAATGTATATTATGATTTGGCGCTATACAAATAAAATTGAATTGAATTGAATTGAATTATTTTGAAAAATGTGATCGACAATACGCTGTGTTCATCACAGGAGATAAACCAATCACAGCCAGCTTCTCTACTGTCAGTCATGTTGTGCTTCTGCATCTGTGAACAGCTCAGTCTGAACCTGACAGTGACCTAATGATAGCGTTGTTAGATTTAACATGGTTAGGTTATTTTCTTTTTATTTGCTTGATAGTTTGTTTTTCTGTGGAACCCACACACACACACACACACACACACATACACACACATACACACACACACACACACACACACACTGCCAGAGTTGTGTCAAAGCACTACCATGATGTTTTGTGGGGGGTGCGGTCCTTTTAATTAAAAAAAAGACACATGATTGATGCAGTTGTGTATCTATCTCCATGTCTCCAGGTTTTGTATCATAGTCAACACATTTTTTATTCCACAGTCATTTTTAAAAGCAACTACTCCACTACTTTAAAGATTTGAACTACTTTCACTTTAAGGTATAGGTACGTATTAAGGTAATATTTGACTACATTTGCTCTTTGTCTAACTCTGCTGCCAAAGCTTCAGTACAGGAGGAGATTTTTGTGTAAGCACTAAGTACGACACCTATTCAGTAAGTGCCAGGAGATCAGGTAAAGAAGTGGACTATGTTAGGCATGTTAGGGTGTCAAAGGTTCATCAGGTAAGTCTGCAGTTACAAAGCAGGTTTTATGTCTTTATGCAACTGTGACATTTTTGTTGCTTAGGGAGTAAATACATTCTGTAATCTTGGGTGAATTCCTTGTCTCTGTGTATACATCATTTACTGTCCCCTGTATCATTACAAAGGATCTGAGGCTTTATGTGTTTTGCTTTGAGGAGTAAAAGATCAGTGTATCCTGAATGAAAAATAAATAAATAAATATTAAAGGTAGGCCGGCCTGGCACGGGTACATGTAGATTCCCTGGATGACTTTACACATACAGCTGACTTGTCTAAGGAGTTTGTTTACACAGGAACTCTGACAAGTAAAGACTTGATGGACTAAGCATGGGCGCCACCAACACACTCTTTTGTTACTTTACAAACTGGTTTCCAAAGCAGAAAAACTGAAGGACAGGGGCTGATTTAACACAAGGATGGTGTGTTGAAGGGGGATTTTTATGATGGCCACCACTTACGTTTCCTTTGACTACATAGTTGGAGTCTGTGGTGATGTCCCGGGCCAGGCCAAAATCACAGATCTTTGCCACTCTTCCTTGAGTCAGGAGGATATTTCTGGCAGCCAGGTCTCTGTGGATACACTGGAAAACAAACACACCACCGCCTTTTAATAACTGATGACACATGTTACATGACCAATCACTGATTTAACATAGGCTGTGAATGAGGTGCTTTTTCTAATGCAGTTTGCCTCTGAGTTTCCACACTCGAATCTGTAACGCACAACCACTGACACTGATATACGAGCTCACTGGCCACAGTATCTTTGCCTCCACTTCTAATAAATTTTTCAGCAGCATGCTCCAACATGTGTTTTAGATCCGTTTACTAGCTGTGGAAGCTTGATACGTGCTCATACGTGTTTAAAAAAAAAAAAAGTCAGATATCATTTGTATGAATGTACATCAGGGTTTATGTGATAGTTGTTACTCTTTAAAGCTGCACAATCATGTTGGTGCTCACGTTTTTGGAGGCTAAGAACTCCATGCCTTTGGCCACTTGGTAGGAGAAGCTGAGAAGGTCTTCGGTGTCAAGCGACAGGCCGTCCTCCTCAAACATCTCACTCTCAACATCTGCTTCGACGTAGGAACCGCCTGAGAGGACAAACAGGATGGAGATCATTTCCCTGAAATTGTATAAGCCTCACTTCAACTGCGTCTCTGTATATTTGTTAAGACTGAGGTATTTGATGAATGGCTGGCTCGCTTGCCTTTGTGCAGTGAGCGTCTCTTCTCAGAGGACGAGCTGAGAGGAGGGTTGCCAGCGACAGAAGGCCTCATGGTCATGTAGCCGTTCAAGCTGTCTCTGTGAGGAGGAAAGGAGCAGTCTGGTCTCAGCTGAGCACAGCCACACACAGGCACGCTGCTGTCCAAATACCCTCCTCCTACGCACGTTCTGGAGAGTAAATACTAGTACTCTCTTTTCTCTTCTACACACAATTAACTGCTCTTTAAACATGAAAAAGAACCTGACCCAGCTGTGCCTCCCTGCGGCGTGATGTTGCGGTAGTAGCAGTCTTCCTCCGGCTTAAAGCAGATAAAGGATTCTCTCTTTCTGCGTAGAAAATTAAGAAGGTCTCCAAAGCAGCAGTACTCTGTTATCACAAGCGTCGGGCCTGCAGACAAAGACGCATGCCTCATGAGAGGGATATTTCCATTTCCATTTCAATACATGACACTGCGCTTTTGTAAAAAGCTGAAAATGTGGTGAGAAAGAATCACAACATGATTAATTCCCTTAAAATCTTTCAAGTTTCCAGATTCACTCAACAGCCTTAAAGGTCCCATATTTTATATGAAGTGCTGATCTCCATCAGAAGATATATTTATGGTTTTAAGAACCAAAAACCATCTCAGTGTAGTTTTACATCTCCTCTCTCAGGCTTCTCTCTGGAGCTCTAGTGACAACAGGTCAGTCAGCCAATCAGAAGAGAGGATCTGAGCCTCTCTCTTCAAATCCTGCAAAGTTGGATGGTGGGTCTAGGTGGGCGGGGCTTGGGGCATGTCTGAGGGTGGTGACTGCTTTGTTGTGACATCACAAAGTTCCAGAAGTCCTGACAGCTGGTTTTAAGGCTCAGTTTCTGAATACAGGCTGTGTGCATTTCTCTGTGGACTGAGGCTTTGATACTTTCACAATATTAATATAGAACCTAGACCTGCTTTATAATAAAAAACACATGGACATCTCAGTTTATACAATATGAGCCCTTTAAATGATAGCACAGTACAACATGGCTGCCGCACCTCCAACAGTGCAGGCTCCCAGCAGGTTGACAATATTCATGTGGTTTCCCAAGTAACTGAGGACTTTCAGCTCTGACATCAGTGCCTCTTTCTCTGTGGCATGAGCGCTTGCTGTGAACAAAACAAAAAAAAGAGGAACACGATCAGCATTTACAAAAGGATTAAGAGTAAACTGAACCTAACATCCACTGTGTTGACACAGGCTATCATGAGCTGGTTTTTGCAGGATTAAAAAAAAACATAGGCAGTGTCTGGAGGCAAATTGAAATAAAAGCTGCTTGTTAAATGTGTTGATTTGGCAGAAATGTGCAAACCACCAAATAAAAATATCCACATAACAGTAAAGCCGCTTGTCTCTGAAAAGCTGCAGGCAAATCATGCTGTTGTTATGTCTACAAAGATCACTGTTATATGTAAAATAGCTACGCTGTGCTTGTCCCACTTCATTTGCGTGTGTTTGTGTGTGTTGTGCTTACATTTGAGCATTTTCACAGCCACTGTCATGACTGAATCTGCTTTGGACAGCCCGTATGCAGTGGCTTCCACCACCTTCCCGAATGCGCCAGATCCCAGTGTCTTCCCTGAAGACACGGAGACAGACACAAAACTGTTATTCCCCATCCTGCTTCCCTCCCACAAACTGGCCCCATGCCAGGGTTCCTAGGACAACACCAGTGTTAGCCCCCGGGCTGTGAACGTAGGCACCAGGACACGCAGGATCCTGTTTGAGGAGGTTGGTTAAAAACAACACCCAGAATATGTCAACAATATGGTGTTTGCAGTGAGGGAGTAGGGTTTCATTATTAGTGCACTGTGGAACTGGTTAGTTTGTAATGACCACAGACTGTGTCTGTCAATCAGCGTGAAGTAGCCTGAGGGTGCCAGTGACAGTGTCAGGCCGACTGCGCTGTTCGGCTTCATTACTGAAACCAAACCCTCATTTATCTCCACGATGCTGTGCTTTACACCTAAGACATGACAACCAGGACGCACACTGTAGAGGAAATGAAATGGAAACATGGAGGCCCAGACCACAAATGATTTTGATGAAGGAGGGCGTGGCACGCACCAAAACGCAAGTTGTTTCTGGGAAACTCCCACTGATGATCGTACGGCAGCTGGGTGGGGTCAATGTACACGTAGTTGTTTCCGTGGATACCCTCGATAACTTTCCACTGGATCTGGTACTTGGGTTTCTGGCATGAATGCAGACAAAAGAAAAGAGTGAAACTAATGAACTCACGGACTTTCTACATGCTAGATATTGTTTGATGAAAGAGGCTGTGCCGTGCAGGAAAGCCATCTTACCTGCATGTACTTGTAGATCAGCATGATAAGGACGAGACAGAGGATGCCTGCAGCTGATACAGAGCCAATCAGCAGAGGGGTGAACAGATCATGGGGGACAGTTCTCTCTGTGGGGAGACAGACATGATAATGTTAGAGCAGCGACAATCGAGTTAATCAGAGACTCTTTTGTTGGTTTGCCGTGTTTACACTCTGAATGACATTGCAAAGGGGCATTAAGGTAAGCTGGAGGAGGCTAAGTCACAGCAAAGCCCACTTTGGTCAAATCACAGCAAACTAATCCAATTATACATGTATACATAGTGTAGGGTTCTCTGCTTTTTTCTTTGTTTTCAAATTCTGCATTTATTTTGTTTCACTGCTTCAAATCCCTTTTGATTATACAGCATTTTACTGTATCGCAGTTGCTTTTACAGCTGTGCTGGTGAGTAATTCTATATAATCAGTGTTCTGTTCCTTTGTGTCTGGCTGTTTGTTATGCCTTATTGTTTTGCTCCTCTGTACAGAGGGGTGTAATAAGCTCTTTAGAGATAAGGAGCTTTCTCTCCACTTCAAATCTGAGAATGCAGAGTCTGCAGGAACTAATCCCCTGTAAACCTGTCAGTGGTTTCTAAAGCTCTGTGTATTCTCTGCTGCAGCTCACTGACACCTCCAAGCCTCCCACAGCCCCCAGAACACCCAGCACCGCCAGGACTCCAACTGTGCTCCACACTCTCAGCGCCTCCGCCTGGTCTGCTGGTACTCTGTGAAGCACAAAAATCCTGGGCACATGATCCCAACGGCGTGTCCTGCCTGGCTGCAAACACTCTCCTCCCTCACAATGCTCATGCCCACATGTCCCCTCTGGCCCTCAGTGTCCCGCATAAACCCGGGTCTCCTGTCTCAGACGAAGACAAACTTTGCTGCACTTTGAGTTCCTGCGCTCATACCATTTTGAAGATTCTGAATAACAGATGGGGAGGCCGTTATAACAGAGCGGATTTGGAGTCATAAAGTAAACAATGGACTAAAGCTAATTCCTTTGTGTAAGTGACAACCTCTTATCGTGGCCAATAATGTCTGTGGTATCTCTCCTTGCAAATGTTTACCTAACAGATTATAGGGGACCAACCTGTCATTGTAAGACCACGTTTATGGGTTAATCCTCGCCAAAATCATGCTTTCAGTAAATATTTTGAGCTGAGGAATAAACCTGACAGGGGGTTCACCGAGGGGCAGAGCTGAGATAACTTTGTTTTTCAGTCCACAGAGCAGGAAGTCACAGGGACATGACAGTTTTTAACGTCACTGAATTTCTTTTTAGTACGTTTCATGAAAGCTTAAATTATGTGGACGAAAATTTGTAGCCTGAGAAGAGGAGATCTCCAAGTCATGCCTCCTCTTGTACTATTGACTCTGTTGCACTTAATTCTAATCTGAAGGTGAGGGCATGCACACAGAGGATTACCGTGTGTTGACTTATTTAAACACTGCACCCTGCCCTGCATGTGTGTGATATCTCTGCTCACCACTGATGGAGAAGAGCGTGTAGGCCTGCTCTCCCTCCACAGTGGCCACACACTCCAGAGTGTTGAACCGTCCCCTGCTGACATTCACCCGACTTTCCACCTCCGTCTTCCCAAACATGGGGCTGAACAGTGTGACCGTGATGACGTTGTGCTCCTCCTGGGTGGCATTCACCTGCTGGGAGCACCTGAGGGCAGAAGATTATACATGTCTGACAATGGGCTGTCGGGATCACCGAGCTATTCACCAATTGTCTTCTTTCAGGACACTCAGGCATCTTCTCCCTTGAGTCTCTGCAAGACACACATTCCTCATCTGAGGCACGGAGACACTTTTATGAACACCATAACCTCACAGAATATGCAGAGCTGCAGAAACCTGTGCTCATGTTTCAGTTTTTTTTTTTGCCAGGAGTCAGTTGGTCATAATAACAGCGGGAGATGCCCTCCGTGCACATGGACCAAAGGTGAGGTGTGTAAAATTAGCACAGGGCTCCCTATTTCACAGCACAGCACAGCACAGCACAGCACAGCACAGCACAGCACAGCACAGCACAGCACAGCACCATAAAGAGCAGCTGTTATCTCAGTGCTCTCTGGCTTAGCCGTCACAGCCGTTTCTGTGCATACATTTGCGTGCCTGTATGTAATAGCTATTAAGTGGATTTGATTATGATTAAAAAATGACTGGATAAAGTTTGGATAATCACTTATGATTCATTGCCTGTGCTGCTTGGGATTGGTGTTGCTACAGCAACCGGGGGCTCCTCCTTCAACACACTTTACGTTTGACACGGGCTGAGCCGTGTCTAGTTGTATCCGGGCAGATGTCTCACGCCCCTACCAATCACAAATCAATTCCTTCCAATCCCCTGTCACATGGGGGTCATCTTATCACTGTCAACCAATCACAAGTCAGCCCCGTCAAATCCCACATTCCACCGTCATCATCATTCCTCTATCCAATGTGTCTTTAGTGTGACCTTTAGGACCCTCACGATGCACTTCATGTGGGTTTTTGTGAAAGTTTGAATGTGAAACTACAACTGAAGCACTGATCTAAAGCAGTGGAAACACACTTTGCACAGCCCAAATGATGGTAGATGGAGTAATGAAAGCTGATGCCTCATTGCCACTGCAAAAGCCATGACATTTATTTGCAGACATAAATGCAGCATTTGTTTGTTAGAGTATGCAAGATAGAGCTGCTTTCGATTTTGCTTTGGCAGTTTTTCTCTTGATTAGTCAACTGATGACCAGTCTTTCTCATGTCAGACTCAAACCCCTCTAATAAGTTACAGATGTAGTTTTAATGGTCAGCACAGTTATAACACAACAACAACATACTCTGTTTTAGTAGAAAGCCATATTTACTGCATTCCTCACACTTATATTATTTCTCAAGTCCATGAAAACTCTATTTCAAATTTTAAGTCTTAAATTACCAAAAATCTATGTTTAAGTCGAAAATAACCAATTTAAGGTACTTTTCTGTTTTAAGTTTAACACTCAGGAAGTCACATTTGACTGACAGTATTCTGTGCAGATAAGAAAAAGTAAACGCCGACTGGTGCAGGGAGGTACGATATCACATTTCCTAATTTTAGCACTGCTCACTTCAAACCACAAACAAAAACAAAAATGCAGAAATCTCTGATCAGAAGCAACCAAAACGGTCCTGACTTTTCAGAAAATTGTAGGTATCAATAACTGATGGTCATAAGATCATTTAAAAAATAGGTTTTGAGGGCCTTTGAAATCTCACCTGATGTATGGCTGTTCACAGTAGTACCAGGTGATCTGGGGGGCAGGAAACCCCTCTGCCACACAGCGTACCTGTCCGTCTACCGGGCCCTCATGAGATACAATCTCAGGTTTACCTGGCAAACAGAAATTAATTTCATATTATTATTGGGTGAGGTTTAAAAGAAAAGCATTTTATCCCATTGTATTGAGGCTTAGCCCGGAACAGATGCTGCAGGGTGGGGTGAGGCGGAGAACAACACCTCATTTCCAACAGAAGGAAAAGGTCATCAGTACCTATTCCCTCATGTCAGCTACCGAGGGTTAATACAGCGTGGAGTAATGAAGTTCATTATGTTGCTTAAGGGAACAAAAAACCTTTAACAAAATCTATGACACAACTTACTGGTTACAAAGATGGTGAACGTCTGATTTACAGATGCGTCACCATTGGAGGCTCGAAAGGTGTAAACTCCTCCCTCTGACATTTTCAGCCGCACCAGCCTCAGCTCACTGCTGTACCTAAACCAAGACAAAACACATTACAGTTTTATCATGAGTAACAATGTTCCTATTAATGCTTTAACGGTGCATCAACAGGGAGGAACTGATTCCAGAGTCAAAGAATTGAAATGCTCAGATATTTTCATTTTAGATTACAAACAGTCTTTTTTTTTGTCTTCTGCTCGTTCTTCTTTTGTTTTGGCTTGTTTTGGCTTTGCACACACAAAGCTTTTTTACATCTAATTATTCTGGAGCCTACTTTAGAAATCTTTTTTGCTACTGGTATTGAAATTGATTTATTGATTTTTTAACATGGTAAAAAGGTTTCAATAATTGCCTTCCTCCATGCACCATTTGCCTCAGAGAGTAGTGTCAAACTGAGGCCTAAAGGCCAGGTCCTAGTTTTCCAATATTAAAAGACACATGAGATAAAATGCATTAGGCTTGAGTGAAATTAGACAAAATTTCTATCAGCAGACCAGAGGAAACACTGCAGATATTTCATGGTTTCTTTTCATGTGAAAGTCATTTATAATCTGACAGTCCCCCTTTAACAGCTGAATTTCTCAGGGAGCTGTGACAAGTGCAGCTGTTGCATCGTCACCTGCAGCCAAACCAAAGGTGCTAAATTCCACTGAAAGACGAAAATGAACATTTTCATCTAGGTGGTAAAACTGGGCTAAAGTAAGTCTCACCTATATTCATGGCTGCGAGTGGTGATGACATGGTCGGTTGTGTTCCTCAGTTCGTAGCCCATGAAGCTCCAGGAGAAGGTGAGTGGTTTTGGATAGGCCTCTATGTCAACATTCAGGGACAAGCTCTCGCCTGAGCGGACATGGATGGTTCTGTTGTTTGTGGCCGTTAAGTTGATGAATCCTTTGTCTGAAAAACAGAGGAGTGAGGTGTTATTGCAGGATTTACAGAAATGAAATTATGGTCATATTTATTGGGATCAGTTCTGCTGGTCTACACACTTACTGGTGGTGCATAGTCCACGCATATGAAAATGTCACAGACACAGAGACAAAGGACAACAACACACACAAGCACTCAAACCTTTGGCATTTTGGGAAATATAGTTATTCGCTTTCTGGCAGAGCGTTAGTCGAAAATATCAATACCACCCTCGTAACGTGTGATATCCACAAGCAGCTGGTTAGCTTAGCTTAGCATAAAGACTGGAAACACAGGGAAACAGCTAGCCTGGCTCTGACCAGTTATATAGAAACAAAGTAAGGTTGGCATCTTTCACATTTATAGCACTTTATACACACACACACACACACACACACACACACACACACACACAAGGTCCCTTTTGTACAACTCTTCAGGTGAACTCCAGGCTATGAATTAAACATAGTGGCACACATGTCCTCTGTTGGACATCCCCCACCAGCCTGACACAGTGTTGGCCTGAAGCCACATAGGCAGATATGTGTGTTCACACTTGATTGGCTGTTTCATATTTTGTCTGTCTCTCTGACCAGTTATATCTCATACAAAAATGAATATGTAAAAAGACAACAGTTCTCTGTTTTACATGGTTATGTGACATCATTACCAGCCCTCAGGCAACCAGCAGCTCTTTCAGGAAGTTAACCAGGAAATAGTCCAGCACATAACACCAGCTAAACAGCAAACTGTCTCTTTTAAACTTTGGTTATTGTGGAGATAAATGGCAGATTACTTGTTAATTATTAAATGTAAGGGCTTTGTTATCATCACACAATGACAGACTCTGTTTCCAGTCTTTCCACTAAGCTAAGCTGACTAACTGCTGCCAATAGCTTAACATTTACCATACAGGTATCTAAATTTGAATCTCAGCCAGAAAGTGAATTTGCATTGTCTCCTAAAATGTCAAACTGTTCTCACATTTGTGAGGCGGCAAAGGAAATACCGAGAAATGATGAGAATGATGCAGCTATGAGTGACTGACAGTCACATTAGTCAGATGAATTTGACCACATTTCATTTTTTTTTCAAAATGAAGAAAAGTCACTGCCTGCAGCTTTAACTGAAAGCAAATCCCTTTATGTACTCACCATAAACATCCAGCCACACTGACTGCGTGCTGACCCCTCTTTCATTCTCAGCTTCACACCGGTACCTCCCGGCATCTTGTGGCCCGACCGCTGCAATGTGCAACTTGGAGCTGCGCATGTGAGTGAAGTGCTCCGTCAGGATACGTGAAGCACCGTCAATCTTTGCTGGTTGCTGTGGATACCAGACGGCACCCTGTCAACGCCCAGAGATCTCTAGAGATTAACCCTGTCTGCATGTCTATCCTTGCCAAGCACACAAAAAAGCGAGCACACACACACAACACACACACACACACACACACACACACACACAGTCGCTCACATGTATGCATACATGTGCACACAGTAGTCCACATAGTGCACACACAGCCAAGATCCTGAAGCTTAGACAGCATGAACTTTGACCCCTGTCACTCTCGTTCATAAGAACAGACAACCACTGATGCAGGTGCAGGGAAACCTCTCAGCAAAAAGAAAACCATTTTGGAAATGACTAACTCTAAATGGAAAATAATAAAAAACCATGAAAGTGTTTATGGCTTAAAAACTGTTTTTGACAAATATCACTTGTGATGGTTCAATATCTAGGCAATAATCCGTGCAGTTAGCAGGTAGTTAGTAGGCATCACATTTAATTTTCTGCCTGCTTTGACAAGGTGATAACACCGAAACAGCTGATATTTAGCGGCCTGCTCTTCCCAACGCTTCAGTCAAACATCTCTTTGTAGCAGTCAAAGCTCCAGTAGATCTTACAAGACAATATTCAATACTCACAACTCGATACACAAACACGACAAGACCAACAAAAACCGAGTTCAATCTTCCACCAGTAGCACAGCACACAGCAAAGTAATGGCAGAAGGGTCTCACCGAGCCAGGTGGGGTCACCCACTGCAGCTTGATGTCTCCATTGACGTTGGTGGTGTTGCAGGTGAGGGAGAGACTCTCATCCCGGATGAGAATCACTCTTTTGTGGGCCTGCATCTCAATCACAGGAGGTGCGATGGGCACTGTGAAGAAGGTTTGTCAGAAGGTGTGTGAAACTCTTGACACAAGCACAACAATGCACACATGCGTTTGCACGTCTTTACCTGGTCTCACTGTGAGGTGGTAGTCGAGTGATCTGATGTATTTTTCCATGAGTTTTCCTGTGCACACGTAGCAACCTTCGTAGGCCTTTTGCGTGTTGTGGATGACGATGCCTTGCTCCAGGCTCGCAGAATAGTTGAGACCAGAGGCCAGAACTTTGCTGGAGCATGTTTCCAGGCGCAGGTTGTCCAGGCTTGGATCGGTTGCCAGGCAGGGGATGGAAGCATCGTCTCCCACACGAGTGAGAATGTTGTACACCATTGATTTTCTGAAGGGATTGTCAGGATCTGCCAAAAAAAAAAAAGCAATCACACAGAGGTGTAAGCAGGGCCGCACCCATTATATAACAAAGCTCCTCTTATTTATCTTCTAACTTGTTCTGTTTGGGAAGTGTTATTTTAACTTTTAACTATGATTCCAAGTGAGTGTGAAGGGCCATGTGACTGGCTGGCTGCTCTGCTCCGTTACTTGTGGATGGAGCAATGGAAAATGATGAAGATGTATTTGTGTTTTCGACAGTAAGAGCGTTTCTATTCAGCTGTTGATTTGCAGCTGGTTCATCAAGATAATTCTGCCATTTACCCAGTGCAGAGGAAGAGAGCACAACAAAACTGTGTCATTAAAAACCTCATATGGTGGAAAACTGTGATGGAAAAATGGCATTTCTGTTTGTTTTGTGTATTACTATGAGGAAACTCAGTCTTCTCATCCGTCCACACAGATCTGTTGGTTTCCTCTGTCCATATTTTTCATCTGCTCAGTGGAGTTTTTTTTAATTTATTTGTTCCTGTTTTTTTTTTTTTATTTATGCACCAGTTGAAAACTGATATAACAGTAAGAAATTACTGCTAATGCTCATGAACGCAGTTGCTGCTGCATCACATTAAAAGTGTTGGACTGCTTCAAAACAAGACAATGGTCATGTTTGGTGCTGTCTGACAGTGGATCACAGCAACATGGGTTTGTTTAAAACAATGTGAATTTGCTTGGCTGCACTGGAAACAGATACACCGGCTGCTCCTCTGTTGTGTTGCCAACACAAATGCTGGTTGATGAGTGTTTGCTGACTCCAGTAATAGTTACTAACCCAGCAAAGGCTGTAACAAGTTGAACAGTCAATTAAATTAATCAAATATCTAAGTTTACCTCCTGCACAAGTTCATCAGCGGACTAGGTAATGCTATATCTGAGCTATATCTGCTATATCTAAAAAGCAGTTACTCAAAGGTAGATGTGTGGATTGTGGAGTGAATGATCATGATAAACGCCTGCAGTGATGGCTGTGGGCCAAAGGCATGTGGAGTCACACAGAACAGGAAATACAGTAAAACTCAGTCTGCACTCAATAAATAGCTGCAGTATCTACTGTACCTGTCCAGGGCAAAGTTACAAACACCTTCTTCTGCAAATGCACCCACGCACACTGCTCCCTGTCACCGCATCGAGAAATGCCAAAAGATTTCCTCCGCTCGACTCTGCAAGTCTGTTTCCACCTGCTCTAGATTTCAGTCCTGTTTCTTGTCTCTCTCAAACAGGTTTAATCACCAAAACACGTTCCCATATAGACAATTAACATTGGGCTACCTTTAACATAAATGTAGATGGACGCTTGCTCCCCAGAGCTCTTCTCCAGGCAGATGTAGCGGCCCATGTGACCAGGCTGAGCCCTGGTGATGTGCAGTGTGGACTTCCCGTCCACCTTTTTCTCTCCCCGCAGCTTCACATTTGGCCGGTCCTCCCGCTGCCACTGCATCTCCTTCTCACCCTGGCAATGCAGCTCGATCGGTCTGTTGAGATCGATGACGAGGTGCCTGTCCTGCTTAGCGGGGGTGATAGTGGGCTTGGCATTGCCTGTAACAGGATAGAGAGGATGTTCAACAGCACAGCAAACATGAAAATTGTGTTGAGCCATGTTGTGTTATTTATATGTTATATTGTAGTCTGATTTTTAACCAGGCTTCAGTGGCAAAGGTCACACATGATCACAGCCACGTTGCTGATTTTTATGATGAAAGTGAGATGACAAGTCTTGACAGACTGACCTTTGAGACCTTTTAAGAGATTTTATATTGGTTCATTTACAGTATTTAAAAAACCCCTGACAGTTGAGTCATGCTGTATCTGAAATATAATCAGATTTGAAAGATTTCCCCACCACTATGAAGACAAGCTGTGTCAACACCTGCAACTCTGACAAGATTCACATGCACTTGCATGTTACAGGTGTAATCCCTGATCCACATGTAAACAGCAGGATCGCCCTGCCACCAAACTTCAAAACACTGGGTTGTAGAGAAAAAAAGCCCATAGGTTGTTTGTGCAGCAGGTTACTATGATGTGGTAATTATGACAAGAGCAAAGGGAAAAGTGTGTTGATGTAGTATATGGAGCAACAAAGTCCATGGTGGATGGATGAGTCAAGTCCACCTCAGGAGGAGGTTGGGGTGGATGGATGAGTCAAAAAACACGGGAACATGACTCAGGAGAGTGCTGTTCGATTCCCATGTGAAAGGAGCAGTTTATGTTGCTTCTACTATCTATGACTGTTCCACAAATTAAAAAACTTTAAAAATTGGCCATGGCACCAAAGGTAGGTACCATGTTCTCAGTACAGTCCGTTTTAGGGCTGCACAAATAATCAAATTATAATCGAAATTGCAATATAACCAATTGCAATATCTAGATCACAGGAGCAGTGTTTTTCTTCTTTTTTTGATAAATGTAAACTGTATCATAACATTGTCGTACATTGTTAGCACCACAAGTGTTGTGGTGCTAACAATGTTCTGACGCCTCAGCCTGCAAATCATATTCTCCAGAGGTAAAGGACCATGCTTGTTTGGTACAAGCCCCAACAAAAATCACATCATCATCATCATTTTAGAAAATTTTAGTGAAAATGAAAAACGATCATTCCAAATGAAATTGTGATTCATATCACAATCACAATATCTGCAAAAATAATCGCAATATGATTTTTTTGTACATCATTCAGCCCCAGTCCACATATTTATTATTGTAACCATGACAGCCAATGTCCAGTACGCTGTAGTAGGGGTGCTATTCCAGGAGACACTCCAATGGGGCGCATCAGAGGGTTGAAAAAAACAACATGTGTGGCTGATCAGGCTGGAGGACTGGTTGCAATTGTAGCTTTCGCTCCCAAATTGGATATCAGGGCTTTGGACAAACTGCTTCCTTCTGAACATTTATGGCTTGTGAGCCCCTTCAATACAAGTCGATACATATTTATAGACTCAGAGTTTGTTTTTATTCTCAGATTGTTTCATTTGAAGGATTTGTTATAAGATCTAAACAGACATACATTTTCTGTATTTCACAAGTAAAAAGCAAACAGTATAACTTTCATAATCTCATGCCCCCTCAGATTTATCTTGGGGCTGATCCTCAGGTTGGGAACCACTGTATTAAAGCTTGTCTACATCAGCAACGTTTGCAGAAGCCTACGTAACTAAAGTATGATTTTTATGATCATTTGAGAAGCACATTTTTTGAATTTAAAACTCCAACTTTAATATTAAATTGTATTATTATGATATCAATTCTAACCATTATAATGCAGGTAAGGATGCTTGGTGCGAACCCTCCACATCTGGGCAGATCTCTGTAATCAGGCCAAGGAAATCAAATGATCTGCATTAGGTCCTGGTGTAAAATAAAACAACTCCAGCCGGATACAGTGGATACAGTTGGATGACTTCAAAAGGGCACAATAAATCAGATTTAATCTGCTGCAGCAACTGAAAACAGGTGTGTGTGTGTGTGTGTGGGGGGGCATGAGTAAAGACTTTTGTTCCCTAAAGAAACTTCACCACGGTGTGGGGTCCTCAAGCCCCACTTTTTCCACTGAAACCAGTTGTGGTAAACACCACAGTACTGTGGCAGCGAATGTGACACAGGGTGCTGCTGGCGCTGATGCTCCTTCCATCCCTCCTGCAGCACAGTAAATAACTACACTTCACATATGAAGTACATTGTTCCTCTTCCCTGAGCCTTCACCTCCCTGACGAGGGAGGCCATGGAGGGAGAAGGGTGTGGCGGCGTGACAGACTTATCTTAAACACTTACTTCGTAGAATCACAGAACAGCAAACAGCATTGTATCGTTATACAGAGATGTGTCTGTTGAGAGGCTGTTGATAATGCTAATGGCCTCTGTTCTTGCAGCGTAAATATTTGACCAACAACGGTGGGCTTCAGCGTAAAGGTCTGGTTATCAGCGCGGCAGAGGAGAGAGACAGTGAGAGGAGGACCAACATGCGTCCTTTGCTTCTACAATGTGTTTGTGTATTTAACCACAGAGGAGAGTAAAACGTGGTGAAGGTTCCTTCGCTCTGCAGCTTGCGTGGACTGAAGGCAAACTTCACTACTTACTGCATCACGTGACCAGTGGCCCTTGCGCCCCGCCTGGAGCCGCGGCAGCCGTTCAGACTCCCTGTCGGCAAGGCAGTGACATCCCAGGGGCGCATCATACATGACCAAGCTGTCGGTCCAGGGGCGCATCATACATGACCAAGCTGTCGGTCCAGGGGCGCATCATACATGACCAAGCTGTCGGTCCAGGGGCGCATCATACATGACCAAGCTGTCGGTCCAGGGGCGGGAAACAGCTCCAGCTGATGCCGCCCGGAGCGCGAGGCTCGCCGCTCCTTCCACCAGCTTCCCCTGAATGTGCGCGCTATCTCTGGGAAACCCCAGGCTCAGCCCGAACAGATACAACAACAACAAAAAACCAGACAAACCCTCAAAAGTGAAGCGCTCCAACAAAACGAGCAGCCTCGGATGAAGAATTTGAGTCAAAAGCCAGTAAAATTAATACAATTAGGTGTTAGGGGAGCCTGGCCAGTCTCTGAAGGTGAAGCCAAGCCATTTTTGCAATGTGTTATTTTTTTATTTATTTATTTTGGTTTGTTTAATGCGTCCCCAGAGCAAAAGCACAATAAATCAGCCCGGACTGCGGGGGGGGGGGGGGGGGGGGGTATTCTGAAGCGTTGTGTTAGGATCTATCCACATAGTGATGAATACGTCGACACGCTTAAAAGTCCTGGTTATATCAGCTCGTTTGCATGCTTCCTAGGAATGAGGAGCTGCCAATATATTTCCATAAAGACGGTTATGTGCGGCGCAGAGAGGAAGAAACGCGTGAACCTGTCGCGTCCATCGAGCATAACACGACCACGAAGTCTCCGCACATCGCATCCTACTCCACCTCCACTGTTTGATTACTTTTTTTTAACAGCGCCCTGTTCTCTGAATAAAGCATACATTATTTAAAAGGCGCACTTGGTATCCAGATCATGAAGTATCCACTTTCCTCATTAGGTTTCAGTGAGTTGAGGTTGTCTTATCAGCAGCCTTCAGAACTGACTGCACCAGCTCCCAGAACAAAGAAAACTGTGGAGAAATGAAGGGGGTGCGGAGCGATTCACTTCACTGTGATGTGGATTATCTTAGTGTTCTTGAGCTAAACGGAGTTGAATAGCTGTGGTAGTAAAAAATAAATAAATAAAAATACAGTCGAGTCTTTCGTTTTTCAGAAGTGAGCAGCAACAAGTTGGCTGCGTAAAGTGGCGCATCAGCTGCACAAAGCTCAGTCTTACCTGGATGGAAGGTTAACTGTAAAAAGACAGACAGCAGTATCCAGTGGTATTCCATAGTTGTTATTCCATGGGTCTAGCTGTGAAGGTGAGCCAGTGCCTCTCTGGTTAAGGTAGCTCTACTCTACTCGCCGAGCGCGTCGGAGTTGTGGGAAGTTGACTGCGGGGCTGAGGCGCACTTACAAGTCTTTAAAGGCACAGATGCTCAGTCCAACCGCTCGCAGCAGCAGCCGTCTCCTGTCTGCAAACATGCTGTGCTCCGGGAGCGCGCGGTGCAGGCAGACCAGGTATCTGTCTCTGACTGACTGTGGCGTCTACAACATGTTTATGGGGGCCAGTGGTGGAGCCTATTCCTCACACATTCTACTCACATACACGCACAGAGGGAGGTGTTTTGGGACCTGCTGTCTGCTTCCCGTTAAGAAAACCGATCTCAGAGATAGACTGACTGATCAAAACAAAGATAGAGGCATAGAGTCCGGTTTCACATGGCTTTTTCATCTGTTTGTCTATTGTCTATATAGACGATATAAACCAATGGAGCCCAATTCAGTCTCTTTCACATGTAGATCTACAACAGATGTCCATGTCTTATCCAATGGATATAACCCACTTATTTACGTCCAAGACTGACACACATCCATTTCAGCTCTGATACAAAGTTTCATCTGTATTTTTAATGCTAGCTTATCAATTTATTATTTTTTCTTTAGCAACACACCCGTGAAAACATTAGCATATAGCTGAAGAAAAAGAAAAAGAGAAGAGCACATAACGACCCTTTGTCTGTTTCTCCCTCCCGAGCCGGGGCACATGACAGTTTTTGAGCACCGGTTTTTGAACATTGCCTGAGGTGGCCTCGTTTTCCACTGGCTATACAGTGACTGCTCTCTGATGATATATGTCCACAGCAATTCAAATTCCAAATTTTACTGGAGACAGCTGTTCTTCATAACCCTTTATGTAATCCACATCAGGTTTTCGCTGTAGGTTAATTCCTTTAATCTACCTCATCTCCCGTTGTGAGAGTCACCCCCCTTTCAGATATTGTTGCATCAAACCTTGCATTTGCTGAAATTTTCAGCAATAGTTGAACCAAAGAAATTACTGCTCCTGATGGGGGCATTAGCTAAGGCCCTTAAAGGTTCTTAAACGACCATTCCAGCAATTTAGTTTTGCACTTCCATAAAGTTTGGGGACTTGTGAGAGACTGATTAAAAAAAGAAATGTCAAAATAGAAGCAACAGAAGTCAAAATATCTTGACTTTTATTCCTTATTATGAGCCAAGCTCCTACATCTCCAATAATGTACCTCAGTAGTATCTTTCATATATGTAAACCCTGCCTTCCTGTTAAAAGCCCTCATCTTTCAAAGTCCATGCCATAAGTTTATCAACAGTTTTGCCCCCAGATGAATTGTTTAAAGTTTTCTGTATAATTAAAAATAACCCTGATGACATCAGCAGGGTTATAACCTACATGTTACGTCTTGGTTGGTTTCACATATTCTTTAATCCACATATTATATAATTTCCTCTATTTATTTAATTTGGCTTTTTAGGTTGGTATACTTGACAAGCCATACTTGACATTTTTCCATCCATCCATTATCTATACCGCTTATCTGTACAGGGTCGCAGGAGGTGGGGGTCGGTGGGGGGTCTGGAGCCAATCCCAGTTGACAGTGGGTAAAGGCGGGGTACACTGGCGGGGTCTATCACAGGCTGACATGTAGAGACCAACAGCACAATACACTTATGAGCAGTTTAGAGTCACCAATTAACCTAATGTGTTTGGGCTGTGGGAGGAAGCCATGCAGACATGGGGAGAGCATGCAAACTCCACACAGAAACACAGAAAGGCGCCAACCCCCGCGGCCTGGGGTCAGAACCTTCCAGAACCTTCTTGCTGTGAGGTGACAGTGCTAACCACTGCACCACTGTGCCGCCCCAGGCGTACATTTTTCTCTCTCCGAAATATGCCCACTGCATGTAAATAACTTTGGCTGTGGGTGTGGCCTAAACCAACCCCGAACCAAGACACAAACTATCTGAACAATCTGTGTGATAAATGTGAAATTTGGTCTACTTGTCGAACAAATAACAACAAACAGTTCTACTGTGGCATTTTTAAACCGAGGCCATAAATGTCACAACTAACCCATTCAGACAAATGTCATGAAATCTGATACGCTTTCTTAGGAAGCATGTAATCAGTCAGACAGGCCGTCTTTTCCTTTAGCGCATCACATCAGTGAAATTCAGTACCACAATCAATTAGACTGTCTATTATTCTATTCTATTCCCTTATTCTATTAGTCATTTAAGTATACTGTCAAGAAATGGTTTACTGAAAACCAACAGTGTCAACACGGGTGCTGTTTTTATCAACCTTTAAACATGACACAATACTTAACCTGTATCATTTAACTGTATTATATATGCTGTGTTCAACTATATTTAACTTTATTTTATATTTTATCTGTACTGTCTAATCATGATGTTGTATGTTTCTAACTATTGTACATTATTCTTATTATTTTTGGATGCCTAACGTCAGTTGGCAAAGGGACTGCAAACTCGGGTACATTTATTTGAATGCAGATTAATGTACATTGTCCCTTTTTAAATAAATATATTGAAAACATTACAATTGAAAGTCTGTGGATGTATGGAAGTTCATGTCTGATTGTTTCAATTGCTTCAAAATCCACAGAGCATTAACGTTGTCACATCTTATGATTAATTCACTATCTGTTCAGTAAATACTCAGCAGGGGCTCAGGAAGTAGACTGGAAATTGGAAGGTTGGTGGTTCGATTCCCAGCTTCAGTGGTCTGCATGACAAAGTGTCATTGGGCACGTTACCGAACCCCAATG
Organism: Trachinotus anak; assembly: GCF_046630095.1. Classification (NCBI taxonomy): domain Eukaryota; kingdom Metazoa; phylum Chordata; class Actinopteri; order Carangiformes; family Carangidae; genus Trachinotus; species Trachinotus anak. The sequence goes on along the minus strand of NW_027273861.1, from coordinate 3,129,785 downwards.
TCCCGTCAGGGTGTGATAGAGAAGTACTCTATTTAGTGAAAAAGCGCTGGATTAATGTGTGAAAGTGGCTTGCAATGTAAAGTGCGATCCTACTCGCACAGTTGTATCATGAGAGCCATAGGTGACTGTGGGCTGCTGAATCAATACATTTTTTCCTATAAATATATTGGCCACCCAGAGGAGAGTTTGAAATAACAAGCAGATTAAATGTCCCGACCTGCAAATGCTGTCCAGAGGCACACTGTTTTAACTGATGTGAAGGGATTAAAACTGGATGGAGGCGTGTGTGCTGCTGTTTTCAGTCTGTGTGCAGAGCTGTCTGTAGAATCAGACTCTTTCTGACCTGTTAGCGGTACATTTGTGAGAAATATGCTGTCATAAAAACATGTAGTAAAAGCAATGAATCATAAATTCAAGCCTGAATAGATTCTGTATGTCATGCAATATCTTTCAGCTTACCAGTACTGTAGACCACTCTTAAAGGCTCATATGGCTTACACTCTGAAACCAAATCTCTAATTTAACTTCCTCAAAGCATTACCTCCTGCAGAAGTCCCATCAATTATCACACATCGATTTTCCCATTCACACAAATGTCTTTCAGGATAACGGAAAATGATTTTTGTCTGATCAACATGTGAAAACACAACAGCGTGTTGTCAAATGCACCAGTGAGAGGGTTAAGTTGCAGATTTTTTTAGTATTTATTATTGTTGTTTGTATTACCCTTTTCAGTCCACAAAATGGTAAGTGTGTATCTGGAAGCAGAAGTATTGAATGGGCAAAGTAAGTCTAATAATTCATAAGTTGTTTTCAGGGGCATTAATGAAGAAGCAGGTTCCTGACTTTCATCAATCCTTGAGTGTGCCAGAGCTGGAGAGGGCACAGAAGCGATGCTACAGGATCATTTGCTTTCTGTCTTCTTCTCTTCCATCACTGAGTGGCAGGTGTGACGAGGCCACCCTGCACACCCTCACTAGCTTGTAACCCCAACGTCCTCACTTCCTCTCTTTGGTGGTGTTGGGAATGTGTAGTGCCCACTGGCAGAACCAAAAGACAGGGCCTCTTGGGGGCAGCCCGGTAGTCGAGTGGTTAGGGCGCATACCATGTGGAGCACAAGACGCTCGTAGCAGGCAGTCACCGGTTTGACTGGTCCAACTTTTTCTTGCATGTCATTCCCCTCTCTCTACCCCCTTTCCTGTCAGTCTTCACTAACCTATAATAAAGGCATAAAATAAATAAAAAAATTAAAAATTAAAAAATAAATAAAGACATGGCCTCTCTTTTATTCCACTACTTCCTGTTTTAGGGTTCATGTCGTTAAAGTGGGGAATAGGTAAATGTTGTGCCCACATAGTGCATCTTCCAGCAAAATGCTGCTAAATCAGGTGCCTCTCAGCTCAAACATCCAGAGGACAGAAGGAGGTGGAGCACACCGATTAATTCACAGCCTTTAACTGTTCAAACAGACGAACGTTTGGAGTCTGATGAAGACACAGCAGTGTCTGTTAACATAGTTAAAAGCTGTGAATTCGTTGGTGTGCTCCAGTCCCTTTTATCCTCTCATAGTCATACAGCCTAAAGGTAGTCCATGTGTTTTGGTTATAAAGCAGGTCTAGGTTCTATATTAATACTGTGAAAGTATCAAAGCCTCAGTCCACAGAGAAATGCACACAGTCTGTATTCAGAAACTGAGCCTTAAAACCAGCCGCCAGGACTTCTGGAACTTTGTGATGTCACAACAAAGCAATCACTGTTTATTGTGGTAATGTCCCTATAGTGTTTGACACAAATCTGTGTTTTTATTCTTTGGTACTTAATAAATGAATCTGATTCTGAACCAAATCATTGAGAATAGCTGGTGATATCAATGCAATGTGAGTTATATATCAAAAACACACATTTCTGGATTTTTTAAGAAAAAGTTTAACACATGTTGACACCATGTCGCCCTCATTACTCTTAAAATATCAGCTGTATGGAGGAAAAAGACAGCTCATAATAATGGAAAAACACAAATACTGCACAGCTATTTTTGTTTATTTTGTCCTTGGCCATCTCTACCCACAAAAACATGTTTGGAATATCAGAATGCTCTGTTTGTTCTGTGTTCAGAAAGAGGAAGCATCGCTCTTCCTTCACAACCACTGAAACAAAGTTTTCACTGTCTCTCCCAAAAACTTTTCATTGGGAGTTAGAAGAGAGGGCGCTGGGATACTGGGAGAGAGAAGTAGGAACAAGATACTTGTCTTCATGCTAAATAATGTTTATCTAAGTCCACACCTGACCATCAATGAGTAACAGACTCCATGTGCACAGCTGCAGGAGTCGTTGTTACTTTTGATAAGTGTCCACCAGCTTTGCTTCGCCTGCTTCAGTGATAGACAGGTTCATGTGGGCATGTGCAAAAAAAGTAAGGAACATGTGGAGGTATATAGGTGGAGGGGTGATGCAGGGAGAGGGACTTTCTTAGGGATCTGAGACTTGTTAAAACCTGTGCTTGTGATTTTGTCAACAACGCCAACAACCCTTGGGAGCCATCTGCTCTGTACCAGGGAATCTGATACCAGAACTGCTCTTTGCTTCTTGCTTTTGGGCTCATGTCACCTAAAAAGGTGACATGGTATACTGTGTGTGTATGGAGACATGTGACATGCAGGTTTGTTGAAGCAAAAAGAATAAATATGTGGGGTCACTGAGGCCCCATATGATATCAGGGAAGAATTATAAAGACCACAGTCAGTGGATGTCAGTTTGTATTAGGAGATGAAGGACGGCCTGCTCTTGTGTAATAAGTCCCTGCTGCTGTTTTGTCTTGTTTCTATTTACCATCAGTCCCATGACTTATACTGCACTTTATCAGAAATGCACTGAAGCCCATAAAACTCTTGGCTGATGCATTACATTGTAGCAGCCGTGTGTAAATGTTTTTTTCCCCATGACCAGCTGTGGAAGACACTGCATGTGGATATATGGTCCGAAATCACTGGGTTTTAGTACCAGGTGCAACTCAGTGGAGATGTTGACACCCGATGTCTGGACACAAATACTGCTGTATCTATATGTATATATATATTTATATGTATTTATGTCACAGCAGTGCAGTGGTTAGCACTGTCTCCTCTCAGCAAGAAGGTTCTGGGTTCGGGCCTTTCTGTGTGAAATGTGCCTGTTCTCCGTGCGTCTGCGTGGGTTCCTGGAGTACCCAGCATGTCTTTGGACTGTGGGAAATACTGACTGAGCTTTGTACTTCTGTTCTGTTAAAGCATGTGTGGATCAGAAGACTGTAACAGTTTTACATGATAAAGATCTTCAAGAGTGGTGTTAACACAGATTATGTTAAATACAGTTTCACTGCGTTTTATGTTAAAGGAAAACGAAAGGCTGACAGTACAGAGGTCAAAAAAAAAAAAAAGAAGTGGCATGCATAGACTCTCTTGGGGCAAAAACTAAAAGGGGACCTACAGTGTGCACAGAGTTATGGCTATGTTTAAAGTTATGTGTCATTGTTCCCAAAGGTCACCACAGAGTGGCAGAGGACAACCACAGGGCATCTGGGCTGACCAGAGGGTCACTTTGCGGGCACTTGGGCTGCTACAGTGCCCGTAGTTTGACTTTGGGGGGAAAATAAAGCATGGAAGTGTTGTGTTAGGGCACAGGCACATCCTGGTTAACAAAAGGACACTTTGGCAAGCACTGACACAAACACACACACACACACACACACACACACACAACCACACACAAACACACACACGAACACAAACACACACAGATGAAAAACAAAGCAATGGAAGTTAAACAAATTTGGTGCACACAATGTTGATGAAAAAACAAAGAAACTGACATGAAGACTGGGACTGGGGGGGGGGGGGGGGGGGGGGGGGGTTCATGGTTGGGGGGATTGGGAGCATAAACCAGAGACAATATTGGCTAAAATAAACACTATGAATGAATTTTCTTCAGGATGTGATGGAGTCTTGAAGGATCCAAGCCAGAAACAACCCTGTGAAACGGTTAGAATCAAGTTGAAACTTCAGTTCTCGAGCACATTTAAACACAGCCCCAGCTGGACGGCTGCAAAAGACATTAAAATAAATAAAAACAGGGAAAACAAATGTATAAAATAAGTCAAACATGAGGAGAAGGATTTGAGATTAAGCTAACACAGAGAGACTATAAAACCAATAGCTTTTTTACAGTAAGTTGTCTGAGGTCAGCTATCACCAGCTAAAATTAGCCAGAATAAGATCCCGATCATACCAGGTCAAGTGAGACTGAAATGTCAAAACCCAATCTTAAGTGAAATATCATAGGAATCCATTGGGATGGATAATCTGCATCGAGCGCGATCCCCGACTCCGCTAGTCCATGTGTCAAAGTAGGGCACGATACTTCTGGGGCATTTCTGGGTGGTTGTGCTGTGCCCTCAGTGTGTGGGTTACCACTTTGGTTTATGGCCAAATGGCTGCACAACTAATGACATCCCCATTCCCTTTTTGGTAAACATTAAACCTGCTTGACATCAGGATGTTGTTGTGAGCATGTTAGCATACGGCTATTAGCTTTTAGCTCTAACTCTTATTTTTATACCAGTAGCTGTTGTACTGGATTACTCAGAAAGAACGGGGAGATAAGAAAGATTTCTTCAAACTCTTTCTGTGACCATATTTTAATAAAACACGCTCAGTGGTGCATGAGTGAACTGGTATTTCCCTGCAGTGCGCTGACTTTGTTTCCTGTACTGCACCAGTTTAGTGTCTTAGCGACTCGCGGTGCACACCGGGCATAGGGTGTAGTGATGCACTGCAGATATGGTGCCAAGGATCAGGGTGCTTTTTGTGTAGTTTGCATTTTGAACCAGCCCTCAGCTCTCCTGTGCTGACAGCCTCTCCTTTACTGTGCTCAGCCTCTGTGCAGCCATCTGAAGGCAGCAGGTATACAGTATCCACACTGGCCGTGCCCTGTGGTGTGAATTTTCAGCTTTGCACTTCCTCCAATTTTATACATATCACATAAACTTGTTGCCATCTCTTCCAAATATAATGCTTTGTTTTTTATGAGCCATAAACCTATCAACATGATACTAATGGACTGCAGTGAACCTCTGAGAGTCACAAGAGAGGAAGTAGCAGGTCTGACACAGCTTTACTTTAAATTGTCTATACTCAATTTTTACAACGTGTCAGTTATATGGACATTAATACACAGTTTCCCAGGGAGGCGTGCTGTTTGTCGCTTGGGTTCAGACACATTTATGATCCAGATATGACTGGAAGTTGAAGCCTTGAGAGGAGAGATGTTTTATGATGGATGGATTGACTCCAACGTGGCTGTTTTGATATTACTACTCAATAAAGGCTGCTTGGACATGATTCACAATCAGCCATCTCCCTCTGTAGCCTATTGTTTCCAATTTTCTCTGGAACCCACAGGTGAAGATGAAAAGCCTGTGAGAATAAGCTTCAGCAGCGTGCCTGCAGCTTTCCCTGCAGGCCTTGACTGCTTATGCCAATATTGACATAACTAGTGTATGCGCAGAGTAGCAACCTGGGTGTAGAAATACAATTACCACATGGTGAAAATGAATGTTGGGACTAACAAACAACATGTTTTGAACATACAATGTGTTGAATCACTGACCGAAATCAACTTCAGAGAGGAATTTGTCATGTTAGACACACAAAATATATTATTTTTTAAAACATACCAATCAATTCTTCATCAAAAGCAGCAGTCCCCATCTGTTCCAGTTTACATTCAGAGCTGTAGTATGACGGCTTCGTGATCTCACAGTGCTAAATCAGTCTTAAGAAATTTAAGGCATGTGTTGACCAGGGTCCCTCGAACTGCCATGTGTGACAAGGTAACTTGACCCAACCAACTTCTTCTAGTTGATTTTTGTGTGAGGAACTGCTGGAAAATATCTAGTGATGGCGTCTGGTTTTCCTGTACAAACAGCAAATGAGGGAAAACAGGGTGTGTTCATGAGGGGAATTAATCACTTTGTGAATGAAGAGATTAAAAGCTACTCAGCTGGTTGGAAAGATCCTTCAAAACAGCAAGCCCACGCATCCAGCACGCAGGCCCACTGGATGACCAGAGAGCAAATGTAACTAACACCCCACCATCCCACACATCACGCTTCCCCTCACTCACATTTTTAAGCACAAGGACCTGTTACATATGTGTTTTTGAGACAGTTTATCATTGCATCTTCATCATCATCCACCGAGACGAAAACTGCTCCCCACACCAAGAAATCTGTTCCACAGTGATTATCCTCAGTGGTTTTCCAGTCAGGCTGCTAACAGCCTCACAAGTTGTTGTGTAAAGAAGCTTGTATTTGGGTTTTTGTCCTTGTCCCATTAAATAAGTCGTGTTGAATGCTCTGCTCGCTTTTGATGTTTTCAGTCTGTTATATCCTCCTTGTTTTGTACAATTCATGCCTGTTGTGAGCTGTGTTTGTTATATAAATGCCTGGTAAACAATTAACAAATACTTTGGTAAAATTATGAGGTAAAAATCTGTTTTAAATATGCAGTGTTTACCATTATTAATATTGTGTGAATTGTGGATGAGAAGAAGAAGTTTTGATCACTGTATCTGTAGCTAAAAAAAAAATCTCCCTCTCAACCCCTCCTGGGGATGTGCATGTGTGTGTGTGTCTTCCTCAAGCTCGGGTCCTCGACCAGAGGTCGGGGAGTTTGAGGGTTCTGTGCAGTATCTTAGCTGTTCCTGGGACTGCGCTCTTCTGGACAGAGCTCTCAGATGTTCTACCTGGAATCTGCTGGAGCCACTCTCCCAGTTTGGGGGTCACATTACCACTGGCTCCGATTACCACTGGCAACAATGCACCACTGTTGCCATATATGTATATATATATATGAAGGAGTGCACTGAAAACCATGTGTGGCACTTCTTATAAACAACCAAATTATGAACATTGTAAAAAAAATATCTCTAACTTTCTAATAATCTGCTTGTACTCTGTACCCTGTAATTATTTAATATGTGCCGACCATATAAAAAACTATTCACAGTGCAGTTCAGTGTCATTTGTAGACGCTTTTGCATTTGTGCTGTACAAAACTATACAAAATAATACTGTGTGTACAAAATACTGACTCTGTCATTTGTACAACTACAGTGCAACGCAGATCTTAAACTGGATTTAAGAACTGTGATGCAACACAGGATCTACAAACAATTGTCTCTGTGGTGAGGATGTAAATTGTGAATCTGACTTGTCAAAGGATTGTGATTGTTTCTCTGTTTTTTCTTTTAATTATATATATTTCAACAAGTCAGAGTATGATCATCCCTGTAAGCAAATTCTGCCGACAGCAGGAATGATTCATAATGACACCCCTCTAGGCAGAGAAAGGAGACTTACTTTAAAAGTCAGTTTTTCTTGTAAATTTTATTGTAAATATTTAGCATTGTAATTTTTTTTTTTTTTTAGCATAGTAGTTATTTGAATCTCCTTTTGTTAATATATCTGTTTTTGTTTTTTGTAAGTTGTATGTGAATAGCTGCTGCAACACTGCAGTTTCCCTTCGGGGATCAATGAAGTATCCTATCTATCTATCTATCTATCTATCTATCTATCTATCTATCTATCATCTATCTATCTATCAGTATAAATGAAATGGTGAAGGCCTGTGTAAATGAAAAGATAATCATCTGTTTCCCTCCTGATGAGCCTCAACTGCTGCTAAATGAAAATCATAACATGCAGGTCTGACTGATTTCATGGGCTTCTCCACTGTATCTGAAGCATTAATGACGATGGCTTAGGGCGACTGCGGCGTGGAGGCTCCTCTGTACGTAACCATAGCTCTCCTCTCATACGTCCTGTCACTGCTCCACAGTGAGACGCTTATGTCACGCAGAGACAGCCAAAGCAACAATAATCAATAGCTCAGCAGACATGACAGAGGGACTAACAGCCTATTAATCACTCATTTCTGGTTCTGGTGCACACATGCAGTTGGATTTTGGTCCATGTCAAGATGCATTTAGTTCAGACCAAAGGTTTTTAATGAAGGAGCCCCTGACAGCTCATCACCCTGCAGCCTCAAAACACACGCAAAGTTAGACAAACTGTGAGAAAACACAACCCAATGCAGAAACGATGCAAGTTGTATACAACACCGCCGCCATGTTTTCTGTGTTTCATGTGTGATTCTGGTGTTTGTTTGTTTTCCCGCTTGTGTAAACAAATGCCTGAACACGTTTTCTTCATTTGCTCTTGTTTGTGCATGTATTTTCTAGGTTACAGTGTGTTAAGCTCTCACTTCCCGCCGCATTTAGCCTTTGAAGCAAACAGATAAAAACATTGATGAGTAACAACTGTCTCCTTGGGGGGGTTCGACATAAATCTGTAGAAGATAAATATTTATTTATTTTATGTAACCCAGGCAGCAAATTCTGCTTGAGATTCAGGAAAGTCTAGTATAGCTTTATGACAAAACGCTGGTGTGTGTGTGTGTGTGTGTGTGTGTGTGTGTGTGTGAGAGAGAGAGACACCTGAGGGAGTCAAATAACCACATTAAAGTTGGTGTCCCTCTCTCTCCACTGGGATTCACAGGGCGAGGGTGACTCAGGCACTATTTCCAAGAGATGTTTCAGACGCAGGCTCTGTTGTCTGTGCTTCAGATAAGAGAGCGCGGCACACAGGGAAAATCTGTGCAGTTAGTGTGTCTGAGAATCTGATTATGTTTGCTTCACACCACATGGAGGAGGGCCAAGCACGGCCATTAGCTGAGACAGTTTGGGAGACAGATGCACTTTGCTGACTTCAGAGAGTTTATTTCTGTCAGTCTGGCAAATGAAAGGAGTGTATCATTCCCACTCAAGCCTGAGGCCCCCACAGAGCACCAACACAGCCCACTGTCACTGATCACATGAATGGAAGGGAGTCATCCCCAGGCCAAGGTCACAAGTCAAAAAGCACATGACTACTACATTGACTTGGCAGCACACAAGTACATATGTTTTCACACAGGCAAGCAGACACACCAGAGCAAACACACACACACACACACACACACACACACACACACACACATGCAGAAGATAGTGTGGGATATAAAAACACGTTAATGCTGAAACGAGCCTTCACAATTTAAAAATCAAACCACATGCACTATTGCTTAGAGTAAACATTATCATATCCAGGTCAAACCCTCGAGGAAGCAACAAGAGCCACAGTGTTCCAGAGAAAACGCTGTAAAGATAAAGGAGATAAAGGAGAAAAAATGAAATAAAAAGAAAACAATCATCACTCTGTCAAGAATTTCAAGATGCCTCTGTGTGTGTGTATGTGTTTGTGTTTGTGTGTGTGTGTGTGTGTGTGTGTGTGTGTGTGTGTTTGTGTGTGTGTACTTGTACTTGCTACATAGTAAGGACCAGAAAAAGTATTTTACTAACAGAGTGAGGACATCTTGGGAAAGTGAGGACATTTTGGCCGGTCCTCACTTTTTGAGACACCTTAAGATCACAATTCGAGGGTTAAGACTTGGTTTTAGAGTTATGGTTAGAATTAGGTTTAGGTTAAGGTTAGGTTAGGTAAAAAGCGCAGCACTCTGTAGAGTGCTACGTTGGGCTCAGGCACACGGGGAAAGGGTTAGGGTTAGGGTTAGGCACTCAGTTGTGATGGTTAAGGTTAGGGTAAGGGGCTAGGGAATGCATTATGTCAATGAGTGTCTTCACAAAGATAGAAGTACAAGTATGTGTGTGTGTGTGTGTGTGTGTGTGTGAGTCTGAGTCTGCTTGTTGGTACATCTGGCTGTGGGGCAGTAAAGTCAGAACGCTGTTTTATGAGCATATTGAAGATCATATTAACTCTGTAAAGCTACAAACTGAGGAAGTCTGGCCAAAAAACACTTCGATCTAGCATCAACTGGGTGAAGTGACTGGGAACTGAGGGAACACTGTAATGTGAGGCGCATTAATGTTTAAATACACAATGTGACCAGAGTGCTGTAGGCAGCAGAGGAACTGAATAGCTGGGTGTCTTGTGTCCTCAGCCTCTATACCTCACCTCTACTGTCCAAGCAAGTCTTTGGCAAGTGGTGCTTTCTTTTCAAACGAAGGTCCCTGTCATGGATTATTAACATTATGTTGAAATCCACTGTGATATATGCAGCTGAGTCATTTTAGCTTTGGCTAAACAGATTTTTATGGTTTCTCAACTGTTTAACTTAGAAAATGTATCATTGCAAATCTGGAAGATGGTCTGGAATATTTGATGTCGATGTGTATTGATAAGAGATTATTCAACTTGAATCTGTGAGACATCATTAAAAACAATCTTAACATTTTTTTTTATTCTCTTTAATTTATGAAATGGAAAAAACAATATTTTTCAAACAACAGACACTGGTTTCTGACCTTTACCCCTAAACAGACACGCGACTAATCAAAGACAAAGACAATTAACATGTATCTTCACAAATGGGGTTAAGGAAACATCAGTAATTCTAATCATGTGAGGAAAAATTTACATTTACATTTATATAAGAGAAAAAAAAGTCTGTATGACAAAAAAATCCGTTTTTTTTAGATTTTTTTTTTTTTAATAATCATTATCGATCATTATCTTTTCTGACCTTGAAGTGATGATATATGAACGTTATTTCCAACCATGGTCTTGTAGTTTATGTAGTCAAGGAGGAAGTTGGACCAAACAAACACGATCACGATCGAAACACGATAATGGGGAAGAATAAATATAAAAAGAAGTCTTAAAATCGCTGTTTGGAGCCCTGTGCTGTCCCAGCCTGGAGCAGTCTCACATGATTCCTGAAAGCAAACTCTCTCCACAGTCATGAGTTAGCATGTTTTCCTGGCTTGCAGCAAGTTCAACAACAACAGGGCCTATGTGATTGCATTACCCAATGCGAGAGCAATGGGTCTTCAGTTTCTCTATAGCATGTGTGTGTTGCTTATGCGTGTGTGTGTGTGTGTGTGTTTGTGTGTGTGCGCATCTCTCTGTGCTTCTGTACCTTTCACCTTTTGCTCTGTTACAGCCTCATGTTAAAATCCTTCATATTCATTTTCCCTCATCGCTGTCACATAACGACAAAGACAAAAGAGAATTTTTGATTTTTTAAAAATGTATCATAAACTGAAATTGACATAAATATTCAGACACTTTGCTGTGACACTTGAGGTTTCGCTCAGGTTCCTCCCTTTTCTATTGATCCTCTCTGAGATATTTCTACATCTTGACTGGAGTTTTTCTGTGGTAAACTCAGCTGACTGGACATGATTTGGGAAGACACAGGTTTCACAGCTACCTGTGCAATCATGTGCAAAGCTACAACCACGAGGAGGTGGGAGCTGCCTGCAGGGCTCAGAGACCGGACTGTGTCGAGGCACCAAAACATTTCTGCTGCATCAAAGGTTCCCATGAGCTAAGTGGCCTCCATCAATCTGATATGGAAGAACCAGGACTCTGATCCTCTTATCACATCCATCACTGCAGCAATCCACCGACCTGGGCTGTAACTGTTTGACATCGTCTTTGGAGGAAACCAGGCATGATGCTTGACTTGGTTGTCCTTCTGGAAGTTTCTCCATCTCTGGAGCTCAGCCAGCATGATGCTTCGATTCTTGGTTAGCTCTCTTACCAAGGCCCTTCGCCCTCTGTTGCTCAGTTTGGCCCCAGGAAGAGTCCTGGGGCCAGTTGCACAAAACACCTTGGTTTAAGAGTTTCCTTAAAAACTCAGTTAACATTTCCTTAAAATAAAAACACCCTGCACAAAACACCCTTAACTCTGTAAAATGTTCACTTAAGTATTTAGGGATTTCTCCTAATCATGGTGTTATACTTGAGGAATCACTTAAAGTCACTTAAACTGTTGCACAAAAGACCTTAGCAGCTGAAGTAAGGAAAAAAACTAAAGCTACCTCTGACTCCATCTGAACTCAACATGAAGTTATAAAGTGATAAATGAAGAATCTATCTCAAGAAGAGCAGGAGAACCCAATGGACCCTGAACAATGAGGAATTGATTCGACATCACAGATCTGACCTGTAGGCGGTTTGTGATTTGTCCAACTGTCTAGAGTTAGATCTCTCCTCTCTCCACAGCTGTGCTCTTCCAGCTCCTTTGTTCTTAATGGTTGCTCTACAGTTTCAAGCTACAGACCTTTCCAGTTAGTTATAGTGGAAGTATTTCATGTCCACAGATCAGCCGTGTGTCGGGTCATTCAACACTCTCACCGTCTGAAGAACAATATGTAGCTCCTGTCAAAACAGGAGGAGGATGAGATAGCAGTGCACTCCTTCATTGTTGCTTTCCAAGAAGCGATAACGGGTATCACAAGCTAATGCCTGCGAACAACCGTCTCCATGGAAACATAATTTTACTGCTGTAAATCTCTGCTGTAAATTACATAACTTTTTTCCTTAATTAAAGGAACTGTTTAAGAGATTCTGCACAACACCCTTAGGTAACTCCCTTGGCTGAGGAGAAAAGAAACCTTAAGTAGAAAACTGAAGGTGTTTTGTGCACCCGACGCCCTGCCTGCTCCAAACAGAACGACTGAGGACACGGTTCCTCAGATCTGTGCCTCGACACAGCCCCGTCTCTGAGCTCTGAAGAAGTCAGAATGCTTTCCAAATGCACTGTATGTGTCTTATATGTGTGTGTGTGTGAGTTTTAGGAGGCTAAGTTAAAAGCACTGTTTATGTGAGCTGACTGCTGTTTATTTCAACATCCTACTGTGACAAATCACGGGCAGAATCAGAGATGATGTTTTGATCTGGATGTGATGTCCCCTGTTAAACAAAACGTTTGGAAGCGCATGTCGGCCCCTCAGAGGGAAAAGACTGAAAGGGGACACCAGCCTCAGGGACACAAAGCGGCCAAGAGACAAATCTGTTTTACAGCATATCTGTCCAAGCCCCGTACTGCTGGATCTGCTCTCCCAGAGGAGCAGTGGATGGAGACCACACGGATGGCAACAAGGCGTCGAGTTTCACGAAGGAGACTGATGTTACATATCAAACAAACCAAAGAGATGGGTAATCTAATTGTCTCACACTCACTCGCGCAGCCAAATATATCAAAATCAGATTCCCTCTCACTCTCACAAAGTAAAACATGATACAATCAAATTTCCCTCCAATCTCTTTCATGACTTATGATCTGCCAAGGTCTCACCGAGTCTTTCCGCATTGTTAAAAGAGATCTTTATTTGTCATTCTTAATCAAATCTCGCGTCTGCTTGAGTCTCAAAGCATTTAGTTGATGCACCGCATGTTACTGGCTTGTGCCTTGTTTATAGCCTATGTGCAATACAGCCCTCCATTAGCAACTCAAAGAAATGAATTGTTCTCACAGAAAGGTGTGGTCCATCATATGATCTGTTACAGATTTCTTTGGGCTATTTTGCCCTTTGTGCTCCAGGTTTGCTTCAGTCTACCCCTTTCAACCATTTGAAACATTGTGACAGGGATCAAAACACTGCACCAAATCATTTCATAAATAAATGAATACATATTGGCACACTCAGTAATGTGTCTTGGTCTCACCCCCCCCCCCCCCCCCCCCCCCCCCCCCCCCCCCCCCCCTTCAGGGAGATCTTTTATCTTCTCACATTAACACATTTGGTTAGTTGGTTTATTTGGCATCAACTTTGAGTGTGAGCGTATGTATATGTGTATGTGTATGTGTTTGTGTGTGTCTGTGTGTGAGTGGCATAGTATAATTACGAGCTGTCTCAATCAATCTTTTGTCTTGCTACAACTGTACAGTTTTTAAAGGTCCCATATTTAACTCTTCTCTTGTGTTTTATCTGAAGTGTTGATCTCCATCAGAAGATATATTTGTGGTTTTAAGAACCAAAAACCATCTCAGTGTAGTTTTACATCTCCTCTCTCGGGCTTCTCTCCGGAGCTCTAGTAACGACAGGTCAGTCCGCAAATCAGATGAGAGGATCAGAGCCTCTCTGACTGTTTTCTGAGTGATCCAATAAAAATATAACAGATTTCAGGGAAACCAAATCCTGCAAGGTTGGGTGGTAGGTCCAGGTGGGTGGGGCTTGGGCTGTGGCTGAGAGCAGTGACTGCTTTGTAGTGACATCACAAAGTTGCTGAAGTCCTGACGGCTGGTTTTAAGGCTCAGTTTCTGAGCTGTGTGCATTTCTCTGTGGACTGAGGCTTTGATACTTTCACAGTATTAATATAGAACCTAGACCTGCTTTATAATCAAAAAACACATGGACATCTACCTTTAGACTGGATGGAGCTATACTGATACCAGCAGCACTGCTCTAGCACCACGTTGTTCCAGACAGAATCATCTCAATAGAAATTAGATGAAATTTAGAAATAGAAAATGACTATAGGAAAGTATAGAAATTGTTGGCACCCAGAGGATGAATCCTAAAGACTTTGGTGATCCCCTGACTTTTCGTCTTTGGTTTATGGCCAAATATCTGCAGACCTGCCACCTTCATGCTGTACATTGCATTTATGGGTAATTAGCAAGTGTTAAACTAAGATGGTGAACATGGTGCAAACATTATACCTAAATCAGTTGAACCATAATTATGAGCTGGGGAAAAAACATTCACCATCTCTGGTTGAAGATATTATTAATTTCTGACACCAACTTGGTGAAAACAACTAAAGACATGTCAACAAGCTGTTGGTGAAATGGCTGCTAATACACAACTGCTAACACTGACATCAAAATGAAATCCACTAATACAATCCATTTATTTCAAAGGAGCTTTATACAAATGTGTTTATATTAAAATTAAGATTAACTTAATTCTCCCACAGAGAAATGAAAAATTTGTCTTGGACTCGTAACCAATGCTGCATCCATAAAAGTAAAAAACAATATTTCATACAAAAAAACAATTGTGTTAATAAATATCAAACAGGGTCACAGATGGTTCATAAACAACAACCAAGGTTCTTTACAGTATGTGAACCCCAATACATATACAAACACACACACACACACACACACACACACACACATACAGTAGGCAACCTACACAAAGGTATTGCAAGGATAATTAATATAAAAAAAAGGAAAATCCTCCTGTTTCTGTGTTGGTCTTATCTGCCACTAGTTCAAAGTTTTACTGACACTGGGATCAATGAATTTTTAAATGTGTAGTCTGCTGCGAGGGACTCTGAACCTCCTACCAGCGGAGCAGTAGTGGTACTTAGCATGTACAACATGGGAGGGGTCAATTAACATCCTATTGGCTTGCCCTCTGGTGACCCGTTCATAAGTAGCCTGCAGGGACTTCTGCTGTTTCATTGCTATAATCTTTCATGCAGTCTGCACTAGTCATAAGCTGCACAAACCGAGCTGTATCTGATGAGGCTCTCCAAAACTGCCTGGTAGGAAATTAACACAAGTTTCGGACCAACACTGTGAACTCTTAAATCGACTGTAAGGAGCGCAGTCGTTGCTGTAATCTGCTACGGAGACATTTGTATGAGGAGAACTGTGAGAAGGTTTTGTCGTGGATGGCCACAGGCCTGCAGGTCAAACACCATCTCCTCCACCTTTTTAACATCCAAGACAAATGTCTTGGATGTCCACGCAGCGTTTCACAAACCCTTGTGTCTCTGAATAGTAGTCACATAAATCTGGTCATTTAGCTGTGTATCTGGTGTGACTACACTTTTAGCACTGGGGCTAACCACACCGATGATCACTCCCAAGTCAGAATAAGAATATTTTTTCTGGTCTTCCCATTCTGCCAACATTGTATGAATGTAGCATTAGCATATTAGGGTTGTTGTTATGAGCATGTTCTCAGACTGACATCATCTCAAAGCACAGCTAATTTATATGTGCAAAGAAACAAATAAATTGTCATCAGATATATTACTCTGGATTAGATGTCCACAGATGCAGCAGTGCAGCTAAACTCACAGTTATTTTATTGCCACATGTTCACCATCATACTTTGCATGTCACATATAAAACAAAGATCACAGTGAAGGGTGCATTTGTTATCTTTATGAAGGGAATTTTCTTCCAACCCACATGCCACAGGGGACTTCACTTTACTCAGGAAAAATAACAAGGCTGCTATGGGAACGCTCAGGGCACAGTTGGATCTTTTCAAATAAAGCTTAATAAATATCATTCTGACATATTTAGAGGTAATGTGGGTTTTGGCTAAAAGTTATTTGCTCCATTTAAAAGCCCTTGCTGAGAGAATGCAGTTCATGTCTTACTGTAACAGACTTTCTCAGTGATTTCACTCAGCTCCAGATGTGGGTGTTCTTTTCATGTTTTCTGGCCCAGGTGCAAAGGTTTATCATAAAGACATTTAAAGATAAAAAAAAAACAAAAACAACCTAATACCTACAGTACCACTGCATGAACCCCTTCAAATGTTGATACTTCACTTTCCATGAAGCTGCAGCTGCGGTTTGGAGCAGATACTGACACTGCTTTGCATTAACACAGGTCTGCCTTAAGGGTTCAACAGTTTGAGCAAACAGAGCAAAAGAAACGGAAAAACCAGTAACACAAGACTGAATTTGTATGACGAGAAAAGTTGTTGTTGAAATTGTAGAACTGTGGATGTGGTTAAAGTTGTAAAGTGATATAAAAGTCTCGTCAACATGATACACTTTAGTGCCCTATGAAAGTTGCACTTAAACAGTGCGTCATCAAACATCATTTTTTAAATCAAAGTGCTGGAATATGTATTTAATTGTCACATCTTATTACTTAATTAATCCCTGTATTTTTTTGAATATTATTTTTGGTGCATTTAACGGCATATAAATGTATTTTTGATTTTGGCAGTTTCAGTCCTCCACGCAGGAAAGGTTGATGTCAGGGTTTCAGGTGAATTGCAGGAGTATCCAGTGCTGCATCTCTCTCATACCACTCACCCCTCAGGTCACTCACCTCTGGAGGTTGTTGTGGTCAATGTTAAAGGGGGGGTTGGGATCTGGATTCTTATCATCTGTAGGCTCAAATTGTCAGTTGCACCTCTAGATTATGTTTGACCCTCCCACTCTCCCGCTCTATCTCCCCACCCTGAGGGCACAAGGCATCATCTAGTTACTACCTCCCTCTACTGGAGATAGATGGTAATAACAGCACATACGCTGGAGCTTTCACTGGGATTTCTAGATGCTTTAACATAACCTTAAACATCAACCACACAAACCAGCACCAAACCACCAAGTATTTTAAGTCTTAATAATTGTTTGCAGTCTGTTGGCCAATCAGGTGGCAGTTGAGAGGTGAAATCACGGCCCTCTGCTGGCAGTCTTTCAGATTGCATTTGCAACAGTAGGACACCTTGAATGTACTCAAAGAATATTCATACGTATTCAACAAATAAATTTGGTTTTATTATCAGTGTGTCTGCATATAATATGTTAGCTGTTTGCAGTGACTGTTCAAGGACTGAACTTCCCATACAGAAATGTAACATGAGATTTTTGTACCTATGTGATACAAGTGATGTTGCTCTATATGTCACCTATAAGGTAATATATAATTAGAGTTTATAACATATATGAAACACTCATAGTTAAATTTTTTTATGTACATATTTAAAATGTCTATATGATGAATTTTCATATGGTATAACATGTTGCGACTATAAATATTTATGATATATATTTAATTTAACTTTATTACAACAACATAGATATAAAAATTCTATATGATTATATTTGTTTTTCAAATGAATTTGTCATACATTTTTAACATGTCTATTTTCTCATTCTGGGAAAGTGGTCTCAGTTATTTTTACTTACTCTATAGTAAAATATACTCTATATAATATTAACATATATTAACAAGCTTTGAGATGGATATATATTTATGTAACATTCAGGCTACTATAGATGTAAGAATACCGTCATAAACATACATATTTATATGGGCTAGACATATATATCAATACATGAAACTGCTCCAATTTCTAATAGGTCTGAGATTAATTTTAAGTATAAATGAAATGGAATATATGTACATATATTTCATATATGGAAATGTATATCACATTGGCATATGAGCCTACACAAAACATTATGATAAACTTTTAAAACAAAGTACAAAATGAAACTAATGTTTCCCAACCTCTCTGTCTGGTTGAGGCTCCTTTTCCTGCCTCACATTTCCCATTTTAACTTCTCAGATGGTTCAATTTAAAGATACAAAGAGGTAAGTGTGTCCAATATGTCATAACAAAAGCTAAGATTTTAGAAAAGCCTAAATACAGATGAATGAATACAGATTTGTGACTCAGAGCATAGTTATTTCTTTCTTCTTTCCTCATTAATTATCTCCTGATGCCTCACATTAATCTCAGGAGCCTGGAGGTGATCAGAGGAGTCAGGTGGTGACGACTGGACTGAACTGTATGTAAAGTTGCTCAACATAATGCTGGATACACATTAATGCACCAGTATTAACAATCTTAAAATGTCATGTATAATAATATACCCGCAAAAGAGGCAATTTTTCTGCAGGATGAGTACATTTAGTTTGATATTTGAAGAAAATTAAGTTAATTATACTTTATACTGTGCTTTTATTTGTGATGAAGTATTTTTACATTATTGTATCAGTACTTTATAAAAAGGTATTTCTTCCACCACCGGTTGTTTGTGTGTATATGACCTTTCTTATATCTGGACAGGGCTTTTCTTTTTCTACTCTCGTGTTATTTATGCTGATGTTATTTAACAACATATTGTGTTTCCAAATATCTAAAATGAGTACCATTATTCTTGTCTGCACTGTCTATACTGCATCTCATATCCTTGTGGCCGAAAATGTACAATGCAATTTTTTATTTGGCCTTTTCTGTGACTTGTTGTGTTACTTCTGTTTGCTTGTGTAATATGTCATAGATAGTTGTTTTTTTTCACATTATAAATCATTTATTGAAATATAAATCATCTGAATGTACATGATGTAAAATAATGAAACATGGTATTAAATCATCATATTGGGTGTGATTACCTATAATTACAGATACTGTACCGTCAACAAAACATCACTCGTCTATGGCACAAACATTCACATCCACGCTGCTTCAAATGTCTAAAGCCACGAGCATGACTTCACTCCTTTTTTTTTTTTTTGTTTTTGTTGTTTTTGTTTTTGTTTCTTGGTTCACTCGTCTGCAACATCCAAAAACAAAATGAAAAAAGGAAAAGTGCAACAACTGATTGCAGATTACATCACAGTCAACAGACAGAGGCAGTGGCATTGCTGGTACAGTAGCTAGAAGAGACGGAGGATTACAAAGAGTCTACACATAACTGATGTATGACATCAGATCAACATGAATCTCTGGTTCATCTAATGTCTCAGTATAACTAGAACCTGCTAACAGACTTCAGGACAATAGATAAAATATGAGACTGGAGGACATGACCTGCTCGTAAAACTTCTGCTTATTTTTTGGGACCACACTGTTTTTTCTTGTATCCCTTTTATTTCATAACTGCACAGGAGAAAATATAAATATTTCTCATACAACTTTCAAAGCCACAAACATTGTCAGAAACTCTTAACGCTGTTTGGAAAATCCTTTGTTTGTAAGATATTCATCAAAAGCATTGGTGTCACCGGGGCACATAAGGGTGCAGAGGCTTAATATGTGCTAATATAAAATACTTGAGTGTTATCCCAATAATTCTCTTTTATAAAAAAAAACTCTGGAGCTATTTACAAGTACAATCATACTTCACTGTGTTTATCCAAGCCCATATGACAAATGCAACTGAGGTCTCGTCAGGCATGAGATTTGAGAACATTAGGTTGGATTTGGGCAAAAGGGTAAACAACCACTAAGGTACACACAACTCAGAAGCTCTATTCTCATAACCATTCAAACAGCTATGGTCATTATCTACGCGGTATTCACAAATAATACATGTTTACATAATGATGAAGTAAAAAAATAAATTTGAAATACTGCAAGTATTTAACCACTGAAAACATTATATGGTCATACACAAAGAAAATGCACATAGTCCAGATTTTTGTGCTCTTAAATCCAAGTATTGCTACTGATTGTGCCAGCATCAGGTGCTTTTCTCGCAGCAGGTGAGTGTGGGGTGAGTTTACCTGCTGATGCAGTTGCTAGTATTGGACTCATCTAGTTTAAATAGTGCATCTGTAGTGGTTAAATATATGTCATATGTATGAATATGAATATCCTGTGGTGTTTGTTGGTTTAGAGTTGTTGATTGACGTGCTTGATTTGTCCCTTCTTGCTTATGTTGCTGTTAGACGAATGCCCGGTAGAATAAAGCCCTGCAAATTCAAAAGACAATCTTTCTCTCTCTTTTATCTTGATACATCCAGCTCATAGGCTTTAGCGGCTGTAGGTCTTGAAGTCCTCGATTTCACGGTTTCATCAATGCTCACTCACTCCTCCAGCCCAGCAGGGGGCACTGTCCAGGGAGAAGTAAAGGGCGTACCATAATATCACCACAGACTCATCCAGACAGTGAAGTGGTTTAGGTTCTGTCCTCTGAAAGGGCGACTGGGGAGGCAAAATGGCGGTGGGATTTACAGGGTAGACAGCAGAGTCTTTGGCTGATGTACAAGTCTTTCTGTAGTTCCTCATGTCCTTACACCCCTTTTCCTCGCTGCTCCCGCTCTACAGGCAGGGCAGTTGTCACAGAAAGCTGTCCTCTACCAGGTCGCTACAGTCCAGACACATCTCGTCTAGCAGCGTGATGTCCTCCAAGGTCTCGCCCTCGCGCTTAGCAAACGTGGAGCTGCTAGAGCCTGTCTCGATAGCGCTCTCCTCTGATGTCTGGGAGCTGCGGAGGGCATGGATAACACAGGTTAATGCCATCTCAG
The DNA here is from genome assembly GCF_046630095.1 of Trachinotus anak. NCBI lineage: Eukaryota > Metazoa > Chordata > Actinopteri > Carangiformes > Carangidae > Trachinotus > Trachinotus anak. Next base: position 3,108,939 of record NW_027273861.1, on the reverse strand, counting down.
GTGCAATGTAGACAGTGAAACGTAGTAGAAGTTAAGGGTCCCACGTTATTTTTTTGATTATAAAGCGGATCTAGGTTCTATATTAATATTGTAAACGTATCAAAGCCTCAGTCCACAGAGAAATGCACACAGCCTTTATTCAGAAACTGAGTCTTAAAACCAGCCATCAGGACTTCTGGAACTTTGTGATGTCACAACAAAACAGTCACTGCTCTCAGCCACGCCCCAAGCCCCGCCCACCTGGACCCACCATCCAACCTTGCAGGATTTGGTTTCTCTGAGTGTTTTCCTGCTATATTTTTATTGGATCACTCAGAAAACAAACCAATCAGAAGAGAGGCTTAGATCCTCTCTTCTGATTGGCTGACTGACCTGTTGTTGATAGAGCTCCAGAGAGAAGCCTGAGAGAGGAGATGTAAAACTACACTGAAATGGTTTTTGGTTCTTAAAACCACAAATATATCTTCTGATGGAGATCAGCACTTCAGATAAAACACAGGAGAAGAGTAAAATATGGGACCTGTAACTGTTTGCTCCATTTACCTGTGTCTGTTCCTCTTTCCATATTCATCGTCAGATATAGGGTCCAGGTCGGGGAGGGGAATAATGTAGCCGCTGTCGGAGCTCAGTCGCTGCTCATCGAAGCCGCTCTCTCTGTCCTTCAGCTTGCCCTGGTTCTTGTAGGTGATGCCAATGTAGGCGTCGTTTTCCATGCACACCCGAGTCACGGCGGGGTGGTCGCTCTTCAGGAAGTCATGGTTTACCTTCTCATAATGCTGCACAAGACAGACAGTCATTAGATTTAATTGCTGTTAAAGAGCGGAAAGAGAAAAAGACGACACATTTATCTTGCAGCACAGAAGCGATGGTGATGTCAATACAGTGTGCGAGTGTAATAAAGCTCCACACAGCCACAGGAGAAGTGTGGTTTAAGTGTGATCACTAGTTGCGTTGCCAGCTGGATGGTGCAGACCAAACTGTAAAATCACATGTCCCATCCAGGCCAGAGGTGCTAAAACAAGAGCGGGTTCCTCCTCTGCCCCCGGCCATTAAAGCTCTGTGAGGGAGGCAGAGGTACAGCTGTTTTGATGTGCCATGTGTGGCGTGGAGTTTAATGAGGTAATTAAGGTTGGGTGGTGGTGTCGAGAACTGGAGCTGCATCATTACCCAGACTCAGGCCAGCCACGCTGACATCCAGCTGCTACATTTGCACTGTAATCACATGTAGGTTTGTGTTTTACAGAAGCACAGGCAGCCTACAAAAACACTCCTAATGCACTCTCAGAGGAAGAAGAAGTAGTTTTAAAGGTCCCATATTGTATAAAGGTAGATGTCCATGTGTTTTTTGATTATAAAGCAGGTCTAGGTTCCATATTAATACTGTGAAGTATCAATGCCTCAGTCCACAGAGAAATGCCCACAGCCTGTATTCAAACACTGAGCCTTAAAACCAGCCGTCAGGACTTCTGGAACTTTATGATGTCACAACAAAACAGTCACCCAACAGGACCCACCATCCAACCTTGCAGGATTTGGTTTCTCTGAGTGTTTACCTGAAATCTGCTATATTTTTATTGGATCACTCATAAAACAGTCAGCCAATCAGTTGAGAGGCTCAGTTGGTTTTTGGTTCTTAAAACCACAAATATATCTTCTCGTAGATATCAACACTTCAAATACAACACAAGAGAAGTGTAAAATATGGGACCTTTAAAGTTTAGGAGTGCATTTAAATTATTCTCTACTTCTACTGGCAACACGATATAAAAACAAAAGCATGAGAGAGGACATTTCCTGAAAAAGTCTCTCACCAGCCAGAAGATGCCAAAATAAAGAGAGGAACAGGATGTGCAGGTCCAACCATGAGGTCAAGAATGAGAGGCAGTAAATTAGAGAGCAGGTGTTAAGAATCCAAAGCAGGCTGAGGATGTGAGCAGTCACAAGGAGACTCACCCTCTTGTAGGTGGAGGGCAGCAAAGAAGCTACAGTTTCGCTGAGACCCAGGAAAGACGGCCTCTTCTCCGGCTCGCTGTTCCAGCACTTCATCATCATCTCGTATCTGAAAATGCAAAAACAACTGACGTTATCAACCTGTCCCACACCTTGTAATTTTGCCATGACTTATGTCAGCCACTGCATGTCACCACTCAGAAACTGCTCTGAGTTTACAGCCCAGGGCATTCCTCAGTCATCACACACAGCAGCAGCAGCACAGTCGTCATGTGAGCGATCACGTACACGTCATGAGGTGCGTGCTCTGGTTTGGACATCCTGTATCCGCTCTTGATCTTGTTGTAGAAGCTGGAATCCACGACCATGCCTGGGTATGGGGTGCCACCTTCAGAACAAAAACAAGGGCTGATGAGTTTACCGAGCACCAGCACCAGCCTCCGGTCTGTCTTTATCAGACGTGTGTCGGCGCTCACCTAAGGAGAATATCTCCCAGAGGAGGATGCCGTAGGACCAGACGTCACTGAGAGTAGTGTACAGGTTGTCAAAAATACTCTCTGGTGCCATCCACTTCACTGGCAGGAAGGTCTGCATGATGACAGAGAGGAAAGGTTTGATCAATCCTGCCGAAACCAGTGTGGAGAAGCATAATGTAAACTGTACTTCAGGTACAAAGTGATGCATGAGCAGAAACTTACACTTCCTTTTGAGACATAGTTGTTGTCGTGCATGATGTCTCTGGCCAGTCCGAAGTCACAGATCTTCACTATCTTGCCCTGAGAGAGGAGGACATTCCTGGCTGCGAGGTCCCGATGCACACACTGCACAAAAAAGAGACACACACTGCATCATGCACAACTGTTCCAACCATTTCCCAAACCCGCACGTTCTGCTCCCACAGCTACTGACTGCATCTATTTCTGTGCATATTTCATTTCAGCTGAGTTCATTTTTAATGCCACTTCATACAGCTTTATAAAGCGTGGTCTTTGTGTAAACATGCCAGTTGGAGGGATGGATGTGACCACTGGATATTTAGGGATAATAACTATGAAGCTGAATGAGTAGCTTCTGGCTGCAGAGTGAGCCTGCCTGCTAATTCTAGCCCTGGCTGTGCTGCTACTATATTCAGCCCGTGGCCTCTCTCCTGAGTGGGCTCAGCTGCCTTCACAGGGCTGCTTATCACACAACCGCTGGGACACAGTTCATCAGTGCGGTGGGAGGCAGGGGAATGTGAGGCCGCAGAGAAACTATGTGGGATTCAAACCCCAGCAGTGCAAATAACTCCCTGAAAAATAAATAAATAAATGAAGATGTGATTTTCATTCATTCAGTCTTACATTTTTGGAGGCCAGGAACTCCATGCCTTTGGCCACCTGGTAGGTGAAGCTGAGTAGGTCGGTGGTGGTGAGGCCCTCGTTTGTGTCGTCCGACAGCAGGTTGTCCACCTCGCCCTCTGTTTTAGAAAACACAGAGAAAACACCAGGAGGCGGTGCATGAGTATATGTTCATCATGGATTGTAAATATATATATATATATAGCACTGGCTGCTCAAACCTGGCAAACCTTTACTAATGGCAGAGAGAAACTGGGCATTATTATGCGTGTGCTACAATTATCCTCTCCATGTAATTGCAGGGCTGTACCAGCCCTAAATTCTGACAAGGGTGTACCCTTCTACCAACACTGACTCCAACACTCAAAGCACTGAAGCCAAGTGAGTGCACGCCAGTAACTCAGGGAGGAGAGAAAGAAGTGCAGCGTGTACCGCTTGAGGCTTTCTGCAGGGCCGGGTGGTCGTAGTTGGACCTCTGGATGTCTGAGTACTTGGAGGCGCTGCTCATCTCCAGCATGGGCACATACTGAGTGCTGTCAGCCTGCTTCATGTCCATGTAGTCTCCTTTGGTCTCGAAGGACAGGATGACGTAACTGCTCAAAAACACAAAAGAGGGGTGGCGTTAGTGATGAGGCGAGGACAGGTCTTGGGAATATTGAGCGATAGATACACCTGTGGTCATAACACATTATGTTACACATCTTATTCAGCGCTTTATTGTGTGTATATGTCATTGTGTGTGTGTGCGTGTGTGTGTGTTTGTGTGTCCTTAAACCCTCTCACTGCCTCTGGCTGAGGTTAGAGGAAGATGTGGTTGAGGCAAACACAGTAGCCAGGATGAAATCATGTTATGGTCATTTTGAGGTGTGGTCACTGTGAATCATCCATCAACACAGATGAGAGGGTGGGGTGGAGAGACGGGTGAGGGGGGGTGGGGGTGGGGGGTGTAACTTGAAAGCTGAGACCACTTCAGACTGGAATTTGATTAGGTGAAGACATCAGACAACCTCCTAGACCACGGAGAAAATGGCGATTGAGTTACTGATTAGGGGCAGTGGAGATGGTGTGTGTGTGTGTGTTGTATCGATGGCTGTAGACAAAGAGAGCTGTGTCGATGTGAAAGGTGCGTTTCAACGTGTCTTGAATTATAAGGGCAATTCAGGATAAAATTGGAGCGTTTCAAATGGAGCTGCACGTAGGGCAGGCTGAGAAACATAAACGCTGTACCTCCTGCTGCTCTCATCCGCAGGGTTGATTCCAAAGATATCCAGCTCCTTTTTGCTCTTCTCTGGGGTCAGGCTCAGGAAGTTCTCCCTGTTCTTGTGCAGGTAGTTGACCAGGTCCCCGTAGAAGCAGTACTCTGTGATAATGTAGATAGGGCCTGGGAACAACACGACAGAGGAGTGCATCGGCGTCAGTCTGCAGGCTAATCTTATCAGAGGCTCATAAAGGCTGAAAGCACAGTCAAGAGGGCAAGCCTCCACTTTCCCATAAAAAGGCTATTAAAATACCACACCCACCAAGAGCTGAGACAGGTCTGTCAGTCTTTTTGGCTGGTGGAGCTGTAAAAGTCTACAACTAACAAGTCCGAGTGTGTGTGTGTGTGTGTGTGTGTGTGTGTGGGTGGGTTTTTGGCTGCATGAGTGTGGGCGCTGTTGTACATGTCTTTGTATTTAGTGGTGACTAAAATTTAAGCGAAAAGCAACAGTGGTTAAACTAAGCTGTCATTACACAGTATTTGTTTACCTCCGAATGAGTGTGTGTCTTTTTGTGCAGCGCTTCGGCTGTGTGACATTCACCTGACTTGGTGCACGCTCCCAGGAGGTTGACGATGTTCAGGTGAGGTCCAAGATGAGTCATAATCTTCAGTTCAGACATCAGAGCTTGTTTCTCACTGGAGCGTGCTGTGGCTGAAAGGAGGTACAGCAAGCGTGACTATCACCAGCCAACCAGCTGTGCATTCAGCCATCAACACCTCCTTCATCTGAATCCTACAGGAAATCTCTTTATGTTGTTGTAAATAAACTTTGCGTTACACAAGGTTGTGCATTACAGACTGAGCGTACTGATGAACTGGCCAAATAGCAAACATCCACACGTCACTGTTTTTAGAAAATCTGCACGCACCTGTCCCTCTCACCTCATGCACCATCTCTCCCTCTGTGCCTCCTTGAGGGAGGCGTGGCCTATATGAGTTGCAGTAATAACAATGCCCTGTTCAGACCTGATGTTAACATCCGTCTCAGGTGATCCAATCACAAGTGGTTCAGCTTTACGTTCAGGTGTGAACGCACCCAGGACACATTGAGGACGCATCTGAGATGTGATCACTCAGACCACATTCAGAGGTGGTCTGGACCACATGTAACCAAGACCACATTCTTTTATATGTGTGAATGTGAATGTGCCCTGGGCCACACTGAAGGACCACCTCCTATACTGACGTCCTCTGCCACAGTCTCAGTCTCTCTCTCTTTCTCTCTCTCTCTCTCTCTCTCACACACAGACGGGTCTGTTCTCAATGTTGTCTGTTAGACTGATAGAGACAACTCCACATACCTGTTTATTTGCATATGAAGCAGGGAGGTGAGATCTGATCGCACGTGGTCACTGGAGACACATTTTAAATCAGGTGTGATCTAGAGCTGACCACTTGTGATCGGATCACTGAGGACACATGTTAATACCAGGTCTGAGCAGGGCCGTCTCCTAACCAGCTTCACTGGTTTAAAGAAAGATGTCTGATGAATGGCAGCAACAGAACAGAACTCACGTTTCAGCATCTTCACTGCCACCTTCATGACGGGCTGGGAGCGGCTGAGCCCGTAGGCAGTACCCTCTACAACCTTCCCAAAGGCTCCAGAGCCCAGGATACGACCTGAGGAGGACAAGAAGTCAGAGGATCAGGTAACAAGGAAGAAAAACAAAGAACCTGCAAACACACACGTGCACTTCAGACGCCTGTGTGCTGTCATCTGGGACTCCCTCAGTGACTGAATGTCCCCTTGATCACTGAATCAATCCAATCCCCGGCCAGCAAACCCCAGATTGGTTTATCACAGCCTCACTTCAGAGACAGAGTGAGATATCCCTGCAGGGGAGGCTGCAGAGTCGCCAGCACCAGGCTGCAGCATCAGCACAGTGAAAATGACAGTCAGCTCACCCAGCACGAGTCTGTCACGGGGGAACTCCCATCTGGAGTCATAGGGAAGCTGCATGGGATCCACATAGATGTACTCGTGGCCGTCTGGGCTCACAGACTCGATGACCCTCCAGCGGATCTCATATCGAGGTTTCTGAAAGACAGAGGCCACACGAAGAGCAGATTAATTAACCTTTGTCCAGTCAAAGCTGGATGCTGGTCTCATATTTGGCTTTCTAGATCATAATCAGCTGTTTTTAAAGGCCATTTGTAAAAATCAACCTTCAGATGTAGTTTTATTCATTTGCTTAAATTTGCAGCTTTTGTTACTTAAATCAAACTGGAAGTAAATGGTCAAACCACACAGAGAAGTTAGTGAAAATGTTCAAATGTTAAAATACACTGCAGCTGGTGTCACATGTTAGCACCAATGTCTCACAGTGAAATCATCATGTTGTGTTTTTTACACAGGTTTTTACAACATTAATGGCTGAAAGAGAAGGAATGAGTGAGTGAAGGGGTGAGCGGGTGAGAGGGCGGCAGCAGTACCTGTTTCCAGATAACAACCAAGACAATGAGTGAGATGATGACAATGACCAGCAGCACCAGCACAGCAGCAGCTACAGTCAGCTCAGGGTGAGGGCCTGTTCAGGAGGAGAGCCGGTGGTCACACACGTTAGATGGAAGCAACCCAATGAAATGCTTACAATGAAATGTGTTCCTGGTGTTGCATAAGATAAAATCCAGTTAAATCTGTAGGGGGTCCAGATTACTGGGCCCAAAAGGTATGGTGGGAGGATAAAGTGGAGGTGGGGGGTGGGGCAGGAGGCCAGGCAGGAGGGGGAGTAGGTGTAGGGGTAGCGGCTGTAAAGCTCATCTGGAAGGACCAAATGGCCTCAAGCTTCCCTGAGTTCACTGTCAGAATAAGAGTCCCCCTCCTCAGCTGTCTCACCGCACACTCATCATCAGACAGCTGCTGCCACGCTGACAGGGCTAACCACTAACCCTGCCCCCAACACATACACACACACACACACACACACACACACACACACTCACAAAGTCTGTCGCACTCTGAGTGTCACACACAGAGGGAAACAAAGTGGAAACAACATCAAATGTCGATTCAAAGCTGGGTAAAAAAAGGAAAGTTACTTCAGAGCAAGTGTGTGTGTGTGTGTGTGTGTGTGTGTGTGTGTGTGTGTGTGTGTGTTCTTACCATTAGACACCAGTTTAACCTCCCTGCTGACGGCAGCCATTTCATTCCTGGCGAGGCAGCGGACCGCCAGCGTGTTTTCCAGGTGACCAAACATGACCTGGCTCTCCAGGTTGTTTTCCTCGTCCATGTGGGAGTCCACTGTGATCTCCGTGGAGTTAGTGAGGAGGGGGGACCAGGAGGACGAGTCGTTGGCACAACTGGAAGGAGACGTACAATCAACCAAAGTGCGTAGAGACTACATGTATGCAGATGAGCGCCGCGCTGAGGAAGGCTGGACTCACTGTTTGATGTTCTTGCAGATGAACCACTCCACCACGGGAGTGGGCTGCCCTCTGGTAATGCACACAACAGACTGGCCCGTGGCTGAGCCATGGTGGATGTCCATCAGCTCCACAATGACTGCAGGCACTGCAACACAGTGGGACAGAAGGGGTAAGCACAACAAAGGTGCAAGGTATGAAAAGGTGCACACTTCCTGTCTCCTGAGTGGGCGGTGCAGAATGACACGAGCTGGCTCAGTCAGGCCTGTGCAGCTGATAGGAAACGTGACAGTAGCTGATATTAATATAATCTAACCTTATCCAGACTCACCTGCCTGTATCCTCTGGGAAAAAAAATACATTTTTCCATTTTTCCTCTTATTTCAGCCTGTTGCTGCACAAAGCTTGGACACACTAGATACGGTACAATTGTGTGCCTGATTTTGCTGCTTGTTTCTATCTGCTAGCTTAAAATGTGATCAACCCATATCAATCTAATAATACTCAGTGTTTTCTCTCCAAAATAATAGTATTATTATTATTTAAGTTTTAACTTTTAATTCATGGTTTCATGTATAAGTCGCCACAAACATCTGTTTATCCTTTTGCAAAGCGAAACCTGCAGCAGTGAAGCCAGAGCCACAGAGAAGAGTGAAGTTACCAGATCAGTGTGTTGCTGAGACAGAGACAGGTCTGAATAAAGTTAATTTTCTCCTCATCTGTTGGTCTGAAAAATGATATTTTAGTGTCAGAATGTTCTGAAGATCTGTGGCTTGTGAAAAATAAATCCAATATTTATTTTGGTGACTAGAGGGAGAAAGAATCGGTCATAATCTGTGATCACATTCACTTCTTCCACTGGAATAAACAGACTCAGACCTGCTGCTGGTCTCCTAAAGGGGGCGGGAGGTGGAGAGACCCACGTCACAGAGGAAATGATTCTCTGTCTCCTTCCTCAACTGTCTCTGGCAAAGCAAAGTGTGTGTAAATAAATGTGAAAATCTGGGTCTAAAAGGTAATGAAGGGCTTGGGGGGGATTCCTCTTTCTGACCTTTGACCTCCAGGATCAAGCTAACGTCCTGACTTTGGCCTCCGTTCTCCACTCGCATGGTGTAGTTCCCGCTGTCCTCCTCTTTGGCCCGGATCAGGGTGAGAACACTCATGTAGCTGCACAGAACAATGGGAGCAGAAAGTGAAATAACCACAGAGTCTCAGAGGTTCACACTGCACTGAACCCTAATGACAGGCCCACCACTGAGTGGGAATGTTAATCCCAGCTTGTCATTATCTCTGCTGTCATTAGTGGACCGCAAACGAGGGTCTCACCTGGTCTCACTGAGCTGCCGGAGGCTGGTGGAGATCTCCGCGGTCACATCGCTGAGCGGGAATCCATCTTTGAGCCACGTGACGAGAGCCGTGGGGAAGGAACTGATTTCGGCCCTGAACTCACGGACCTCATCCAGCTCTGCTGATTCGTACTCTCTGAACTGAGGCTGGATGGACATGAAGTCACTTTCTGTTAGAAAAGAAGAAAAGTCCGACAGTCAGTCAGAGATCACTGCTCAGAATTTATGAAATACTGTTTATTGTAAGGACAGAAAATCCAACTTTCATACCAAAAACTGTAATAGCAAGATGCTTTGTCTGGTTCTCGTAGCTCATGACATCGGTGATGGAGCAGGAGTAGATGCCGCTGTCTTTGGTTGAAGCCTGCGGGATCGTCAGGGTGTAGAGGATTTCCTGATCCCTCTTGTTCTCATGCACTGTTTTGATGGCGCGATTAGCCTGTGAAACAACAGGTACTTTGAGTTTCTAACCACCTGACTCCCAGACACAGCAAACGACTGTTACTTCTGGGAGACTGACACCAGAGATGTCTGAATGGTCTTCGTGCTGTCGCGGGTGACTCGTGCCCTCACCAGTTTGCCAGGGTATTTCCAGCGGTCTTCCAGAATCTCAGATCCCCGAGCCAGACAGGTGACAGTGATGGTGTCTCCCACCAGCAGAGCAGTCCGCTTGGCCGTCAGCTCGACATGCAACCCAGCACCACCTGAGGTACGACAGTGGACAAGGTTAAAATGTCTGTCAGGGTAGAAAACAGATTTAACGGGGAACGGAGATTTTCACATTCACACACCTGTCCAGCCGTGGACGATGTACTCCTCGCTATAGTGCTCCTCTCCATTTATGAGGGCCTTACAAATGTAGGTTCCGGCAGTGAAGATCCCCACAGCACCCCTCTTGCTGTCATAAACACTGGGCACAGGCTGCTGGGTGTCAACATTAATGAGGATCACGTTAGCGCTGGGATCAGACACTCGACAGTGGATCTCCATCTCCTCGTGGCCGGACAGGACGTGGTTACCAAACGGCACCGGCGATGGCACAAAGGGAGCATCTGGATCTGGGTTGGAGACAAATGAGTTTCTCAGACCATCTGATGAACAGAAGTAATAAAAACACACAAGCACAAAGCTGCTGTGCACCACATACCTGGCACATAGATGTAGATCCTGCTGTCCTCTGTCTCCTCAGTGGTGTTCCTGCTGTATAAGCACTTGTAGTACCCAGTGTGCATTGCAGTGGCACTATCCACAGTGATGGTGGTGACAAACAGGCCGCTGTTGTCCTCCCGCGTTTGCTCGGGCACGTAGAGCGGGGTGTCCCAGGCCAGTTTTGCCTCTCCACGGCAGGTCAAGGTGAAAGGAGCGTGGAGGGACACCACCAACTCATCCATCTGTGGCAGCAGCACAGGGGCCGAGGACGGAGGGAACATCACCGCAGTGGGGGCTGAAAGAAACACATGTGCAGCACTCAGTCATCTATCTATCTATCTATCTATCTATCTATCTATCTATCTATCTATCTATCTATCTTACCTTTCACTTTGATGGTAAAGGAGAACTGAGCAGTGTGGGAGCCAGTGGAAGCTGTGATGGTATAATTCCCGTTGTCTTTCTCCAGAGGCTGCCGTAATGTCAGAATGCTCTGATACCTGTTTACAAAAAATTTGCAAATATTTTTGTTATTTACATGAATATTTTTTTTCTTTTATGGGAAACACTCTTCTTCACCCTGTTGGCGAGAGTTAGATGAGAAGATTGATACCACTCTCATGTCTGTACACTTCATATGAAGCTAAAGCTAGCAGCCAGGTGACACTGATCTTATTCATTGATCTCTTTACAATCATTATTCTCACCGATTGCCTTCAGCGTGGCTCGTTTTGGTGTGGATGTAGTAGTTCTCGGGCATGGCTTTGCCGTCTTTCAGCCAAATCACTTTAGGGGCCGGGTAGGCATCGATGAGAATAGTGAACTCAGTCTCCTCCAAAAGGCTGACAAACTCCGTGGTGAGAATCCCACTGTGGTCCAGCATCACGAAGGAATTCTCCTCTGAAGGAAGAGACAGTAAAAGAAAACAATGAGCTGTTGATTGTGGATGAAAATGGGTAAAGGAATGGATTCAGAGGGACAGTAGAGAGTGACGCAGAAGGGCCTGACGCAAACATCTGTTGAAGCCATCCCATAAAACACAGTAGCTGATGTTGAAAGCAGAGGTGAAGCTTTATAGCCGGACGGTAGAAAATGACTTCCACACACTACTGAGAGCACACATCTGAAATCACAACTAATTTACCAGAATGATGATGAGAATATTAAATGTGGATGAAGTGACTGTGAGTGAGTGGTGTGAGCACTTTCACATTAGTACAGCTCTGCTGAAAACTCATTAAAGGTGTCCAGGGGAAGACTCACCGAAGACAGTGACAGCCACGCTGCCGACTCTGACCTCTCCGCTCAGTTCGGATGTGATGGAGCACTCGTAGGTGCCGCTGTCCTGAGAGGTGGCTTGTGGGATAACGAGGGTGTAGATGACCTGGTCAGGAAGCGTCTGTTTCGTCTGAACCGCGTCCACAGCCTATGAGAACAGAGGAACAGTACAGCTTTAAGGTCTTACTCACCGGAATATAGAAAACAGGGTTGGTAAGAGGATATTTGGACTTTTTAACTCTTAGTGTTTTACCGTTTTACAGGTACGTCTTTAATGTATCAGAGTCATTGTGTCGTGCAGCTGAAGGCAAATGGTTAAAACACTTGTGAGGCCACAGCAGATAAATCAGGATCACAGAGCTCTTTAAAAGCCTGTAATTGCAGCTGAGACCAAAACCAGGAGTCAAGAGTCCTGCGTTCCTGCCCTCACTGTCTCTGGAAAAGGGTTTAGAGGAATTCCATGAAAAAAAAACAGACAACATGCCGTATAGATTAAGAATCTGAAAATAAGTATAAACAAACATAAACTGCGCTTGAACCTCTTTGAGATTCTTGCTGTTAACACTTCAAAAGCATTAAAGGTTTTCTGGCTGTTATGTGCAGACAGCATCTGTCCTACACGTCTCAAGGTCACTGGGGTCAGAGGATTTACTATCCTTTTGAACTGCCTCCTTCCCTCCAGCCATCAGGGCTGAACTTTAACTTCTACACCAGGGTCTCTGGCATGGAGGTAAACTGCAGTAGGAGCAGCTTGGCCAACCGTCCTCATAATGAAGACGTAAAGTTCAGTTACTGCTTTCCTAACACATACTTTGTAACCACTGAGGGCCTTTTTCAGAACTATATTCCACTTGCCACTGCTCGGTTTGGATCCAAAACCATTATTCACTAATTTAAGGCTTAGTGCTGCTGGGTAGGAAATGACATGAAAACATGACAAGGGGTTGAAGGAAATGGTGCGAGACAGACAGGACGGGCAGACGAAGCCGTAGAGGAGAATAAATTGAAATTCTAAAAACACAGAGAGGAAAAAGGGAGGAGGCGTTCTTGCCTGTTTTTTAGGATGGAGCCACTGCTGCTGAAAGCCCGGCCCGGGGGGACCGATGCAGATGATGTCGAGAGGTTGCCCGGCTCTCACATTTTCGTCACTGGCTTTTACTTCCACATCAAAATCCTCCAGCTCCGCGGGGGCTGCAGAGGGACCACCAGAGAGCAGATATCAGCACCGTCACCCCACAGGTCCCAAGATAGTGACAACTTGATTACCATGAGTTCATTTATCATCGAGTGGTGGCTCAGTAGGTCATCATTACTCACTCACACACACACACACATAGAATGAAAACAGGCGTGTTAAGTAATCTCCCCTTGTGATAATGACATAACGTCATGGCTGTCATGCAGTGACATCACCCTGCAGCCTTCTCATGGTAAACACACTTGGGGAGTGTTTTAAGCTGTGCAGTTTTTGAACCATTACCCTATCACCTTAACACTTTCAGAAAGAAATACACAACAGAAACTTGACTCTTATTGATCATTTCATAGAGACAAAACATGCAGCGAAGATGTTTGTCTCGACTTACCCTCGATTTTCACAGTATAAATCACACTTCTGACTGTCTGGCCCTTCACGGTGGTTTCACACTGGTACTGCCCAGGAGAGAGCTTGCTGAAGAAGCCCATCTTGTTGTCGTAGTAGGCAGGCATCATCTCTCCACTGGGGACGCTCCTCAGGACGACGTCTGAGTACGGGTCTGACACACGGCAAGAGATGGGGACTCCGATCGGGTCCATGGGGACTACCAGGTTTTCCAGGGTCTCTGGAACAAATGGGGCCTTGGGATCTAGGTGTACAAGGAGAGGAATGAGGTGACACAGTGTGATTGAAAAGCGTTACTGCCATTGATTTTATAGCTTTATATTTCATGCAGAGTTCTTACCCTACACTCTCTAAAGGACCCATAGTTTATTCTTCCCTTGTGTTTTATTTGAAGTGTTGATCTCCATCAGAAGATATATTTATGGTTTTAAGAACCAAAAACCATCAGTGTAGTTTTACATCTCCTCTCTCAGGCTTCTCTCTGGAGCTCTAGTAACAACAGGTCAGTGATCAAATAAAAATATAGCAAATTTCAGATAAACTCTCAGAGAAACTAAATCCTGCAAGGTTGGATGGTGGGTCCAGGTGGGCGGGATTAGAGCAGTGACTGTTTTGTTTTGACATCACAAAGTTCCAGAAGTCCTGATGGCTGGTTTTAAGGCTCAGTTTCTGAACACAGGCTGTGTGCATTTCTCTGTGGACTGAGGCTTTGATACTACTATATACTATTATAATCAAAAAACACATGGACATCTACCTTCGGATTATAAGAGACCTCTACTGATACCAGCAGCATCGCTTTACTACCAGGTTGGTCCAGACAGAAATATCTCAATGCAAATTAGATGAAATTTAGAAATAGAAAATTACAATACAATATATTTAAAACCGTTATATTTGAGATTAAAATTTACTTCATAAACTGTAAAACTCAACCTTGCTGAATTTAATACACTGCTGCTGGAGCGTTACTTTGTCTGCCATGACCAGCAGCTTATGGTGGTGAGTTATTTTATACGGTATATGGTGTATTTTATCCTATAATCGTTAAAGTCTCACGTTAAACTTCCCTTGGCATCATGAGGGAAAAAAACACACACACATTCACCTGGCACGTAGACATAAATTCCCGCCTCGTTGTCTTCTTCCGACTCAGTCTCCGGGTCACCCTCCCGGGTTTCATAGACACAGATGTAATAGCGGGTGTTTTCTGCCGTCGCGTTGTAAATGAAGAGCGTCGCCGTGAAGTATCCCGGAAGAACGAAGGTGTTTTCCGGCAGCGGTTCGGCCCAGACGACGTTTCTTTTCCCGGTGCAGCTGATGTTGAAGACGGAGTCGGGCAGCAGGATGAACTCCTCCTGGTTGGACACAATAGTTGGTGGCGACAGTCCGCAGGTCACTGAAAACATAGTTTGGAAAACATTAGAGGAAGTTGTGGAAAAATAAGAAAAAAACAAAACAACAACAAAAAAACCCCTGCATTTTATTTTACTTACCTGTAACCAGCATCACCAGAATCCCCCCAAAGACGACACACGTCCTCACCCCATCCATGGTTATGGATGTTCTGGCCTGTAGAGACAGAAAGGCCAGTTATTTAGTCAACAAGGAAGGTAAACTATTGTTTTTGTCCTCCCTTTTAAGATATGATACAACTGTCTCCACATTTTATCGGTGTAGACAATATAACTATTTCATCAATAAATCAATGGCTTATTGACGTCTTGATTTCCTGTCAAACCCGCCATATGTGCAGCTACACCAACTAGAATAATCCCACAGTGACTTATGAAGGGATCTGGAGGATTTCACAGCAGATCTGCTGGCTGGTGGTCTCCCACTTCCCTGCAGCGCTGACACGGCACCGGTGTGACGTGCAGCACGGAGAAGAAGGCCTGCTGGGTCCGCGGGATGTTGGGGGGGGGGGGGGGCAGTATGAGGAGCTGTCGGCAGAGGGCGACACACTCCACCTTTTGAAGGCATTCAGCCTCGTCTCCTGCCTGCCCGCTGTCTTTTTCTAAAGTTTTTGTTTTCGTTCGTTCGTTTTCGTTCAACTGAAAAAAAAACAAAAACACTTTTGTTCCTTTGAGAAACAGATATTTGGATTTCAATATCTGTCTAATATTTCACTTCACCCACCATGGTCTATTTGTAAACGAAATGTCTAATAGATGCCTAATTAAGACATTTCTCAAGTTTAGTCCAAACTCCTCACAAGTTATCACACAGATCCTGCAGCGGAGCTGGATCCGGGTTTTCATCAGGGGCCACATAGATCATAAAATCACCACACAGGTCATCTTCACTGCACGGGTTATTTCATTTCAAGCAGTGTTATGTTTAATCTCTAACTCCTGGCTGGGTTTTTTTCTGTTTCTCAGATTGAGGGCCCCACTGTGGAATCTACAGTCTCCATCTGCCAGCCCCCCCCCTCCCCCAGACAACAAAACTTGGCCCTTGCGGGAGCTTCCTGTGGCTGTCCGTTTTGGCTCACTCCAAACGGGCTAAATTATCCGTGGGTAACCTGGGTTTGTTAACTCTATCATTAGTGGACCCGCTCCACATAAAACAACACATTTGCATGGGAATCAGATGACAAAATGTCTAATCCGTTTTGACGTGTTTGTGCACACCCCTCGTCTCCAACAATTTCAACAAGATATTTCTTTTTCTTTTTTTCTTTTTTTTTCTTTTTTGCCGTGGCTTGGAGAAGATCCTCCAGCCACTGGGCGTAAATCTAACTAAGCCTGGGGTGTCAGTCAGGACTGCTCCTCTCCTTTTATTCCCCCGCTCTCCCACCAAGCCTCTCGACAAATGTGGCAGATACCAAATGCATCTGGATACATTTGAGCAACAGCTGATAAGGTTCGTCTCAACTTTCACCCCTCCACGGATGCTGCAATCCCGTGTCAAAAGGTTGTTTTCCGTGGACATGATTGAAGAGAGCGTCTGTCTATAAAGGGCCATTGAGCAACAAGCATCAATGCAAATAAAAAAAAAAGTTCTGAGTTTCTTTTTGTTGTTTAAATATTTGAGCAATTTGAAGTGGGTCTAGTATTCCTTCACAAATCCTTTGGTGGCCCAGCAGGGTAGGTGGTTAATGAAGAATGCGTCGTGGCTCCAAAACACACTCAACCCCCCCCCCCCCCCCCCCCCCCCCCCCCCTCCGCTTTTGAATCCATTCAGCCTCAGACGGACTCACTCCGGCGCCGATTTTCCATTTTAATTCCTCGCATTCCTCGGACAGACGGGAAAACAATGTGATGTACAATTTCCAATGTGTTTCTCATTAAATGCCAGGCAGCGTCCCACAATGAAAGCCCTTCAGTCCTGGAGGTGACACCTCCAGCTGTGAGGCCGAAACCGAGCGCTTTTATCCAGCAGAGTCAGCTACATCTCTCCGCTCGGCGTCCAGGAGGGAGGGAGGGAGGGGGCATATGGTTCATGGGGAACACAAATCTAATGTAAAAATAGTTGCCTAATGCAAAAGTTGCATACAACTTCCAGACACCGCGTCCCCATTTTTAGGAAATGAAACTTTTCAAGAAACTTTTCCACAACTGTTATGTAAAACGAAAAGGGCGCAGGGTGGTGTAATAATTGGATAAACTAATTAAGACCGCAATTAAACTCCCACTAGACCCACAGAAAATGACTCCATCAGAAATTCCCCGCGATTTATTCTCCAACAAAACACCCAATTTTTTTTTTTTTTTTTTTTTTTAAGACTGACAAAAAACTTGTATCAGTCATTCGCAACCTTTCAATTACCTTTGAATAATCCCCTCTTTATATTCCTTTGGTGCCAGTATATCCACAGTGAATTGGCGGCTCCAAACGGCGCAGTAAGGGTGCTTTGCAGCGGCTGTAATCCTCAGAGATCCTGCGCTGTGAGAGCATATGTGCGACCCTCTGTCCGCATCCACGACCGCCCTCACAACTGCGCTCCGGCTACAGCGACCTGTAACTGATTCAGTGTTACAGTCCACCCTCCTCCTCCTCCTCCTCCTCCCTTTCACCCCCCCCCCCCCCGAAAAAAGTAATCATCTGGCTCAAAGTAAATAACGCTCAGGAAATGACACCCCCCTCTCTCTCTCTCTCTTCTAACGCTGGACCCCTTTTCAAAGTAAGAGTCTTTTTTTTCTTCGGGGGGAACATGCAGATGAATATCCCCGCTGAAATGAGGGGATGGGATGTATTTTCATGGGGGTTTCGTTCGGATAAGAGGACGTTTGGAAGAAAAATGTAGGTCTGATGTGACTTTGTGGAACTTTTGCTTCGTCTAATGATGTTTCGCTTCCACAGTTTCTCACGAATTCTCTTGGAATCGTTGGCGATCCACCTCAGCAGGCGTTTTCACCGGATTACACAAAAAACTAAATTTATTCTCTTTTTTTACTGCTTTCTTGACGCATGACAGCGCAGCGGTGAACGGAGACTGATCCTGCGCATCAGTCAGAGCGGGGACAGTGGAGCGACGATCTCATAGAGGGCGCTCCAACACCATCATATATCACAAGCCACATAACCCCCCCCCCCCCCCCCCCCCCCCCACACACACACACACACACACACTCATTCTCTCTCTCTCTCTCTCTTTCTCTCTCTCACTCACTCACACTCCCCACTTCAACTGTATTAAAATAAATGAACCATCAGGATAGTTCTTCATTTCGTCTTTTCTAATCGGACCCATGTTTACTGATACACAATCGCCAGCTGTTCACCGAGTTCCGAGGCACTACCTTTTTTTTTTTTTTTTTACCCCAGCCCCCTTTAACCTTTTACCCCCGGGGCTCTCCTGGCGGGCAACAGATAAATAATGGGTCCCTGAGAATTACCTATCTGTGGGCACAGAAGAGGGGCATCAGACCGGTGTCTGTTCATGGAGCAGAGCCACGGGGCTGATGATCACCGCCCACCCAACACCACCCCCACCAGCCCCCTCCTCCCCCAGCTCCATGCAGCAGCTTGGCGCAATTACTTCCACATGTTGCCGAAAAGAACAGTGTCCTTGTTCTCCAAACAAAGGATCTCAACTTCGGAAGGCCGAGCTTTCCTCAGACCGGTTTGAGGTTCTCTGTTTTGCATAATTTAAGGCAAATATCGACTTTAATGAAAGTCTTAAAAAACCACCAAGAGAGACACTGTAAAACATAATAAGTCATAAACAAATCTCCGTCAGCGCTGTCCTCTCCAATTAAATATCAATGAGAAGTTTGCTGAGTCACAACAGCTGCTCTTCACAATAGAAGATGCTGGAGCACTTCTCTGATGCTGCAGCCAGACAGGTCCCGCCACATGTGAGCACCGGGATCCGGAAATGTTAGTGGGACACTCTTATCTTGGAGATGGAGCAGGGTGGAGGCCTGATGAAGCTGATACAGTCAGCCTGGATGTCTGCACTTCACGCTGCCTTCATCAGTGTCATTCTTCCTCCCTTTGTTGAGTCTTTCCCGCCCTGCCACCAACTGTCCACCAGGGGGCTTTCGGAAAACTGGAAGCTGCAGTAAAAAGCCTCCAGTATAGCAGAGACTGACAGGAGACCTGTCAAGCTGGAGTTATGATGTGTTCCCTTTACAACCTTAACAGCTCAGCCTGCGCTACTTTCGACATATTGTTGTGTCCACGAAGTGTCAACACTACAGTACTACAACCCGACAGTACCCCCCCCCCCACCACCACCACCACCACATGTTCATCACTGTTTACACTTACAGAGATCAGTAAACACATGATGTCAGTTCAGTCTGACTTCCGTTGATCAAGTTTGCATTATCCAAAAAAAAAAAAAAAACTCACTCAGATAATTAGATGACTCTCCCAGCTGAGAGTCTATGACTGAGAATGTATAAAACATAGGCCTTGGTGGCTTAAATACACACCCACTCATCCAACACGTCACGCCCTGCAGTGTGGAGGAGATAAGTCTGTGGGGATGACTCCACAGACTGACGGTGGCCTTCGGGCGGCGGTCCCTGTGGGAGCTGTCCAGCGTGCTGAACCTCTCCCCACCAGCACTGGCTCCATCTATCTATCTATCTATCTATCTATCTATCTATCTATCTATCTATCTATAATTAAATAATTAAATGAAACACATGAATTAGACTGTAATTAATACATATAATATCAATACAGTATATCAATACATACTGTAACCACGTTTTAAGCTTCCCTTGTAGACTAAGAGGAGCTGGAGTCATTTTATTGCCTAAAGCACATTTCTTCAGAAAAGCAAATTGAATTCTTAATTTTCAATATCAGCACAAATAAATTCTCCCGTGTTCCTTTGGCCCTGACGCTGCCTGTGTGTGTGTGTGTGTGTGTGTGTGTGTGTGTGTGTGTGTGTGTGTGTGTGTGTGTGTGTGTGTGTGTGTGTGTGTGAATGAGTTGACCTTGTTTATGCAAAGCTAGATTTTCCCACTTGACTGTTCGTTTTGAAAGGTCACCGTTACGATGAATAACCAAACTCTTACACACACACACAGAGAGAGAGAGAGAGAAAGAGAGAGAGAGTGAGAGAGAGAGAGAGATTAGCCCCTCAATACCTTGGTATTCACAAATTAGACCCCTAATTATTCACAAAACACCAAACCCAGCAGCACTAAATGTTAGGCTCCACATTTCCCCCGCAGTTTTTGGTCTCCAGCGAAAGAAACCTGTAGGAGTTGTTGAACAAGAAGTTTCTACAGTCGCCCTGCCAGGAGTCCTCACACTCATGCACAGGCCACATGTACGGAGGATGAACATTGCAGCGCTGATTTATAAATAAAGTGGACGTCTCTTCAGGAGGAGGCAACGCCGTTCCCCTCTCTCCCTCACTGGCACTTCAGCTTCTTCTCCGCATGAGACAGCAGCTGCAGCCGGCTGAAAGGCGCTCTTATTAATTGTCTTTTGTCATGCGTAATTGTCACATTTTCAATAGTGGCCGAGGCCCGACGTGTTTGGAGTGGTCTTGTTTTTCTGTGCATTAGTGGGTATAGAGCCTTTCTTCTGAAATGTAAACTCTAATTTGCATTATTTCATTTATTTATTTATTAATTTATTGATAAAGTGAGAGTGAGAAGAGATAATGAGATCCACTGTCAAAATGAACTTTTAAAAGATAACCCCCCCCCCCTTTCTCAAAACTCCAGAGTCGCTTTAAATGCTGCATTGGTCTTTCACACCTGCGAGGGAACTCTAATTCGATTAATAGGAACTTCAACATATATTCATCAGATGGCTTCCCCCAATAATATATGATCACCAGCGGGATGTGAAAGGGGATCATTTATTCCCGCTCTGAATGGGTCTGTGTGGGACCAAAACTTCACCTGCTTCCCCTCTCAATTAGGAATGTATCCCAAACTGACAGAAACGAGTTAAATTAGGCGTCAGCTAATTTCCAGTGGCCCCTCCTCCGTAATCCCTCCTCAGAGTCTTTCCATTTGAGCATGCATCCCTTTAATTCACCATAAGTTGAAAGGTTCAAATAGTGCCTAATGAAACAGTGACTAAATCGTTCTCTCTCCCTCGGAGGAACCCTGTAGCTGTCTCTCAAAGCTCTCTCAGCACACAGCCGTCGGGGGTCTCTGGCTAAATGCGAGTCCCAAGGCAGGACAATCTAACCTGTCAAAGCCTTTGCCCACTTCTATATATCCTTGTTCTGTGGTTTCAGGCAATAGCAGCATAATCAACCAACGTGGGACCGAAAACGCAATTAAACTCGCTTTGGACAAGCAAAAAATCTTTTCAAAAGCGACCATTAACGGACTATTGGCTGCTCCCCAGGGCGTCATCGGGGTAGCCTTTTGTGGTCAGATCTAAGGAGAAATTACAGCTACACTTTCATATAAACTCACCCCATCCATTTAGAATCAAGCAGCTTATATCATGTAAATGGAGCTCCGCTACATAATGTTTCTAAATAAAATACGCGCAGTGAACACTGGGATCTGCTGCTCTAACAGTGCAGTAATGACAGCTTAATAATAATAGCTGTCGACTGATAGAAAATAGTTTGGAAAGGTTATGTTGTAAAACCTGATGTGGCAGAGAACTGCGCTCAGAGTGGATGGAAAGCCGCTTTTTACGCAGTGACCAAAAAAATAAAAAATACAAAACAAAACTCAGTGTAATCCAATACAAAACTACCTCTGTGAAATGTATATTTTTTTCAGTGGTGATTTTTGTCCATCACTACAACTATGGGATTTGTAGTGATCAGTGAGCCAGGACAAATAATCTGTAAATACCATTTGTGCATCTGAGTATTTGTAAGTATTCTGAAATGTAAAAAGGAAATGTGTTTCTCATTTTAACTGAATTATCTCAACTCGTATTGATTCAAAAGTAAATTAAATTAATTTTTCCAAATTCTCATCAACAGTAAAAAAAAAAAAGATATAGGCCTATATATATTTGCAGTATCAGGTTATTCATTGTTCCAAGTGAACACATAATTGATCTTAGTCAGTCAATACATCGACAGTTTCTCAGGTCAACTCGTCATGTTTATTACAATAAATACAGATATACATAGTTTACAAATTGTTGCGTGCAGGTTCCACACGGGTTTTTAAAGGGCTGTCAATACCACACAACCTGACTGACAGTGACGGGATATCCGGCAATAATTGAAAACATTTACTGGGGGTAACTGACTAGACTTGGGATCACAATACATCAGTCTGTTACAGCTTCATGTTTCCAAATATCTCAAGAACATAAATTCACATTTGTTGTAATAGCAAAATAAACGTGAGGTGAAGAAGCACTTCTCACACTTCATGCAGGAGATTTTTTTTTTTGGCTCAGACATTGCGTGATGCCATAACCCATAACTGTAGCAGGACAGAGTGCAGTGCCAGCAGTGGGAACTGGGTGTTGGTGGGTGGGAGGGGTGGGGGGGTCTTGTCACTCTCAGATGGGTGACACTTCTTTCTCTTCCGTGGCGGAGGCAGGAGATAGAGACTCCTCGTCCTCTGACCTTGAATAGTCTGTGTGACCGCTTGTGCACTTGCAGCCGCTGTGCGCGCTCCTCTGGGTGGCTTTGCCCTCCTTCTTGTGCTTCACCCTGCGGTTCTGAAACCAGATTTTCACCTGTTTCTCCGACAGGTTCAAATACGTGGCGATCTCGATTCTTCTGAGTCTGGAAAGATACATGTTCGTGGAAAACTCCCTTTCAAGTTCCAGGAGTTGCGTGCTCGTGAAAGCCGTGCGCATCCTCTTGCCATTCTGTATGTGGCTGTTCTCAGAGGCGCCTGTTGGAGAGAAAAATCATCTTTACCTCAGACATCTAAATTGTTATCATCACTGCTAGCCTAAACTCTATCAGACATGTAAACACCACAAAATATCGCGAGTAAATGGAGGTGCGTAAAAGCCGAGCGCTGGCAGTCATGCACCTGCCTCAAAGTGCATCACGGGATGGGAAGAGCGATCAAACAAGTGCCGGGCAGGGCTCCTAGCCTGAGCTGGGAGGGAAGCGAACAGGTGCTTACCGATGGAAAGACAGTGGTATCTCCTGGGATCTGTGACGCTGAAGGTGGGCGTGCAGACAGGTGTGTGTCCCGGGTGAGCCAGTGCCGGGGACTGCTGGTGCGCTATCCTCTGACAGTACTGCGCCTCTGCTCCCGGGAACTGGCTCTTCAGCATGGGAATGCCGCTGCGGGAAGAGTGGATGTGGGACGTGACGCACAGCGGGCAAACACAGAAAGTCCCGTTTTTCCTGGACGGGCACACCGGCGCGGTGACCGCCATCACGCTCGGGGAGTGCATGCTGATGGGGATGAGGAAGTCTTGTCCCGGGTGTTCAGCTGGTCCCGGTCGCACCGGGTCCTTGATTATTAAAGAATCGACGTAGAAGGACCTGGACATGACTGCGCCGCTGAGAAGTGATCGCTCCGTGCGCGAAGATGATAGCAGTTTCTCATCTGAGCCCCTCGGGATCTCCAAAGGTGCTTATGTTTGATGGTCCAACAAAAGGGTCCCCGAGGAGGGTGGGCCCTGCAGCGTCACCCACGTGCGCAGCGGGCGCTAAAGGTTTATACTGTCAGCGACCCGCACCACGTGATGTCCCCCCGGGCCTCCAATCACAACCCGTAGATTTACTCTTTTTATCCCCGAATTTGGAAAAAAAAAGTCTGGGACACAAGAAAAACATAACCAGGCACCGCTTTTTTTCTTCTTCTTCTTTTAATGAGTTCATTTTTATTTCAGTCGTTCAAAGTTCCGCAGTGGCTTTCGTTTGCAGACACGAAGTGTTCACAAAGTTTAAACAAAGCCTCGGAAATATATATATTTATTTTTATTCTGCTAAAAATGTAGATTTAATGTGTTAATGCGGAATTATTCACAGGAACTGGTCAAATCACTCTGAAATTGCACATTTGCACAATGCAATTTGGAAACTCCCGCTATTATATAAACTCGGATCACCAAGTAACACATAGACATAAAAAAAATTTAAAAACATGCAGGATTAAATACATCAGTTGAACTAGAAACAGCTGGAAGAGCAACCCGTGGGTGCAGCTGCAAGGGGAAAGTGGAATAGAAATACACTCTGTGTGATTTCTTTGATTATTACAGATTCATCTCTTTCCAAGTTTCCACTGGAAATAAAAATGTGATTTGATCAATATCCCTCTTTTTTTCCAGTTCAACCGTAGAATTATCTGATTCCTTAAAATAATTGCATAACGCGTCTGGCACGCAAAGCAAAGCTATATGATGGACTTCATCCAAACCTGCCTTTATTCAATAGTCGATTTATTTTTCTGTTTTGTTTTTTTGTTTTTTTGTTTGTTTGTTTTTTGCAAATGCGATTGGAGGAATGGTGCAGGCGGCTGTGAGCAGTCATTAAAGAGTGATGAACCGGTGACGAGTCTGGGCCGCGGTGATTCGATGGCGATTAGGATTCAATTAGAAAGTGTTTATAATGGCGGCTCTGTGCGGGGGTAAACAGGCAGCTATTTGAGAAATGCGTTAATCCCTCATCTTGTGACAGTAATTAGCGGGTTTGATCCGCGGGCAGGTCGCCGGCAGGTTTAGCTTCTGCTTTCATCTGCCAAGGAACGCCTCGGACCTCCAGACAGAGGCGAGCCGGCGGTGGGTTCATGGTGCAGGCGCTGCAGGGCCAGCACAACATGTGTTAGCTTCTCCTCTGACCTCAGACAAAACACAAGTGGAAGTGGAGCAGGCCTGTTGTGGAGTCTTTGTGCACCACTCACTATTTCTAATGCAGCTCTCTCCTCCAAATGAATACCTAACCATTCTGATTACTGACCTAATACAGCTGAGGCTCTGACTGAACTATGAGCTGAGATGTAACTCTCTGAGGGAATTAGAAACTCTTTAAAATCCAACCACGATGAGGAAGGAAACAAACATGTCTGTCACACAGACAGTAATTGCTATAATAACGTAAATCCATCCAGCGGTTGACAAGGAAGACGCACAGAACTGTTATGGTACAGATAGTCTGAAACAAGAGAGAGAGAGAGCGAGAGAGAGAGAGAGAGGGAGAGAGAGGGAGAAAGAGAGAGAGAGAGAGCAAACCGAGCGGAATGATGCGTGGCGCACGCCCTCATCACACCGTGCGAGCTCCAATATGATTTTTCCATAATTCTGCAGGATAAAATTTCATTGTCTATGAAGTAATCCCACAAATGAGACGCTTTATGAGGCTATAATGAGGCCTAATTGCCAGGACTAGTGGAGCCACGTGGAAGGGTTTAGGAAGCATTAAGCCGTCGGGGACTGAGCACAGCCTGTTACCTCCACACTACTTTCATAATTCAAGGAGAAAATTAGTCCATTTAAGGGAAAAATCCTTTGATTCTCTTTATTCTGCTCCAGGTGACAGGGCTGCAGTTTTTTTGTCTGCTTCGGTTAAGAAGCCGGTGCAACAAATGGGGCCGGTGCAATACATCACTCACTGTTTAAACGGCTCATATACAGGCCACTTAAATATATATGTAATATATATATATTAATAGAGCTCTCAGGACCCCACCTCTCACTTGCCTCTTCTTTCTCTAGTGCAGCGGTTACCCTCCACTATTCAAACCCTTTTCAGATCTTCCTGATGGGCAATTAATCACTGGTCTATTCAATAACATTAACTTTTTTTTTTTTTTTTTTAAACAGAGCATTTAAAAAAAGTTTATTTCCTTCAGGGTCTGGTTAGTCTAAGTTTATTCTCCTCAGTGGAAAACAAAATATCTAGTATGAGTATGCATGTGTATGTGCAAAGGTGTGTGTGTGTGTGTGTGTGTGTGTGTGTGTGTGTGTGTATCCAGCTCCTCCCAGAAGTAAAAACACACAAACTTGTTAAAGTGCACTGCTGAAGTTCCCCCCTCTCATTCACATCGCATCCCATGCCATATTATACCGTGAAGAAGTCCATTAACGTTTTGTTGAACAAGCATCATTAACTTGTATCAACGCCTTTTTACAAACCTTGCATTGTTGTGCAGGGCCAGTCTGCGGCCCATCTTGGCCAATACAGTGGATGATTTGCCCCTTTATTAGTTACCAGGCAACAGATCCTGAATACCAAAACTCAAAGGAAACACTCTGATCCTCCATATAGATCTCAATGGCAATGGGGGAAAATGAACAATGATCCTGTGAACAACATAAATGCCATGCAATGACTTTTCATTAACAATTATCTGGTTGATGTGAATAGCAGCTGCAGTGGCTACTCTCCATCTCCTGGTCTGCAGAGAAAAGGGGGAGCAGGGGAGAGAAAGAGGCTCGCCACTGAATAGTGTCCTGCAGGAGTTTAGGGGGCTCATGGTCTCCATGAATGTGGAATCTAATTTATATCTCAGTGAATAATTAGGTTTCTATGCAAAAATGAGTTGGAAATAATTACATCTTAAAGCACCGTGACAACTTAGCCACATAAACAAAGGGAAGCAGTCCTCTTGAATGTCTCTCCCCAGGAGCTGATGAGACTTTTGATTCAACAGACACGATCAAGAAGCTACGTTGAAGTTTCACTGCAAAAATGTATCATGAGACAACTTCAGCTCCAATAAAGGCTTGTTGTGCTGCACCCACATCCCGGAAAATATCTGTTTCTGTGACTGGGAACAGACAACATTGTTGAGGAGCACGGGCCTCAGTCCTATAGAAAAGTAAAGTGACAGGCTCAGTGGAAGAAGAGGCTGCTGAACAAAGCCAGCGAGGGCCCTGTTGATGGCCTATAGAGATGTCCTGCACCAGGCTCCCTCTAATTAGGGAGACGCTCCTCAGTCTCACAGAGCCGCTCAGACGGGACACTCCAGGCTGAAGTGTGCCCCTGCGCCAATGAGTGCGTCTGGATGTCTACACTCAACACAGCATGTGTGTGTGTGTGTGTGTGTGTGTGTGTGTGCATGTCTGTGTTCTGTGGCACACACAATTAACGGGTCTCGAAAATGAGATAAACACCGACTGATAGTGCTGCGGCTCACGGTTAACTTCCCAGAGAAACGTCTTTATTAAAGCTCATTGTTAGAGCCCTGATTTGTCCGTCTGCCTCCTCTGTTGTTTCCAAAAGACTAAGCAGATGCCATTACAGAGGCTGCACAGAGGAGTCCTTATTTCAATCTTTTCTTGCTTCACTTGTCAAATAGTCCTGAATTTGAGTCCTTATTGTAATAGGAAGCTGCTCCACTGTTGGTCACTTGTGTAGTGCAGGAGTGATCAGCTGTAGAGACTCATTATTCTGCTCCTCACTGGTTTCCTGGAAGATCAAGATGCAGTTTTGTCTCCATTAATGAGTGGCCTTTTAGCAAAATGATCCCCCTAACCAAACCTGAGAGGTTGTCCCCTCCTCCTCCTCTGCTCACAACAGAGAGCTCCTGACTTCCTGTGAAACCTGCATCAGGAAATGTTTCAAAGAGTGAATGACAGGCGTCCCTCTGGCCTGGTTACCCCGACTGCTCTCTCCCTCAATCTAAAGGACGTGATACTGTAGCCTCTTTTTCCCCCCCATTGAAAAGGGGAAATCCCTGGGATTGAGCTTGTGTGCTGGAGCGGAAGCAGACTGGAATGTGCCATGTCTTTTGTCGCCGGGCCGAGGCCGCAGTTTCTCTGTCCTCTGCTGTTTATCAGACTGTGAAGAAGCAAACAAACCAAAGTGTTTCATCCACACCTTATACCTGTCAATCAGTTTTTTTTTTCTTATCTGATGGGATGTTTGAACTTATGATAATAACTTCTAGTCTTTATGCAATCAGTTTTTAGTCTCCTCGTAGCCATGGAGGACAGATCAAGGTTTTCATAGATGCAGGCTGCTTAAAGAGGGACTTATTCTGTTTTATTTTTCTGTGTGTTCTGTCCTCAGATTAAATATCCATTTAGAAAAGTGCCACTTTGAGTAGACGCTGCCATTATGTTGATTTTCATTGTTGCCTGTTAGTGTCTCTTGGGCAGCTTGTCGCTCCCGCCTCACTCCAGGCCACACAGAGACTCTCACACAAACGGGCAAACTCACTTCTTAATTGAGACGATGTCCACATTTTCCCGTCGATTATGCACATAATGGAAGATATGCAGAAGTTTAGAGTAAGAGTGTGGAGAGTCTGTCGGGCTGGGCCTCTGCTGGGCCTTACTCTGCTCATTTGGACAATGAAGAACACATCGATCTGATTTCTCCTCTGTTATAGCTGCTGGCATCTCACTTTTCATTTATATTCATTCCCTTGTTCTGCAGTAATTGAAATCCACACAGTTCCTTCCTGTCAGGGCATGTGATTCTTTCTCTGTCACTTAGAGAGGATTATCAGATTTATATATGTTAATGAGCAGCGGGCAGCCTCAGACGGTCATTGACTGTCTTTTCACGAGGAGAAAACCTGTGGTGGTTTTGTGTGATTCTTAGACAGAAGCTTTTAAAAACCTGCAGGAAAAAATTTCATGAGAACAGTTCAGTCAGCCGCCGAGTGAGAGATGCTTCATATGTTTCAGTGAAGGTGATCTGAGACAGAGCCATTTGAAAGTAAAGGTGACTGAATATTCTGATGATAATGAAACTGACTGTTTTTTTCAGGATGCACACATGCTAAAAGGAAGCTTTAGCAAAAGGGGGGGGGGGGGGGGGGGGGCATATTTGATTGTTTTATTTTTTGCATCGATCGAGGGCATCACAAGGTTTAAAAACTCCTGAAGTGTCTTAAGCCCAGCAGAGCTTGTTATACAACAGGCAGCTCATTGTGTGGTGGGTACTTTGGGGCATCACATGAACTGGCTGGGTCTCTGGTGGGCGGCAGCTGCATCCAACCCCCAGGTCTGTGAGTCATCATCGGGCGTAGCAGGAGCAGCAGCAGCAGCAGCAGCAGCAGCAGCTCAGAGCCGCCCTCCACAGGAACACCAGAACCCAGAGGTCAGGTCTGATTTGGTACCTGGGATATTCACAGGTTGTTGTGATGGGATAAAAAATGCAAAATAAAATAAAAAATGCAAAATAAAAATAAAACCCTGTGAGGAGGTAAGGTGGTACAGCCAAATTAACATGTGGAATATCAGAGATATGAAGCCTCTTGAATCCGTAGATGTGTTTGACTGTGATTCAGTATTCAGAGGCTGATTCCCTCACTTCAGGCTCTGTGTCAGAGTGAAAGAGAAGCCACACGCCCTCAGTTCACACAGACATGTGCAGAGCTGTGGTAAAGAAAATAGTGTTTTTTACATCAACTTAAGTTTTTAACAGCACAAAACAAAACCGGTCTTGTTTTTACCAAATTTAATCTCTTTTATCTTTTAAAGACACAGAGACCATTTTAAATCCATTCCTCTGCTCCAGACTTTTAACAGGATCCAGGAGACGTGACCACATGACAGCGGTTTTACCCTCCTTGCCCTGGCTCTCAGTGCGTTTTAGATTTGATTTTATTGACTTTGAAAGCTGATGAAAATCAGCTCAGCAGAGGCAGTGACACATTTTAAATCTCTTCTTAAAACATACTTTAATCACAGAGAGATTTTATTTCATTTTATTGACAGTCTGGCAGATCTGTCTCTCCTTTATAGATTTTGATGGTTTACAGTTTTGGTGGTGAAACTGTGTTAGATAATTTTTTTATTGTCCAGATTAATAACCTCTTTATTTTGATGGTTTGGTTGATTTTATTGATTGATTTACTGATTGTCCTCCTGCAGCCTTTGGTTTATTTGCACTATAATACTAAGAGACTTTAACTGTATTTCTGATTTGCTTGTTTTAATGTTTAATATAGTGTGTTGTAGTATTTTTATCTGCCTTAATTGCAGTGTTTACATCTTTTCATTATGTATTTTCCTCAGCTGATCATCATGACTTGAGTTGTGGACAGACAAGTGCACAGTATCCCAGAGATGACGGCGGGAGGATGGTGCCCACTGAACATTTGGTTTATTCAGTAAAAGTTCAGTAAAATGCAGCAAAAACAGCAAACATTGATCTCTTTATATCGAGTCTTATTCTGCTGCTTTGTGTAAAGCACTTTGTAACGTGGGTTTAGAAAAGTGCTCTATAAATAAAGATTTTTTTCTTAAATAAGATAAATTGAATCCACTAGAATAAATAAATAAATAATTTAAACAACACATTTATATATAAATATATAAAATCAAACGAAACATTGTATGGATGAGTAGATTAAATTAAAACACATGTTTGCATCCCATCTTCAGTTCAGAGTGTAAATATGAAAAAATGCTGACAAATGTTTTTAGATAATTTTCAATTATTTAATTATTTAATTCTATTTTTTAGCCTTACTGCACAGTTACAGTATCTGGTGGTTATGTGACAGATTTGTTATTTCTTTCACAATAACAGGTTAATTAAATTTTAATTAAGGCAACACTAATGCAGCATGTTTATGAAAGTAATATTATTATGTTGTGGGAACATAATCTAAACTGGTATTCAAGCAAATGAAGGGCAGTAAAATATATGAAATGTGTGAGAACAACAAAAAGTAAATGTAAAATATATTCTGAATAAAATAAGTGCTTTTTTTAAAAATGTTATTGTTCAGTGCTTTTTGAAATAAACAGGTTCCTTTGTTGCTCATTTTGGGCCCACGTGGGAATTTCAGAAAGTATGAATTTCAGCTCTACAGCAGGAGGAGTTGTCTTTGAGAAGATGTTCAGGGATTATAAGTTTTATTTCTATATTTATTTCCACCTTGTACTTTACTGCCCTCATAGAAATATGACTATTTCCTTCAGTTTAACCACAACACATCAGAAAAATCATCACGTTTTGTGAAGAAGACAGTAGAGCACAGCACAACGTCAGCCCTGCATGATCTAATTTCATTTCTAATTTAAATGAAATAAAAACAATAAGAAAAATTATTAAAAGTTAGTATCATACATATTTATACAGTAGATGATCCAGTCTTGCTCACAGCCTCAGCCACCTACACAGCAGTAGTTTAATTAACAGTAGTATATACTAGTGTGCGTGTGTGCATATATATATATATATACTGTGTATATATATATATATATATATATATATAGTAGATTTAAATATAGTAATACACTTTTTAAAGAAGCTTTACAGGAAGGTGCTGGGTGAGTAAAACGTTTGTGATTCAGAGCCGTGTACTTTGTGAGTGAGCTCTCATACCATAGCAACTCACTGCATCACTCTGGTCATTCATCGCAGCACACTGGTCTTTTTTCTCTGGAAGTAAATCAATTTATAGAAAGTGAACAAGTGTTTTTGCCTGACATTGTTCGCAGTGAGCTTCCTTTTCAGCTCATCTAGACAGCGGAGGTCAGGGCCGAGAGCTCCTGTCTGCACCGTCCCAGCTCTGTGCCAGCCAGATAAATGGAGAGGGTGTTTGTGAGCCGTCTGAGCTTTGTGTTTGCACAGAGTCACAACTTTGTATGGGGTCGAGGGGGAGTTTGGGGCAGCTACTGAGATTTGTATGCAGACTACATCGCTGAGCCACCCCCCTGGTCCACTCTATGTCCTCTCACCTGCCTGTTGCAGTAAATCATAGAGCTATCAAGTGAAGCGTGTTGATGGGCCTGCACGTGCAAGAGCTTTACTGCACCTGTCGTGTCTGTGTGTGTGTGCATGTGTGTGTGTAATGAAGTAAAGAAAGGTCTGCAAATGTCTGCAATCTGTTTCCATGGATGTTTACTTGTCTCTGTGTGATTCTTCTCGCAGGCCTGGGGGTCGGTGATAAGTTTTTAAGAGTTAAGAGTTTTGGAGATCTGCCTAATGGTTTGGTAAATGTGTCTGTCTCAGTCTATGTGTGTATGTGTGTGTGTGTGTGTGTGTGTGTGTGCACGCGCGCCTCTCTGTGCTAGTAGCAGGGGTAGAAATAGAGGTAGCTGGGTGTCAAACAGGAGGTCTGCAGATGCCTGTCCGGCTGAGAGCTGGAAGGTCCCTCCCTTTGACAGAGTATCCATTCAGAGTCAATGAGCTGGGTCAAAGCCTGCACGTCAGGCTGCAGCTCGGCCTAGCACTGGGGCGGTCCAAGAGGTCAGTCTTATTCACATGGCGCTGTCATGCAAATGAACCCACCCACGCTTAAACAACTCTTGGAATTTTTATGCCTGCTCCCTGGCCTTTTTTTCCTGCGTTTCCCCCTTTTTTTCCCCACTTTTTCACTCCCTCTCTCCCTCTTTTCCTCTCCAAATCTCTCTCCCTGTATTCACAAAGTCATTGAAGACACATTCAAAGCTTTTTAAATTGGCCAGCTTCATTGTGCCCACACTAAAGTGGGGGGGCGGGGGGAGGGGGGGGGGGGGGGGGGGGGGGTGTAAAGAGGAGTGGGCCTAAATATACTCCGGTCTGAAAGTAGTTAGATCATGTTCTTTTCATGGTCCGATTAGAATCAAATCGATCCCCCCGCCCCTCCCGACACTCCACGGTTTGAAGAGGAATGGCCAAACAAAGATTTCTTGGCTGAGACTGGGGGAGTGAATGACCAAACCTGAATGCTAAACACACTCTTAAAAGTCTCATTCTGAAGCAGGACAATGCCCAAGAGAGTAAATTTGTTTTAAGTGTGAGTGAGAAATGTTTGTGCAAATGGAGAAAAGATGATACTGTATAGGAGCATCTTTGGATGAGACCTGATCTCCATATAAATCAGAAAAACACACAAACTTCGGTGGAGGGTCTTCTGAAATAAAAAAAAAAAAAAAGAAAAGAAAAGAAGGCTTTAATAAAGGAGAGGATTTTAGACAGAGAGGCTCTATCAAAAACAAGTATCTTTCTTTCAGTCAAAGGGTCTTTTTAGGTGTAATCCATAAGAAGTTTTCCTCAGGAGCAAGGTAACAATCACAAAGTGCACAGGAGTGACTCTGGGTGAGGCGGCTGGAGGTTCGGCCCATGGTGCTGATAACAGAGAGGACAACCACTGGACATCCCTGCTCTCCTCCGGGGAGGAGAGGGTGAGGGGAGGGTGGAGGGAAGCATGGGAGGAGGGGTTTGAACTTGGTGACACCCATTCTGCACCTGCAGCTGTGGTAACCACCAAACATCCACAACTGTCTCACTTTACAAGCAACTAATCCACCATCAGAACTGGTGGACTAATGTCCCTAATATTCAATATGTAGTTATCTTCTTTTTTAATTTTCATGAGACAGAAACCATGTATCTTCAAAATGAAAAACAGCCATGTTAAACCTGCAGGGCTTCAACTGTTTTTTAAGCTTTAGAAGTACAACAAATTCTCACTGAATCATTTGTTTTTTCTCAGAAATTCCAAATAAAGCCAAATTTGGAGATATCTGGTTTTTATTGGACAACATTGCTCTGTAAAAACAACATTTTTAAAACAGCACATCAAGTCTTTGCATTGTGAGCTCAGTTACCAAGTCTGGTCCTGTTCACATCCAAAACAATGAGGTAAAAACAGAATAATGTCAGTTATCATCAGTAAACATCAATATTAAAGGTTCTATATGTAACATTCAGAACATCCTTGTTATTAATGACAACAGTGGCTGCGTAACTGAACTGTACATAAAGTTACATTGTTATTACAATTTGACTATAAACTATATTTGAGACATAGGTCTGGCTACATGAAACTATGGTTTGACTAACGCTGTGTTGTGAGGTCCCTCCTTGATTTGACTGCCCTGCTGATCTTGACCTGTCAATCACATTCCCACGAGCCTCACTTGATAAACCTTTTTTGTGCTTATATGGAGTTTGTGTTGTGCTGGGAGCAGGTCGTTTACGTTAGCAGACTCCATTTCTGAGCTAATTTTAGCTTGTGTTGCACACTGTTGGTGCTATAGGGGAGCAGAAGAGAGGCACTGAGGGAAGGCTCATATGCTCGTTGCTGTGCAGACTGTTATGGGCAACAAAGAAACTTAGTGAAGGTCTAATTTCTATGTTATGTTACAAACTGTTCACACATTGGCTATAAAAAGTGGTTAATACATGTAAATTGCTTCACATTGCCCAGAAGACACTGCATGTCAGTGTAATGTCAGACAGATGTTATTTTGGTTGGAAATGAAAATCAGGTGTCAGTTAATTAAATTGTGACGTTTATGTGGGGGGTTGGGTTTTCACTCACAGCTAGAATGTAGATATTTTATTTGCCAAATTGTTGTTGACATTAAACATTGTCCTGTCATTGAATTTTGGTCACAACCTATATAACTAACAGTGTTAGTGGCCAGCTACGTGCCTGCAGGGATTCAAACATGCAGCATCTTTAATATATATTTATGGCTCCGTCTAGTCCCTGCATATTCACATTCCTCAATAAAACTCAATGGCTCATATCTTTTTTTTTTTTAACCATTTACCATTATTATGTTCATTCGTGGTCCTAATTAAACATTCTGCAGTTAGAGAGCTGCACATCCTAAGCTAATGAAATGATTAAAATATGAATTAATTGCAAACTTTTCTTCATAAATGACTCTAACACTGAATTCTATCTCAGTTTATTAAATGAACTTTGTGATAATATTTTCTTTTGCTTGTGAAATGCAGCTCCTGTTCTGTTTTTTTTGCCTCTCACCTTTATTCCTCTGTCCACTGAATCAGGCAGCAGCCCTCAGCAGGTCACACTTCAATCTGTGCAGCTGAACATTGTTCAAATGCACAGATTTTTTTTTTTTCATTATTATTATTTTAGCAGAGATTCTAAAATTTCCAAAGATTACAAATGATAAACAGATTTTTGGGGGAATGTGTGTGAAAGGAAGACGTCTAGAATATTTCCACTTGTTGCAGTCAGCTCTGCAAACTTCAGGCAGCGTAAAACCTCACATATGAAGAGTTGGAGCAGGCTGACACAGAACATACAGTTTACTGTATGAGTCTTTCAAACAGTGTAGAAAAAGATGATTTTAACAACTTTAAGGGGGGAAATGAGGAAAATGAGAGCTGAGAGGTTTAGAAATGAAAACATCTCTCCATCTTTGCTGATTTACACTTTTGCTCTTCTCCTCGTTCACCCTTCTCTGCTGTGTTACAGGAACAGTCTGAACTTGTGGCTCATAGCTTGACGACTAAGTTGTTTGTGTTCTGAATCCCAAGAGAAGCCAAACAACACTCTGGAGGTGGATGGATGGAGGGGTGGGACCACCCTGCAGCTGCCCCCTTCTCTCTCTCTCACTCCCACCTCATCCCTTCTTTCCCTCTCCTATTCATCCTGCAGCTGCAGTCTTGTGCCCCTCTCTCTCACTCTCTCACTCTGTCATACAAAGTTTCCCCTCTCTCTCTCTCTCTCTCTCTCTCTCTCTCTCCCTCTTTCTCTATTTGTCCCAGAGACACAAAGATGGATGGAGAAGCTCCTGGAATGGGGTGCACAATAGGTTGTGCCACAAGGTGAGCAGCCTCAGCTGCATACGGCCCAGTGCTGCCTTTTTTAGCTCCCGTGAGGCTCCTTACCCGACTGGAGTATGTGTGTGTGAGGGGGGGTCTGAGCGGCACAGTATGGCAACAGATGCTTTTGTTCAGCCAAAAGTCTGAAAGGGGCCTTGGGCAGGGGGCTTAGCAGTGTCAGAGCACAGAGTCATTTTTCTCTCCTTTTTCTCCCACTCTGCCTCTCTTTCTCTGTGTCTCCCTCTCCCCAGCTGTGCCTGCCGTGGCGGCTGAGCAAGAGGAAATGTGAGGGCAACGGCGTGATGGAATACGTAAGTGGGGCGCGCGGTTTTGGCCTGTTTTGTGGGCGACTTCATTAAAGGGTCGTTTATCTGGCCTGTGATCCCATTGTCCTGGGCCTTCTTTATCAGCCCCGGTGTGTCAGGGGGGTGTAATTGGCCGATTGGCCACGGTCTGCACATGCTGAGGTGATTTATAAAGCTGTGAATGGAGCTGACTCCTCTCCGGGCAGCGCTCCCTCTCCCATATAGGAGACACTGCACCACAGAATAACACTGAATAAATGCAGAAGAAATGTGAAAAGGATGAAACGTCCCCAAAGCTCTTTGTGCGAGTGTGAAATCAGAGGCCTGAATAAAAGGCCCGTGGAATCACTCTTTCCCTTGTCATCCATTTTCTCCACCTTTATGCTCCATCCCACTTTGTTGTTTCACCTCTTTAGACTTTGTCCTGCTCTCTGGTGCTCACCCGCCTTCCATAGTTTTTTTTTTTTTTTTTAATTTCCTCTACGTTTTAACCAATGAATCATAGTCAGTGTGTAATCTTATTTTTACCTTTGAGCCAATCACATCCAGTGTTGCTCCCAGTGGTGAAGAAATGAAGAAAATGTTTTCTTTCCCTGCTCAAATATGACAGTTTGATTTTTAGAGAAACAGAATTCAGACAGTAAAGCCATGTTGTTAACAAACGAAACAAATTCAAGTAGTTTGTATGTATAAAATGAAGCTGAATGTAAATGACGTAGTCAGCTGTATTTGACTGCAGGTGGGAGTGAGTGCTGGCTTTATGTGGTCCCATGGTGCGTTGAGGTTGGCTCTTAATGACCCCCTAATTAAAGCAGGCCCTCCTCTCAATGGGCTGATCATGTAGTGGAGGTCAGAGGTCATTTACAGGGCTGCTGGTGGCCAGAGTTCCTGCTCCACGCTAATTGCTCTCCAATATACACAAATGAACACAACATGATAATCCTGACAGGTAATCCTACTGGTACATGTGCTTCCCTGTGGACTCAGCAGAAGAGGGTTTTTTTTTTTTCATTAGTTGCTAAACTTTTCTCCATTATTTGCTGTTTTTTCAGCTCACCAGTCTCTGCCCTCGGAGCACAGGGACTTGTGCATTGTGCTGCCACAGACAGAGACCATGAGTTCATTAAGCCAGACTGAGTGTTTGTCTAAAAGCTTGACGATCCCCAACAAGTGTTTGTGGACGTGCAGATTAGGCCTGCAAACACACACCGTTTACAGCAGGATTCACAGGCAACAAGCCGCAGTCTCGCTCTTATTTTTAAAAATAGATTTGCAGTAGTTGTAGAAGACAACTACAGCCATGTTTTAATATGAATGTGGGATCCCCTTAATGATGCACAGTAGACTGCTATGCATCACGCGATGGTTAAAAACATTTAAATTCAAATTCTTTCAAATGTGTTTGGGAGAAATTCAGTTCGGCTTTAAACAACTTTCATAGTAACACTAATGTTTTTCTTCGGTTACCTCCGTCCACAGTTTTCTGAAACAGGGCAAAGTCCTGTAGGAGCCTCCGTCTACAGGCGAGGGAGGGCTGAAGAAGAGGAGGAGGGGCCTGGCTCGGGTTTAATGTAGCTGATTGTGCTCCCATGAAAAAAAGGAACTGTTTCTTCTGTGTTAATTTTCAATTTTGTTGCTGTCTGTGTGCCCAGCCTTTGTGTGCAATTCTCCTTCCCTCCCTAAACGGCACCACCACCCCTCTCTTTTTCTTTTCTTTTCACTCCTCCTCTCGTCAGGCCGTCTAGATTATGTTGCTAAGGAGATTTTTCTCTTTCTTTCCTCTTTTTTTCCTGCTTTTTTCACTGTTTCCCATTGATTTGGTGTTAATGTGTTTTGAATGCCCCTTGGTGTGTGCCGAGCGCTGGGGGAGGAGGGGAGCACAGGGTCTTGCCGAGTGGAGGAATTTCAATCTGAAGCAGTTAGGTGGGGGTCTGTGTGGGTTAAGGCCCAAAGAGAGGCACTCAAGTGAGAACTGAAGTGGTTTGCAGAACTGAGGAACCTCTTGGGCAGCCACTCCCCCTCCTCTCCCCCCTCTCTTTATCAGGGTCACCCCTTCATTGGCAGCCCACAGGTGCACTGTCAATCTTTCCTTTTCATACCCAAAAACTAACCCATGAGTAAAACAAACATATTTTTCCCCTCAGTGAGAAAACTGGAGGAAAGGTGTCCAGCAGCCTGCATCACATGTAGCAGCTCACAAAACTCAAGGTTCGAGACAAATCCTGGTTTGGGGTCGTAGTTCAACAGATTTTTGATACACAACAAAAGATTACATTTCTTTTTTATTTATTTAAAAGAGTATAAATTGTTAATTTTAGCCCTGTAAATTATGTTCATTTATACGTCTCACAGTTTATGTCCAATGCTAACATTCAGTGCCAGTGTGTGGTGTGTTCTTTATGCAATGAAATAAAGAGTAAGGATGAGGAAGATGAGGACGGACACGCAGCCAGTTAGACTTTGATGCTGTAAACTGGAGTTGGCCCTCTGATACAGACCTTTGTCTTTGCATCATTTTGCCCTCACCCTGCCGTCTGCAGACACTTTAAAAAGTGACTGACATTGAAATTTTAAGTGGATGTGGGTTGGCTCCCCACAGTGATGCTGGAAGCTGTAATCCTGTTCACACTGTACACACATTTTTTAAAAATGATTTTGTTTGTTTATTTTGCTAAATGAGGGAATCTGCTGCCTAATTAATGCCAAACATTTTTGGATTTCGATACACATGATTCAAATATATCAAGGATAACAATAAATGCAGCGTACTACAGCTTTACAATTAGTATTAGAGAAGAAAGCAGATGACATGCAGCAAAGGGCCTCAGCTCAGACTCGAACCTGGACCACTGTGGTTAAATACAATGGTTTTAGAGCTGCGCTCTACCAGGTGAGCTTTCAGTGCATCACACTGTACAGTTACTCTTATTTTAAAAAGGCAGCCATACATGTATTTTCTTAGCACACAGAGCTCATCAGTTTATTGCTCACTGATAAACTTCTCCAGTCCAATTTAGACTATAACTAGTTTGGTTTCACTTGACCATCACATTATTCACAGCAAGGGATATGAGACATATTGCATCATTTTACCTGCAAACAAACATGATTCCGTACGACACGGGATGGGTCGCGACCTTAGTGGGAAACCTAAATGTAGCCTTCGAGCAGTGTGTGCTATGGAGTATAATCCTGCCAGTGCCACTGGCTCTCCACAATGTTAAAGCACTCAGGGTGGAGGGTTGGGTGAACAAGGTGTCTGCTGAGGAGGAGGAGTCTGTTTGCATCTTGTTCCCTATACCAACATTTCCACTTGGTTTCTTTTAACTGACACCACAATCAGCCTGGTATCAACAACTGGTGTATGAATAACACACAATTTCTGATGTTATGACTACGTATTTGTTGCTTTTTGCAATTCTCATCTGACTAACCCCTTACCCTAATTGAAACAGCGTTAAATGACACGTGGAAAGCTTTAAATGCAAAGACATAACACATGAAATGTACTTACAAGTGGCATGTTTACTTACAAATAGCTTCTTTAATACATTATTAGACCAAGTAAAGACAGACACATACTTTTCACCTTGAATCCTATGATGTATATATTTACCACAGGACTAGGTGTAATATCTCGTTCTCTTTTTCTTTAATCTCTCTTTCACTTTTAATCAATCAACCATATAATTTGTTTACTGTCATCTCTCCTTCTCAGTAACTTTCTTTCACCTTCACCCACAGAAGCACCCTGACCTGGAGCTGTGTGAGAAGTGTCCCTGCATAATGACCTCTCAGACCATTTCATGTACACTGGTGCTTCACATAATCAGACAATCAGAGATTTGCCTCTGGAAGAAGCTGCTGTTTCTAGCAGCTGTGTTTGTCATTTGCGTTGTCTTTGGCAAGTTTCAGTGCAGAGTTACAAAAACAAACGCTGAGTTGCCAGAAGAAACTACCACATTTAACTCTAATGATACCCTATGTATCCTCATGAGCGTTCTCAGTTACCTAAGAACATAAAGGGTTCTTGAAAGTGTCTGTCGTCTTTATCACTTCATAAAGGAACAGACACACATCAACATGGCTCTCTAACTTCCAACATTTAGATCTGTTGTGATGTAGATCATCTAAATCTTAAAAATGTAAACCACCAGTCTAAAGCCTTGTGAAGATGGTGGTTTAAGTAGAGATGGGAATTTAAAAGACTATAAGCAAAATTATTATATTAACAATGGATCACAAATGATTTATAGAGCTTTATAGTATCTTTTATCACTCTGAGATCAGGCAGCTCTTCTCATAAACCAACTGTGCTAAGCCAGTGTTATACTTTACACATCCACAAGTACACAAGCCTCTGTGTGGCATAAAATTCATCACCAGAGGGTTTATGCAATGCTCTGGTGCAGATATCTGCGTATGCAGCACACTACAAGGGTAACAGCTGTGCAATAGCAAACATGAATGCTGAGTTTGAAGGTACAGCACTAACCCCACAATTGATCTTTAAAAGAACACAAAGACGATCAAATATGTTGTAATTCTTCTGGCAGGGATGTCAACATTTTGATTTGATTCGTTGTGCACATGTGTGGAATGTGTCCCCCAAGCCGACCCCATATAAATGTATATAGTGTATAACTAATATGGTGTATAAGACCTTACTGGCACCAAGTGGCAGACGGACAATGTTAACAACCAGAATGTAATAAATAAAACAGATATTTTCTGGAGACCAGAGGCTAATATTGTTCTGTGTCTGCTGGTACAATCCAGGATGCAGAGGAGTAGAAGCTGCTGGAAACAAGTCGAAACACAAAAGTAAATAAGGGAAATAAATCTGATGCAGCACTTGCATTGTAAAATGTTTTTGTCTGTTTGGCTGATGGCAGCAATTCTATATATTGCTATAATATAATATAAGAGAAAGGTTAGCATGAAAACAACAATAGCGTTAGCCTAAACTGGAAGAAATTCTCAATGTTTTTGTCAGAGTGTATGTATCCTGCTGTGTCCTCAGAATTTACATTACACTTTGTCAGAATTAATGAAGCTCTAGCATAAGTTCAATCAGGAAGACCTATCCTCTTGCTTGCATATGCTGTATATAATCCTAATTAAGGCACACCTCTTCTCACACATTCACTCATTATTCCCTCTTTTTTCCGGCCCCTGGATGTCATTGTCCTATCAGCTGTTCAGTCAGCTCTTCACAACTAACCAATAGCAGGGCGACACAATTTCTCGTTAGCCTATCCTCTGCTGGCGCCCCCTTTTTAAAGATGTTCCTTCTCAGTTTTAGTTTCCTGTTCTGCTGATGTGCGCCCCTCCTCCTCCCCAATCTCCACCTGGTTCCAGAGTTCATCAGCCATAATCTGTCTCAGAGGGTTCTTCAGTCTTCTCTGCATCTGAAGACTCAGCCATCCCATCGGCGAGGGATCTTCAACCTTATCAGTTTAGGAGCATTCTCAGCCATCTTCAGCATCAGAGGTTCTTCAGCCATCATCAGCATCAGAGGGATAGTCAGCCACCACCACCACCAGTGTTTGGTCTCGGGGGGATTATATTCATATACGTTCATGTATTTTGCTGCTGCTCATCCTAAACCTAAACATCTCCCCCACGAGACCAAGTGCCAAAGTCTATAATTTCAGCACTATTCATCACATGTCTTGTCTAATTAAAATACTTACTTTCACTTCATTCACTTGTCTCTCCTGATTGAAATAGCTTTATTAACATTTCCATTACATATAGATTACTTTAAAACAAGTATTTCCTCCACCATCTTATGGAGCCATATAAAATCTACTAGATCTATAGAGCTCAAAGCTAACTCTGCTAACTGGGAGGTATCCTTCTTGAGATAATGAATAATTTTCACCCATTTTTTGGGATTCGTGCACTTCAGAGCACAAAAACAACTTTTCATGTTGATCTGCCTCTAAGCTCTGAGTTCCCATTCACTTGAATGGACAATTGTTTTTCAAAAAGATTATCTTATCAACTCATATGACGATAAACACATCAGTGTTGTGTTCACAGCTTTTCCCCACAGACCTCAAAGTGACTGATTAATCAGCTTTTGAGTTTTAAATAAAGGTTTTCCATGTGAATTGGAACAAAAACTTGCAGCTTTGTCAGTTTGGGATTTGGCAGTAAAAAATTAGATGTCATGTTTGTCTTCATAAGACTAATGTTACTGGTGGTTGGCTTTATGTCAATTAAATGCGTTCTACTTGGAGGCTGAGGTTGACCTCTGACCTGTGACCCTAGTTTAACTAACCCTCACCAGTGTACTACAAGGAGATAAACACTCCCAGCTGCAGACGTTCTCAATGGCCTTTAACTGAAGGGGAGGAGAGTCCATTATGCAGCAACAGTCGAAGTAGGCTCAAGACTCTTGTAGTACACTTGTGGGAAGTCACTTGAGACTGTTGGATCAGCAGATAACAAGAATTCAAATGTGCATGGACAATAGACTTTCACAGTGTTTTTTATTTATTTATTTTTTTTAATGAAAATAGGTACAGTATTTTGATTAAACCTCATTTGAGAATAACTGCAATGTCATGAAGAATATTCATGTTGACATTGCTGCAATTTATTCAGTCTTTGTGTTTGCACTTCCTTCTGTGTTTATTTTCAGCCTTTGCTGAGAACCTCTCTGTGTAAACCAGTGTATTTACCAGCCAGCGTAAATCATACAATGTGTGTACAGAGAAGGAAAAGACAAATCACCTGACACATTTTATGATTTGCTCTTTTATTTAAATAATGACACTAGTTTTGCTTGGGATTACAGATTACTACGTAGCTTCATCATTAATTATGGTCTGCCCTGTTTGTTTAGTTGGTCTCCTCTTTGATTGGATAATGATATGCTGAGCTGCGACAACAGATACAGATGAACAAAGAAACATTTCACACTACACCAGCAATTATCTCACCATGTTTTACACCCGCCGATGAACTGTAAGCTTTATTCCAAACAAATGTGGGTTTACAGAGATGTCCGAAAAACCCTCTGATGATAGCTCGGCTCGGCTCATAAAGGAAATGAAATGTGAGATTATGAGTTTCAACATGTAGTGTCTTCACCGTGGGCTAGAGTAGTTGTGTGCACATATTTTTCCCAAGGGAGACCTTTGTTGGATTTAAAATGTTGCTAATAAAAGCTTTGAGTTGATATTTCTGTTGTACTGTCTTCATCTCTTCAAAATGAGAACTCTGTTACTTGTACTTCAAGAACTTCTTTGAGTAAATTGTTGTTGTTGGAGTTCTATTAATGCAACATACTGTATATTTTATCAGTAAAACCTTTTTAATCTGTTTCACTTGGATGCATTATATTTTTTTATTTATTGTTTATCCACTTTGTATTCAGTCAGTGTGAGTTGTGTTCTCTCCTCCACAAACTTCACACAGGTTGCTGGTCCTCTGATCCTCTGTTGAGGCTCATTACACTGAGTTTATGGATACAGGTACATGTATGATAGGTCTGATAGATAGGATCCAGATTTGTTTTGCTTACTGATCGATTTTCTCTCTCAGGCTTCTCTCTGGAGCTCTAGTAACTACAGGTCAGTCAGCCAATCAGAAGAGAGGATCTGAGCGTCTCTTCTGATTGGCTGACTGTTTTCTGAGCCATCTAATAAAAATATAGCAAATTTCAGGTAAACACTCAGAGAAACCAAATCCGGCAAGGTTTGGATGGTGGGTCCAGGTGGGTGAGGCTTTGGGCATGGCTGAGAGTGGTGACTGCTTTGTTGTGACATCACAAAGTTCCAGAAGTCCTGACTGCTGGTTTTAAGGGTCAGTTTCTGAATACAGGCTGTGTGCATTTGTCTGTGGACTGAGGCTTTGATACTTTCACAGTATTAATATAGAACCTAGACCTGCTTTATAATCAAAAACACATGGACATCTGACTTCATATAATATGAGACCTTTAATAAATGCAGATGTAATAACCTCTTTAAGAAAACCTTCACATTTCTTCTAGACCAACACGAGATTGTCTTGATAATCAAAAAGGAAGTGCTTAGGAAGTAACTACTCACGTAGTATATACTGTGTATGTTAGTACTCAAATAATTTGTCAGACATTAGTTATACAAAATGCAGAACCAGTGTGACCAACTAGTGCTGACAAAGACCGGACTGGTGGAGGAAAGTGACGTCTGATATCAAGGGTCTGGAATAAATACTCAAAACAGTTTCTGAGAGAGTAATAGTAGTTGTAGGACTAGGAGTATAGTGTCTATGAAGGCACTGCTCAAGTAGTAAATATGTTAGTACTCAGATGATTTTACTTCTTGAGGTTTTATTTTTATAAAATAACAGTTTACTCGAGCACTGACGTGTTTGGTTTTTCTGTCCAGCTTCTTTAAAAGCTGTGG
The DNA here is from genome assembly GCF_046630095.1 of Trachinotus anak. Taxonomy (NCBI): domain Eukaryota; kingdom Metazoa; phylum Chordata; class Actinopteri; order Carangiformes; family Carangidae; genus Trachinotus; species Trachinotus anak. Next base: position 3,065,152 of record NW_027273861.1, on the reverse strand, counting down.
ATTTGAAAGTGACCGTTGACTGTAATTATTTATCCCAAATAAAATAAAGGCCTGAACGATCTTTTCTAAATGTGCGGTCAATTAACCCTGAAGTATCTGATTGTCAGCAGTCACCCCCATTATGTCTGTGAATCTCCTGATTGAAGATCATGAATAGCACAGTGCAGGTTTTCGTTCCCGTGGATGGCAGTGACCACGTTGGAGGTTGAATGTAACGGCCTGATTATCTGCAAGTCCTGTGGGAAACATGACAAACATCCCACCGATGTGGACGCCACTTGTTCAGAAGCAGCTCCTTACACCAACAAAAGTCATAGCCCAGAAATCTATACAGGGATACAGTCACTACAAATGTGTCTGCACTTGCTCCTGAAGCCACCTGTTTTTCCGCTTCACATGATACACACATGCATGGAGATGCACACATATGCACACACATATTGCAGCAACAGTAGCTACAGCAGCTGCGGTGGGGTGCCATCACTGGTCATGTCTTCATACGTTTGATCCTTTAGACTGGGAGCTTTACTGCTGGAGGAGAAAAAAACAGCAAAACTGAGCTAATGTGTGTCTTTGTCCTCCATGGGAGGGGAGAGCCTTTCTTCTCCCCAAGTACAAATCGCAAGACTTTAGCTGCATTCTCCCATGACAGAGGGAGGCAATGGCAGAGAGAAAGATCCCAATCAGACATTGATCTGAACCAAACTAATCCCCCATTGGTGCCAATGTGACCTTAAAAAATCGGCTTAGAGCAGCTCGGTTAAACTGGACACGGTTTTCTATTTAAGTGGCCCCAGCACAGCCCACCCTAATTTTGCCACCCACAGACATTAGTAGAAGAGAATTAAGACACATACATACATAACCCCTTTCATTACAGAGAGGGTGGGGCTGTGGGTGGTGTATCTGCCGCCTTCACACAGCGAAACTGCTCCACAAGCCGGATAAGCTGTGGGCCTGATGAGAGGAGATGGGACCATATCTACTATTTTATCTCTGAACCTCTGCCACCATTGTTTAATGTGTTTTTTATGTTGTTGTTTTTTTTTTGTTTTTTTGTTTTTTTTTTCCCAAGTATGGAAATGAAGGCCTTCTGTGGGCTCATATGCTCTGCACGAGTTGGTTGAGAACTTATACAACAAACACTTTATGATATTAAACTTATTTTGTTTTTTGCAGGGATGCCTGCCTTTGTGTGTTAATCTCAGCTTTAACAAAAACATGGTGTAGGCAGGAGATTTACTGTTAAAAAGAGTCAAAGGTCAGAGGTCAAAACCAAACCCTGGTGCTGTTATTTGAGTGGTTATTGAGTACTGCAGGAATGAGTCATAAAACCTGGAAATTAGTTAGCATTTTAGCTTCTGTCCCAAAGTCTACTGGTTTTTTTGAATGGGGTTTTGGTTAGATGACTGAAATAAGGTCTGTGGTTCACACACGCTCATGACATTTTCATGTTTTATTCTACAACACAAACTACAGTCAGTAAATACCACCGTCCTGATTTCTTTAAGCTTCTACATCTCTTAAAAAAGGGTGGTTGCTAACAAGTAGCTAAAAATGACAACAGAGGTTGGAGCTACAAACTATCACTAAATTTGTAAGAGGAAAGGCTTTTGTAGAAGAGCTCAGAGCTGAATCAAACTGCAAGTTGGAAGTTTAGTGGTGGTGACAAAACTTGTCAGAATCATAAACTTTTCTTTGTCACAGAGTTTATTTTCTGCAGTGATTCAAAAAGCATATGTAAATATCTCATTGGCTTCTTTTTGAGGGAACCAGGGTGAAGCTAACATCCAGGTTAGCCTTCAAAAATACGTCATCCACTCTGTATGGCACTCTTCCAATACACATGCATCAGACTGTTTTTAAAGTTAGTCAACCCAAAGTCATTTCTAAAGCACTTGGACCTGTGCTATCCCTGCAGCACAGCAGTCGGGCTGCAGCAGGGAGCATGTAGGACCCCAAAACCCAGGAACAGTACAAAGACCTCCAAACAGGACCGAAGCAGTCTGTGACCAAAAATCATTTGCCATGTTCTGTGAACCAGCCAGTGTCACACAAGCTTCCCTTGGCTGCAGCTAACGTCTTCACTTCTGTTTGTGATTAGAGAGCATGAGCCCCAACAGCTATAATCTCAGCTCCTCTGAGTCTGTGCCCGCCTGCCTGTCTGTCTGTGGCTGTGTAGGAGGTTAGCACATGAATGGATAAGAGGAACACTAGCGGGGACTTTGTTTAGGGGTTCAGTCAGACTGTATGAGACTAACGAACATGAAAGAGGCTAAAGAAACATTATAGATGTAGATCTGTGTTGTGGCCCGCTGGTTTACAGGCTCATCGGAAGACAGACGACTATTTTAAGCACGGGTAAAAAGCATCTCAGCTTTGTTAGCGAGGCTGAGCCCATTGTGGAGATGTAAAAAAAAAAAAAAAATCAACCACAGTAAAACCTACCATATCCTGTGATTTATACGAGCACCAATGCAGCCACAATCGTCCACTGCCACTTCCAGGGATCAACGGCTAAACCAACAGCCAGTGAGAGGCATTTGGGGTTGCTGGCAGCGGGCCAGGGCCCATAGAGAGGGGTCCCATTATAAAGCCAGATCCTCCTATTATACAGCCTGCAGCACAAAGACTCCGCTGACAGACATCGCACAGATACACTGAACACAATCACACAGAGAGCTCACAGAGTCTGTCAGTGTGACATTTATTTTACGACTTTACTCTGGTATGACACATTTCTGTGATTACAGACACAGTCCAATCACTCATTCATGAACAATAATGGGAATACATTGCAAAGAGTATTTTCCACTTTTTTTCAGTTTTTTTGGGAACATGAAGATTTATGATCACACTGCATGTGGAAAATGTGAGATTTTGTTTGTTTAAGTTGTTTTGTTTGAGCAATGCAGCAGAGTGAGTCTGTAAACTGCCCTGTGAGGTGCCTGTTTACTGTTTAGTCTGCACCATCCGACAACACAGGCCTGGCCTGCGTCCTGTCTACTACTGTGTCTTTCTGCAGGCAGGCAATCAGTGTGTGTATATGTGCTTTTAAGTGCGTGTGTGTGTTTGTGTGTGTTTCAGCACCTTCATAAATCACTCAGTGGAGTTCTCCTGGACGTCTGGCTGACACATCAAAAGGCGGGCTGTCCAATCAAGACATGAGCAGTAATCTTAGCCACCTACAGCAGGAAAACACACACACGCATACACACACGCACACTGACTTTATACACTTGAGCTCAGAGACATGCAAAACCCTATTATGTCACTGGTTGTCACAGTCACACATTTGTCTTGTCAGAGAAGGAGGCAAGATGGCACACAGAGGGGGATTTGATTATTAATCTGTTGGCGGGGATGCGGCGAGGGGATTTGGTTGTCAGTGAAGGTCGTCGGTAAGTGTCGGCCCGAACCCACTCTGAACTCAGTTATCTACACTTTGCTACACAAGTCAGTGTCTGGGTTTGAAACTGAAAAACATTAACTTTAGCTCATCTGCCCTCACAGATTCAGTTTTCGTCAACTGCCCCAACTTCAACAACACATTATGTCACTGAGCAGTGATGCAGTTTGAAGAAAGGTCCAGCATAAATAAAAAAACAGCAGTTTTACCGAACCAAACCAAACCACATCAGATCTGGCTCCTGAGTGTCAACAGTGACGGCCTCAACAATCCCACATTTCAACTGGAACAATCCTTTTTCACTCTGTTTGTGTCTCTCTGTTATTTCCATGTTAGGTCCAGATCAAAGTCCAGGGCTTTTTTCCAGCATTGTTCCTGACAGGTTGGAGCACAAGCAGAGTGCCTACTGGAAACACACACACACACACACTCAGGGTAAAAGAGGCGGCTTACAAAACCCACACCACTCTTAACTCCTCAAGAGAGACAGATGCACTCGAGATTATCCTTAAGATGCTCTCAACGTGTCTTCAAAGGAGAAAAAAGTATAAGAGCAGTCATTAGTAAGTAATCATTCTCAGGATCAGAGTGTAGTTAGATGCTCCACCCAGCTGTGTGCAGGAGATGGAGCAGAAGTGAAAGGCTCGGAAGATAATTCATTTTTGTAATAGAGTTTCAAAGCAGAGCTAATTGTGGGAATATGCTTTAATATTTCTTTTTTTTTTCCATCTGTAAAAATGATTCTCTCTGATCCCTGATTCATCTGGAGCAGCTTGTCTCTGCTCTACATGAACAGACAAACACTGCCCTCTATCTCTGTCAGGAGGAAACACAGGAGTATGATGCACCTTCATTTGTTGGCTCCAAAAATGATATGATCCACTCAGGCCGTCACCCATGGCCCGAGAAGAGCAGCAATTATGTATTTGGCCCTGGATGATAGTGTATTTATGCAGTAATAGAGTTCTGGCCTCGCTTGTTTACAGCTGAGAGACGTGAGCTGCTGTCGACTCGGTGAGGAGGGCGGTCGCTCAGTCGTTAAATTGTTTCTCAGAGGAAACCAGTAGAATTTCATTTACCAGTCCAATCACAATGTGATGTCTCTTTTAACCTGGGGCCGCACTTCGGGGGCCCTCAGCTCACAGTGCCCCTCTAAGAAAACAGCTCTTTGTGACGCTGTCAGCCTGATCTGCGTGTCAGCGCAGTATTTGTTTTCTCACACGCTCCTATTTATTAGCGAGGTTTTTAAAGGCAAAACAAACATTTTCAGTGAGTCCTTCTGGAAACAAAACATTTGACATGTCCACAGGGCAAATGAGAGCTAGGATATCACTGAGGATGTTACTGTGCTGCTTCAAGTAAAAAAAAAAAAAAACAAAACAGTAAAGAATGTAAAAGCTTTTTCTCTGTTGTTGCGGCTTTAATAGCAACAGGCAAATTTCCTAAAAGCAGGTTCAAGTGTGAATGAATGATACATAATTAATTAATATATGTTTTCTGTACATGAGACGATGTTACAGATGTGACAGATGTGATGTGATTAAACATTAAAACAGTGACTCAGTGGGGGCCATTCTTCCATTTCAGATGTCTATGAGTTGTCGATGTTGTTGTTCAGGTCAAAAGAAATCATCTGATATGAATCCAAATGTAAGGGCGGCATGGTTGGTGCAGTGTCGCCTCACAGCAAGAAGGGTCTGGGGTAGTTGCGGGTGTCTGCGTGGGTTTCCTCCGGCTTCCTCTCACAGGCCTGTGCAGATGCAGGTTTAGGTTGATTGGCAACTCTGAACTGGCTGTGGGTGTGAATGGTTGTTGGTCTCTATGTGTCAGCACTGTGATGGACTGGTGGTGTAACCAGTTTCACCTGGGATGAAATGTGACAACAAACACTTGATGTTGCTGCTTTTTATTCAACACCTAAATGAGTTTTTATCATAGTTGGTGTGTGTGTGTGTGTGTGTGTGTGTGTGTGTGTGTGTGTGTGTGTGTGTGTGTGTGTGTGAGTGTGTGTGTGTGAGTGTGTGTGTGTGTGTGTGTGTGTGTGTGTGTGTGTGTGTGTGTGTGAGCCACATGTGTTGGTTACCATCAGTCATAGTAGTGATAAGACATTTGAACAGAATAATAAAACTGAACAAAATGTGCACCAGCTTCAACACACAACATTTATGTGTCTGTGTGAGTCTGTGTTTGTCTGTGTATGTTTGTTGCTGTTACAACTAACCCAGAGTCTTGTAGCAATGAACTAGCTTACTTTACAGCTAACAGCTAAAACATTAGCACTGACAGCTAGCATGACCGATATCCACACAGACACAATAAACATGGTTTAAGTTTGAAGAGTTTAACTACAAAACAGACAGCACTGTCGCAAAAATAAATGAAGTAAAATAAAATTAAAAAAAATTCCTCTTACCTCAAAATGAGTTTTCTCTCTAAATGGTCTGTTTTAGCCACAGGGTGTGACTTCATCACCTGTGGAATAAGGACTAGCCTGAGCCTGTGAATCAGTTGATTCCTAACTTGTTCCTGATTGGAGAAATAGTCACACCCGACCCTGTTACAACCATCCAACTTAATATACATACTTCTGAGTTATAATATAACAGTAACAAAGTTTTCTGTGTGAGTCCGTCATAAATCTGTCAAAACACATCAAACTGTAACAAGACAACAGATGAACACTGTCCTCTAATGAGTCGTCTCCTCACCTGGTCCCCAGACAACCGTCCTCCCCCTACCAGTGACAGTCCACTTTCTTATAACCACCGTATTCATTTCAGATGTGACAGCTCATCACATCTAATCCCCCTTATGGCTGTCTGGTTTCCATGGTAACGCCATGCAGCCATGCGGCTCCTGCGGAGGTGACCTATTTAAGTGGATGAGGACTAGGTACAAATGACAGCGACCTCTGTGGGACTCAGAATAATCTCTATCATTTCTTTGATCGGGGCAACCTGTTGTTCGGCCCACTGTGAGATTAAAACCATCACTCTGGCAGAAACGTCTCTCCAGCTGATAATGACTTCTTCACAGCTTTTTTATGTTCGGAGGTGGGAAAGTTTGAATGACTTTTTCTGCTGATGAAAGTAAAAATTTCTAAATTGTTTCATTTTGCCTGTTGATTATTTGCAGAGCTTCTTTGCCATGTTTTTGAAGGTAAGGATCCAGGGATTTACGTTAACATTTCATACAGTAAAACACAAGCACAGCACCACCTCCTCTGTCTGCTGCTGCCATGTGGGAGGTCAGCTTAGTAACCTAACTCCACCTCCACCCTGTGTGAAGGAGGTGGGCCAAGATAAGGGACTTTAATGGACACATGCTGGGGAATTTGACATGGTTTGTTGAAGGGCCGACATGATTTCCGGACACTGCAGTGTCTGCCTGTGTTGAGCCCGTCTTAATTCAGAGAAACCTTTTTGATCTCCCTGTTTTCCCCTGCTCAAAGTTTAATCATCTGTTCTTTTTCATACTTCATTCATGTGTTTTTCTCTCTTTACCTCTTTTTTCAGCCTTTTCTTGCTCCTTCTCATCCTCTACCGTGTTGTCACTGATGCTCAGCTCTGGGGTTGTTGTTCTCTGTCTCCTGGTTTAGTAAACTAACCCTTTCTCTAGCTTCTCTGGGTTAGGGGTTAAAGGTCAGGAAGACTGGTCTGTTGGTGTGACCACCTGTAAACACTGTCACTCTATGAATCATCACCATCTGGAGCAGGATGCACATCCACATCCTGACAGAACTAATACAACCTGAATGTGAGTGTATTCTGAGTACCTGCAAACAAATGTCACAGTCTCCTGCTCAGAATAACAGCAGCTCATACATTAAAGTGGCTTTGAGCGCTGTGCCGTGTAAGCTGTAGTGTTTTCTGGTTTGTGTGATCTCTGTGTTGCTGTTCTCGTCCACATGATCCATGTTCTGCATTCCAAACATGCAGTGTTTTATGGCTGTTGATGTCGGCGGTGAGGAAAAGCCAAATCCAGGCTCCGTCTGTTGAAGTCATTAGGTTTGTGACAGAGAGCCCCTTAAATGTTTTACTGTTAAAGGCCTGGTGCCCAGGAACTCCCGCCCTCTCCCATGTGGACCCCCACAGCCAAGACTCAGTTTGTACTCACACACACACACACACACACACACACACACACACACACACACACACACACACAAACTGCAGCTGCATGCACAAATTCTACTCTGAAGATTTTCCTCAGCAGGCTGCACACCCATTCTTTTCATTGCATAAGTCGACACAAAACACATCTCAACTCGGAGCGTAACGCATCAGGAATCTCGGCACAACACATGGCACACGTATGCCTCATATGAACCCAATAATACATTTCACAGTTGTCAGCGCCCCCAAACCTAAAAGCTACGATCCACGCTGCGTCACCTTCCCCACCGACACGCCCCCGTTTTTACAGCATCTCTGCTTTGAGCTGTTGACCAGAAGACAAACTCCAGACTTCTAGACCTCGTTGTTTCCATGAGCCGGTGTGCAGGTATGAGGTCACACGGACACAGAGGTCGTCTCTCTGACAACAGAAAACAAATGACGCGCTCATCTGCTGACTGACCAATGTGAAGATCCGTCACTGTGGCCCTGATGTTAAACACTTTCACAGAGGTGTTTGCTAACCTCTAATCCTTTAGACACAGGGTGGGGATGGGTGGGGTGGGGTGAGGGTGACAGTGTGTAAACATTGCACACATGCAACCTACTAATAGGCAGTGGCTTATGTAAAAGCCTCCAATTAAATGTGACTCATTTACAATGTTGTCAAGCAGCAGGGAACAACACACAGCATCGCCGCATCTGTAAACACTTAATTGACCAGAGATGATCAAAGCACGTGACAGTGATGCAGACCTAAGTGGAAGTGTTTTCCATTAAAGCAACAGATTTGCTTCCCGTGAAAATGTCAAAGTGTTCAGTCAAACATTATTTATCAGCTTGAGGTTTGAACGGAGACGTCCGCTGATTTGTAGCGATGTGATCAGTGAGGAATAATACAGTAAAGGCACTTAGGACAAATGAAGATGAATATAGAGTGAAATCGCAGGAGAGAAGGGCCTGAAATGCACCACACTGTGCAAAAACACTTGCACATGGATGTTCCTGTTGGACTGTTCATCCCTCTGAAAAAGTCCTGGTCCTGGGCATTTTTAGGAGCGGTGTCATGGCGGGAGCTCTGGTGCTCATGATGCTAAACAGACTCCAGATGTTGAAGAAGAGCAGAGGACGAGAGTGCAAGAGGCTTGACAGAGAGGAGAGAGAGAGAGTGAGCAAGAGACACTGCTGGCCCCCGAGGACCCCACAGGGGACCTGACTAACCGCTGGGTCACATCCGTCTCCTTCTTTCAACACAGAGTCATTCCTCTCTTCCCTCCTCTCCCTGTGATGTATGTCAAAGCCCTTCCTGGCAGCATTCCTCACATCCAGCCTCCTCTCTGTTATCAATACCATATCTGCTAAATTTACTATTTCCGTTGCCAATTCTGTCCTAATCTGCTCCTTTATTCTATGTTTCATCCCTTTCCTGCACCCCTCTCTCTGCTTGTGGCCACTCTTACTCTCTGCCTCTTCACAGTGATGCCTCTGTCCGCGGAACACAGAGGAATATATTTACTGGAAACATGAATGCAAATGAATGCAGGACTCGGTTTATTCCTGCTCACAGAGTCGGCTTGTTTCCCCGACAGTCCTGTAGCGGATGAGGAGGAGTCTGCACTTTTCCATCGATCGTCTTCTAAAACATACACACATGCACGGATGCTCCTGCAGCTCTGCTTTGTTTATATCAGAGCAAGGACAGAAATTAAATCAGGTTAAGTGATTTATTTGTATGAGTGTTCTGCTTTTGTGCAGTTAAATATGGTGAGATAGAGTGCTGCTATTTCAGGAATACATGGAATTATTATATCAAGAGGATTTATCTTGATTATCAGGGACACACATACACACCCAGAGGGAGATAGAGCTGCAGGAAATCTGTGCAACACTGCCATCTACAGAGACACACAGCTATTTCCTGCAGCATCACACAGACACACTATCTGCCCCTCACTCTATGTATGTATATACAGTACAATGTATATATATATTTGTTATGTTTTTTTACACTGTACAACATTTTAAGTCAGTTCAGCTTAGAAACAAATTTCCTCGCGGCCTTAAATTGTTAATGTCATCTCATGAGATGACAGAACATAAAAACCAGCTGAATCACATTCACTGGACTTGAGGAAACTTGAGATTTTCAGGTGAATCAATGGCCAACGATACAGTAATTTTTGCTTAACATTTAAATTTTCTCTGTTTAATGAGTCACTTCTTAATTTAACACAAATCACCTCTACCTGCAGCTGCTGTTGGAGCCCCTTGTACACCAGAGTTCGTGCAGACGCAGCTTATCAGGCTCCTCCAGGTGACCTCAGCCATCATGGTTCGTATTGTTTTTATTATGATGAAAATCAAGTATGACTTAGATTAATATCTATTAAAGATGCACACATTTCCTATATTGCTGGTTTATATTTTTCAAATGATAAATCATGGAATCTGCTAATATGCTGACCATGGTTTCCTTTTTAATGAGTCAGCTCATCAAGTAAAAGATGTGAAGTTAAATTAGCTCATGTATCAGTATCAGGGCTAGACAGAACATTTCTCTAAAATGTCACTGTCTCCATATGCAGCTGCTAAATTTTTTCATTCACTAAAACTATAGCGAATGGTGTTGAGTTTATGTGATGTTGCTGGTATGACATCAGTATGACATCAACAGGTGTTTTTTCTGTATATTTTTGCCAGGAGCCACATGTGAAAAATATGCGAGACGCCGAATCTCCAAATCATGTGTCAGGCAGATAGCGTGTTGGCTCTGACCCGTTGACATGGCTGCCAGAATGAAAATCAAGACATGCCGTGGCCGCCACACACTCACACACACTACGCAGCCAGTGTGTTCCCAGCCTTAAGATTGGTCATGAGGGACAGGAAGCATCACTCAGTAACACTGCTGCACAACTGCAAGTGTTTTTTTTTGGTCCAACAAACCACACAGTGACTGATGCAGCATGTGTCACAATAAGATAAACTTTGAGCCAAATCCCGTCAATGATCTAAGATTAATCAGCCTCATATAGTTTTGAATCAGGCCCTTCAGTGTTCAGATTGAGCCTGTGCAGAAGTTCGAAGGCCACACACACACACTGCATGGTCACTGTCAGATACACAGCTTTTAATCAGCATTTAGCTACATATATTGTAGTTAGATGTATGTAGGTGTGAGATCAGACTATGCCCTGAACTGTATGTGACTGACACCAGCGTTCATACATGGAGCTGCTCGTAAACGCCACAAGTCTCATGACCAGCAGATTGTGACTGGAATGAGCCTGATTGAACACGTCCTCCCTCCTGAATCCCACCTGATTACTGAGCTGGCTCTCGCTGACCCTGCTTCAGACAAAGTCTCACCACCCCATTGTGACTTAAAGACTTCAATCAGAGCCGTGAGCCGGAGCTGTAATGACTTCCATCACAAGGAGGAAATTGGACCAAACTTCGGTGACATGTAGAAACGCACACGGTGGCGCAGACATTCAGACACGTATGCACAGACTTACATACACACACACATAATAACACACACCTACGACATTTAAAGTTCAGGCACGTCCGTTGCTGTTCTCGCTCTTCATTTCTCTTATCACTGCCTCAGCCATGGAGGCACTACAGCGAGAAAAAGATCCTACAAAATAAAGACTGAGGTGTTTTTCATTTACTCCGCAGGGGCCACAGACACATTGAATCCCTGCAGAGCATCCGATCAAAATCATCCTCCAACAGCAAAGAAAACATTTTACAGTTGGACTTTTTATTGATTTACCTGATAATCAGCGATCATATGCAATCAGACCCTTCACTGCTAAAATGGACCAAAGGATTTATCTGAGAGAGATCTTAGACCAGAGTTTTAAAGCTGCAAAGTCATGTCATGATACATGTCAGGATTATACCAGACCAGACTGCATCAGATTGTTTTACTTTGTTTCAGTCAGTGAAATTTTCCACTATAAATACACAAACCACTGCTATGCCACAACAGAGCGCTACATCTCCATTCAATAAATGTTCCTATTGACAAAAAGTCACCATTCAGCTGAGAGGCTGTGTGTTGGTGGCCCGAGGAGAATGTTTATGGTCAGGGTAAACTATCACTATGTTATGTATGCAATCATCAAAAGATACAAAGGCTCGCCAAAGGAAATGTGTGTAGCAGCAAAGCTCCAGTCCAGATGTTCACAGAGAGGGAGGAGGTGGAAAGACAAATATTAGTCTACTGGAGAGCTCAGAGGAGGCTTCACAAAACATCAACAAGGAAAGACAGAACACAAAAATTTGGTGAGGGAGGAGAAAGGGCCGCAATATTTGATTAAAAAAAAAACTTTTGGTTGGAAGATCTTAGTCACTTGGTTGAGATTGTTTCTCTCAAAATGTAAAAACTCATCTCCACATGAGTGTTTATGGAGAGAGAGAAAAAAAACACTTCTTAGCAAAATTGTTTCTCTATTTATTCAGAGGGACTATAAATGATGTAGCCTGTTCATAAAGTATAATTTGTGGTGGGAAAAACAAGGTCAGTAGTTGCTGAGCGAACATCCTTATTTTAATCAACCACATGGAAAATATGAATGTTGAGTTATCATAGATCACTTCCCTGCGGATGTATATGTCAAAAGGATGAATTATAGAAGAGGCTGACAGTATATATATATATATATATATATATATATATATATATATATATATAGGCCTTCTTCATGCCACAGTTGATAGTGATCAAGAGCTTTAAAATACCACTGGGAGGGTGTGGCAGTGAAACCTCTTGGGCATAATGAGCTACATTACAGGAGCAATACATGTATGTATGTGTTCATCTACATGGAAATTCATGTGTTCATGTGTGAGGTTGTGAACTGTGGCCCGCCCAGTTCAACTTGCCCTTGACACCACAAACAAAGTCAGCATGTATTCCTGCCCATGAGGCAGATTTTTCCTTTTTTTTTTTTTTTTTTCCTCCATGTCAAGGTCACGCTGGTCAGCGAGTGTTGCGAAGCTCAGGGGCCGGCCACCTCAACACGCTCTAGTCATCTCCGCTCACCAGAACACACCAGCCCAGGGGAGCACGGACAGGACAGTAAACCAGCCTGTCTGTGCCTCTGGGGGCCCATCGAAGCCTGGGCTCTGGGTGTTAAGTGACACTGGATTGAATTAGCAAATAAAATGGACGGGCTGAAGCAGGGTAATTTACCATGTCAGGGCAAATCTAATTATCCCTGAGGTGCAGATGGCAGTGTATCCATTACTACAGCTGAACTGGTAGCGCAGGCTGTTGTTATCTTTACAAACCCACTTTCCTTCTCTTGCTTTGTGTGGGAGGGAGCATGTTAAATAGTGATGATAAAATAATCATTGGCTGATGAAACAGGATTCGTACAGAGGTATTTAAGACACAGAAGGAAGGCAAGACAGATTTTCTTTTCGTTGTTTTGTGTTTCAACAGGCATTGTCCTTCAGCCCGTCTCACTTTCCTTCAGATCAGTTAAGGACAGATTCATCAACACTGAAACAGATACAGCCATGCTAACATCACTGTGTGTTTTCAACAGCTTTTTTTCATGCACGTTAAAACAAAAACAAAAAAAACCTGATGGAAATACAGAACAGGATGAGAAAGTATTGCAAAAAAAAGTTTTTATGTATGAATGAGGTGGAAAAAGTGGGTGTATTGCTAAAAGGAAAGACCACAATGGGAACAGTCTTCACAAACAAATCATGATGTAGAAGCATGTGACTTGAACGTCCACTGAAGTCTCCGACTGAAGAGATGGACAACGGTGGCAGGTGAAAACGTCAGATCAGTGTGACTGTGACCTTCCTCAAATGAATAAATGAAACAAACAGAAAACATATTTCAACTATGCTCCCTATTTTGTTTTCCACCGTTTGCATTGGTTATGGCAGTGGAAAGAAACTTTTTAGCATTAGCGAACATTGATTAGCATCTTGATTTTTGATTTTCTGCAATTTGTGCTTTAAGCTACATGCTAATGTTGGCATGTTAACATGCTCAGATTGAAAAAGGAGTCATGTTTATCATGTCCACCATCTTAGTTTAGCATCATGGCATGCTAACATATACTAGTTAGCACAAAATGTGAGGCTGATGGACAGTTATTAGTTTTGCTTGGTTTTTGGAAGTTTCACTAAATGTTTGTGCTTTCACTCTTGTATGTGCTTTGTCCTCAGGGGCCACCGTACTCTGGGCACCATGAATGTCTGTTGAGGTATCTCATCAGTAGTCTGAACCAATCAACCAACAGACTCACATTGCTGTCCATGGAGCCGCTAGCATGGCTGAAACTGTTGTTATTACAACTATTTCAAACAGTAAAAGATACCTGTAAGTAAAGAGTCAAAGCAAAATGTTGGTATAGTAAATTCCACTTTTTTGCCCTCTGCAGGCGTTTTCCTCAAATGATACATCAGCCTCTCGCCCTTCCCCTTACACAAATATTTAGGTTCCCCTGATACATCTAATAAAACAGTTTGGACCGGTTCCTCAGTGTTTCACCTCAGAGGAAGGACGTAAACCATTTCACGGTGCGAGAACGAGAGGAAGCGAGGCGTAAAAAGAGATTGAATGTCCATGTACACCTTATATAAATATTTGGGACGTCTGCAGATTCTGGGTAACCTCTGTCTTGAGGAAGATTAACTGTTTCCTGTGATTCGTACTCTGCCTCACCTTTCCAATAAATACTGTCTCATTTGCTATCATTATCTCTGCACTGTGTATCTACTCACCCCTGTCAAATGGTATAATTAAAAAAATTTTAAAAATCTCTCAGGCTGAAATTGTCATTTACTGTCTCTTCTTTTAAAATACACAAGGTATTCATGTCAGAGAGGGTAAAAAAGTGAGCTGGGAGGATGACTGGAGGAGATCTGACACCATTAAGTGTCAGATGTTTAAAAACCAGATGAGAATATAACACAACTTGTAAAATCAAGTGTCTCCTGCTCTTCTCATGCACACGTGTCTGCCTCCTACTAACTGGTGCAGAGTCTTACATAAGTGGCATCACTGAATTAATATTTAAGGTTTGTCTTGGGGAATAGCGCTCCTTGTTTTTTTTTTTTTTTATTTGATGCTTTGTTTTCTTCTGTGATGATATTTCAATTGAGCTGTTACGTCATCTGAATCATGGCCACAGCTGAGATAAAAGAGTCCTGTGAGCCATTAGAGCAGTAAGCGTGTTGCAGTATGGTCCATGTGATGAGCAATAGGAGCTAACTGGGATGGCTGCCTCATTAATATCAATGTTCTCTTAAATGTGTTTCCAATAACAGAAAGATTGACTAATAATTAATCCAGTGGTTACCGCCAAGGTTATTTATTATCAGTGGATTTGTGCAGTCATTTGACTAATACAGTAAGTCTACATGAGCATTAAACTTAAATCTGATATCTTTTTTTTTTTTTTTTTATCTCTGCTGTACTTCCATGTTTGTGTGCTCCCTCATGTAGCGAGACAGGGAGTGAGCTAGATGGAGTGAGATAGATGGGACCCTAAGGGGCCTGGTCCCTTGTTGGTACAGTACAATACTCCCAGTCTGTTCTCAGGCCACGGCTGACTGATCATGCTCCTCTCCATCTCCAAAGAAGATACTGAAGCTGCAGGCTCCATCTACCTTTCGGCCCATTGCACCAGCCCAGCCGCGAACACATCACCCTTTGATAACATGGCCCAGAGATTCATCACAGTTTGAGGCTGAGCTGGATGTGTAGGTAGACGTTTCTGTTTACCACGACTGCGTGTTGGTTGATACTATGTGTGCACCAGAAAATACAGACACACAAAAATAACTTTAGACTTTTTGTATTTTCACCTGATCACCTGAAACTAGAAAAAACTAAAATTACCACCTCACAGTCTTCACCAGCCAGCCAAGCTGCAGGAAACATGGTCACAGTCTCTCCTCTTACAGTGTTGATTAAAGGCCAGAGGTGTTTGAGCTTAACATTATGATATCACAGTGAAGTTGACTTTTGATATAAAATGTCATCACTTCATTTTATCCTTATAGATATTTGAGTTAAATTGTGTCATAATTAGTATATGAAACTGCTAGTTATGGCCAAAAACATGTTTTGTGAGGTCGCAGTGACCTTGACCTTTGACCGTTGACTTCTAAATTCTAATGAGCTCATCTTTGTGTCCAAGTCCAAACAAATTCCCTTGAGGTGGTCTTGATACCACATTCAAGAGGCCAAAACTGTGTTTTGTGAGGTCAGTGACCTTTGACCTTTGGCCACCAAAATCTCTTCAGTTCATCCTTGAGTCCTAATAAATATTTGTGCAAAATTTGAAGAAGTTTCATCAAGGCATTACTGAAATATCACGTTCACAAGAGTAAGATGGACAGATGGACAACGTAATGCCTCCGGCTCTGGCTGCCTCTGGCAGGCGTATAAATGAAAAATGACTGGCAGGACTTGCACAGCAACACTGATGTTGGCCAGGAACATGTAACAGTAACGTGATGATGTGTATTTGAAGCTCAGACACTATATTACATTGTCTAATCTCAGTAACCCTCTGTTACTTCGACAGTTTGGCTGTTGGCTTGTTCACTGTCTCAGGGTTGATCTTAGTTTGCTCTCTTCATGTTCAGTTGAAAGACCGGTCTGTTAGCTTGATGCACACACTGGAGGTATGGAGCAGCAGCTAGCATCTGCCAAAGGAGGAGAAATGGTTCTCGGTAACCACAAAGGTCAGTACTGTTGCAGAGACACTGGGAAAAGGACACACATGCAGACGCTGTGGTTGGACAAAATGCAGTTAACTGATGTATTAACAAAGCAAACAAAGGCTTACAAATAGATGAGGTACCCCAGGCTCAAAAAGCAGCAAAGGCAGTCCAAAATAGGAAAACAAATCCCAATCTCAATCCAGCAAGGATCCAAAATCCAGGAGACAGGCAAAGGTCTATGTACATGTAAGACAGAATATACAGGTAACACTAGGCATTAGGCCATGAAACGAGTAGCAACTGAACTTAACATCCTGACAACACAAGGCTATAAATAGACAGGGAACCAATTAACTATTAAGACACAGGTGGAACAGAAGAGTGGCAGGTGAAACACAAAGACAGGAAGTAAAACCACAACATATGGACAGTAATCTCCAAATAAAACAGGAAACACTAAACAGAGTCTAGGCAGGAAATTTACAAGGAGGCGAAAAAAAATGACATTGTAATTACAAGATTTCTTAGCTGACTGATTACATGGTTGTTAAAGGGTTCAAACTAAACTATCATACTAACTACTGTATTTATAAACTGTGCTTATTAAACCACTACACTACTGGTCAAAGGTTTTAGCATCATTTTTCCAGTTTTTATTTATCTCAGCAGCTCAAGTCTAATAAAAAACCTTAAATAGACCAAAGGTCAAAGGTAATATGGCCAAGGTTAAAAAAAAAAAAAAAAACTAAAGTTTAGGTCATCAAAAAATGAAAAATCATGTCCATTGAAACAAGCCTTTTTTCAGGGCTTTCCTGCAGCAGTGAAAGTAAATGAAGCTTTTAAAGTTAATGCAAACAGTTCCTACTTACAAACCCTCTGTCTGCACAAAGACAGAGTTGGAACAAACTGTGCTACTACACCCACTGCTGCATTTTTATTAGGACAACACTGTACTGCAGGAAGTAGTAGGCTACTGTATATTGCTATGAGAATGGTGAGAAAAAGGCGAGTAACAGAGGAGGAATAATGAGGAGGATAATGAGACAAAACATTAGAAGAACAGACCCGGTCGGTCGCTTCACATGATGGAAGAGCACAGTCTCCAGACTCAAACCCCATCAACTTTATGAACAATGTCTCATTATTTATTGCAGAAAGAAGGTCACAAGTGTGTTCAGCTGCTGGATGAGTCAAAAATTTAGATTAAATTATTTATATTATTATAAATAATTATAATTAATTATATATGTATGTATGTATGTATGTATGTATGCATGTATACACACACACACACACACACACACACACACGTGTCTGACTCCCAGACCATCAGCACTGGATCCCCACAAGGCTGCGTTCTTTCTCCTCTGCTCTTCTCCCTGTACACCAACACCTGCACCTCCAGCCATCAGTCTGTCAAGCTCCTGAAGTTTGCAGACGACACCACTCTCATTGGACTCATCTCTGATGGCGATGAGTCTGCCTACAGGTGGGAGACTGAGCGTCTGGTGACCTGGTGCAGGCAGAACAACCTAGAGCTAAACGCTCTGAAGACAGTGGAAATGATAGTGGACTTCAGGAAGAGCCCAGCCCCACCCACCCCCATCACCCTGTGTGACTCCCCCGTGGCTACCGTGGAGCATTTTCGCTTCTTGGGAACCACCATCACACAGGATCTCAAATGGGAGCTAAACATCAGCTCCCTCATCAAAAAAGCTCAGCAGAGGATGTATTTCCTGAGGCAATTGAAGAAGTTCAACCTGCCAAGGACTATGATGGTGAACTTCTACACCTCCATCATTGAGTCCATCCTCACCTCCTCCATCACCATCTGGTACGCTGCTGCCACGGAGAGGGACAATAACAGACTGCAGCGTATCATCCACTCTGCTGAGAAGGTGATTGGCTGCAATCTTCCATCCCTCCAGGACCTGTACGCCTCAAGGACTCTGAGGCGTGCAGGGAAGATTGTAGCTGACTCCTCCCACCCTGGACACAAACTCTTTGAGACACTCCCCTCTGGCAGGAGGCTGCGGTCCTTCAGGACCAAAACCTCTCGCCACAAAATAGCTTCTTCCCATCTGCTATTAGCCTCATCAACAAGGCTAGAGAGCCCCACTGTTGCTGATCAATTGCACCAATCACCAGAAAAAATTCCTTGTATGTGAAAACATACTTGGCAATAAAACTGATTCTGATTCTGATTCTGATATATATATATATATATATATATATATATATGTATATGTATATGTGTATGTATGTATGTATGTATGTATGTATGTATGGTCAGAAGTGAGTCAGAGGAGAGGATCTGAGTCTCACCTCTCATTGGCTGACTGATTGGCTGACTGTTTTCTGAGTTATGTGTGGGTATGTTCGACCTGGGCTTAGGAAAAGTTTCGTTTTAAGGCTCAGTTTCTGAATACAGGCTGTGTGCATTTGTCTGTGGACTGAGGCTTTGATACTTTCGCAGTATTAATATAGAACCTAGACCTGCTTTATAATCACCTTTGGGACCTTTAAGAAACTCAGGCATACTGACTCCATTATTCCTAATGTTGTCTGTAAGCAGTGAGCATAACTTGAGACATCAAGATTCATTTTTCTGCCAAAGAAGAAGCTGTTTCTGTTTTTTGTACAATATGAAAATCAAATTTCAAAGCCCTGAAAATAGCATTAGCAAAATAATCCGTCACAGTGACCATGAAGTTGTAAATGTGGTAGCATCAAAGTTTTGTCTCTTTTATGATCATTCTGTTCTCTGCTTAGTCATATCACACTCTGGTTATTGTTAGCTAGGTGACATCCTCCCGAAGAAATGAAAGTTCTGCCAGGAAATAATCCCTCCAAAAATATGTTGCCTTACAAACTAATTATCACTATCATGTCTTCTTATTTAGAGGGTTTTGGGGGCAGAGCTGCAGTTAATTTCAAGCTTGGTTTACCACCATAAATTTTGTTCCTTAAAATGACAAAAAAAAGTTAATGTGCACAAATCTAATTACTTTTGGAATTCATTATAAAAAAACAGAGGTATGGGCTGAAGCCCTGTAAAAGGACTTTAACTTTAAAGCATGCTAGTGAAGTCTTTAAGGATGATGAGCTCCATTCTTAGAGGTCCATCCATCCTAAAGGTAGATGTCCATGTGTTTGTGATTATAAAGCAGGTCTAGGTTCTATATTAATACTGTGAAAGTATCAAAGCCTCAGTCCACAGAGAAATGCACACAGCCTGTATTCAGAAACTGAGCCTTAAAACCAGCCATCAGGACTTCTGGAACTTTGTGATGTCACAACAAAACATTCACCACTCTCAGCCATGTCCCATGCCCTGCCCACCTGGACCCACCATCCAACTTGGGTTGGGATTTGGGTTCTCTAAGTGTTTACCTGAAATCTGTTGTATTTTTATTGGATCACTCAGAAAATAGTCAGCCAATCAGAAGAGACGCTCAGATCCTCTCTTCTGATTGGCTGACTGATCTGTTGTTACTAGAGCTCCAGAGAGAAGCCTGAGAGAGGAGATGTAAAACTACACTGAGATGGTTTTTGGTTCTTAAAACCACAAATATATCTTCTGATGGATATTAACACAGGAGAAGTTAAAATATTGGACCTTTTACTTCTTTACTGAAACATGAGTTTTTGTTAAGAAGGAACTTCATCAAATACACCATCAATGGTTTGTCCACCACCCAGACCGTCATAATTCATGTCACCATTTAGTCTTTTTGTCTCATTGTCATATTGCGCTGTCCCACTATTCTGTCAGTTCTGGCCCTGTCCTCAGCACCCTGAGGGGCTCCTTCCTGTTTTTCAATTCTTTATCACTGAGCCTTTTATACCCACAAGCCTCAATATCTCCATCTCCTGTCTGAGCCCAGAGTGATTTAGAGGATCTGATAGAGAGTGAGTCAGCGAGACCATTTTTGTGACAAATTATTAGGAGTAACAAAGCTATGTTCTCTCTTTCCCTCCACTGATTGAAATGATTTCCCTGCGAGTTATGCTGTAATTGATGTGCATATTGAGCCGTGTGGTTGCATTATTTTTTTACATTATTCATATGTTGCTGACAGCGAGTATGTGTGAAACTGCAGAACGTGGAGTTCTATCAGTTCTTTCTAAGACACCGTATGTACTTGTGAGAACAGCAGAACCTCCCCTGTGCGGCTACATCTCCTCATTAAGCAGGAAAATATGTGTGAAAATGTGAACACACTATCCAGACTATTACAGCGCAACACGTGCCTGTGACTCTAGGATGAAAAAAATCAGAATTCATTACATGAGACATTCTGCATGTTGTGTAACATTTCTTCATAAATTATTAAATCCCGACAGTGATTACACTCTGGACCTTATTACGCAATACAGCATCCCAGAACTGCTGGTGCTATATTCAGACTTTGAGAGCTGCTGGTCACAGGGCACCACTCAGGAAAAAAGGGGTGATGAATATTTGACATGTGTTTAAGCTTTGGACCTTTACACTGTGCTGTCTCAGCCTGACCACTCAGCTAGACTTGAAACACAGCTGTAGCATGCTTGTTATGTGAAAAGTAGAAGGTGAGCTTAGGTGTAAAGGAAATTACACAATCCATTCTATTACTCAGCTTAATTGAAGCTGACAGATAGTCAATTTCATTTATGGGAACAACTTTAAGGTTAACAGTTGCAATTAGGTTTGACATGTGGTGGGTGAAGGCAATCATCAGGGGTAGACAGTGGATCTATATCAGTGCATATGTAATTAATGCATTCAGCTGCACCCAGGAACAGAAAAAGGAAAAAAATGCAAAGGCTGCTTTAAAGCTGGGATAAGTACAGCTGCAGATGTGAGCACATTTTATTGTGTGTGCAGTTTTTCACTGTCACAGCCTCCTCCCCTGCCCAGCCCAGTGTGCATGTGTGTGCAGGAATAAATACAGAAGGTGAGTACATGCACCCGCACATCTCTTCCCTCTTAAGTGTGGTGCGTTTTCCTTTGTATGTGCATTACAGTGCACATACAGTATGCGTCAGGGCATGTGTGGCAGAGCTGACAGGCCATCAGAGCTGCTGTGGCAAATGAAAGTGATGCTCAGGAGGAGAGACGCCTGGAGGAAGGCTGGGAATAAACAGCCGGATCTGTGACGCACTTTGAAGCGCACATCTGAGAGGAAAGGGGGAGGAAAGAGAGGGGAAAAGAGCGAGCAGAGAAGGGACAGAACTGAGTGGGAGGGAGCTGTTTTCAAGCCCTAACAGAGCAGAATCTATAACTGACCATACGGCAGGTTATCTTTCAAATGCAGAGCAGCTCAACTCTGAAGACTTAACTCGCTGCTGGGAATCCTTCCAGCATCACACATGAGCACAGACACACTCTGAAATCAAAAGAGAGACAAGAGGTTGACCTGCAGAGCACAGCTTCAGACTGTTTTCTGATGTCAAAAAAGTTACGACCGCGGCTTGCTCTCTTGTAACCTGGATGAATAAAGCAGGTTAAGGTAGCAGGAACGAGCTGACAAGATGATGAAATATCAGACAAGACTCCCATGGCTATGCCCAGAGACAGAGGACGACGCAGTGACTACATTTCCTACAAGTTCACAGAAATGACAAGAAGCCGAGGTCCTCATGGGGCAGACGTTATGTGATAAGAGAGCTCGATGGTTCACAGATTCTCTGCAGTACAAATATAGGTTTTAAAGAATGTATTCACTGTAGTGTGGGATTAGGGTCATGTTATTGTAGCAGCATGATAAGAAGAGCTGAGATTACTGATATTCTTATCTAAAGCCAACCACCACTACAGGCAGGACTAGTCTCCTCACTCCAACACAGAGGAGTGTGCTGTCTGTATTAGCACACTGTTACACATTATGTGTGTGTGCATGCAGTGTGTGTGACAGTCATATTCATCATACTTTATATTAAAGTTTTAAATCTTATCACCAGTGACAGTAAAGCTGCAATGGAACAATTAACTTGAGTCAAACACAAAGTATAAAGCTCCCATTTTGTATAAAGGTCACTGTCCATGTGTTTTCTGATTATAAAGCAGGTCTAGGTTCTATATTAATACTGTGAAAGTATCAAAGCCTTAGCCTCAGAATTGGCTGAGTGATCCAATAACAAATATAGCAGATTTCAGGGAAACACTTGGGGAAACCGAATCCTACAAGGTTGGATGGTGGGTCCAGATGGGCGGGGGTTGGGACATGGCTGAGAGCACTAAGTTGTGACATCACAAAGTTCCAGAAGTCCTGGTGGCTGGATTTTAGGCTCAGTTTCTGAATACAGGCTGTGTGCATTTCTCCGTGGACTGAGGCTTTGATACTTTCGCTGTATTAATATAGAACCTAGACCTGCTTTATAATCAAAAACACATGGACACATGGACAAAAACAATATGGACCTTTAAACGTGATTGGATGACACTGTGGACTAGAAAGCAGTATAATAAGAACAACTCTGCGTCCACGATGTCCACAGCTGGACATCTGAGGCTTAACTCTCACTGTTTATATAATGGGCTTTCTGAGTGCTGAAACAAGCGCTGCTTTTATGTCTGTCTGTGTGTAGCACTGCTCTCATATCTATGGATTGTAGTAATTAGGTGGCTGCTGACTGTGGAAGCACATTATTAACAACTTTACTGAAAACACAGCACACTCACACAGATTCATACACCCTCACCCACTAATATCCTCCATCACCCTGCATAGTAGTGTAATGAGCAAATGAGCACACAGAGACCCTCCAAGGTTCTGCAATGGATCACTGACAATACTGATCCTTTTAGGGATGAGATGCTCTGAATGCACGTCTCCTATTATTGGACAGTCGAGTGATACAGAGCACAACCCCATATTAACACTAATCGCTTCAATGTATTCACCTCCACATTCTGAATGATTAAGCCAGGAAGCATTCGTCTCCATCCTTGATGCCGTTTAATACCATGAAAATAAGCAGAGATGCAGGATGGCTCAGTAAACACCAGTGTGATCAAAGAGCTTCATTCAACATGAATTCTAAGTGGGAGAAAGTACAAGCGCAAGCGTGTGCCTCACTTTGAGTTTATACCGGAGCATATGTGGCCCTCTGAGAGGCCATCTGTGCGTTTTTCAAAGTGTTTATACGTTTCCATGTGTATGTGCCTGGACCAGTCTGGTGATAAGTGAAAAGGGTCATGGAGAGTGACAGGGTGGACAGCCGGCGGCAGTGTGTCAGTGGTCGGGCAGGGTGAACTCTGGGTCATCTGACAGGGATTTCAGCTGGCACTCAGGGCACAGCTGTTTCTGAGAGAGCGACACCAAGGTTGCAGGTTGTGGCAATACCCTGAAAACTGTGGCAGACCACCTTCTTTAATGTGGTCCCACCCTGACTGCGGAGCTGCCCACACTCCAGGGCTGCTCTGTATGAGGAATGGTTTGTGAAACTGTGTTGGGCAAAATATTAGGCTGATATTGGATCTGAAACATTATTCATCAGGTCATTTTATAGTGTCAATAGTGGTTTTTTTTTAACAATTTGGGAAATGTGTCTGAGCACTGTCGTGGCAGGAGGATGAGCTTATCGTTTTTACACATCTGTTTTTTATGGACTAAACCAGAGATTTTCAAATTCTGTCAGTGTGGGCCTCTCCTTAGACAAAACTGAGACAACTTCACCTCATCTCTTACCTGTTGCTATGGATTCAATGAGTAACACCCTTGGCTACACCCTTGGCCAGAATTTGTTTAGAATTTGGCAAATTGGCACCATACAAAGTCTGCCAAATTTGCTGTTAGCAGTTCGTGTGCAGTACACCCATAGGTGCACAGATTGATTCTTGGGCAAGTTCAGGAGTTACAAGGAGTAACTTTTTTTCCTAAGATTTCAAAGTAGATTTTCCGGACGTTGATTCATGATGAACATCTGCAATAATGAGATCCCCAGGAAGTGTAAATCACACTGAATATAAAAATGCTTTTGTCATGTTCAGATTTGACTGCATTAAAGAGAAAAACTATGATTTTTGACTCAAATTGCAGCAACAAGACATCAAGAATTTTTAGGTACTATTTTTAGGTAAAGCTGCCCCCATTAAATGTTCGTCACAGCCGATGCTGCAGGTCCACATTGTTGTTGTTTTTTTCTGGGGGGGGGGGCTTTTTTTCCTTTATTGACAGTGGGGAGGCAGACAGGAAACGTGTGACAGAGAATGGGTAAGACATGCAACAAAGAATCAAACCATGGATGTTGTGGTTGCTTGGTATTTGCTGTAACCATTTGGCTTCCAAGGTGCATAAAAAGTCACAGTCTCTCCTTCTGCAGCTCCCCAGCAACTGTCCTGTGCCCCCTTCCTCCACCAACACCACTAACACCACCTCCTGGGGAAGTGCTTCACAGTTTAAAAACCTGCAACAGGATAAGTTAATCAGTTAGTCTTAAAGATACTGACAGACAAATTTCATTACCTTTGGACAGAGCCAGGCTGTTTCTCCTCTAATCAAAGCTAACTGGCAGCTTGAGAGTGATTTCAGTCTTCACATCTAACTATTGTCAACGACTCCTTTACTCATAAATATGTTGTTTTTTGAGGTTTTTTGCCATCAGAAAATGTAATATAACCTCTGTTACTATTCACTAGTAGGCATCATCTGTTGTATTCCTCCTCAACCCTTCTAAAAGAATTGAATTTGTGCTGCACGCTTAATAACTGCCATTGCATTAAATTGCATCATCCCTTATCTTAAAAAAAAATTGGGATAGTCAAAGTACCTTTACCTGTGTGTGCAGAAAAATGGAAGTGTCCAATGTTCTTGTCATCATTTTGCTGGATAAAGAGCCCAAGTGCCGGAGGGAAGACTTCAAACTTGTAGAAAGTTAACTTTAAAAAGGAAAAAAAAATCATTTTCTCCATCCAGGCTAAGTCAGAGGGGTCACACGAGCTCAGCGTCAATTCAGATGATGATGTTGAGGCGATGAGAATCTTCAGTCTTTGGATAACTTGATGTTACTGTGGTATTAAGACGTGGCGATAAGGAAACAATTTTATGATACAATGTGATAAGATAAAACTTGCTATTTCTCCTATTGGGAAAAAAAGCACATTTACAGCAAACAATAATGAGATACAGAGAAAATATAGTTATATAATCCAACATGTGAAGGTGACCTGTAGACAGAGCTGGTGTAGCAGAGTACGTAAATGCATATGGACTGAATTAAAACTGAAATACTTATTACATGACTTACTGTCATTACTGAAAATAAACATGTAGGGCAAAAAAAGTCACTCTGATGCACAGACTCGGTCCTGAACTGTATGTTTCCACATACGGTGTGTGTGTGTGTGTGTGTGTGTGTGTGTGTGTGTGTGTGTGTGTGTACTATATTTAGCTCAGCCTCTAAAGGCTCAGCACTTTAACTGGGATTTAATCATCTAAACACACAGAGATCATAACAGCAGTCATACAGGTTATTATGTGGAGGAGGCTCAGTTGCAAAATGACCTCCCCCTCCTCCTCCTCCTCCTCCCTTCACTGTAGACTGGAGACCTTCAGTCTCTCTCTTCACCTCGGTGTAAATGTTACATCTCTTCAATAACTCAGTCAAACTGTGCTCAACCTCTCTCTCTCTCTCTCTCTCTCAAACTGCTGCCATTCTTCCTCCTCTACATTGTATAGCTGTTCCTCTCTTTAGATGAGACCTAGGAGACCTTGTGAAGTCAGTACACACACACACACACATACTTGTACTTCTATCTTTGTGAGGACACTCGTTGACATAATGCATTCCCTAGCCCCTAACCATCACAACTGAGTGCCTAACCCTAACCATAACCCTAACCTTAACCTAAACCTAATTCTAACCATAACTCTAAAACCAATTCTTCACCCTCAAAATGTGATTTGAAGGTGTCTCAAAAAGTGAGGACCAGCCGAAATGTCCTCACTCTGTTAGTAAAATACTTTTTTTGGTCTTACTATGTAGCAAGTACACACACACACACACATACACACACAGCTTTGAAAGAAAAAAAACTCATTAATGCTTTCAAATGTGAACTCATTGATCCTTTGTCGTGAATATATTTCACCCATTTCTGTGTTTTGTAACTGGTTTCTGTTTGTTCTTCAGAGACAATGATGATCCAGCTGCTGCTGCTGATGTTTCCAGTGGCCTCTTTGTTCAGTGTGTTTCTGTTCAGTTGTCACCAAAAGCCACTGTTGGGCCACATTTTGTGTGTGTGTGTGTGTGTGTGTGATGTATGGCTGAGCTTGCACCCTAAAGCACAAATGCAGGTGTGTGTGCTACTGTTTACTCTCTTGAATGTCAGGCTTACAGCCGGTCCAACTGACAGGACCAGGCGAACACCTCCTGAACGAACATTAGCAACAGGCATTCAGAACCGGCAACAGGTACAGCGAACATGCAGCAGCTAGGCAACATAAACAATCTGGGAAACCACAACACTAACTGCCATCTATATCCTGAGGAGCAAAGGAGCAGCAGCTGTGCAGGCAGGTGGCTGATCATAGGAGCAGTCTGGGGATTTAACAGAGGCATCCTCAGGCTCACTGTGCAGGTTTGGCATGACTGAGTCTGACTGGAAAATAAAACAAAAAGTGACAAAGAGCTGAGTCCTCAGAAACTTCTACATGGAAAACATCATAATGTGAGATGTAGCCTCACTTTGCCTGAATCGTCTTTAAAAACTACAACAGAGAGATCGATTACCACACCAACATCATAATGAATGTTGATTACAGGTACATATCATTATGTGCACTGTTAGTTATGGAGGATTGAAACTGCCAAAATCATAAATCATAAATCATAAATAAATAAAATGGAAGACTTCAAAGGTAAATAAATAAATAAGCTATCAGGATGCAGGCTCACTGGTGTATAAAAAAAAGCTGTGTCTTTAATAAAAAAAGCAGGGTCGGTACTCAGGTGTCAGTCAGCACGGCAAACAAATCCAGGGAACAAGGCAAACTCATGGTCAGGAAAAGCAAGGTCAAAAATCACACTAGGCACACACTAAGAAAACTGCTGTACAACCTGAACACAGACAAAGACGAAGTGACAGAGAAGACAGTGAGGCAGGGAGTGTAAATCAGTTTATGTCACATTCTAATGATTAATTCATTATTTTTATATTATTTTTGTATTGTATTTGAAGGCATATTAATTTATTAATTGAATCTTATTTATTTACTTTATCTATCTATTTTTGATTTTGGCAGTTTCAGTTAATCAGCTTATTAAACTATAAATGCAACAGTTGAGCCACAATTTCCATTCATCTCTTCATACTACAACCAAATTTAAAAGGGCCTCACACTTAGATACTCATATTTGATTGGCTGGCAGAAGCCCATTAATAACATACAGTATCAGGACTCTCCAAACATGGTTTTGGTCAACAGTTTAACCACAGATCAAAGTCAAATTGTGCAATGTGTATCAAACTGCATGTAACCATGGCAACACCGGCTCTGATTTGAACAGCTTAACCTGTTATCAGAACGAATCATAAAGGCTGTCATTAAGGGCAAACCAAGTGACCTACACTCAAACTGCAGACTGAAAAAATACTGGAGAATATTCCAGTGGAAGGGCCCTGCTGCCCCCTCCTCTTCACACTGACCTCTGACCCCTCACCTCCGGAGGCTGCTTGAAGCTGCTGCTTTATGGAGGGTGGAAGCTGCTGACAGGGAGCTCCCCAGAGTGCCGTTAGCAGCCGCTCAGCAGGAAACGCCCAGGCTTCAGGCCTATCAATGGGCCCTTTCACCAGCCCTTTGCAGGCCAGGTAAACAGAATGTGATTCACACCTGCTATGCTAACGCTAATGTACAGACAATGCTGCTAACACCACCAGTACATACAGTGTGCATACATGTGCACACACATTGTTTTATTGGACGCCTACAGCTGCAGTTCATAAAAACACAACTGTGATTCTGTATCACTGATAATTGATATTTGTACCTCCTGCATCCAACCTGCATGTGAGCCAAGGATTTGCTGTGTAGGATAAACAAAACCATCTCCAGCCACTGAGGAAAACACACTTGCTTGTTGGGAATTATTTGATTTGCAAGTCATAATGAAGTTAGTCCTGAATTAAACGAGGTAAGGGACACAGACAGACAGGAAGGAGAGAAAGTGCCTGAGAGGAAGCGAGGATGAATAAGAGCATTAACCTGGACTAAAGGGGATAGAGGAATGTGAATAAATGGATTAAGAAAATATGGCATGAAGATAAACACATCTCATAATCATGAAGGTTAATGCACTGCATCCCCTTTTTCTCTGTGTGCTTTTACTTTATTTATGAGGAGAAATTAACACATTTTAGGAGAGGGCTTTGAAGATGGCACTGATGAAATGAAAGGGTGAAAGGGCAGGGGAAAAAAAAGTTTGTGTATATGTGTGTGTCTGAGTGTGTTTACGAGACAGAGACAAGAGACAGGCAGAGATAGAGGGAGACTGAAAGGGAGGGAAACGTCTCCTCCAGACATCTGTTTCTCATTGTTCTGCTTCATGCTCAGTCCATCTTCCTCGTTAGTGGCGACTCGCGCGGCTTTCATCAGGATTTCTCACACATCTCACAGTTTGGAAAAGCACTTTCTGATGCGTGTGTGTGTGTGTGTGTGTGTGTGTGTGTGTGTGTGTGACGCCCTCCTTTTCATCAGACACCTTGCAGCAGTCATTCACTTAGAACAGGCTAATGGGTTTCAGAGGCAGAAACAGGCAGGTTGGTGTCAGATAAAACACGCAACCAAAAACATACAGGTAGATATTGAGTGTTGCATAATACAGCTAACTCGTTAGGCTGGTGAGTTTAATGATATGAAGCAGGACTTTTCAGATCATCTGATTATCATACTGCGTCGTTCCCCTGTGAGCTGTGAACCTTTCACGTAACCTTGTCTCATCACTGATCTCCCGCATCACAAGTGTCAAGCTGCTCACATGGAGTCAGGAAAATCAAAAGGCAGCATACAGACTCTGCTGTGAATCATAAATAAAGGTTGTTTCTTCCTCTGGAACAAGGTGTTCCTTTTTTTCCTTGTGTTCTCTGTCACTCTGCCTCCTTTTCCTCCTGTATCTCTCCCTCAGCCCCTCTCTCCCTCCCCTCTCAGTGCCCCCCACCTCTCCTTGCCGCTCTGATAAGAAGACAAAAGATAAACAACCCCTCTAGCATCTGCCATCGATCGCTCTGGGGTAAAAGCTTAATGGCTTGGCTCAAAGTAATAACACTCCTGGAGTTCTCTCAACTGATGGGAATGATAGATTCTCTCCCCTCAGCTGCTCCTGGAGTTTGCAGCCGGAGAGTTTGTTCGTGGACGAGAGGGTGAGGGCAGGAGTGCTGAGACCAGGACAGAGAAAAGAACAAATGTGCAGCTCAAAGAAATACTTAGACAAACAACAGGAAACTTCTGTCCTTGAGGCGGGCTGTGCCCTCTCTCTGACTGAGGTGATCTGGGTTGTGCCCCACTTGTCTCATCACTGGTCTGATCTGATGAGCTGTCCACACTGAAATAGTGTCTGAGGCAGCTGTTGTCCCTGTACCCAATCTTCTTATCTGCCCGTGTCTGGCTGAGCCACCGTTTCTCTCCCACTGATACCTAATGTTTCTGTATCAGCCACCCTGCTCCACTGCTGGGGACACGTACACGAGAAACAGATACAGTCTGGAATAAAAAACACAATTACAAACCTAGTTTCTGGCAAACAAGGGAGCCGAGGGAACGCAGCCTGATAACGTGAAATAGGATTTCACGGTCACTTTACTGTAATACAAAAAAGACATGTGAAGACTCATTACTGAAGACAAGCATAACATTTAATTCAGAAAAACAATTTCTCAAAGAAAAAAAATCACTTCTGGTGCAGTGTTTGCACTGGAATAAATGAACTGATTACTGGTCACGTTTGAAAAGGTGTTTACAGTTTTGGTTTGTGCTTCAAAAAAGTGAGGATTGTGGAGGAATGTAAATGGTGTCCAACCTGTGGTCCGGGGCCCACTGGTGGGCCGCTAAGGTATTGCAAATGGACAGAGGAATTATTTGAAAACATTACAATTCTGATGAAAAAAAAATCTATAAATAATAATAATAACAACAATAATAATTATGTTTTTAAATGTTTTTAAATGTTTTTTAAAAACATTGAGTCAAGTTTTTCCACAGATCTCAAAAGGTTTTTTTTTTCAAGATGGATACGAGGCAGGCTGGAAGGTCTGCTACACCTCTCAGGATCTGTGGTGGAGATGAACTTAACTGGCCCACCTGCCCTCTGATTGGACTGTCACAGTCCAATCAAATTCATGTGTAAAACAGAGTCAAAATTCATACTTATAACTTCAGCGTCACACATAATGTGGAAACAGAGTTTTAGACACTGATTTCTTGTATTTGTACACAGATGTTGACAAAAGCATTTCTCTCAGTGTCTTGTGTCAGTGTGTAACCTCACAGATTTTATTCAGTCTCTCTATCTTTGGAATTATCTATGAACATCACTTTGGGACTAAGTCTGAAACTAAGTCTGGGACTGGACTTCCATCATCATTCATGCAAGTGAGCAATGGGTTGTTTGTAATTCTTTGCTTAAAACCCAAACCAGCTGCACATTAGCTGTAAACTAGCTATTAAAGGACATGCCGACCTTTTTATATACAGTCTATGACGCCGACATGTCTGTTTGTTGGTGCTCAACTGAGCCCCTGACTCAGGAACTCCACGTCTCTCCAGTCACTCTGTTTTAACTTTTGTCTTTGCACAGTTATAAAATAAATTCATAGGATTTTTTGCTCAACTTTGCATTGTCCATAATAATTGTATCTTTCTATTCATGATGTATACAACCACCTACTAAAGTTCACTGAACACACAGTAAGACTTACAGGAAATGCTGTTTGTTAAAATGTAAATATTGAATAAGCAGCGATATTGATTTTATTTTTAAGTATCATCCTTATCTTGACACATGCTGTGGAGTAAGATCGTGTTTTCGAACCCCTGGGACAGAATCCAGAGGTTGAGGTTTCACTTTCTGTAGTGCTAAGTTGTGATTATGAAGACAGAAGGAAGAGGAGGGTAGTAGAAAGGGGGGCAGAAATGAAGAACACATCTGCGGGTCTGCTCCTCTGGAACACCTCTGTCTGTTATAGTGGTCTCCTTTAACATTGGCTCTGACACTTTCTATAGCTTAGCCCTCCAGACTCCCCCGGGAGACGACGACTGCTGCTGCTGCTCTAACCAGTCGACAGCAGCACAGACTGCTCTAAAGTAACTCACTGCAAACATGTGTCAGACTCTATCATGCTCACATCACTATTCCCTGTGTGATAGTCCAGAGGTGGAGCCGGACCAGGAAGACCGTGCAGCCCGAAGCTTTGATGACATCATACATTCAGCTACAGTGGAGCTCAGCTACAGAGTTTTGGTAATTTAGACACTCAATCAGGGGACTAATTAGCCAATGAGTCATTACAGTGACTTATTAGATTGAATGGTGTCAGAGATTGAAACAGTGTCATCCTCACACTAAAAATAATCTTTGCACTTCAGATGACTTCAGTAACTCATGCAGGCTTACAGAGCTGCCACAGACACTGTCACAATTCTCAACTTGGAATTAATCTGCTTAGAAAATTGTGTTTACAAGACCTCCTTCTGTTTATTTTCTCTGAAACAAGGATTACTCCATCCCAATAATTCATGGGGGTCAAACGTCATGAGTGTGTTGATGAGGTGATAGTGAACAGAGACAAGCCCCCTCTGCTACTGTGGGAACAGGCATGACCTCTGACCCCTGACCTCACCGCTGAGGCTCTCCACGGTTGGCTCTGTGGACCGCCTGATCACAAACACTCACCTTGGGCATGATAGACTGTGATGGATGGCACCCCATGAGCCGTGAGGTTGAGCCCCATGCAGAGTCAACCAGCTGACCTCACATAGGTGTGTTTATGTGGACGTGCAGCTCAGTCATGCATCCAGTTCAGTTCATTCATGTTTGAATAAGATTCTTGGAATTCACTTTTTGAGATGAAAGGAAAGGTGTCAGGTGGATATTGCTTAGCAACAAGCCGTGGCTGCACACTGCTTCTGGTTGCATTCACTTCATGAGAGCACGGTGTTAGTTTTAAAATCTAAGCTTGTTAATATTCCCCAACATATGTGAGTCTCAGTGTGTGCTGGGTGTTCGGTTGATGGCCTGAAGTTCTTGCCTGCAGAGTCGCACTGCGGTACCTCTCGTCTCCAATGTGCACAGCACAATGATGATATCTCCCCTCTTAATCTTCAATGTGAGCCCTGACACTCATGAAAATGTTGCTCTGCATCAGACCCAATGCCCTTCCTCCCCCGTTCTGTCACAGGCGCATAGATGCATATATAAATATATATGGGGGTGGTGGGGGTGTTACATAAGTGTTCTATGATAGATGGGAGCGCTAGCTGGCTAGCATGTCCTATCTGTGAGGTCAGCAGGAGTTGGCTTAAAGACACATTGATACAGAGACGAGTTCAAAGAGAGAAGCTCAATCCTGGGTAATAACCAGTGAACATTACATTATTAGGAAGACCACTTTGTGAATTACATTTTCCGGAAGCTGCTGCTGTCTAATACAGATCTAGTCTATGATTTCAAAGTTGCAGCCACATAGTGGAAATAAGCTTCTCCTGAGCCACAAAGAGGTGTGATACTCACTCATATGGGTCATTAATGACACTCTCGTGAAGAGAAACCAACGGAAGGTATGTGTGGCAGCCTTTTTAAACTCCATCACCAACAATGGCCCTGTCACAGCACTGCTTCACTGCAACTTCGCTAAAACCCAATATCACAGACACAGAGAAGAGGCCAGCTTTCATCATAGAGGGCATCTAGGTAATTGCTGATATTTCCAGAGGTGAAATTAGACAGTAGGGAGCTCTAAAAGCTCTATAAATGGAGACTGTCCTTTTGTTCTTCCTCAAGAGAGAAAGTCACACAGTCAAACATGGAGGCAGGTGAAATGGTTTAACTACCAGTGTGGAAAGGCTCTTTAACTCCGCCTGTCATACAGCCATCATACAAGAACTCACTCTAGTCAGCAATCTTGGGACTGCTGTAGACTAGTGGGCCATTCTGGTTTTATTTCATAAGCTTTTCTAAGAACATTTGGGTTCATGAAGTCAAAACACATGCTGCCCTGGTTGTGGCGTGCTGGCTGGCAGAAGAGTGGTTCTGGGCAGCAGAAAGTCAGTGGAGTTAATCAGGAGAAAGGTCTGTTCTCTGTGTGGAGGAGAGACAGCAGGCCAACCAGACATTGTTAAGATAAAAGTGTGGGGAAAAACAAGAAAAAAAAACTAGAGACAGGCAGAGATGTTTCTTTTCTTCAGTGAATGGAGACACAACAGAAAGATAGTGTTGCAACGGAGACAAAAGAACAAGAAACAAAGCAGTGCAGGTGAACAGCTGTCAGGACGGAGAGAAAAGTTTAGGCTGGAGAGAGTTAGATTTATCTCTCACCGATCAGCAGAGTCTGATGATCAGTGATGTGTCGACACTGGAGCTCCTCTGAACAGCATGCAGTCCTTTAAGACTTCAATCCTAGTTCACTGAGTGACACCCATGGTTACCTTGGTAACAGCAAGGGCAGTTTAGCACTACAGCAAAGACTCAATGAACAGCTATGAACGAACATGAGGAGAGCAAACAACAAAACAGCAGACACACTGTGTTACCTGTGCCACAAATGCTTCATGTTTTGCCAGTTGAATGCTTTTATTTTGAAACAGCAGCAGTAGTAGGCTAAATGTTTGGTTAGCAGGTGAAGCTAGTGAGTTCGTTAGCAAGCTACCAGTAAATGGTGAGGCTGAGATAAAGTTGTTTTGAACTGAATCTATCCGTCTTAGGTGGGTGACCTGAATCCAGCACAGGAACTGCAGACCCCACCACTGCTGATAAAAACCGCTTTGTCGAGAGGAATTAACTGAATGTAAATACATTGGATGACTATTGCAGAAAAAATGCAGTGTCAAAAATGTAGGTTGATCATAGACTGTACATAGAGATGGATGTATCCTCCATGACATTGCCATAGAAGACGAGAAGAAGAGCGGTTTTGAAGCTCAGAGTGGGCTGGGCCCTGTGCCTAACTCCACCTTACTGACGGCTGATCAAAACATGGTCAAAGAGGTGGGGCGTGGGAGGAGCTGAGGCTTCGGTGCATGTTGGTTTGTGGCAAGCATACACTCACCCACCTGTCACTCAAAGCTGCTACACCCTCAATTATGCAGAACTTTAGTCCTTAATAAAATGTGTGAGTTCTATAAAATTCAGCCCATACAGTTGTCATGAAGGAGGAAATTATCTCTAGAGACCAGAACAGTTTTTGTACCAGGCTGTAAACATGTTGATTTCTGCTGTAAAGTTGGACATTTGAACATGGGAGTCATGGGGACTGACTCACTGTTGGAGCCAGACTCTAGTGGTCATTAGAGGAACTGCAGTTTATGTCACTTCCATGTCGACTGGAGGTTGCTGCTTGGGTTTGATATCATGAAAATGTTTGGGATTATAACATTAAGGAGGACCAAAATGATTGATCAGTATTGAGAACATGCAGATGGATGAAAATTAATGTAAAACCCAACATAAAGTAAAGTAGCCTCTGGAACAGCTTCAATGCTCCTTAGCATTGATTCTCCAAGTCTCTGAACTGGAGGGATGAACAGCGTTCTTCCTGAGGATATCCCCTTGTTTGGTGTTGGTGGAGGAGAGAGCTGTTTAACCATAGGTGTTCAGTCTGGTGAGTGTGAAGGCCATACCTTGATTCACATCATTAATCACTCAGGGATGATTCATGCCCTGTGGATGGGGGCACTGTCATCCTGTTTTCTACTTATTCTCAGGTTTTTCCTTTAATTTGTCACCCGGCTATACACCTTTATTCAAAGACTAAAATCAGGACAAGTTGTGCCAACATGTGGGAAAGTTGAGGATTAACCTTCCTCCAATAACAACTTGATGAATAGACAAAATGCAAACTGACTGGACACACTTCAGCAGTGGGCAGATGATTCATCCGGCTACAGTAACGTAACCTTGATGATTTAATGGTCAGCTTTTTGTGTAGTTATTTACAAAACAGGTGCTGAGTCACTTAAACAGGCCTGAGGATGTATAATACTATTACAATACGTATAATACTGAGTGAGAAAGAACCAGACTTGCACCTACAGCACTGAAGTCAAATGAGTCTCAGGACACAGGCCTCTGCACACACTCATGAGATATCTCACACTCTCACACACATGTATGCCCATCCTGAAGCACATATGTGGTTCAAGGGTCTGACTCTGGTCAAAGGTCACATATTGAGTCTGTCCTCGCAGCGACGTTCATCTCTGACACCTTTGAAGAGGGGTCATACATCATGCTGGGGAGTCCTGCATGTCAAACAAAGACCTTGTGCAACATGGACCATCCTTCCTGTGTGTGTTTGTGTGTGTTTGTGTGTGTGTGTGTGTGTGTGTGTGTGTGACTCCCACATCCTCTATTAGTTCATCATGTCAGGAGTCTTCCTGATGATACAAAATAAAATATCTAATATCGTTACACATTTATATGTTTGCGTGTGTGTGTGCTGGTGTGTTAACACACTCACCTGCAGCATGTTAGCATCCTTTAAAAAGCTGTAGTAAGAGAGGAGACATAGTGAATGTCTCACTGTAATATTAATAAACAGGAGTCAAATCTTTGCCTTGACAGCAGGTCCGTTTGATTTGTGATGAACCTTTATTTTGGTAACACTTTATTCTGGTGGAACTTAAAGAGTCACCCACTAATGAGACCCAGTAGACTTTTAAAAAATACCCAAAATTATGTTTCTTTCTAATTTGGCTCAGTATGATAGCAAATATACCAAACACTGAATATTATACTTGTAAAACAGTGCTATTAAGCTAAAAGTCCTTTAATGTGTTGGAACATCACTGACTGTGATGATGAGGATGGTCAGTGGGGACATCAGTGAGGTCTGTAGTGCTTTACCCCACCTGACTCCACCTGCCTAACCAGCTGCTCCATGCACACAAGTTACTTAACAATAAAGCTTCATTTATTTTTATCATAAAATAAAAATAACCACACAGTAGCTCGGTTGCTACCTTCTATGTGAATAATAAAGGATGCTATAGGGACGCCGTACTGACGATGGCATCATGTGACATGTATTTTCTCACAGCACAGTCAGTCTGCTTCTCATTAATAGACTTCTCCAATCCACTTTTAGGCTATAACTGGTACAGCAATTTATTTTGAAATACAGGACAGGTGGCAACCGTAACCATAGCTGCATGGATATTGTAGAAAGCAAGAATGATAAAGCACTGACACTGAATATGATGATATTTATTGTCACTCATGGTTTTGGAGAAGGTTTTTGTCTGGTGATCAATCGTCTTAACTTGGTGATTTCATGTAAAACCGGAATTGTTTTTTGTTTTTTTTTGATAGCTGCATGTAATATCCACGGCAACCATGAGTGTGAGTAAAACACTCTCCAGTCAGCATCAGGCCACTTGCATTTTTGTAAATAAAATAAAATGTATTTTGACTTCATACTTCGTCAATATATCATTTTATCATTATAATCAATATACTTGTTTGTGCTGGATGGTGCTGGTCTTTGTTCCCATCAGAGCTACTTTACTTTCCCCACCAGCAGGTAGCGTTGGAGGAGCCTGGATGCTGCAGCCGTCACTAAACATTTGTCTGAAACAATAAACTATCAACTGTCAAATGATCTATTCTCTCACTTGTGGTAAATAAAAGGCTTTTCACTCCTCTGAGAGCTTTAGCCCACTTTCTTTTTCCTCCTCTTTTTGTTTTTCTGCTAGGAAATGTGTTCTTCTCCTGCATCTCTGTGCAACACAAGAATCCCTGTGATCCCATGATGAGGCACAACAGTAATGATGGAGTAAAGATAGCCTCCTTCACTGGCCTATTTTCAGCTGCTTGATCTATGACACTCATTTGCAGTTGTCCAGGTTTCCTGACAGATGATACACAGATCCAGTGATTACCTTCCTGACACTTCTCCACCTCTCCTCAGTGCCTTTCCTCTCAATCCCTCAGCCTCATTCTCCTCCAGCCATCTCTTTTGTGCTCCCTTGCATTTTCTCCTTCCCTCCTGGCGGTTCCTCTATCTCACTTCACACCCTCTCTGTCCCTCCCTCTCTGTGACTTTGTGGATTTTTTGCATCTCTGTTACGTAATGGCGCTCAGGGGACGAAGGCACTTCAATCAATACTTCAAACGGTCCAGCCCCCGGAGGGCTTGCTCCAAATGCCACGTGACAACATGAGAGGATGACATTTGAAGAAGGGAGCGACGGCCCTGAAATACCTAGTGCTACCAGCAGTGCTTAGACTTAATGGGGATGGCTGTGACTGGGAGGAAGACGGAGAGCGGGAACACTGATGAGAGAGATTACAGACCACTGGCGAGAGGAGGAAATTTCAGGAAAAGTAAGAACAACAGGCAGATAAAAACACACTTGCTCAGGGACACCAGCCCAGGGTGATTCATATGTCTCAAGGAGATAAAAGCCAGACAAATAAATAAAAATAGAATTATTCATTCTGTGGCATCAGAGGGGTAGCACAAAACTTTATTTTGAAAAGACAGAAAAGTAGCACACACTGTGTTGAGAGCTGCTGCCTGGATGAGGGCTGATCTTGCATTAACTATGCATATAAAGGCATGTATGATAATAATGAACCACTCTTCCTGTTGATGGTCCCCTGGGCCTCTGGGCATCATCCCAGTGATGAGCCCTTCGACTGGGACTCACTCTGTGCTCCCAGCCCTGGAGGAAGGTGAAGGCTCTGGGCTCCATAAATCTCCCACCGCTGCCTAGTTCATGCTATTTCAGGCCTTAATGGCCTCAGAGACCTGACTGTAATTGTATGTTTCTCTCTCTGTAAATTGGATCCACCCCTCGTGAAGGCACCGCATCCTCCGCTCAGGGTTAATCAAGTGAGTGAAACACTGAGAGTGTTTGTGCAGAGGACGGAGAGAGAGGGGGAAGGAAATACATGGAGGCAATCCACAGAGTTATTACAGTAATACGTTTAACTGTTATTTATTACACTGAAGCAGAGAGGGGCCCTTTGTGCTTTAGCTTAAATGTCAAGATAATTATATGATAATAGAGTGCTGGAGCAGTCAAGCAGAGGAAGTGGGAGGACTTCACATGTGCACATGTCATATACACGTGTGGGGCTTCAGAAGGTGTGTGATATCAGGGAGATATATAATTTGTTTCAAATAAATCAGTCCAGGACATGTGCTGGGATAAAAGAAGTGGGTTTATTGCAGGTTTTGCAGGGAGGATGACTTGACTGGTTTATTTAAGGAGAACACAACCTGAGCGTTTCTCTCTGTTTCTTTGAGGCCAGTGTGTTTCAGACTTCAGACCTCCTTATGCCGTCGGCAGACCTGACCTGAATCTCTCAGCCTCTGGACAGGGTTTTTATAACAGTCGTGTCCCCAAATGTTCTAGACCATCCTGACTGAGGGAGTTTACAATACCAGAACAGTAGTGTACCAGGTCACAGCAGCTGGGTCATATACTAATGAGTGTCTGTGTGCACGGATCACATGCCTGCCTGTGTGCTTCTCTCTAATTAGTGTAAAGATATTTGATTGGAGTATTTCAAGTATGGATACAGCTGAAGGAAACTGAGATACAATAAAATGATAATGATTTCATTGACAATCTGGGGCAATGTTCCTATTCATGGAGCAACAGTTCATTTCTTTACTGATGACGACATATGTTATGAGGCTTGTCACCTGAGACTGCAACAAAGCTGGATGACTGCCCCCATTTTTTTGTGGTATACTTCATGATTTGGCCAGGACCTCAACCAGCCAATCACGCTGTCGCTGTCAAACTTTAAAATCTGTACTTTTCTCCTCAGCTGTCATTTCAGTGCAAACTGCTGCGACCTTCCTCCTCCCAATCCACCTCCAGACAGTGGCTAAGGAAGTGGAGCAAGTCTGCCACTAATCAGAGGGTGTGTGGTTCCCGTTCTTGGAGTAAGAAGTGGTTCAAACCCCTCCGGTCCCCATGTTGAAGTGTCTTTGGGCAAGACACTGAACCCTAGATTGCCTCTGATGGCTGTTCCATCAGTGTGTGAGTGTGTGTGAATAGTAGAAGCGCTCTATGACTGTGTGTATGTGTGTGTGTGTAAAAGGCTGAATATGGCTTCCATTGTAAAGTACTTGGAGTGGTCGAAAAGACCAGAAAAGTGCTGTATAAGCATCCATTTACTATTTAAATGTTCACATCCAGTGCCAGGTCGAGCTCATCTCTTCCTCCCACCACCACCAGTGTCTAGATTCGGGGGGGGGGGGGGGGCGTTTCCTGCATTTCATATAGCCTCACCCCCTTTTCAAATATGATTTGTTGACTTGAATGAAGTCTCTCCTGATTGAACTACAGACATTTCCTTCTCTGCTAATTAGCAGCTAATGTTGCTAACACACTAAGCTAAGATTGGTTAACACTGGTAAACACCGATGAAATCACTGATGATATAAAAAACATTTTTAAATATTAAATATTCTTACATCTCTGGAGCTAATTGTCACATCACTACATATGATGATAAAATCTCACATCTTTACTCTAAACTTTACTACAACCGCTTAAGAAAAACAGCAAATGTTGTACCTCAACTCTGACGGGGGCCACCAACATGCCTATAGATAGTTACATAACAAGGCTTCCTCATGTTGAAAAATCTCAGCCGCTCAAATGTACTTTCATTGTCTTTATTACTGCAGCTCAAGTTGTGTTTACACGGTCCTTATTCTTAAATGAATTTGCATTTAATCAAATTAAAAAACTAACTAACCTGGAGTTGGGAAGTGGTGGGCTTTGAATTGGCCCCCATTATTGCCTCGGGGCCCACTTGTGGGTTATTCCAGCCGTGGGCGGTGAAGTCGAGAACAGGCTTTGCGTAAATTTGCACCAGCTGCTTTTTTTCTCACTCTCTCTGAGGTTCCTTTGTTCTTGTTTGAGAGTGTTTGATTAACTATTTCTCTTTTTAATCTGACATTTACCAGGTAGAGGCGTCATCCAACTGATGATGAATTGTGTTAAATATAATTTAATTGGTACATTGCTGGTTGCTACAGTCTAGCTTCTTTGTGCAAAACTGATTCTGTAAACCTGTGACGCATATGTACGTTACACCTTGTCCTTACAGGTCACAATACATCCCATAACCAAACAAGACTGTAAATAAAGATGGACGTAGCCTCTGTGACATCACCCACAGGTTGCCTGACTCCGCTCCTTACTCCCAGCTAATCCCAAAAATGGGAAAAGAGGTGAGACGTGTGTGGAGCCAAGACTTTGATGCATGTTGGTTTGTGACGAGTATATGTTCACTCACCTGTCACTCAAAGCAGCCATGCCCTCAATTATGTATAACTTTAGGCCTAAAAGAAATGTGAACAGGTGAGTTATATAAAAATTCACTCCCTGTACAGGAAATTAGCTTTACAGAACAAAATAGTTTTTTGTACCAGGTTGTAAACATGTTTATTTCTGCTGTGAAGTTGGACAGTTTAACATGAGAGTCTGTGCAGACTGACTCACATTTGGAGCCAGCCTCAAGAAGAAATGCAGTTTTTGGCACGTCCGTGCTGGCTTCATTTTTCAGCCTCGGAGGAATCAAACTCAACGCCTCTAAAACCTCTCCAGCAGAAGACACTCCAGCAGTTTGAGCCTCATCCAACATCACAAAAGCTGCTGAAGCTCTGTTGACTTCAGATTAATATCACTATCACACCCTGCACATGAGATTTTTATCCCTTCATCCTCTTTGAGAGTTGGTATGTTTTCAGCTGTAAATCCATCAAGATGTCACAGTGAGGAACAACCAGGAACAAAGTTAAAAGTTTCAACTCTGATTCATGAATTACTCACACCGAGAAGGTCCTAGACATCGAACATTTAAAAGTCTGTACTTACATTAAATTGCAAGCCTTTCAAGCAAAATAACAGTAACTAAAGCAGGGTTACCACTTCAGTAGCTGTTAATGGAGTCATTTTACCTCACTTCCATGAACCACACAATGTGGTCAATCAGTGAGTCAAGGTAGAGCGGAGAATTTCAGCTTCTTAGTCACCACTGTAAAGAGCTCAGGTGGGTGAGAGTGAAAAAAGTGAAGAAAGAAAAGTCATGATTGCTTATTCAAGGTTTTGAATATGTATAGTTATAAAATCCTTGAAGAACTGTCAGAAACACAGCAGCAGCCAGCAGGTGAATCGGTTCACAGACCCGTCGCCAAAAATAATTACATCTGCTGATTTCAAGTGATGCTCTCCTTTGTTTTGTGGACACACTACTGATGAACGTCACAAATCCATTGTGTTTACTGTGACAGCCTCACAATTAAAGCTGCCCTGAGCAGTCATCAAGGTGTTATGGGAAGTAGATCTCCTTCCTGTGTCTGTGAGTGAGAAGGCACAGGTAGTCAGTAAAAAGCTCAGGAAAGCGGCATGACAGTGATGAAAGGCTGCGAATTGTGTTCGCCGCCAGCAAAGGGAATAAAGTCGTTCTTAAACGTACTGCTGTACTTAAACGCCTCCTCCTTCTTCAGCAGAGCGGTCCGGACCAGAAGCTAGTTACCAGCTAAGTTACGAGCCAGGCTAAACAACCCGAGCAGCTGCGGCATATCCAGATGCTGATTACACAGCATGATTATTGCCCAGGTGTGACTTAGGTTGGTCACAATAAAAGGCCAATTTAAAATGTGCAGTTTTATTTTGAAAACAGAAGTTTATTAGGCACTGAACTGTGGATTTGACAGGACTTGAGCTACAGATGTGCCTTTTTTTATGCGGCGGGGTCATGGATCAGGAAACGAGTCAGTATCTGGTATGATCACCATTTGCCTCATGCAGTACAAAACATCTCCTCTGTACAGGGTTGATCAGGGTGTTGATTGTTGGCCTGCTCCTCTGCAGTGGCTGTGTGAAGTTGCTGGATATTGGCAGGAAGTGGAACGTGCTGTCGTACACACAGATCCAGATCATCCCCAACGTGCTGAATGAGTCTGGTGACGATGCAGGCCATGCACGAGCTGGGGTGTTAAGCTTCCAGGAACTGTGCACATCACACTGCAATATGAGGCGATGGTGGGCCTCAGGATCTCGCCACATTTTATCTGTGTGTGTTTGTGAAACTTTTGTGTTGATAGAAAAAATCTTATATCTTTTATGTCAACAAAAAAGTTTTGCATTTCTATTTCTGTTCAGGATAAATACATTTAGTTTGATGCTGTTGCTGAAAAATTACTGCATCAGAAAAGTGTCCTTCATTTCTAACTGAAAGTGAATAAATCCCCTGAAAGATAATGTTCCTGTGAGTCAATCCCCTTTAAACTGGTGTCCACAGAGACCA
Source organism: Trachinotus anak (assembly GCF_046630095.1). Classification (NCBI taxonomy): domain Eukaryota; kingdom Metazoa; phylum Chordata; class Actinopteri; order Carangiformes; family Carangidae; genus Trachinotus; species Trachinotus anak. The sequence goes on along the minus strand of NW_027273861.1, from coordinate 3,022,445 downwards.
AGGCCACTGACAGTGTGTCTTACCTACTGGTTGAATGTTACCACTGTGTCACTGAGGACTCACATTTATAGAAGCAGCATGTGCCCGGTTCTGCAACTTTGTGACTTTGGCAGCGTAACATTTGGTGGTAGGTGATTCAGCAGCAGTGCAGCCCGGAGCAACACAGTCTGCACTGGCCACTCATGGACCCTGTGAAATGTCTCTTCAGCATACAATAGAGGTGAGTCTTTGCAATGAGGTAGACTTTTTGAAGAAGGCCAGCAGAGATCTGTAATCTGAAACGCTTCCATATCTCTAATTGACTCTTGTAGCAACAGTTGCATCGATATTATGTCACACAACCCACTACAAACAAACCCAGAGCAGACGTGAAGGAAGGAAGACTAAACACGGCATTAAAACCCTGCATTTCCATGTAGCTGCTGTGTGATGAATGCTCCGTCGTTCACCTCTCTGGCTCTTTCCACGTACATCTCCCCTCATTTCTGTCACATCAGCTGTGTCTCAAATCGTTGGCCTCAGAGGCTGATCAATCACCGTCGGCGCTGACCTGTACGCATGCCATCCATCACGGCTGCTTCTGAGGTGTTTGTGATGGCCTCTTCAGTGTCATATGCCCATACTGAACCACTGGGAGGCTAAAGACCAGTTCCTAAATTTCATTTCATTCGGATGGGGACTATTAGGATAATGATGGTAAACACTGCTAATCCCGCTGTGCGCATTGTTCTGGGTATTTGAATTGCAGAGTTGATCATTTCTCTGGGGATTTGGAGAGAGCGTGCGACAAAATGCTGAATTTATTTTGGGATCCACGGGGCATTGTATATAAATTGTCTGTTGTGTAAGATAATTTGTGAAATTGCCCCGTGTTTAATTAATCCTGACTTTGTCTCCCACAAGTCTTCTGTTATGTTACCATTTCTCATGTCCTGAGGGTGGAATCGTCAGTTTTATGGGGAGATGCAATCATTTGCAGTCGTTTCTTACTCACAGACATGATGGGAAGGGGAGGTTTTTTGTTTATTTGTGCCTCTTTTGATTCTGGTTTGACTCACAGGCATAATCTGACATACACAAGTCATTTCCTATCCTAATTTTCCTGTGTCAGATGTTCACGTGTGTATCTCCAGTGTCTGCTACGCTACCTACAGTACGATCAGACCTCTGTGGATTTGAGCTGCGTGGGTAATTATCACAGCCAATGCTCACAGAGCTGAGGGAGCAGGCTAAACTGTTTGCCTGCATTCGGTCCCAGTTCATTTAGCTGCTGCCCGTGGGACAGAGCCTCTTTATTATGAATGAGGCGCTTCATTGATGTGCCTCAAAGTCAGAGGCTCATTACAGCTAAATACTGTGTGCTGGCTGTAGTTGCATCTTGATGACTGCAGCAGCACTACACTACCATTCTGTCCTGACTCCATCAGTCTGGAGCAATGGCAGCTGCCTGACTGACACGGCTGCTTTTTGTTTGCTTTTAGTCAAACTGAAAGCTGCCGTAGAGAGGTTTATCAGTTGTTTATCAACTATTCTGCATATTGTCTGCATTTGTTATCAAGAACTCACCAGCTGGCTCATTTAACATGTGATTGGGTTTGAGATATTGCATGTATAGAGCCAGCATCAGACATACAGCAAGCTAATGCCAGCTCGGTCCTCTAAGTTTTAGATGCAGCTGCTGTTGATGTTGCTGTTTTCAGATCACACTCAAGAAGTGTCCCCGAGAGCTCAGTCTTTGCTGAGGTTTTAATAACATACAGCTGTGACAAACACCACACGTGAGCTGTGTGTGTTTGTGTGTTGGTGCACATGTGCATGAACGTAGAGATGAGTGCATGATCATCTCCTCTTTGTGTCTTTTTCGTATCTTTAAGGAGTAGTTCTGATGTTTTGGAAAACACTGGGGGACTTGGGAAGATTAACACCACTCACATGTCCGGCTACAGCAGACAGTTGGCTTAGCACAAAGACTGGAAACAGAGGGAAACAGCTAGCCTGGGTCTGTCCAAAGGTAACAGCTCCTCTAAAGATAATTAATGAATAGATTATATCTGTTTGTTTAACCCGACATATAACTGAAACGACAGTTAGCTATTTTACGGGGGATTGTATGTTGGACTATTTATTGCCTCTGAGCAGTTGCCAAGCAACCATGGTCCCAGGTCACGCTTACCATCAAAGTGCTCACATATTGTCAACTTTGGACCAATGACTGTACATAATAGAGATGGATGACACGTGATGGACACACGTGCGCAGTGGTCAACCGGTGGTGGAGCTGCGGTATGGAGGTCCTCTGCTCAACCCAATGACAAGTTGATCACATTCGTCAATCATGACGTCACACCCCCTGTTTATAGCGTCCAATAACTAAATGAACATGTGAACATATATATTTTGATTTTTGATTTTTTAGTTTGGCCCATCTCCCATATGTTTACATGGAGGGGTCAGGGTTTATGACCTATACTGCAGCCTGCCACCAGGGCCTGAGTGCAGTGGCACTGTCATGGCTTCCATCTTTATAGTCAGTTTTTGGCCAGGCTTGCTGTTTCCAAATATATTATTTCATGACATTTAAAAGTTCTGCATTCTACAGCAAAGTTCTACAGCAAATAACATCCCATACGCAGATGTAATATGTGTATAAATGTCAAATTTCCATGTATGAACATGACATATGTTGTTATTATATACAGTGCATCCGGAAAGTATTCACAGTGCTTCAATTTTTCCACATTTTGTTATGTTACAGTCTTATTCCAAAGTGGATTAAATTCATTTTTTACCTCAACATTCTACACACAATACCCCATAATGACAAAGTGAAAAAAGTTTGCTTAAAATTTTTGCAAATATATTAAAAATAAAAAACTAAAAATATCACATGTACATAAGTATTCACAGCTTTGCTCAATACTTTGTTGAAGAACCTTTGGCAGCAATTACAGCCTCAAGTCTTTTTGAGTATGATGCTACAAGCTTGGCACACCTATGTTTGGGCAGTTTCTCCCATTCTTCTTTGCAGAACCTCTCAAGCTCCATCATGTTGGATGGGGAGCGTCGGTGCACAGCCATTTTCAGATCTCTCCAGAGAAGTTCAGTCTGGGCTCTGGCTGGGCCACTCAAGGACATTCACAGAGTTGTCCCGAAGCCACTCCTTTGTTATCTTGGCTGTGTGCTTAGGGTCGTTGTCCTGTTGGAAGATGAAACTTCGCCCCAGTCCAAGGTCCAGAGCGCTCTGGAGCAGGTTATCATCAAGGATGTCTCTGTCCATTGCTGCATTCATCTTTCCCTGACTAGTCTCCCGGTTCCTGCTGCCGAAAAACATCCCCACAGCATGATGCTGCCACCACCATGCTTCACTGTAGGGATGGTTTTGGCCAGGTGATGAGCAGTGCCTGGTTTCCTTTGGACGTGACGCTTGGCATTCAGGCCAAAGAGTTCAATCTTTGTTTCATCAGACCAGAGAATTTTGTTTCTCATGGTCTGAGAGTCCTTCAGGTGCCTTTTGGCAAACTCCAGACGGGCTGTCACATGCCTTTTACTGAGGAGTGGCTTCTGTCTGGCCACTCTACCATACAGACCTGATTGGTGGAGTGCTGTAGAAATGGTTGTCCTTCTGGAAGGTTCTCCTTTCTCCACAGAGCAACGCTGGAGCACTGTCAGAGTGAACATCGGGTTCTTGGTCACCTCTCTGACTAAGGCCCTTCTGCCCCGATCGCTCAGATTGGCCGGGTGGCCAGCTCTGGGAAGAGTCATGGTGGTTCCAAACTTCTTCCATTTATGGATGATGGAGGCCACTGTGCTCATTGGGACCGTCAATGCTGCAGAAATTTTTCTATACCCTTCCCCAGATCTGTGCCTCGATACAATCCTGTCTCGGAGGTCTACAGACAATTCCTTGGACTTCATGGCTTGGTTTGTCCTCTGACATGCACTGTCAACTATGGGACCTTATATAGACAGGCATGTGCCTTTCCAAATCATGTCAAACAACTGAATCTACCACAGGTGGACTCCAATCAAGTTGTAGAAACATCTGAAGGATGATCAGTGGAAACAGGATGCACCTGAGCTCAATTTTGAGTGTCATGGCAAAGGCTGTGAATACTTATGTACATGTGATGTTTTTAGTTTTTTATTTTTAATATATTTGCAAAAAAGTGTTGTTTTGATAAACTTTTATGTGTAAATTAAATATATATCATTAACATATATGGCCTCAACATGTTATACCATATAAAAATTCATCATATAGATTTTTTTGACACCCAGGCTGGATTAGGCTCACAAAAACTCAAATCCATTTTTACTGCATACAGAAGCATGGTGCACCAGAAACCTCTAAAGCCTTACTTACAGCAGAGCAACTCAGATCAATATCAAGCAGAGAGACCGTGCACCTCCAACTAACCGCATGCAGTGTTACAACTGTCTGTACAATGTTACCTTGTCACCACAGCCTCTCTTACATAATCACTGTTGTCACTGTTTCTGTGGACCAACACCATCAGACACTCTTCATTTTCAAATGCATGAAACAGAGAACCACACAGCCAAACTGGGGCTGCTCGTCGCTTTCATTTGAATAACTTTGCATAATATGTATAATGACTAAACACAGATGCCTTTTTCTTGTAATAAAAATGACAAAAGAAAATGAAATTAATTCAATCTGTAGCTAATTTCCCACCTTACCAGTTCACTGCGTCTCCTTCATTGGTCCGAGGCTACTTCAGAGCTCCTTCTTGTGCTGCTGCGAGCAGCCAGTGAATATCAGAATCAGAATCAGTTTTATTGCCAAGTATGTTTTCACATACAAGGAATTTTTTCTGGTGATTGGTGCAATTGATCAGCAACAGTGGGGCTCTCTAGCCTTGTTGATAAGGCTAATAGCAGATGGGAAGAAGCTATTTTTGTGGCGAGAGGTTTTGGTCCTGAAGGACCGCAGCCTCCTGCCAGAGGGGAGTGTCACAAAGAGTTTGTGTCCAGGGTGGGAGGAGTCAGCTACAATCTTCCCTGCACGCCTCAGAGTCCTTGAGGCGTACAGGTCCTGGAGGGACGGAAGATTGCAGCCAATCACCTTCTCAGCAGAGTGGATGATACGCTGCAGTCTGTTATTGTCCCTCTCCGTGGCAGCAGCGTACCAGATGGTGATGGAGGAGGTGAGGATGGACTCAATGATGGAGGTGTAGAAGTTCACCATCATAGTCCTTGGCAGGTTGAACTTCTTCAATTGCCTCAGGAAATACATCCTCTGCTGAGCTTTTTTGATGAGGGAGCTGATGTTTAGCTCCCATTTGAGATCCTGTGTGATGGTGGATCCCAAGAAGCGAAAATGCTCCACGGTAGCCACGGGGGAGTCACACAGGGTGATGGGGGTGGGTGGGGCTGGGCTCTTCCTGAAGTCCACTATCATTTCCACTGTCTTCAGAGCGTTTAGCTCCAGGTTGTTCTGCCTGCTCCAGGTCACCAGACGCTCAGTCTCCCACCTGTAGGCAGACTCATCGCCATCAGAGATGAGTCCAATGAGAGTGGTGTCGTCTGCAAACTTCAGGAGCTTGACAGACTGATGGCTGGAGGTGCAGGTGTTGGTGTACAGGGAGAAGAGCAGAGGAGAAAGAACGCAGCCTTGTGGGGATCCAGTGCTGATGGTCTGGGAGTCAGACACGTGCTTTCCTAGCTTCACGTGCTGCCTCCTGTCAGACAGGAAGTCGGTGATCCACCTGCAGGTGGAGTCAGGCACGCTCAGCTGGGAGAGCTTGTCCTGCAGCAGAGCCGGGATGATGGTGTTGAAGGCAGAGCTGAAGTCCACAAACAGGATCCTGGCATAGGTCCCTGAGGAGTCCAGGTGCTGGAGGATTAAGTGGAGAGCCATGTTGACGGCGTCATCTACAGACCTGTTGGCTCTGTAGGCGAACTGCAGATGCATTTGTAGTTACCCTTCATTTCTGTCTGCTCAGTGCATGAGGCTAATAAGTAGGGGGTTCTGGATAGTGTTTGTTTTCATTAGTGTCTGTGTATGTGCAAATGAAAGAAAGAAAGAAAGAGAGGGAGGCGTGTTGATGGTGGTAAAAAGAGAGTACATGCACACAGCTCCCTGGGGGGTTGTTAACATGTTTATATGTGGGCTGTGTCGCTGATCTTTTTTCTCCTTCAATTGACTTATCGATCTGCTCTTAATTATGTAACAATTTCAGTTTAAAAATAGGCCTCCATCACAGTCAATACGCTTCGTAATTAGGATCTGGTACAGCCTACCCAGCTCAGCCCATCTACACCACAGGATTAGGGACCAACTAAATGGGATTACCACCAGTCCAAGGACCCCTTTGTTATTCACTCTTTCACCCACTCTGAAATTATTAGACCACTTTAAATTCCAATTCACACAAAATAGCTGAAAATCTCATCCTGCTCCTTGTTTATTTATCTCTTACGTGCGAGTGTGTGCTTGGCTCTGTGGTTTGTTCTCGACCAACCTTGCTCTGTCACCATGCAGCACAGGACCGCTAGCAGATGAAGCAGAGTGCAGCTGTGCTGGGCTAACTTCAGATGTCTGATCACACTTCTACTTCTCAAGGAGACACTGGCAAGAAGCAAGCCGACGAGCCCCCTGAATCATCAGGGGGAGTCAGACTCTGTTAAACTCACAGTAGTTGGTGTTTTATTTTAATCCTCCTACAAAAACACACAGAAAACAGATTATTTTAATACAGCTGTAACCTTTTCTAAGTGTGTTGGTTAAATTCTATCTGTGCATTAATGTTTGACAACTGCGAGTGTGTGTTCATGATAGGTCAGTTTCTATTTATGGCCGAGCCCCCTCCCACCATCAGCCCCCCTTCTGTGTCTTCCCCTCCATCCTCTCAGTGATGCTAACCTCCACGTCTGCTCAGCGTCACAGGACAGCCGCAGGGGAGGTCGAGGAAGGGAGGGAGGGAGGGGGAGGGGAACCAGAGGGACATGGATAAGGAGGGGGAAGCATGAAAGGAGAGGGTGTTGTAAGGAGCACAGGAGAGGGAGGAGACACAGGGAGAGGCACAGCTCCAAGTGTGACCTGAGTGTCACCGCTGGCCTTCTCCTGCCGGTGGAGTCTCATTTTACACACATCCATTAATCTGCGGCTCCTCACACTCATCGGACCATCTCCTCTCTTCTTCCTCTGCTCCGTGAACCAGTCATTTGGCTTAAAAGCCTTCAGTCTCCCACTGCTCCCCCTGTCCTCGCCGCCCGCCTTTATTAGCCATGTCATGTGATGTGAAAGCTCCCTTTTAGTTTTACACAGCAGCTCTCCTCCTCATTCTCTCCCACATTATAATAACTTCAGATTCGAATGCTGCTCTTCTTTATCTGGCTCTGACCCTGTTTCTGCTAAGGTTTTCTCAGAAGCTTGGGCAGCACTGCTTGAATATCTTATGTCACCCTTAGGGTTACGACAACCATATCCACCAACTGTGTCTTGCAGATACTGGTAACACTGCACACACTGGACTGAAAAGGACACACAAGAAGACAAAGACACTTTGTTGCAAGAAGTTGTCAAAACAGAGGGCAAGATTTCACAGGAAAGCCACAGTTACACATTAAATAATATAGTTTATAGATGATCCTCAGAGGAACCTAATGTAATTTGAAGCCTCCAAGCCTACATTCATTCGTGTAAGTACATTTGCTCCAGTACTGTGCTTAAAAGAAAAGTTTGACAGTTTAGGAAATATGTTTATCTGCTTTCTTTCTAAGACCCAGATGAGAAGATCAATGCTGTTCTCCAAATTCACTCTCACTATTCCCAAAGCTTCTAAAACCAATTGTCTGCTCCTTCCTCAGCACCAAACAACCAAGACAGATTTAGTAGCGAGCTAATGAACACAGTGGAGTATGTAGCAGCTAAAGAGTCAGATGCTAATGCTAATGCAACACTGTCTGTAGACGTCTTTGTCATCTGATTGATTATTGTTATATTTACCAGACTGATACGAGGGCAGCAACAACACAGCAAATAAGTGTATTTCCTCTGTGTCACAGAGGATCTGAATACTTTGTTTAAGGGGTTGTGTTATTACATATTGATGCAGTGTAACAATATATTAGGGCTGTGAACGATAAACCGATGCGACCGGATATTCGGTTCAACAAGTGAGAGATACGGCTGCATCGGTAGCAGCCTCCTCAATTGATACGAATTATCAATGAATTACTAGATGAATCAGTTATAGAGTCATGAATCGGGTATCGTGAGACTTTGAATCGGTTGGCAGCATTACACACGTGCCAGGTCTCTAAAACAACGTGAGAGCTGAGGCTGCCCGCGAAACGCTGTAGCTGCCTAGCTGGTATTAGCATGAGCGATAAACAAGGGACGACCATGGATGTATTATAAAACCTGGACACGGTGCCGCCGCTCAGCCTTGCAGCCAGTTGTTTCCAGTGGCCAGTCGTGGTATTGCAGTGAAAAATCCCCCTGCGGCCCAAAAAGCATTTTTCCCATAGACGGCAATAGTAAAAGAGAGGCCTGACACCTCCAGCTGTGCACACAGCCGAATATCAATCTTTCTAATGTATATCTTTAAGGCATGGGGTTTTAATCTGTGTAAAGGTTTTTCAAAGCTCAGAAAAAGCCCAGAAAAGTCTTTTTTCTCTGAGTGACGTCACCACTGTGTACGTGCACTCTATCCACGGTCCCGCTGTGTCTCGGGAACGAGCATGGTTGCTAGGTTACTGCTAGCGTCGTCAGGACGAGAACAAGTTAGTGTGAAAAGTGAATAAACGACACAAAGGCGAGTTTTCTTCTACACACATCAAGGTTCATTCATTTTGTGTTTTTTTTTTTGTCGCATTTATTTGTCACTTCTTACACTTTTTTCAGGAATGTAATTGTTTTTAATCGATTTATTCGCCGCATAACTGGATTCACTAAGACGCCGATATGATTTTTCATAACTTCCTCTGTAACAGTTTTCTTCAGGTATTTTAATTTAAGTCATTTAGCTTCTTTGTGATAGTTTCTGTGATGTGTGAGCCAGCAGCGTTTCATCCTGACTGCAGGTCACCAGCCTGTCATCCGCTCACAACAACCGCCTTATTATTTTATAGATTATTTAATGACCTTCACTGTGTCAGCGGGTTCAAACTCTAACTGACTCCGGCCTGTAACCTGGTTATCATTCTTACACTGTATGGAATCGATTCGTATCGAATCGGTCTGTGATAAAAGGATATCGTTTTTGAATCGAATCGTAATCTGTGTATCTAGATGCATATCGAATCGTTTATCACGGAGAGATGTGCAACCCTATAATATATTGGCTCCTTCCTTAGTTATATGATTTTGTCAATGAAAGCACTTGAGCATGAGCATATTAAAAGCAGTAGTACAGGTATATATGCGACCTTGCACACAGGTGTGACATCATTATCTCATTATTTTTTCTTTGACGTGGCTGTTGCTTGGGTCAGAGTGAAGCTGTAGATCTGAGCCCCGAGGCTGAGTGAGAACCATCAAGATGCTTCACATCAAAGACTCACGGACTCCACCGGTGGCCGGCTTAAGAGCAGAGCATCTGCTGTGAGTGGAGCAGCACATCAGACTCCACTATAGCAACACGGGGAGACAAGCAGTGTACTATGAAAATCAATACACCACAGACCCACTGCAGCAGGACTCACAGACACGCAAACGCATCAGACGTCAGGGGAGCGCGGGGTTTCAGTGTGGTAACAACAAACATGTAGACTGTGCGAAGAAGCATGAAATTAGAAACCTATTTCCATAGCAACAGACAGACAGAAATACTGACCGTCACAAATGGATGTCAGAACAGCCCAACAACATTACACTGATCTCATAATTATGATTTTTCAATTCATGTGATTTCATGCAGCACGTTCCCAGCAAGGTCTCATGTCTGGCTCTGACTGCATGAATATTTTTTTGACACCAAATAAACATGATGAGTTTCACTGTGTTAATAAGTTTGTAAAGCCCCTTTGAAAGATAACGCCTGCAAAATCGAAGGCTTGTTGGGAGTGCAGCTAAGCGTTCACAGTGGGGCAGAGCAGGAGGAGGAGAGATTTGTGAATATTTATTAAGCTTAATTCATTCAGCGCTCAACAGTCCTTCCCAAAAGGATGTTTGCTTTCAGAAACACTGAACAGTAACAGGCCCTCAGCCTCGGATCTCCTCTTACAGGTTCCTGCTTTATGTACCAGTTAAATCATTTTATATCACCAGACTGTGAGTTGTTTTCATGCATGTGGATGCAGGGCTACATGGCAGTGGAGTAGAGTGACTGTCTAATAAAAGGATGAGAGGATTAGGGCTGTGATGAATGACTCCGTCTGTTCACATTCTTGTAAGTCCTGGTCATCTGGACTGTTGCATCATAAGCCCAATTTAATCGCCCCAAAATACAACGAAATGATTGGAGCAAGACCAACACAGGCAACTAACAGGCCTCTTTTTTATTGTATGCTACAATCTAACCCAATTTTTGCATAAGCATAACATTATAAAAGATGGGGGGAGATGGAGGGGATGATTTGACATTTCAGGTGAGGTTCTCCTGATAGGAGAATGCTCATTTTCCTTATGTAAATGTCATGGAAAATTAGGGCGTGGACATGCTCCGTTTGCCAGGAGGTCCTGCTGGGACATCCAGGGCTTGTCAGTGACTGAGATATGCAGGATTCAACAAATGGAGTGACTGATATTTGCAGTTCACCTACAGCTGTAAGAAGTTCACCCACATTCATCATTAAGTCATCTGTGCATTGTTGCTACCAGATAAAATACAAACCATTTCTGTTTTTATTGCATATATATTCTCTGTGTTACTCCTCACACTCTAAGACATTTTAATCAGCCCTCTGCTGTTACAGTGCCTGCAGCCAATGAGGCTAATCTGCTGTTACCAAAGGCAACCTCTGAGTGACATACGGGGTTGGCAGGGGTCGCTGGTAGCTGCTCACACTGGACCAGGATAATGAGACTGTCCTGCTGTCAAGCATCTGTGGCCCTGCTCTAGTTTTCCTTCTATACATACACAAACACACACACACACTTCCAGGCTTTTACACGCAGCCACAAACAAAAATTTTATTCACTCAGGGACAGAAACATTGAAAACACTTGAAGACGAAATAAAATACGAACATTTCAGCAGCGAAGCCTCTGTTAGATTGATGGTTAACGCGTACTAGGGCATTTAGGTGTCTGCGTGTGAGTGTGCATCTCAATGCTAAGATGTAGTTTTGGCAGCAGAGAGATTAAGCACATTCATCTTCATTTGCAGGCTGGCATTAGCTGTGTTACCTGCTGGAACAGAAATGCTCTGCTTCCCCAGACTCAGACCACCGATCTGATGCTCAAAACTGAGCCAGTCACCACTTGCTCCCCTCCTCTCCCTCCCTCTCTCTCTCTCGCTCTCTCTCTCTCTCTTTAATTTGTCTATTCCTGGCTTCTGTTTCTGTATTCTACTCAGCGTCTGTCTCTTGTCCCACATGTACAAATGTCTCCCTCTTTTTTTTTTTTTTTTTTTTTTTAAACAATCTGGCTTGGTGTCACTGTGACATTTGACAAATAGCATAACAAATCCATCCCTTGCACTTTGAATGATGATATTCACCACAGTGATTACTGCCTACAGAGAAGGTGTCAGATCTGCACATCAACACATGCATGTCCCACACTCACACACTTACATAAGGCACTTTTCCCTGTGCCAAACATGGAGCCCCCTTTTGACACTCGACTAAAGACTTATTGAATACTTCATTATTTCCACATATTATTTTGTCAGAGCTGGGAAAATTAAAATCGACTGCCCTACTTTATCACCGGGCATTTTTGTGCAAATGAGAACAGCAGTGATAAAAAGAGAAGTGCAACACTTTGATAAAAACTCTCCAGAACTCATCCTCTCTCATGTCTTGTCTCACTGTGTGGCTCCAGACTGAAGTGTGTTGGAGGAGGGCGTTGTTCGAGTAGGTGGCAACGGGCCAGTCGTGTCGAGACAGAGACGAATGGATGAGCTCCTGTTTGATATGTGGCGGGTTTTTTTTGTGTGTACATATGTGAAGGTGACATGCGTACATTTGTACGTGTGGCTCTGGGAATGATTGAAAGCCACATTCTATTACTGTTGTGAGTGAAGGGTGAGGGAAACAATATGAGACAGGGGCACCTGTGTATTTCAGATGCCACCTTGAATTAAGTCGCTGAAGATTACCAGTTGAAAGCATTTGACTCAGAAAAATGTATTCATTAGAAAGAAACCCAACAGCACCACTGTCCTCTGAGACTGAATAAACTGAGAGCAGGTACAATAGAAAGAGGAAACAGCGGGATCAGAGGTAGTCTGAGGGTAAACCACTAGATAGATGACAACATGAAAAACTGTTTCTCTTTGCCTGCAGTAGAGAGAGGGAGAAATATGGAGTGTTTTTCATCCAGGTTGTTGAATAATTACACAGAATACGACACAGTCTGAAAGTCTGACAGCATCACCTCTGTTTTCCTAATGTAACAACCCAGCTGAGGTAAACCTCCCCAACCAACTAAATCTAAAAAAGCCACATCTTTTCACAGAGATACAGTAAGTCTGAACTCATCAAAATGATTAACAATGAATCAGCCTTGTTTAACGATTTGTTAACCTGTGTTGATCTAATATTTTTGTTCATGTGAATATTGGTGATTAATAGCAAACACCATGAGCCCCCTGAAACTTTCTGAAAAAATTGAATTTCAGAAATCATCCTTTAACACCTGTCTTTGAGTCAGACCTATAGAAAACAGGAAAAGATCCTGTAGCTGACCTAGCTAAGTTTACAGCAGCTATAAAGCAGTTAGCCACAACTAGAGTCTCTATAAACCCACTAAATGCAGCAAGATCTGATGCAAAGTTCAATCTATAGCTGCTGTGAAGACAAGTGCTAGTGGGTACAATGCCATAGTGCAGGTTGCTTATTGGCACGATGTTGCTAATGAGCCAGCAACTTGCTAGCCTGCGAGCGCCGACCTTTTAGCAGCTCCATGAGGCTGTACTTTAAGGCACAGCAGTGCTTTCACTACATGCTAGTGTCAACATACACAACAATGCTAACATGCTGTGAAGCAGGCCTAGTGTTAACCATCATCAGCATCTCAGGTTTGCATGTTAGCTAATTAGCATTAAACACAAAGTACAGTTGAGTCTGGTGGGAATAGTAACTAATGGATACATTTGAACAAGTTTTGACCTAATTCCAGGAAAAGGGGTTCATCCTCTGGGCACCATGAATGTACAAAATTTCATGGGAATCCATCCAATACTGATTGAGATATTTCAGTTTGGCCCAAAGTAGTGAACTGGCCAACGATGGCACTAGCATGGTTAAAATCTGCACCTCGTGTCACCTTATGTGCACTGTTATGAAATCAGCAGACATAAACAACCTGTTCCATTTGCTACAGCTTCTCTCGCACGCACACAAGCGAAACTGAAAGTGAGTGCCCTGATGCGACTATAAACAAACCAGCATGCATGAATACAGCAGGTAAGTCAGCCTGCAAGTTGAACCGGACCTGCATTAATGCAGTAACCACAGGGATTTCCAGGTAACTTTGCTTTTGGTTGAGATGATTTCTGTTATAGTAAATCAAGAGTTTTTTTGGAATCGCTCACACCCCTTGCTTTGATTAATGTTCTTGCCAAAGTTTGCATTTCCCAAATCTCTGCTGGAGAAGTGATGAGTAAATTCTTATCATGACCAACGTCATTAACACCCACAGATGTTAGATTTGATTTCTTCACCCCTTGCTGCCTTTTCTTGTTGTTTCTTCTCGTACATTCAGAATAAGTCATCACAGTGCAGAATTACTAACTGTAGTGGCTACATTTATAGGCACCATAGTTTAATATGATTATTGAATGCAGCAGGGTCTCAAGGTAGTTTTTTTTATATCGTATTTGAGGGTATACTGAGTCATAATTATTGATCTTTTGGAACAGGCAGAGTGTATTGACCCCCAAATGTCTCAACACCCACACACGGTCCCATTAGAAAGGACAAGAAGGAGGCCATCTCCGTGGTGACAGTGGAGCTGCCACGGTCGTGTCTGTTTGATGACCTTCCTGCTGTTTTCCCTCTTCAACATTCATGCTATGAAGATCATTTGCATCGGTACCATGAAATATGGATACTGTGTGGAAGGAAGAGAGACGACCCGACCTTTCACTGCCACATGAGAATGGGTAGAACAGAAACGGATGAAAGGTATTTCAAAAAGTGAGTTAAAAGGGATACTCCCTGCCTCTGTATCAGCCGGTTCCTTTACGTTGTCATCTGCCATCTGAATTCAAATAATCGCTGGGAACTCAGAGGAAAGTGTGTCAGAGGAATGTGAAGCACAGCTAAGCTGAGGAGAGGTAGAGGGAGCCGGAAAGCGTGTTTGGTATATGTGTGTGTGTGAGAGAGAAGGAGAAATAAGAGGAAGGAGAGAAAGTGTCCTAGAGAGACGGGGGGAGATTGGTTTCACCTGCACCACAGTGTTTAGATAAACTCCAGCAGCAGGGAGCTGAGGACTGAGCAGAAACGAAACAGGATGAAGGTTCAACTCAGCACTTCAAAGAACTCAAAATCTTCAAATCACTGGAGAAACATATGCCATGTAATTTAGCAAAAGACGGATTTCATGGGTATTTCTTAGGAGTTAGCATATCCTGCCATAGTGTGGTGGAGAAGAGAAGAGAAGAAAAGAAAAGAAAAGAAAAGAGAGAAAATAAGAGAGTTCATGTGGAAAGGAAGAGGAAGGATATGATAGTTGTAAAGGTCACTGGGAACTACTCTATTGTCTCTTGCTCATCATCCCTCACTCATCCAGTGAAGAGGCTACACTCAGCCTGGTTGTTCAGTGAGTGTGTAGTTTTACAACAAATACCTTTAACTCTGCAGATCAAACAAAACAAAACAAAAATCACATGGAGAATCAAGAGTATCTGTTCATGTCAAACGAAAAAAAAATCTACATGACAATAAAAAAAATAGCTTTAAAAAAGATCACTAACTTGAGGCTGCATCTGTTATGAATGATGATCGTCAGAAACATTTCAAATCACAAGCACATTAAACAAATTTCCCCTGAATTCATCAAGTTACTTCACCTTTTCTAAACCGAGTCTCTCTATGATCCTGCACTGGTGCTTTGAGCTAGATGCTAACGTCAGCATGCTAACACGTGCTCTGTAGCAATGCTAGCACACTGATGACATGATGTTAGTTTCCTATGTTTACAAATCTTAGCAGGGTAACGTTTGCTAATTAGCATTAAACTAAATGTATAGCTGTGATCTGATGATGGCACTAGATGAAAAGTCAGGGATCACCAGAGTTCATCCATCAAGACACCTGCTCCTCCTTTTTTTATTATTATTATTTCTTATTTTGCCTTTATTTGTTTACATTTTGGAAAATTGGCACAATTTAAACGATTTGAACGATTGTCAGGTACGTTCTGTGTGCACCTTTTTTTCCTATGATTTCAGGGGGGATTTATAGAAATATATTCACACTGAACTTTGAAGGTGATATCCTGTCACACTGAATGTGAAAAAGTGTATCATGTGTCTGTGTGCTCAGATGTGAGTTATGACTCTGAGAAGCAGTCCAAGAGGGAGTGGGAGTTTTGCCACTAATTGTGGTTATTAGGGGCGTTAAGGGTTTCAAAGTACTTTAATTTCCTCCATGAGCTGTGTGTCACAGCTCCAACCGCTGACTGTGTTGGTGAGCGGGTCAAATCAGCAGGACAACCTACAATAACTAACTTCCTGTTGTATGCATGTGTCTCTTTCACCTCAAGCAGTCTCTTTGCCCTCTGTGCCCCCTCTTCAACTCTCCCCTGCCCCATAAACTGTTGTTCACAGCTATGGATCTGGACCAACTGACACTGACACAGACCAAACAAACATGGGATACACCTTGTACTTCCTGGTGTTAAACATCTGTATCTGTGCTGTATTCTGCCAACACAGTGCACAGCAACGATGATGACAAATAAAGCAAAGAAACAAGTGTATGATGATACACATTTGACACACAATGGTTACATACTGTAGCTGCTGGTACTTTGAGACAACACTCTATGCATTTGGTATGTAATGACTCAGCTCTGCTTCGCAGTGACTCATTTTGTGTCTGCAGTTGTGTTTGCCTGCAGCACCTGTGGCTCACGGTCTCAGGGTTTAAAGAGGTGTATGAGGCAGGAAAAGCCAGGAGGAAAACCACATCTGAAAGCGAGGAGTCACACGCATGGCTTTACAAAAGCAGCTATTGTCCAAGAGAAACAAAACCACAACAAAAAGGAAGGCCCTGTACAAGTATAATAGTATCTGTATTGTACACAGGTCTAAAACACTTGCTGAACATGGTAGCATCAACTAAGCCTGAGACATGTTGTCATTTACTCAGATTATGGTCTTCCTGCTTAAAGAACAGAGTGCAGTGCTTGTGTCTGTACAAATGGTCTGCAGGAAGTCAATCATGCGGGTGTACAAAATGTTTTGTGGGTTATTAAATTTTGATTGTGTTACACAAGGGGTCCTGTCAGAACTTGTACCTCAGAAGCTGGTGCCCTTTTTGCAAGACATTTCAATATGTCACAGCAAAAACGCTTCTGTTTGCTGGTTGTACTGGTGCAGTGTCTCAGCTGTTTTACATAAACCCGTCCCTTCTGTCATTTCCTACCTCCACTCCACTTTATAGGAAATTCCAGCTTCTCCCAAACTCCCAGAGCAGGTTTGGGCAGTTCTCCTGTTTACCTTATCTCTGGTCCCACCCCTCTGCTCTGCCACTTCCTGATCACCTTGGCCTGTTGAGGTGAGCAGGTTCTGAGCTCACACAGGCGCAGCCTTCCTCTTCTTTGGGTTGGAGAGTTCCCTGAGGACCAGCAGCCAGATAAAATTTCTCCACTTGAAGACAGGCAGCCAATCGGCAGCCTCCGTGACTGGGACAAAGTCCTTTTTACTGAGTCATGTAACTCTTCCCCTCCACCCCCTCTCTGAGTGGTTTAACGTTACACCCTCTGCAAGGCTTTACCTGTCCAGGTGAACAGCACTGTCGAAAGTGAACGTTGCTCATGAAGTCATGTAAGTACACTCTTCTGCTCCCGGTAGATTTCTTATCAGACATGTTCCTGTTATTTGTCTTTAATAGTTCAGCTCTGACTTTCTGTACAGTGATAAAACTGGTTCTGGTGCCTGTTGCTGCTCTGTAGTATTTACATGGGATTCATTTACATTCAATCCCTGTACGAGCGTGTTCTCACCGTCACTTTGCATGTGTGCCTGAGACAGATGAGAACTACAATGAGGATGTGTGTGTGGATGTTCTGTTACCTGTGTGTGTGTGTGTGTGTGTGTGTGTGTGTGTTGTTCAGGACAGTCCGTGCTGATCTAGTCAGCTACTCTTATATTAGAGACACTTCACAGAGCTTCACATCTGCCTGCAGCTGTTCTCCCAGACTGAGGTGTCAGGTCTGGCTCAGATTCACCGTGGAGATTGCTATGAACGACCAGCACACACAAACACACACACACACACAAGAGCTTTATGTAGAGGTTAGTGAGAGGGCAGGTATTACATTAGTCTGTTGCTCCACATCCCATATGTTCTTTCTAAATGGAATGAGATGTGCTATATTTTAAGTTATGTTATGTTATATAATCTTTTCTGTGTGTCAGAAGCTTAAGCCAGAATAGAACAAACTAAAATAAAACCTGCATTTAGCTTATGCTACAGGAGCAACATTACCCTTATCAAGTATCGGTTTCTACATGCACAGGTATGAGTAAATGACTTATGATAAGCATCTTGATAGGGTGTGTATTTTCTGCAAATATTGTTTTGGTTTGTTTTTTGTTTGGCTTCACAGATGTCTGCACAAAGAGAAAAAAAAACATACTGCTTACTGGAATTCTGAGTGTTCGGGGACATGTCTGAACGCACCAGACTGTGTTCGATTTGAGACTCACTCCAGGCTACATCACGATAATTTGTCTGTGTTTATTGAGCTGCTCGGAACAGCAGTGCTGATCTGCCAACAGCAGATTATCCTGATAGCTGAGGACTATTTTAAGATTTTTTATGAGCTGATATGTACAGGATCTACTTTTTGTTCCTACTTTGTGGTGTAATTGTGCTGGTGTGCGTGGGGCCTGTGATTGTGTGTCAGCCTGTGAATGAGTTTCCTTGTTGTTGACATGAGCAGTTTGTGAGGCCACACCTGCCACAACTGCAATGACCAGCTGTGACTTTGCAGACATGTTAGTATCTTAGTTCACAAAAAAAAATCTTCAATGATTAACAAACAAGTTATGCAAAAGATGGCTGTGGTACAGTTCACACACACACACACACTTTATTCGGTCTGATCTGGCTGACTGTGCCTTTGGCTCTGAGGGTGTGTTTGTTTGATTGATACAGACATGATTTGATCTCTCCAGATCTATGTAAGGGGTGGATATGTACATAGCAACATGCTACCTCAGTGTGGACGGTGAGAGTGCTGACACAGGGTTTGGTTTTTTTTTTATGTCTTTTTTTTTATACTCAGTCATTAGAAAAAGGAGCTGACTTGGCACAGCCTGGTATCATTATTAACTCGTCCAGTCACCTCAGCTCACAGTGTAAAGTAACCCAAGAGTGGATCAACAGCCCTATTTACATAAAATGTGCGATTCATGAGGAAGATGGATAGGTTATCTTAAACAAACAACTCTCCCTGCTCTCAATAGTTGAGGGGCAGCGTATTGAGCCGAAACTTGACATGACTTTGGTTCAAAGACAAAGGAAACACTTAAACTCAGTGCTGTATTACAGTCCAAACACTGCTTTTTCTTTCCCTTTGTGATCAAAACTGAGATAGAAATGTGTTCAAAATAATAACTCATGCTTGTTTGCCTCTTGAATTGCAGCTGTAGCTTTTAATAAAAATTCAGTAATATGTAGTTAAAGGTCCCTTATTGTATAAAGGTAGATGTCCAAGTGTTTTTGATTATATAGTGCTGCACAGAGGATGTACCACCAATCAATCCCGGCAAGAAACCACATTTAAGAAAACGTACAAATAGCCCCTTTAAAACGAGCCGTCAGGACTTCTGGAACTTTATGATGTCACAACAAAACAGTCACCATGCTCATCCATGTCCCAACCCCTGCCCACCTGGACCCACCATACAACCTTGCAGGTTTTGGTTTCTCTGAGTGTTTACCTGAAATCTGCTTTATTTTTATTTGATCACTCAGAAAATAGTCAGCCAATCAGAAGAGAGGCTCACTGACCTGTTTATACTAGAGCTCCAGAGAGAAGCCTGAGAGAGGAGATGTAAAACTACACTGAGATGGTTTTTACAAGTATATCTTCTGATGGAGATCAACACTTCAGATAAAACACAGGAGAAGTTAAAATATGGACCTTTAAGGTCCAGCCAATCAATTCTCTGTTATTGTCTCTAGAGCAAAGTCCAACGAAATGACATCTTGGGATTAGGAGAGAGCTGGTATTCCTCAGGTGTCGGGCGTGTCCTCTGTTATCTCAATCTGTGAGAGTGGGTGTGTGGAGGCATGTTTGTGCGTGTTCGAGTGCATGTCTCAGCATACAGGTAGCTTTACTATTTGTGCAGGAAGGTCTTGCGTGAACTTCATTCCAAACACAGATTATTATGGTTAGTAGGTTCCAGTCTGGCTGTAAGTACCTGGGAGCTGAAGAAGTCATCCATTTTGTTTTGAGCACGTTCTGATCCTGTTATTTCTATTGTTAGTGTGAAGATATATTTTAACACCAAAGTTTCCCAGGAGAAAGAAGAGAACAAACTTAAAGGAGATTGTGTTATCCTGTTCAGATCAGGAGCTGGAGAGAATATCAAACCACCCTAATTTTTCATTTTCCTTAACATTGCGTCACTTTTTTTTTCATTTCCAGCTCCAGGTATTTTCTCTCCCTTTCTTTCTCCCTGTCTGTCTCCCCGCACATCTTTTCCAGTGCAGTGATGAAAGTGCTCTGCTCCATAGATCAGACCTGATCTCAGACGAAGCAGGTGTCACAGTGTGTGATCAATCAGCCATGTTACCGCAAGGTCTCACCAGGAAAGTTAATCTCTGTAAAGACTGCTCAGCCGCTTCTTATTAGCCTTATGCCAAACAACTGAGCTTTTATGACTGTGACAACTCACCACAAGCCGTCTCCACACTGCGCATGCAAAAAGAGAAGAAGAGCGCCTGTTTGTTTTGACAACTTTGTGATTACTGTGGATTTGTATATACTTGCGTGCGCATATTTGTTTGCATTAGCACATTGGGCTGCACATCAAAGTCTATTGTTTGCTAAGATTTTATTTAGAGCATGGGAATGTGTCCAATTAAAATAGAATTACTGCCTCAATTAAATTTGTGTTTTGTAGACTCCAGACACAAGTTTTGTTGTTGTTGTTCTTGGTGGTAGTGGGTTTTTTTTCACAAGATCTAGTGTCTCATTAAGCAGCCAGGACCCACTAGTGGGTCCAGAAAAAAAGCTAGTGGAGAGCCAACAAGACGGCTGTTGCCAAGGTGACGTGTGTCTGACTGAGTCCATCTGTTCGTGTCCATGTGCTCGAGGAGCCTGCCTGTTTGTATGACGTGTATGCTGGCACGCTCACAGTATTGAGCACAAAGTGAACCTGTGTGGCAGCAGAAAAACAAACAAAAAAAAACTTGGCTTGCTTGAAATCATGTCACATCCCACAGTGGATTAACGGTGATGCGTATTTGTCATGCATCACAGTGAGTGAGGGCTGGAGACTTATCTGTGTCTATCTGCCTCGACACTTGCTGCTGAGATGAGTAGTATTGATGTTCCTGCAAAGACCAAATCTCAGTATCTGTTCTTAGTGCCAGAGGAGAGAAACACAAAGTGCGGAGGACTGCTGCAGACATCACGTACTGCTGCTGTTCATGCGTGTGTGTGTGTGTGCAGATCCAGTAAACAGCTTATGCATGTTTTTACACCTTGTTTACTTAACATGGTAATAAGTATGCTGACAGTAAATTTACTCAAGTGTTGTACTTAAGTTCAGTTTTGAAAACACACGCACTGCAGAGACACACAACATGACCAAATACCCGAACACACTGCAGACACATCAGAGCAGAAGTGTGTCCATGTTCACTTGTAGTTCAAGTTTTTCCCTTTAAAAGTCACAAATCATTGAACAACAGCTGCGTCTCAGCAAGGTTCATCACTTTTCTCTGTCCCCTGGAAACACTGTTGTGAATATTTCCAGCACATGTGTTGTCAAATTGATGAGGATGTTTTCTGAATTTGTTTGTGTTTTGTCCGTTCGTTTGTTTTCTTCAGCTGCAGTGAGTTGAGCTCTCAGGGCCACCGTAGTTTTGAGGCATTTGTACTTTACTTCAGTCTTCCCACTTGATGATGCTTTATACTTTTACTCTGTTGCATTTCAGGTAGAAATATTGCACTTTTTACTCCACTACATATATCTGACAGCTTCAGGCACTGATCACATTTTAGATTTCTTCAACACAGTGTTAAATATTAAATCACCGGGTCCAAACCTTGGTGGTCTGTGACCCAATACACAAAGCAGTGTCTTGTCATGTTTCACATGTCAGTTATTATTAGACTCCTAATTTAAATAACTGCTCAAAGACAAAAGAAGCAAAGAAACAGAACAAATTTTCTCCCGTTAATCATCATAAGACCCCTCTGGTTTATCCAGTGACTCTTTGGAGGGGCCAGATCCCTAGGCTGGGAACCACTGGACCAAACTACCTAACAGTACATAAAGGAGGTTAAACAAACTCCACCTCAAGCAGCCACAACATTAAATCCTTGTTATACAATGATGCATAATGTCATGTATAGTAATATGTCAGTCTCAGTCGACATTTTACTGCTCTGCTTTTATTTTGATACTCTTGCTGATACTATAATGCATCAGTGCTTGTACTTAAGTGGGATGTTCAATGCAGGACTTCCTCCACCACTGCCTTTCTCACACTATATTTCCTTTCCTCTTGTACGTCCCCTCAGATGCTGGCAATGACCTCCTCACTGGATCCTGCAGCACATCCTGAGCCCAGATGAGTATCCAGGAGGAGAGTATAGAGCCTGAAGGTGCCATGGCGATGGCTGAAGCATTGGCGCCACCTCTGTCCCCCTCAGACTATGGACTACCGTCTCCGCCTCCTGACCTCTGCGCGGCGTGTGGCCACAGCCACCAGCTGGAGGAGAACCATGAGTACCTCTACAAAGACGAGGTGGACGACGACCTCGTCTGTCACATCTGCCTGCAGCCGCTCATCAGGCCCCTGGACACGCCCTGTGGACATACCTACTGCCAGGAGTGTCTCACCAGCTTCCTGCTGGAGAGCGACTTCTGCCCCGTGTGCCGCGCACCCCTCATGCTGCAGAGCTGCAGGAAGCCCAGCCTGCTGGTGCACAAGCTGCTGGACAAGCTGACTGTGGCTTGCCCCTTCACTGACTATTGTACTGAAGTGCTGCCCCGTGGTGAACTGGAAGACCACATCAAGAGCAGGTAGGGTGGTTTAGTTAATCCCAGCACTGCCATCATAACAGTCTGTATCCCAGAACATTTATAGACCCTCAGCTGTGTATTCACCATGAAAGACATTAAGATGCAATCAGTGCTCCTATAAGTAAGCAACAGCTTGACCTACTTTTTTCAGTTCTTCTGTCTCTCCTATCTACCCTCACTGTTCGGCAGAAACTACAATGACCTGCAGTAAACACACACTCTGAGTTTCCTGCCCTCTTCTGCCTGTTGTCATTAACCCACAGCTCCAGTCCCAAAGGGCGAGTTCTTCCTCCAACCAGGCTTTCATCTAAACTAGGCCCAGCTCCTCTGTTTATATATCATTAAAAGACAGTGCTTTGGTCTCTCTCAGTCTGAGTCCATTTTCATTAATGCTCATTAACACTCCCCTAGCCCACAGGCCGCTGGGATAATTAGTGCATCTCGCCACACATCACACACAGGCAGCAGAGTGATTCTTGTTAATTTGCACTTTATAGAAAGTCAAGTTGCATAAAACTTAAAAAAACCTGAAATCTAAAAAATTATTTTGTGCCCCATCCCCCTCTCTTATTTCCCTCCACCTACACAGACACCAATTTCCTCTGGTCCTTCTGCTTGTACACCTTCTTTCCTGCCTCTATCATTCTTTTCTGCATCGCTCCATAGTTTCCCAGTCTTCTCCTTCATGTAGTTTGACTTTAATAATGAGGTGTAGAGCTCTGAGGCCGACTCCCAGAAGGATTCAGCTGCTCTCCCACAGTTAGAAGGTGTTCACTATGGAGGTGAGAGGCTACGTCCAGAGAGACGAGTCTACATTTTCACAGATGTGAAAAGGCTTCAGCGAAACACTCATTTCCACATTTACACTCTTTTTATGAACTTAAAGGTGCTATATGTAAGTTTTTGCTCTTGCTGCGTAATCAATGTTAGCATTAACAGCTGTTTACTTACCAGTCAAGAAGAAATGCAGTGGAAAGCAACACAAATGTAAACTCTTGTTTTGCTTCTATTTTTATGCTTCTTTTCTTCTACTGAAGTTAGCATGCTAACCAGCTAGCCCTGGTCTGACTCATCACTTTCCAATAGTGTGTCACTGTAGCATCCAGTCTTTGTATTGTAACCCTCTTGTAAACACAACAATGGCTGAAGCCCTTGGCAAGTGACCATCACCACCACCCACTCATGGCAAGAAACCACATTCTACAGCAGAGAAAACTTACATATAGCCCCTTTAAATTTCAATTTCAGTAACATAAAACACCAATAAACAGTCCATGACAGAGGACGTCTATTTCTTTTTTTTTCCTTTTCCAAGTACATTTGTCCACATTCAGCATTTAGACATTCAAGTACAACATAACTGTGGTCCATCTTTGTAGAAAATGTCCATCTTCATTTGTAATTTTGCTGTCATATATCCTATTGTGTAGACTTACTTCAGTCTCTGAGTTTGTGTCATGTTCTCCTCCAATTTACAGTAGAAGTATGTGCCATGTTTGTCTTTGGTCTTTGCCTGTTACATGTTACTTGTTCTCCAAGTAAACAGAACACAGGATCCACTGGGACAGTAGTTTTTATTTATTTATTTTTTGCAAACTCCTCTTTCATACTTTGCCAAAGTCCCTGCAGTACAGGATAGTCCCCGAAGATATGTGAAAGATCTCCAGTCATCCCACATTTCCTCCTCCAACATAAAGTCAATACTGAACCCTTATCAAACACTGAAACAATCACTGGAGCAGTGAAAGACAGATTTTTATCTTCCAGTCATATTCTTTCTAAAGATGACTGTTGATATCTTTGTGGTATATCCACCCAAGTCCTGTCCTTAATAATTACCGTATTTTCCGGACTATAAGGCGCACTTAAAAGCCTTTAATTTTCTCAAAAAACGACAGTGCGCCTTATAATCCGGAGCGCCTTATATATGGATTAATTCTGGTTGTGCTTACTGACCTCGAAGCGATTTTGTGTGGTACACGGCGCTCACGGCGCTCTGTCAAAATGTTTTAGTACGACTTTGGTAAACTACAAAGCCGCACTGCTTGAAGCATTACAGCTATCGTAGTCAGGAGCGTCGCGGAGTAATACATGCTGTGCTTCACCATAATATTACAGTGTGTGTGTATAAGGACCTATAAGGACTTATTGTGAATACGCTAACATTTGATTTAGCGGTATCAGACTGTGTTTTTTTTACGTGTTACAACTGAACAAGGTTGGGAGTTATTGTGAACGCGTTTAATAAAGTTTGACTGACTTATCTGACTGTTTTGTTTCGCTTAATGCGCCTTACAGTCCGCTGCGCCTTATATATGAAAAAAGTTCGAAAATAGACCATTCATTGACAGTGCGCCTTATAATCCAGTGCGCCCTATAGTGCGGAAAATACGGTACATTTAATTCTAACTCCTATTTTCTGCCATGTCAGCTGTTAAATACCTGTTAGCTGTGGGAGACGTGGTTTTTAGGAGACAGGTGTTTCTCTATTACATTAATAAAATGCTGTATATACTTGTTTACCCACTGTATGGCTTTTAATTTAATGCCTTATTTGTAGGTATCTGAACAGATTATTTTTGTGGTAATGTAACCTGATTTTATATCACTGCCCTCAAACAGCTGGTTTATTGTACTCAGGCCTTTCACTGTCAACTACCTTAAGCTAATATTCAATAATATCGAATATCACTGTATTTCCTGCCATATGAAAAAGTTACTTACCACTGTCCATACCTGCTAATCCATTTGTTCTTTATTTTAAGTTTAATCCAAAACGTCTTATTCAAGAAAGGATAGACTGGCAGACTTATACCCAGGCTGAGGTCGGTTCAGTCTGGACCCGTCTCCTGGTTGTCATTAATCAGGTCTATCACAGCACTAGGTTCGGGTGCCTTGTAGTTATCACAGTGTTTTGATGGGCACAGTATTTTTTATTTTGTTTTGCCATATAAATCTGGATAAGAGTTTATTCAACAGAGTAAGAGTAGACCTCAGTATCCATCGGGGTAATGACTGAAATAGATTAGAGTCTAAGCAGCATGTTCATTTCCAGTGTTTCTGTTCTACCAAATAGAGACAGTGGAGGGACATCCCATCTTACTAAGTCTTTTTAAATTTTGATTTTAATGAAGTTAGATTGTGTAGAACAGGGAGTAAGTGTGATTCCCTCATATATAAAACCCTGCTGTGAACAACACTAAATCATTTTTTTAAATCATAGTTGTGAGCATCAGGTTCCATATGTCGTCACTGCCTCTGATTTACTTTCATTAGCTTCATATCCTGAGATTGGACCATTAGTATGCAGACATACATACAGTTCAGACAGGAGACAGGGGCTTTTGTATAAGTGATAATATGTCATCCCCAAATGAAGCTACTAACATTTCTGCTCTGGTCACTTTATTTTACTAAGGTCCAGTGACTGTTGATACAGTGATGTAAATGGTCTTTGGTTGAACAGTTTTTGTTCAAGAATGACTAATTTTATTGTTGGCGAACTGTTATTGTTGGTGTTCATTGGGAGCAAATCAGGAAGTAGCAGGTGAATGATGTCATTATTATTCTTGTTGTTTCTTAAATAGCGATGATGCGAAGATGATGAAGAAAACTCCGCTGACACCGTCTTGCTTGTATATAAAGAGGTTTATTACGAAGAAGTCCAGCAACAATTCAAACACCTGAGAGAGGAGTCGGAGCCGATATGAATCTCCTCTGAATAACTGCTCTAACTACCCGCTTATATAGGTTGGTTGTTTTCGTGAACCTAAGGTAAACATATGATTTCCTATAAAAACAGGAAAAGGGCTTCATCACATAAGATGTGGAAGTCATCCATCTCCCAATGACACCTAGACCTTTTGACCTAGAACCTCTTAGCTAAGGCCCTTAAATCTTTTTACCTAGAGCCTTCTGGCTAAACATACCAAACCCATAAATTCACATAACATATAGAACTTCAGATACTACAGAGGGAAGAGGTTAGAGCGGTTGGATGGGATAACCAAACATCAGACTTTGACATGGCCTACTTCATACATGTTTTAATCTATGTAAAAATAGTCTGCTATGACTAGTATTTTGTTTAAAGTGGTCTGAAGCTCATCTACTCTGACTTCCTGATTGAGAAACCTGGATCAGGCCTTGGCCCCGCCCACCACCTGCTGGCTCCAGGTGTCCAGGTGAAAGAGCAGAGAGTATGAAGATGGTTAGAGGAGGAAACATCAGAGAGACTCAGCCTCATGTTGGAGCCTCAGTCAGACCCAGACTCAGATGA
Organism: Trachinotus anak; assembly: GCF_046630095.1. NCBI lineage: Eukaryota > Metazoa > Chordata > Actinopteri > Carangiformes > Carangidae > Trachinotus > Trachinotus anak. The sequence continues at coordinate 2,995,592 of NW_027273861.1, read as the reverse complement.
GGAGTCTGTTGAGACCAGAATCAGAGACTAGCTGACGGATCAGAACAGTTAGCATAGTTAGCATCTTTTATTAGTTTATCTTGTTTGCTAGTTAGCTTGTAACTGGCAGTGGCTGACACAGTGTTAGTGGTTGTGCTAATGCTAACTGTGGCTCTCTGTACTGACAAGGTTTCAGGTGTATTTAGCCCCGCCCCCCGTCCCCACAAATTGACAGGATTGGTTCCTGAGGTTCTGTGATGTATGAATCCCTGGCTGTCTGAATCTGAGACTGTCATTGGTTCACTGCAGTTCAAGGTGGAAACACTCAGTCATGGTGTTGGCTGATTATTTAATTCATCATATGTCTTTTCTATTTATTATATAAAAATCATAATTGAAACACTTGATTTTCATCAGAGGAGCTATGCTCGTCCCTCAAATTAAAAAAATGATTCAGTGGTTATTATTTTAACCTTGACAACAAAGGTCTCGAAACAACAGAATAGTCATTTTGATCTTTCCCTGAGTCTAACGAATCATCTGTGCCTAAACCTAACCAAACTTTCAACAGAGGTCAGAAAATGGTATAATTTTTGCAACAGGTATTTGTAATGGTTTGATAAAGGACATTGTCCTGTCCTGTCCCTCTGGAGAATAGTTACAAATGATCTATCGTGTTGTTTAATTTGGAGGACATGCTGGGTGGCTAACATATTGAGCCATTTTCTGTCTCCGTGTGTGGAAGCATCTGCATTAACCGTCTTTCTCCTCTTACTTGCTCAGGTTTTTTTCTGTAATTTGTCGCCCATCTGTTAGCACAGATCTTCTGTGTTGAAGTCCCTGAACTGAAAATGTGAGCTGATATCCACATTCTGGAGATGCATGTATTTCTGAAATGATTTTTATTGCAGAATCTGTGAAATAATATTTTGTCTGATTTCAACATGTGCATCTGTATGACCTTTACATACACAGTGGGACATTACTAGGATCTGCCTGTTGTTCCAAGCAGGATTGTCTCAAATTGATGGTAGCACAAATGGCTAACATGGGGATAAAGCCTTGAAAACAAACTGCCACATCTCATCTGTGCCCTTCGATGATCATATATTTGTGTGGGTGTATTTGTGCCTATGTTGTCTCTGGCTATACCCCAGAAACTGGCACAGGGTCAGGAGTTGTAATGACTGAGACAGCCAACCATCTGGCTAGAGCTAATTTCATACTCATCCAATCACTCGTGACCTTTATTGGCTTCTGGATGGAGAAATTCTTATTCTGGACACATCTGCTGCAATCAAGAACAAACTCTTCACTATCTGATCAGTGGTAATTCTTGTTGGCATTTTACTTTGTCCTGTAAGGGCTTGCACAGAACTCAGCCTCCATGTTTTGTTTTTTTTGTCCTACCACTTTCGTGTTGCTACATGCGCATGTATTGCCAGTAATCCTTAAAACTGGTTTCCCCTGAATGCCTCTCAGTCTCATTTTTTGTGGTTGTATTAGCCAAGTTAATTTACTCAGAGTTTCATTTGTATGTTTCACTGATGTTCCGCCTTGAGCGTGATGGTGTTTCTTTTTTCTTCTTCTTGTTTTTTTCTGAAAATGTACTTGTTTTCAAGTAGACTTTCAAAGCCCAGAGGGATTCTTCAAAGCCTGTGTGAATATTTGGAAAAGGAAAAAAAAGACAATTACTAGTGGTTACTATAATTTGATTCTGTTATTTAAGTGTGCTGGTTACTTTTGTGTGTGTCCTTGCTGCTTGTGTTTGTATGAGACAGACAGCGACTGAAGAAGAAAGAGTGAACCCAACAACAGTGTGGTTAAGCTGCTTCTCTCTGCTACAGTAGGCTACTCTATGCTACATACATGGAGTGGACAGAATAATAGAAACATCTGTCCATCTAACTCAGCACAATTCAACAACACCACCAACTGCAGCCTCCATAACAATCGCACAGTTGAATCAACGCCTCGATAAAACAGTTTCAATAAAAACTGAGAAATATAACCTTCATGGAGGAGGATTTACTGCAGGACTGTTGTATTAGACTGTGTAGGTGAACCTGATAAACTGACAACTGAGTGAACAGAGCAACAAAGTCTTTGTCGCATTTGGAAAAGATTTGGCTGACAATACACAGGACTTTCACACAGTAGACCAACCAGGTCATTTCCTTTACTTCTTTACTTTAACCGTGTGTTTGATATTGTAACCTGACGACAAAGGTCCTCCAACCTTAAGGAGGGACTAATTTTATAATTTGGACTCCAGTTTTGGCCACCTTACCTGCACCTGCCTGCCCACCTGTCTGTCTGCATTCGGGTCTCCCTGCCTGCCTGTGTTCCATACATCAGCTGTGACAAATGGGGTGAGAGTGTGAGTGTGTGTGTGTGTGTGTGTGTGTGTTATGATTGTGTTTTTGTGAGAGCGAGTTAATGTGGTAGTGTATGAAACGACTCCTGTGGGGCAGACTGGTTTCTGTTCACAAACTGCATCCTGTCACAATCCAATTACATTTCCATTTCCTGCGTGCCCTGTGGTCTTGTTGCTGTGCGTACTGTTCAAATACCGCAGGACAACTGGACAATGCATGCAAGCATTAACATGCGCGCAGTCGCACACGCACACACAGACAAATTCAACCTGTAACCACACCACCTCCACCCATGAAATATTCATTCAGACAGGGTATTTACACCAGTTAAGTGTCTTTCTCCAGGGTAGCAGACGGCTCAGCGCTATGAAAAACTGATAAAAAGGTAAGAGCAGAGAAAACGAGGAGAGGAAAAAGTAGAAAGCAAGTGAAAAGATGGAAACAAAGGTCAGAGAAAGGAGAACATTTTGTGACGCTGAGACAAATTTATGATTTGGGTATAAATAAAATTGACTAAAATAAATAACACTGGAAAAGGGATCAAGGGTGAGATTTGACAGGATGGAATGAAAATAGATTGGAGGTGCTGCAGTGTTTCAGATTCGGAGGCGTTTATCCTCCTGCTTCGTGTTTACTACAGAGAGGGTTGGCAGAGCGGAGACAGATGAAAGAGACAGAAAAGGATGAAAGAAAAATCTTGTACAGGCCTCAAACGAGCTGATTGCAATTAGCAGAGTAAATGTACCTAGCTTCTTGTGTTCAGGATCACATCGCAGCCTCAAATCACTGCCAGCCACCAACACCTAACACAGCCCGGAACAGGTATTGATGAGAGAAGGGTTCAACTACTCTCCTTCTATCCTTCACTCTATTTGTGTGTTTTCTGAAAGTGTAAATGAATGACTGAGTGAATGAAATGTGCATTTTTAAATATTTTTTTTTACCCGTCTTTCGCTTTCAAATCTCTCAGAGTAAGAAGCCTCATCCCTGCAGAGAATATTGATTTGCCAGTTTGTTATAGTCATGCTCAGCCGTGTTTTGTTTTTTTTTTCTGCACACATGTAGGCAGATTCTTTTGAGCGATCAGACCAATCTGCAGCACAGGGAGCAGCCCATTGCTGAAGAGGAGGGGTAGGGATTTGGAGGCAACATATCCCCCCCACCCATCCTCCCCTTCACAGGCCAACATATGTGCAGGCGATGGGAGGTGAATGCAGAGGTTGTATTTGTGTGTGTATGTCTGAGTCTGAGTGCGTGTGTGTACGCATGTGAAGAGGGCAGAGCCAATCAAAGCAGGACTAGATTCCTCCCCCTTCCCCCCTCCGTGTCTTTGTTTGGTCTGCTCCACCCCCCCCCCCCTCAGTGGTTTCTGCTGCAGTATAAGTCACAGGCTGCACTGTTCTCTCTGACATACACACGCGCGCACACACACATGCACACACTGAGGGAAACAGACATGCACACACACGCATACGAGCGCAAATCCTCTTACAACTCGCCAGTCCCCGGGGCAGATTAAGGGGCTGCACATCTCAAATTGTATTCCAAATGTGCCACCTTTGCTCGGGTGTCCTTCCTCTTCTTCTTGCACTTTCTCCTCTTCCTCTTGTGCCACAGCGGGACTCCTCTGCACCTGCTTCTGCTGCTTCTTCCTCCTCCGCTCCGTCTTCAACCTCTGGCAACTGGCCCGTTTGCCTCTGCAGCTGAGATGACCAGGCAGCCAGCCTGAGGCACGGGAAGAAACTCACACAGGCAGAGATACAGAGAGAGAGAGAAGGGGGGGGGGCACGAGTGAAGGAAAGAAAGAGGGTGAAAAGGTAGGAAGTGAAGGATTAATTCTAACTTGAGAGCGCCTCTGGAGAAGGAAGGCAGGCGAGGAGGAGGAGGAGGGTGGGGAGGGGGGGTCAGCACGGCCAGGTTCGGAGAATTGGAGGTGGAGGAGGAGGAGGAGGGGGAGGAAGAGGGGAATAGAAGAGGAGAAAGCTTCGGTGCAGAGAGGAGAGAAAAGGGGAGAAGACAGAGAGTGGAGAGAGCCGAGCGTTGACCATGAAGGCTCTGTTGCTGCTGGTCCTGCCCTGGCTCAGCCCGGCCAACTACACAGACAATCTGGGCAACCTGCACATCCTCTACTCTGAGCTGTGAGTACAACACTCAGCCTCCACCTGCATCCCTCCTCCGACATCACCCCATCACCTCTCCCCTCCATCAGCGGTCCATGCAGCTTTTAATGTGTGTCATCAGCCATCTGTTTGTATGCAACTTCCTCTGTTTACATTGTGATCATCATGTTAAGAGTTAAGGGTAAATTGTAGGAGAAGCTTTCTGATGCTGTGGTCACCGGTTGCAGTAGAGCCAGCAGGTAGAGCTTTGTGCTGTTCAGGACAGTTTGGATGCTACAGAGCAGTACTGCAGCATGGCATCTCTCTCTCTCTCTCTCTCTCTCTGTATGTGTTTGTGTGTGTGTCTCTATGGATTTGAGCAAAAATGTCAGCACGCATTTGCTCATCGTTGTAGCCTTTACACACTGTGTGTGTGTGCGTGAGTCTCGCTGAGCATATGGACAGTTGTAGCTACGGTGTGTGTTCGTGGACTTTCACCTCAGCATTAAAAATTCAGAGCTGGCTGCTCTCACGTTGCATCTGTTCAATACACAGTATAGGATACATTATGGAGACATAAGCTTTGTCATATAAACAAAATCACCATCACGGAGAGCCACACCTGTTGGTGCACATTTGCACAACCTTCCCTTGTCATGAATATTTCTATAGCAAACATTATAAACACGGCAGAATGTGAGCTGTTGTTGAGTTGAGTGTTAACACCATGACAAAGCTCTTCTCCTTCACAATTTAGGATTATTTTCATTAGTAACTGATTTCTCAGTTATTTCTACAAATATTATGAACCCGTCCTTTAAAAGATGTTGAAAACAGTGAGAACTGCCCAGCGACGTCTTTACATTTGCTTATTTTGTCCAGAAGCCAAATTCATTCAGTTTACATGATATGAAACAGAGAAAAGTGTCAAATCCTCACATTTTAGAAACTGAAATCAGGAAATATTCATTGTTTTTACATAAATTGACTTAAATGAATAATTGATTATCAAAAATTGTCATCAAATTATTGAATAATTGATAAATCGTTTCAGCAGAAGTCAACAAAACAGCAGAAAAAACACCATTTTACAGGTGGCCCCTCGTCCTCTGAACTGTGTTTTCTGCACTGCACCGAACCCCAGACTCTCTTTGTGTGGGGGTTCATGTTGACTCACAACCGGCAGCTCCGTGCTCTGATCCCTGAGCTGGGCCAGGCCACCGCTGCTCTCTCCAGCCTGTCGGAAACGTCCCATTATACCGCATGAATACATGGAACAATGGAGAGTCTCGCAAATCCCCTCATTTCATTGTTTGCTCTTTCCTCTGAGTGGGGCTTTAGCTCCTGCAGACACCAAGAGCCCGAACTGGACAACAATGGACGCCAAAGAGGAGAGAAGACCAATGAAATCCTCACATTTGATCATATGTAAAAAGACGGGGGGGGGGGGACTTCACTGCCCAGTGAAGTGGACGAGCAGTATAGCAGAGAGGAGAGGGGGCAGGAGGGTATAGGGTCACTTCCTGTGCCTGCCTTCCATCTGGCCATATACTGTTTATATACATATAATGTTTCTGTTGTTTGTGACAGTCAGGTTGTTTTTTGTTTTTTGCTGATTATGACGTGACAGAGAGAAAGCAGCAGCAGACGAACACGGACGTGGTGTTTTTCTGGCTGGCTGGAGAGCAGTGGCACACCATTTGTCTTTATCCACACTGTTGACAGGAGCAGCCTCCAGTGTGACCACCGTCTCTGACTGCCTCTGCTTCCTCTCTTTCGATAGATGTGATTACTACGGTGAGCTGATATTGCGTGGGAAAAACAAGAGTGGCTGCAATCTGTCTTGCATGTACACAAGCTTGTACACAGGCAACACACGGGGTGTGGGTGGGTGGGTGGGGTGGGGGAGGGGGGTGCAGGGGGAGAGTAAATGTTTCTGTGATGAAATGCTTAAGTTACTGACATTTTACCCTGTCAGCAATGGCCAATACAAATGCAGCACTGGCTCACACAGGGGAGACCTCAATTGTGATTTTTTACTCCTTACTTACTTAACACACACACACACACACACACACACACACACACACACACACACACACACACACACACACACATCATTAGACCTTGCCTATTCCCTCCCCCAGCCCACATGGCCTCCGCTGATAATCACAGTGCGGTGCTGTAGAGCATTAATGATTAATCTGTGTTCATTTCTGGGCCTGGGCTGAGATGTCTTAAACACTATGATTAGCTTAGCTTCCATCCTTTCAGCCCTCATCTAGGAGGTGTTTGATCACAAAGAGCCGTGCGCAGTCCCAGTGCTCCGGACATCTTCAGCATGGACTAACAGGATTAGCCACCCGCCTGCTGGCCACGCACTCGCTGGAAGTGAACAATACCAGTGATTAGTTTATGCCGGGTCCATCTCAAGTCCGAGGCGGCGCACCATGCCATGCCCTCTCTGGCCCCGCAGCCGCTCTGAGTGTGGGGCAGGCTTCACTAATTAGACTTTTGTTTGGATTTAATATTAATCCCTGTTCAGCAGTGAGGCCGCTTCCCCCCTGTCTCGATGAAGCGGGCCAGAATCACGGGGGAGGCCGAGGGGAGAGTGGCTGAGAGATAGAAATCAGGCTAACAGCCTACATCCTCCCCTCCTGAACAACTCCACAGCTCCTGAAAGGAGATAACTTTAAATCAGCTTAATTATTTTGATGATGGGATTTACACTATAGCACATCCAGAGGCTCCGTCATGGGAACATTTATATGCATGGGCAGATGAAGTCTACAAGAACCAACAATGTGAAGCAGTGTGTGCCGCATCCACAATCAGACATGAAAGGAAACATGGGGCAAGGACACGTGTAGAGGACACGGTGAAGCTGTTCACAAACAAACAGAACAACACATGAATTTCATACCACACTTTGCGCTTCACATAAAACAAATGGCATGAAGCAACACAACAAAACACACATTTTGCTATGTATAATTGAAGGGTGCAGAACGCATGTGTAAATACACAGTCACAAAAGAACAGATGAATTATGTATGTGCTCATTTATTCATGAGAGCAGCGAGGAGCAGGTCAGAGTGTTTACTTCAGCACGGCCTTCCTCTCGTGTGTGTCTGTGGAAGCAGGAGTGCAGCGGTGGACAGGTGTCACCGTCAGCATGCAGGGAGGGATTAAAGACGGGACTGAGCGTGACTGTGTGTTGTGTTTTATGGTAAACGCAGCCTCCATATGTTGTATTTGTTTCCGCAGTGCAGTGAACTGTATCATTTACATCGAGCGCCCTACTTTCTGAGCCACATCACTGACGACAGGTGTGTTGTGAGAATAGGTGTGTGTTAACTGTTTAAGGTGTTTGAGGTTTGACATGTTTGACATGGAATATTTTCAACCGTCTCCTGTCTGCAGCAGGTTAATCTGCAGAGCAGGCAGCCAGCAGTTAATCTCTCACATGAACAGCGCCCTGCTGAGTGCCAGGACTTGGGGTCGGGCTGGCCGGAGCTGGCTGTGTTTCAGGCAGTTGTACCATGGCAAATGGACGTAGAGAAACCAGGACACTGCCAAGGGCTAGTGTGGCATAGAGTGAGAAATATAGACTAAAAGGTGCCAAGAGCAATGTGGGACAGCAGCCTGGAGGGGATTCTCTATGATCATGCAGGATCGTGCAGAGGGAATTACAGTTAGAGTTGTCTGCACTTCAGTGAGAGAAATGTACACATAGTATTTCACTGCAGGGCTGGAAAACAGCCACTGTTGAGGTGGACATGTGTGAGGTCTGAGATCCAGCTCAGAGAGCAGCAAATAAATCAGCTCCAGTGCTTCCTGTGCTCGTCTCTGTTAGCATGAGATTGCCCTCTTGGTTGAAACCAGACACTGACACAGTAAATTCAGCATAAATATCCTTCCAGTCTGATCATGGGGTCAGGGCTCAACTGATGATCGCACATATTGATTGCCTGAAAAACCATGACTCAGAGTTTGGGCTGTTTGTAACAGGCTCACTCAGCTGACACCGTGGCGGCTGGAAGGCACAGACGCATGGAGCAAGCCAAACCTGCCAAGCCACCACTCACTGCGCAGGAGCACAATGGAGACAGCTCAAACACAAAGGCAGGATTTATGTGCTGTGTGGGCTGCAGTACACGTTCACTTTTAGTCTCTGTATGCATTCATCTTCAAAGGCTGTAAGATGTCACACCCAACTAAACCTCGCCTCCTACTCCAGTTTAGCAGATCTGTCTTTGGAAACAAGCTCAGTCAAAATGTCCTCCCACAGGGGCGAGTGTCCCCCCCTGGCTGCGGTCTCACCCCCTCTTCATGCAGCAGATGGGATTACCCCTCACAGCAGGCGGATCCAATCAACACACCAACGCATCCTCTGATTAACACTCCTCTGGTTCATCATTAACTGGATTACTCTGTCTGTCTTTACTGTATGCTTCTCTCTCTCTCTCTCTCTCTCTCTCTCTCTCTATATATATATATATCTATATATATATATATATATCTCCATCCATCACTCTGTCTTTTCCCTCCCAATCAAACTTCACTTTATGTGTTTGTTATGTGACACAGTGTGTGATAAAGCAGTAATTGATTTACTAATCTAATCAAGCAGTAATGTTTAATTCAGTGCACCAGCCGCCTTGTTTAGCTGCTTAGTGTTACAAGCCACAGGTGCTCCCCCGTTTTTTGTTGTTTTTTTTTTGTTTTGTATTTTGTAGGGGGGGGGTCCTGCTCAGTCTTGATGTGTCTTAGCCAAAAGCTATTACAGCCAGACAAAGACAGGAACTCCAGCCTTGAATTATCTGGATTAGATGCTGAGTGAAGCCTGGGTCTGTAACACATTGTTTGCCTTTAATATGAAGCAATGAGAAATTTGGTGGAGATCGAGCGCCTTCCTGGCTTTTCTTATGATTTGTACGATTTTCATGCTTTTGATTTGCCCTTTGTTATTCAGGTCATAGAAAATTAAATTGGTCTTTTTTCAGCTCAAATTGTGGCAGAGATGAGGATGTTTCCGTGCTCAAAACTAATAGATCAGAGTGAATATTGTGCATTCCCATCTTCTATTTAAGATTCTTTCACATTCTTCTTCTTGTTGCACAAGGAAACCTCCCATACATCACATGCTCTTGTTCTATTCCACACATTCCTCTATGAGAAAACCCTGCAAGCTACCTCAGGGCTCTGAGTGCAGCCAGAGACTCTTTCCTTTGCTCTGGGGTTCTTGTGTGTCAGGTGCTGCTGGAGAGATTTTGAAGAGCATCAGAGAGTTGGCTGCTGGGACAACTGCTACTGCTGCTTCCTCAATAATAAGGAAGAAAGAAGAGCTCAACTAGGCAAAGTCACTCAAACTGTGGTTCATGCACAAGTCAGCTGGCTGTAACCCCCCAAATGACACTGTGCATAAACAGCCATTAGCATGATTACAGTGTTACACGCCTGCAGCACATGAAAACATGCAGAGGGACTCAGCACCGTTTCTGTATCTGACTGTCTGACCTGGAATTGTCACCTCAGCAGAGGTAATTTGGGCTGCATGAGTGTGGCCCAACACGACTGTCCGTGACAGTCAGGGAGCGGAGAGAGTATTTGGGTTAGTAAGGATAATCCACTCACCCCTAAAGAGGATTGGAGAATCTCACAGGCTTTGATGAGTTGTGAGCTGGTGTTTATTTCACATCACAAGAACAAGGCTGTTTGTGTCACAGCCAGGGCACTTCGGCACGACCACCGCGTCTCCGAAAGCATCATGGGTGATTGTTATTGCACTGGAGCGAGTGGAGGAGAGGAGGGTGGGGGTGGGGTGCTGAGGATGTTTTGGTGTCTAGGCTCCTTATCTCATCACAGATCCCAGGGTTTAGAGATGATGTGATAACTGAGGCTGTGCTGACCAAGACGAGGATACTGTGGTGCTAATGAGCATCCTCTCAGCTCAGTGATAATCCCCTGAAAAATGACGCTTCACCAGCAAAGGACAGCTTTGCATAAGCACCTCCATCATTAAACATAAAAGAATGCGTGTTTGTGTGGGAAAGAGAAGACAGAAGAAAATGAAATCAGTAGGGATACTGTGTGTATGTGGATGTCTTTGCAAAGCGCTTCACCTCGACTTAATTGGCTCGCTTACCTTGGCTCCAGAGCTCCAAGACCACCCTGGTGAGAAAGACAAGGGGCTTCTGTCACGCTCCCCTGCCTGTAACCTCAGACAGCATGTATTTTACCCTTTAACATTAAAACTCAAACATTAAAAGTCTCAGCAGCTGCAACTCTTGTTCTCTGGAGGAAGGAGATTTTAATTAGCGAGAGACAAAACCTGTAATAAAGCTCTAAACAATGGCTGTGTGCTGCTGTCTCAGAGACACTGTGCTGTGACGGCCTTTATGTTTCTGTGACTTATCAAAAACTACAACGTGTATCTGTTGTTCCCCACTGTGGGACGGCTCTTAATATATTTTTCCTCTGTTTTTTATCATCTTAATCCAAGCTCTGGAATCAGAGAAATGAAGCCCTGAAGATCCTCCACAGTCAGACAGCCGCTCCAGCACCGAGCTCTTTGTGCAGTGTGCATTCATTAATACTTGGGCGGACATTTCTCTAAAATGTTTGGGTGGTCTGTGAGATTTATGTAACTGAATGAACCTGTATTCAACAGTATTTGACCATCTCCACTCACTGACTGTGGTTTTTTCCATTTTCCACAACCCCTGGTGAAACAGAGAAATGTTGTCGGAGGCTTCAGTTCCGCACAGTCAGCGGACCAGGAGTGCCATACACGTGCCTATCAAAGGAGTGTGTGTGTATGTGTGTGTGTGTCGTGAGAACCAGCTGTTTTGACCCCCCCCCCAAACACACACACACACACACACACACACACACCCTAAGACTGCAGCACTGCCCCCTCCTCTGCATTTGACTGAAATATTGCTCTGTTTAACCACTTCACTCAGTTAGAGGGGGTTTTGGTACACGGACATGCTTGATAGCTTTCGGTTTACTCACTGAATGAACAAGAATAACTCACCGTGGCACTGCCCACACGCAGGTACACATGCACACACATGCACAGTGTGGAGGTGTTATGTCACAGAGCTTGGAGTGAGATCAATACTTCAGCTTTGTGTAATGCTGTATCTAACTGAGAGCCTGACATGCAGCTACAAGTGAGATATAGAACCCACTTCAGGATGAAATGATTTTCCCTATGAAATATGGACAGAGTGCATGACCCGCACAGACAGCTCTGTTATTGAGACAAAATGCTGTTCCCAGTGATGTGGTGCCCTGAGGGGGGGCGATGGCCTCCCTGAGCTCAAATGTTGTTTCTTATGTGGTTCTGCAACATAGACTGTGAATAAAGATGGACGTCCACCCGCAGGTTTCTGAAGAGTGGCTTTGAAGCTAAGAGCTGCTCCACCGTCGCCATCTTGGCAATGCCTGACTCCGCCCCTAACTCCTGGCTTATCCAAAAATGGGCATGGGCAAAGACCTGCATGCTAGTTTGCTGCAATCATACGCTCACCCACCTGTCCCATAAAGCCACGCCCTCAATTATGCAGAACTTTAAGCCTTAGTAAAATTGATTATAATTGTGAACACAGTTCTCATGAAGGAAGAAATTAGCTACAGAGACCAGGCTGTGAATCAACCCGTCCTCCAACCTGAACAACTAGGTCGCTCTCTGATATGACCCACAGCAGTGTGTCCTGAAGTAGTGCCCCAAATGGCAGCATGCTTACCAGACCTCGGTTGTCATGGTTACAATAATAAACAAGCGGACTGTAACAACAGTGGCACACAGAGTTTCTATAATAACCATGGCTTGGTTAGGTTTAGGAAAAGATGGTGATTTGGGTTAAAATAAGTACTTCCTCAACAAATAACCTGCTGACAGATGACCTGTGGGCTGGTTATTTCAGGGGGACAGTCACATGTAAATATGTTTATCTCTGCTGTGAAGTTGGACATTTTAACATGGGACTCTATGAGGGTTGACTCCCTTTTTGGAGCCAGACTCAAGTGGCCATTAGAAGAAGTGCAGTTTTTGCATGTTGGCTTCATTTTTCAGCCGTGGAGGTTGCTACTTGGTCTGCAATCATGGCCACCATTTTACCTCGCTGTTACTTAACCTCTCCTGTTTTGCTTAATATCTGCCATCTAAGATTCGGCGGCCCGTCTTCCATCACAGAGAGGATGTGACTGCTCTTGTTTTTCTGAGCTACTGTTGAGGCAGAGCCTGGGTTTGATCCAGCTCATTAAAGCTCAGTTAATGTTTGTGCTGATGGCTCCGCAGAGACAGCCGGAGAGACGAGCCAGTGTTATGCCTGCCTCTGATGAAGTGTCAGCTCAAAGTCCTTTATGGCTTACAGATGGAGGAAAATTCTTTAACAATACAGTACCCTGGGATATCTGTAATTCACACACCAAACACTCCCAATTTAATCATGTCAGCATGAGAAGCCTTGGCATGTAGCATGTGCATGAGTGTGTGTGTGTGTGTGTGTGTGTGTGTGTGTGTGTGTGTGTGTGTGTGTGTGTGTGTGTGTGTGAGAGAGAGAGAGAGAGAGAGAGAGAGAGAGAGAGAGAGAGAGAGAGAGAGAGAGAGAGAGAGAGAGAGAGAGAGAGAGAGAGAGAAATGAGTACATGTGTTGTGGTTACTGTGGTGTTGTTGACAGCTAGAAGACACCTGGAACTTGGGAATTAGATTTGTTTTTGAGAACATTCAGATGAACTCTCTTTTATATTCAAATGTTGTGTCACCCCCCCCCCCCAACGGGTGTTTTCTTACATTTGTATTCAATCATCTGTCGGGGATGATCACGCTGACAGCCACAGAGAAAACCCCACCCTATATGTGATCCAGATATTGTCACAAAGAAGGCATGCGAGCAGCAGAAACTGTTTTTTTTTCTTGACAAGCATAAATATGACATTCCTGGCTCAGTGAGCTGCTGTGTGAATATTAACTGAGAGCACTGGGATATATACTATGCCTGTTATGGCTTATTTTACAGGCTGTGTGGGATCTTAGAGCGGCTCTCTTTGAGTGTTAAGGTCAGATAAGCAGTCTTTGTGTGAGGCGGGGGCCACAGCAGCATGCACGAAGCCTCAGGCTGGAGGAGATGCTTAAATTTGCTCCCATTAGTCTTGACAATGTGACCTTCTCCTCAGATGTTGACATGAATTTGTTGACTTTCGCCGCTTTGACGTGTGGCTCTTTACAGAATTTCATTCATGTCAAACCATCAGCATCACCGTTTCATCATCATGTCTGGCAGTAATTGTGTAATTTGAGGTGGTGACTGACCTTTTGACCCCTGTGTGTAGGTGTAAAGGGGCCTCTCACTATGGGCTCTCAGCGGACAGGAAGCGGCGCTCGCAGGAGGGCGAATGCACCGACAGCACATCAGAACTCACCATTGCCACGTTGCCCAACGACAGCCCGACCTCCGCCGCTGTGGCCCTCCTGTCAGATGATCCGGGTCTGGTTAACCCCGCCTTCGACCCCAGCATGGAGGACAACAGTCAGTCAGGGAGCATGACCAGTCTGGCCGCCCGCAGCAGCAGCAAGAAGAGTGAGTGTGAGTGGGCAGAGGGCTGTTTGTGTGCAGTCGTGTTCAGTTCTGCGTGGGGTCACTCTGAAGTGATCTGACGATGGAGAGAGAGCTGGAGGGAGCACGTGTCTGCCAGAATGACAGATTGAAAATCAATGGAGAGTAGAGAGCTTTCCAGTCACAGTTACAGTCTCCCAGTTAAAACCAGGTGCCAGTGATCCATGTTCAAACATACATTTACACCTGCAGACTCATGACGCACGACCCAAACACTCGTTCAGCCACAAATACATCCTTTGTTTTCCTTAATGGTGTCTGATAGAAATCCTATTCGCCAATTAGCTCTGCTGCCGTGTTTTTTTTAAACCAATCCATAAACTCTCTCTTTGAGGAATCAGAGAAAAGTCAGTGAGAGGTGCATTATGCAGTCACAGAGAAGGTTAAAAATAGCTAACACAGGTCTGTGTTAATGCCCAGTGACGTGACCGCAGCTCTCCCACCTGTGAAACCAGGAAGCCGTGACGAGTGTTCCTCTCTGCCCCCCATCCGTCTCCCCACCCCCTAACGTGAGCACACAGACAGTGGGGACACCAAATGACGCTGCACCAGCATTTAGGCCCGGCCGGCTGAGCGCCCACCACCACCACTACGAGCACCACTACTGCTGAACAAGCTGTCAGCTCCAGAAGCTTTTAAAGAATAATGTGGCTGTCAGGAGCCCTCACATCTCCCCAGGCCCGCAGAGGGAGGGGGGGTTGCTGCAGAGGCTCGCTGCCCTGTGCTCGGTGCAGCCGGGCTGCAGCCTCCTGTACCCTCTGTCTTTTTCCTGAGAAAAGTACCAGACAAGAGTCTCTGGGAGGGTCTCCTTTGGACCTGGTCACCAGAGTCCACGGTCTGTTACATCACTGCTGTGGTTGCGCAACCATGTAACTATACTCAGCAAAGACTGAATTTATTAATTAAACAGCCACCGGTTGAGACCAGCTCCTCCATCCACAAAAAAGATGCATTATTTGTTCTTGTTGAAAGCTGTTCAACAAATAAACCCTGGAAGAAAAGGCAAAAAAAAAAACAACTAAAGGACAGAACTGAACATGGCTCAGCTTTTTCCTTAAAGGGCCCATGTGGAGTTTTCTCATAAACAAAGAAAAGTTAAGTTTACATGAGGTGTTTCTCACCAAAATGCAATGTGTGTAAGCCTGAGGTTTAACAAACATGTCTGATGCATTTCCACCCTCACAACACATCTGCAAAGCTGATCTAGATCCTACATCATTTACATCCATGTTCAGGAGGAATTAACTCTGAAATGCTGAATCGCTGGAGATTAAGTCAATCAGGTATTGGCTATGACATCATCGATCCATTTTGCAGAGTACAGTTTCTTTGGCAGGTGCATTCATTTATGCTGCTGACTCATGTTAGCTTGCATGAAATGATTCCAATGATTTCCACACATTCACATTTAAAATCTGGGAATGAGAGAGCACAGTTATCGGATTGGTGCTTGGTATTGGAAGATACGCTGTGTTTAGGAACCAGGACTCAGTGCCATGACAGAAACAGTCAGCTCAGTGCAGCCTTAACATTTACTTGCTACCAGTCTTGTTCTTCACTGCCTTTGTGGACATGTTACTATTGCATTTCGCCACATTTCGTGAAGGACACAAAACACTGTGAACACATTGCTTCACAGCCAAAGAAAAACCAATAGGGTATATTTAATGTGATGCAATAAACTATGCTGGCCAATCAAATACATCGGGAACAGTGTGTAATTCTACTGTTTATCTCACTATCATCAAGATGAAGGAGTAAAACATTTCTGAAAAAAATAAGTTATTAAATCTTGTTTCATAGTATTATACAACACTGTGCAGTGATTTGGCGTCTGAAGCCTGAAAACTCATTGTATGTATTATATAATCAAACTGTGCCTCCTGGATCCTCCTCCTTACTTCTACCTGAAGCAACACAGTGACACAGACATGCTCCCTATGTGTTCTCAGTCTAAATGGTCTGTAAACCCTGAGGTGGTATTTGATTGGCTGTGAGGAGGCAGATTCAGACATGTCCGGGCATGTTGAGGGTGAGGTAGTCTATAAAGTGCCTCTCTTTCTCCCTTGTCTTCTCTGCAGTCAGAAACTTTGACCGCTCTTCAGTGAGGAGCCGCTCCTTCAGGAGGCTGAACCGGGCATTCAGTGTCCTGCGGAGGACCAAGAGTGGCAACGCAGTGAGCCATGAGACGTCTGAGGAGAGAGACAATGCCAGGAACTCCACTGTGCCGCAGGAAGGTACGGCTCAAGCTCTGCATATCTGTCTTTCTTCAGGCTGTGTGTTTTTGTGCTTGTCCTGTACCTTTTGTGTTGTGTCTCGACTGAATGACGTCAGTGTTGTGTCTGCACTGAACAAATCTGTGGAGAGGGTTCTCGAGTGGGTGCTCGACATGCGTGCACGTCTCCAAAATGTGTGTACTTGCGATGTTCCCCCAGCCTTTTGAAGAGGGTGACACGGCTGAGAGCCCACAGTGTAACAGTAGCATATGTTCCTTTAATAATTTAGCTGCTGATTGCATAAGTCCACTGGTGCATCACTAGAGACTGACTGGGGGGGGGGGGGGAGTGGTGGCCTCAGGCAATCTGGACAGGGATGGGATACAGGGGGTCACTGAAGACGAGCCTGATGACATCCTCCATCCCTTCTCCACCTCTTGTTCTTCTCCTTTTTTATCCCTTCCTTCTCCACCTCTTTCTCCCTTGTACCCCTCCCCCTCCTCTCCTTTCTACCTTCTACACAGTAAGGGTCAACAGGTTTGCACCAACTTGATGGAGGAGTCCTCAGGGAGAGAAGTTCTTGACATGGGCAATCAATAAAATGTTATGTAGAAAAGAAAATGTGCTCAAGATGTATTTAACGTAATATCCACAGCATGACCCTTGGTGTGGTAAAGTAGGGGGGAGCGTATATAGTAGAGGGGAGCTCAGTGTTGAGGTAGAACTGCAGCGTGATGGGAAGAAGAGAAGGGCTGTGGTATTGCGTAAGAACGAAGGATGACGAATGATCGGGGACTAGATTATTCTCTGAGGCCATCACTGAGGAGGCTGAGAGGATAGATTAAATATTCATTACCTGCCGCTGGAGAGACAAAGATAGACGGAGAGGAAGGAGAGTGAAGTATAGATAGATCCATACGGGGGAAAAAAATGGAGAGAACAGCGGATACCGAAAAAAACAACAGATGAGGAAACAAATAAAGATGTAGTGATGGAGGAGGGGGTGAAAATAAAGGGGAATGACAGGGTGAAGAGAGGCAGAGGTTGAAAGGGTGTGTGGTGGAGAGATGGAAGGGTTGCGTAACAGCTGCTGGTCTCTGTGTTAATGTGCTCTCCACCCTTGGAGCAATCTGCTGTGATAAAGACTAAATATTGACTTTGGAATGGAGAAAGTGCAGCGTGAGTAGAACGAGCCACTGGGTCTGTGGAGCTACAGATGCTGAGGAGGGAGGAGAGGAAGACCATTTCTCATAACCAAAGGAAAAGAAATAAGACGAGAGATACATCTTTACTGTCATTTTATTGGCCAAGGCTGTTGGCCAAAACAGTCACAGAAAGATCCCCACCCACCTCCACATGGTCCAGTGCAGGATGTGTCATTCTGAAACTCACCACTGAGCATGAGGAGAGTGGAGCTGGCTCAATAAAATGCGGTGTCACTAGAAAAAAAACAAAAGTTTTTCTCAGAAGTGTTAAAGTTTACGATGAGGTGTGTTTGCTGGAAATCTTATTATTTGGTTAAAGAAAGTCTTGCATCTATTGTTAAAGCAGAACCCTGTGTGTTGATTGAGGTTTGAGGTGAAAACAAAAATCTGCTCCAAAAGCAAATTTCAATTTTTGATGTCAAAGTTCTGGGACACATTTCGAGCAGACTTCCTTGACTTGTTTCTAGAAAATGCACTTTTTTTTTTCAATAGACATTTCCACAGTGCAAAAAGCCTGTGTGTATGTAGCTTTTCTTACATCCCCGCCCAAGTAATAACTTGGTGGAAATTTCAAATTGAGGGTTTTCCCAAGCATACTTGTTACAGATGTATGTGACTAATGATGCAAACATCGAGCAGGATAATCAGCCAAGTAAATTTTCCCTCTTGGCTTGTACAAGTTTGTTTTTACTAACCTGAGGGAGTAGAGACAGCTGGTTCCACTGCTGAACTTCTCCAACATGGTCAACCACTCTTTCTCCCTCCATGTGTCTCTCTCTCCCTCTCTTTCTCCCACTTCCTCTCCTGTTTTATTTGGCTGCTCCTCAGTTTTGGGTTTGTTCTTGTCATCATGCAGTACTAAATTGACCTTTTCCTTCCCTCCCATCTTCTCCTTTAGTGCTGGCTCTTCCTCAGCTCCATCACCTGATCCCTGACGGGGAAGTTACCAGCATTAAGATCACGCGGGTGGACCCCTCAGAACCGCTGGCCATCAGCATTGTTGGCGGCAACGAGACCCCCCTCGTTCGCATCCTCATCCAGGACATCTACAGAGAAGGTGTCATTGCACGGGATGGACGCCTGCTGCCAGGGGACATGATCCTGAAGGTATCACAGAAACAGTGACAGTGGTATCTCCTGTCAGTAAGAAGCAATCAGAGCTTTAATTTCATTTCCATCTCTGCTGCCCTGTCAGGTAAACGGCATTGACATCAGCAACGTACCCCACTGCTTCGCCATGGCAACCCTCAAACAGCCGTGCCAACTCCTCCGACTCACCGTGCTCAGAGAACAGCGCCATCGCTACCGCTCACACTCACATAGCCACCCACATGGCCACGGGCACAGCCACGATGGTGCAGGGGGCCACCCGTCTCACGGCCTCCCCCACCATCCCTTGAGGGATGACAGCATCCATGTGGTCCTGAACAAAAGCACTCCAGAAGAGCAGCTGGGCATTAAGCTTGTGAGGCGGCCGGAGGAGCACGGAGTCTATATCTTTCACCTGCTGGAGGGGGGCCTGGCGGCTCGGGATGGGCAGCTGTGTGTCGGTGACCGCGTGCTGGCCATCAACGGGCATGATCTGCGTTACGGAGCACCAGAGCACGCTGCCCTGCTTATCCAGGTCAGTCAGCAGGCATTCTGGGGAAGTCTGTGGGTCTTTCTTTAAATAAATCCATTTATTTAAGACAGCAGGTCTTTGCATTTTATAGAAAGTCCATAGTTGTGATGCTCAAATTAGTCCACATGTGGTTACAGACCATGAAGCACTGGGCTCTGTTCATACTCAGGGTCTCTGAGGTATTAAAGATAATTGCGGTGATTCAGGCTAATTGTGTTGTACTGTGCTGTTGTGTCTGCACTCACTGCAGTTAATAGTATTTAATTGTGGTGATTCCCTGATGGACCGGACCATGCAGCTGCCTCTGGTTCCTGGTTGATGCCAGTCAATGGTGGTGTGTTTGTTGTTAATCATGGTTAATTGTGGCATGTTTGCGGCTGACTGTGCAGGGTCTCTGGGCCTGGAGTTCCTGTGTGAGCAGTCTGACCGGCTCTTCTGGGTCTCTGCGGAGCCAAGATGGCCTCTCAGAGCAGGCACTTTCTGTCAGAGATTAAGAACTGGCAGGGAAGAAATTAAATTAGCCCAACTGAGGCAATAATGGGCTGGACTGGCTAATTCAGGAGTCAGCTCTGTGCTGCAGAGACCTGGGAAAATCTCAGAGGAATGAAAAAACAAAAAGGGGGGGGGGGGGGGGGGGGGGGCTGGGTTGGCAATTCACTCCTAGTAGGTGGAAGTGAATCTAAACCATGACTGACAAATTTCTTCTTAAAGGGCCGGTTCAAGCAAATTGAAAAAAATAAATAAATAAAATAAAACAAAACAAAAACAAACACAGATTTTCACAGTATCTGGAGATGTGCAGATAGATCCATCTGTGATGCTCCAATGAGCAGTTTTTTAGGAACAGTTTGATATTTTTGAGAAATACTCTCCAGTTAGCTTAGCTTAGCATAAGGACTGAAAATGGGGACTCAGCTAGCCTGGATCTATCTGACGATAACTAAATCTGCCAACCAGCTGTGCTAAGCTAAACTAACTGGCTGCTGGCTGTAGCTTCATACCAGGTAAACGTAAGAGTCTGAATCTTTAAAAAGTCTATGACCTCAGTATCATTTGCAACTCATGTC
Source organism: Trachinotus anak (assembly GCF_046630095.1). NCBI lineage: Eukaryota > Metazoa > Chordata > Actinopteri > Carangiformes > Carangidae > Trachinotus > Trachinotus anak. Next base: position 2,975,398 of record NW_027273861.1, on the reverse strand, counting down.
TAAACTTTCTGTTGTGCCTTAATGTTCTCTAGGCAAGCGAGGACCGGGTGCACTTCATAGTGTCTCGTCAGATCTGCCTGCCTACCCCAGACATCTTACAGGAGGCTCCGTGGGGCATGGATGGTCCTCCGCCTTACTCCCCGGTGGATATAGAGCAAACACTACTGGTGAGTGGCACACACAAGACCAGACAAGAGCAGCACCAACATGCAGGAAAGAGCTTTGTTCCACCGTCTCCCCATCCCAAGATAAATATTCCCTTTCAGGTGCAAATGATCCATGGAGGTATTATGAAGCTTGTCATTCAAGCAGTGCGGTGGACAGTCTTCTCCTCTCATGGAGCTGTTGCATTCACATCAGCCATCTTTTCTTCACCACACAGACAAAAACATCCCGTTGCTCTGCAGGGAGGATGTAGAGTATCTCCTGTCATCATTACCCAAAGGCTTTTCCCCAGCCAGCTTCTGTACATCACTGTCCCTAAAAATGCATTGTATCTCCAATTAAAACACTATAGGTGCACTTTGGGCTAATCCTCTTAAAAAAAGAGTTTGACATTTCGGCAATCAGGGTTATTTGTTTTCTTGCAGAGAGCTAGGAGAGAAGATTGATACCACTCTCACCTGTTTGGTCAACATGACTCTACAGTCAGAAACCGCATACTTTAGCTTCGCAACTGTCCAGAGATAACAAAATCCTACCAGCACGTATAAAGCAAACAAATGAGATATAATGTGTCACTGCCATTAGTGAGCTTTAGAGGAGCTGGTTGGCTGATTTGGACAGAGTCAGGCCAGCTGTTTCCCTGTTTCCAGTTTTGAATGCTAAGCTAAGCTAACCATGTTATGCTTACTGTACTGGCACAACTGCTCCCTAGATGAAATGAGTCTCTATCACAATGAATCACTCTCTTCATAAGTGTGGATATATTTACATACATAGTAAACCACACAGCAGTGAACAGTACACAACTCACACAATCTACTGCCTAATGCGTAGGAAGGCAGTAAGTGTGGAGAGTGTTCACACAACAGTACCCAGTGCCCATGCCCTGGGGTCGGTCATGTGACCACAGCTGATCTCCTCCTGTGAGTGCAGCAGAAATGTGTGAATGCAGCACATTAGCGAAGCAGCGCAGGCTACATCCCATCAACCTCAATGTGTCCATGTGTTATTCATTACTACTCGACTCTCCCTCGCCCTCCCCCATCTGACTCACACACACTCGCCATAAATAAAAAACAACTTGCTGTCTCCCACACACAGCCTCGTTCACCAAACCAAGCTGCACATCATGACATCTATGAATTAATCAGTTCCTCTGTATCAAACATGGACACAGAATGAGGAGGCACTTGAGCTGCCTGAGTTCCCACCCTTATTACCACCATATATTGTACATTACCACGCACGCTAATAAGGTCATTCATTAATCGGCAACTACATCTGTGTCATTGGACGCTTGTTCCCATAGCACAACTTGGGTGGTTTTCATATGAATTCCCCGACCGCTAAAGGGCTATCACATGTCCCAGAGAAAACAGCCCTCATTAATATGCAAATGAGCTGCTTCAGATCTAATTAGTTTATGTAGTCTATGGAAGGTGCTCTTGGTGTAAGTTGAGTTCATGTCATATTTTGTTCTTGAATTATAGTGTTTATAAGAACAAGAGTACACAAAGACGTCACTATGACAACATCGGTATGAATGTCATGCGTGTCGTTATGTACAGTACCATCACAGTGGGGCATTAACACTGTTCATGGTGTTGGAGCAAAGAACAGCCCTGCTGCTTTTAAAATTCAGTCATGTGTAAAATAACTCCATACATGATCTGAATGCACTTCACAGAGAATATTATAGATCCTGTCCACTACCATTATTAACTCACCCCTCTCCTCTGTGAAGGACTCCTGTCAGAAGCCGGCGTGCTACGAGAAGACAGTTACTCTGACTAAGGAACCGTATGACTCCCTGGGCATGACGGTGGCAGGGGGCATGTCCAGCCGAGGGTGGGACCTCCCCATCTACGTCACAAACGTGGACCCTGATGGAGTGGTGGGACAGGAGGGCTCCATCCGCAAAGGTAAAGTGAATCACTGATGAACCTCTCGTTGCCTCTTTTTATGAAACACCTGTAGACTTAGTCCTGTAATCATCAGAATGTTACTCATCTTTTTCATCACCACAACTGACGCATTCAGTGCTGCCGTGAAAATAATTACTCATTTACTGAATGGAGTATTTGTTTTGCGTGGTTGTCAGTGACTGTTGTGCAAAGCAATGGGGCTGACATAATGGCGGACAGACTGTCATGCATTTGGCTTTGGTGATGAATACTTTGTATATAACAGATGGAGTGATTGATGAACACCGAGGACGTGTGTTTCATTATGAAGGTTATTCATCCAGTGGAAAACTCAGTGGTGCTGCTGTGGTTCAGTGCTCCACAAATTGGCTCTAACACACTTAACCAAAAACACAAACAGACATTAGCATAACAGTGCTCAGGACTTATTGTATTCCAAAGGAGAATTTGTGGAGTACTTAATTATTGTGTGATATGAAATCAGTCAGCTCTGAAATGGAGCAAAACACAGAGCGACACACAAAGAACTGGATGCAATAGCATCAGTCTTGATGTGCTGTACTGCAGCTGAAAACAGGGGAGTGAGAGATCGTAGCCCCCAACCGCTGATTCCAACATATACATCTTAGAACAGGCTTAATGTGGTTATACCTTAAGCCTGTTCTTATACACTGTCTTTATATGGGACATAGCTGCAACAGCTGTGTCTGTTTGTGTGCTTATGAAGCATGTTTGTGTATTGTAATAGACTGTTCACTTGTATTTGCATATGCTTGCAGGGCAAACGTGTCCTTTGAGTTGCTCACTAGCAAGCTGGACCATGCCGTCTGTTTTTCTTTGCACCACTTTCATCACTGGGAGGCTTTTTAAAGCACAGGTGGCACTCTGTTTCCATCCCTTTGTGTTCCAGCAGGGAGGTTGTTGAATATTAAATAGGCAGATGATGAGTCCCTGTCCTGTGAGGTCTTTTGAAAAGCTATTATCAGGGGCAGCAAACCTGGGTGGATGATGATCCATGCTGTCCACTTTCCTCCCCCCTGCAGGTGACATCTTGCTAAACGTGAACGGGGTGGATTTGACAGGGGTGACGCGAGGCGAGGCCGTGGCCAACTTGAAAAACACCTCCTCTCCTGTTGTGCTCAAGGTCCTGGAGATGCGTCCTCCCGACGACAGCCTGCAAGAGTGCCCACTGCCGCCCTGTCTCACACCCTCACCCACAGACAGCAACAAGAGTCCACTGCCCAATGACGACTACTCCCCACTTTGGGTGTCATGGCTGCAGCTACCCAGGTGAGTCTCCCGTGGTCTCCCTCTATCCACTTCTTATACATTTTTAAGCCTTCTCTCCGTCTTTTTCTGTGCCCAGTATAATTTACAACCCCCACACTGGTCCCTCTGACCCCTGCCAGCTGGTGCCAACTGAAATTTTGACAGAGCCACCTGGGACAGAATGCTCATTATACTTTCAAAACTAACTTTTCAGCTTAAATATTCACTGCACTTATATGAGTAGAACTCTCCCTCAGATTTAAGCATATGAATTCCTCTTACTACAGTGTGTTGTCAGCAAGACATCTGTCCACTGACAGCAAAACACACCTGCTGCTCCTGCTTAAAGTTAAATAGAAGTGTGTTTCTCCTCGAGCAGTGACTTGATTAGGAGTCAAAACTAAGTACTGAGCCGCCATGGGAATGTAGTCCAGACCAGCGGTGCAACTGAAAGGATTTGAATTTCATTTTCACTCAGCCCTGGGCCATCTGCATGAGACTGATGTGAAAGTCCCACTATTCTTACTGCAGCACATCTTCTGGGAGGAAAAGTTACACCTTTGTTCAAACAGCTGCCAGGCCTTTGTCTTCTGAGCAGACATCCAGCTACACCATACATACTCAGCATGGATGGAGAGTACATATCATTTAAAGATGAAGTTGAGAGATTAGTGTTTTTAATCTCCCTCCTGACTCTTGCAGGCATCTCTACTGCTGCAAAGACATCGTCCTGCGACGGAGCACTTCGGGCAGCCTGGGCTTCAGTATCGTGGGAGGTCAGGAGGAGGTCAACTGCAATCAATCTTTTTTTATCCGCTCTATCGTGGAGGGGACGCCAGCCTACAATGATGGCAGGATAAGGTATCCATACCATGTCACTTATTAGATTTAGATAAGCTCCAGCAAAAAAAAATTTAATTGCATGAATGAATGTCTGTTTATATCCTTCAAATACTTTCTTGGTACTGCATGTCTTCATGTGGCCTATGTACTTTTTCATAATCCAAGATTAAGCATCCTTTTTCACTTTTTCACTTTCATCTGTCTGTGTGCAGGTGTGGGGACATCTTGCTGGAGGTGAATGGGAAGAGTACATGGGGGATGACCCACACAGCACTGGTGCGCCTTCTGAAGGAGCTGCGGGGCAGAATCACCCTGACCATCGTCTCCTGGCCAGGCAGCCTGCTGTAGCAGTGCTCCGAGCCTGAGCCAGGAACGCGGATGGTGGACCACCCTAAGCTTGCTGTGTGGGAGAAGCTTAGAATAGTGCTGTAGCTGTATGGACGTCTCACTTCTGATGGACAGCTGAGACTTTGCCAGGAGTTTGGAGAGGGACAAACAAAAAGACTGGATTGTTACCAGAGGTTAACTTGCCCCTCCGAGGATGCTGAATAGGGAGAATCCAGGCCTGAGCCGCCTCTAACTAGGATGTTGGGCGTTATCTGTTGTTATCTGGCACAGCATCCAGTGAGTGGGGGTGGAGTGGGTGGATCGAGAGGAGACACAACACGTTGCCAATTCCAGTAGTTATATATTAGGGTATGCGTTAAGTTGGACTCACATTTCTTTACTGTAAATGTTGGGTGTCTAAAAAAAGTACTGATCCAAGCACTTGTAATACATTTCTTTTGTTTGTTTGTGGTATGGCCTTTAAATATAGGCTCTATTCTGTTTGTACTGACAGTGGTTGTCATCTTCATCCGTTGACCTGAGGACACGTTGCCAAGTAGTAGTCTGTGTTGAGGTTTTTTTCTTTTATTTCAGAAGCTATGGCTAAATTATCAAACCACTGGGAAGAAAAATATATTGAAAAAAATAAAGGATCAATGTGTTCATAACATGTTAAAAGTAATATTTAATTAGGTGACATTGTGGAGGCCTTACTAATTTTCTTACTTTTAAGAAAAAAAAAACTGACTTGGTTTCTGTGTATCAGTGGACGGTCTGGGGCCCGTCCACTGTGGTTCTGTCTGTCACGCTTCGGCCTGTATAGCATATCTGATGGTATATTTGGTTTAATGATCAATAAAGTCATTGAAAAAGAGAGCTGTCCGAGAACTCAGTCTGTTTAAGGCACAGTTAACTGGGATTCACAGGCTCAACAGGAACAACACTAAAAGGTAAAACAACACATGCATTTTGTATAAAATATATAATTAACTTTAGTCTCTCTAATAGATTAAATATATTGTGTAATGCAGTTGAGGAGCAGCATATTTATACACAATATACAACAACAAGCCACAGGGCAGCATCTCTTCTCAGATAGACTGGGAGCCTGAGAGTCAGTCAGATTTTAATTTCCTCTCTGGGTCAGCAGAGGACATCTTGTCTGTCTCCTTGTCCTTCTTATTTCTTTCGGCCTTCTTGCGTTTGTGTCTGCTCTGCCTGTCCCTGTCCTCGCCATCCTCCCTCCTGCTCCTGCTGCTGTCAAGTACATAGGTGACAAACAATCACATGATGATTCTGTCCTCTTTCATTGCTTTTTTCATTTAAACTATGTGAGTGTGTTCAGATCTTAGTTAGACCTGCATGGTGATTTTTACCATCCCTTGCTTTTCCATCTCCTCTCTGTCTGCTGTCCTGCTTCTTCTCCACTGACTCTTTCAAAACTGTGGCGTCTGTGCCCTCGCTCCATAGTGTCCCTGTGCCTCATTCGCTCCTCTCCTCTGAAAAACACCGTACACACATTCAATGTATTTTTTCCATTTGCTACAGATAAAACTGGAGTCTTTTTCATTGGCAAATAATACAAAAGGAAAAATAGCTCAGTGCCCACAAGAATGAGACTGCTAGCCGTTTTTTCCCCTTTCTCCACTGGGAGAGAGATAAGTCAGAACACAAGGGACTAAAACCATAACCACAGTGCCTACCATTTGCTTGTTTGAGCTTCTCTAGCCTCCCCTCTGGCCTTAACAAAGAGCCCAACACTAGCAAGCCCTTTAAAGCCAAGCAGACATGCTGCAGTAAAAAAAATCTATTGTTCACTGCAGTCCGGTGAGACCACAAGACTGATCAGTCATCACGTCACACCTTCAAACACACTTATGCAAGAAAATATTCATGTGAAGAGGGAAGGTGACAGTGGAGAGAATATGCTGATTTCACTGAAACACCTCCACCTCAAACATCCAGTAATATAATGATGGTTGGAATGAGCACCTGCAGCATGGTTCAAACTAAAGGCTGTATAGAGGCTCTCAAAGTGAGTGCTGCAGCACCCTGAGGTACCAAAAAGACAAGCCAGGGGTGCCCTGAGGTTATTAAGAAACAAATACTGAAATCACCATGGTAAAACCCTGTTAAACATGCAGTTATACCGCAGCTAAGACTGGTGCCCACAGCTCATGGATGACAGTTTCCATAGTAACCAGCAAAATACTTTTGGAACACAGGATTATACCCATATACAGGTATTTGTGGCACACAATAAATATTTGTCACTGTAAATCAATGACTAGCTGATCAGCCCTAAACACAGTTGAACAAACCTGAAGCAAATAAAAGAATTGAAGTCTGTATCATGACAGTTTTTCATGGATGGGTGAAGAAAGCTGTCCCACACAGGAAAGCTTCATCTGCAGGGGAAAAGTGTTCAGTGCAGCAGTGATGCCAGCTGAGATCAGGAGACATCTCCACACAAAATACACTGTTTTAATGTTTTAATGACTGAGAGAAGTAAATATGAAACAGAAGTGGTGCAATGTCCCTAAAAAACTAAAATGTAAGTGAACTAAAACACATTTTTACCAGTCAACCTACTTCATTTTGTCCTAAGCCAGGTGACCCTTTTTTCTCTGTGTGGCCAATATTATTTTACCTAACACTGATATTAGTTTCCATATTTGATGCCATATATATTTGAGCTAAGAATGATGTGTTCTGTCAGCTTTTTAAAAAACATTGTTATGACAGATATCCATGTTGTCATGTTTAGCTGCACATGTACAGTAGATTTTGTGTATGGTGTTGGAGTTGCAGTGGGAGGGGGTGGGGAGTTGCTCAGTTTTCCAGGAGAAAGTTTTCTTCCCTTTTTATGAACAACACCAGCGTTTACACTTGTTCATGAGTTTGAAATCATTTGTGTATAAAAATACAATCACTGTTCTCTCTCAAAAACTGCCTCATAGTAACACCACAGCACAGTCTGCAGGTTGCAGTTTTAGGATAATCAACCTGACCTTTAACAATCATGATGCTGAAGGCATTTCCCTCAGCCTCTGTAAAAGTATCATCTTGTTAAAAAAAACTCTACTGCAGTATTTACGCAGACTCTCAGCTCACACACATGGCTGGAGTAATTATTACCATTCACTCGCTCCACACAGAGAAGAGAGAGAGCCTTGGGGAGCAGAGTTGTTGCAAGTACAAAGCTAAATATATTCAATATTTGGAGACAGCTCTTCTGTTAGCAGCAGGGATTAAGACCCAAGGCCCAAATTTGTTCTTGCCCAGAGCCATTAGCTCTAACACGAAAACAACCACTTCACATAACACCAAGAAGACAGTCAAACAGTTCACTAGCAGACAGTGTTAGTATGAACATTATACACTGCCTGGCCAAAAAAAAAGTTGCCACCTGGGTTTAACTAAGCAAATAGGTGCGAGCCTCCTATTGGATAATTACTGCATGGGCAATTATCTTTCAGCTGGCAACAAGTTATTTAACCCCAACTGGTGCAATGAGTTGCTTCTCATTTCTTAAACAACCATGTCGAAAGACACATTCCGTGGTCGTGGAAAAGATGTTAGTCTGTTTGAGAAGGGTCAAATCATTGGCATGCATCAAGCAGAGAAAACATCTAAGGAGATTGCAGAAACTACTAAAATCGGGTTAAGAACTGTCCAACGCATTATTAAAAAGTGGAAGGATAGTGAGGACCCATCGTCTTCGAGGAAGAAATGTGGCGAGAAAAAAATCCTGATTGATCATGATCGGCGATCACTTCGGCCATCGAAGAAAAACAACAGTAGACCTCAGGGCTATGTTTAATAGTGAAAGTAAGAGCATTTCCACATGCACAATGCAAAGGGAACTCAAGGGATTGGGACTGAACAGCTGTGTAGCCTTAAGAAAACCACTAATCAGTGAGGCTAACCAGAAAAAAAGGCTTCAATTTGCTAGGGAGCATAAAGATTGGACTCTGGAGCAATGGAAGAAGGTCATGTGGTCTGATGAGTCCAGATTTACCTTGTTCCAGAGTGATGGGCGCATCAGGGTAAGAAGAGAGGCAGATGAAGTGATGCACCCATCATGCCTAGTGCCTACTGTACAAGCTTGTGGGGTCAGTGCTATGATCTGGGGTTGCTGCAGTTGGTCAGGTCTAGGTTCAGCAACAGTATGTGCTCAAAGAATGAGGCCAGCTGACTACCTGAATATACTGAATGACCAGGTTATTCCATCAAAGGATTTTTTCTTCCCTGATGGCATGGGCATATTCCAAGATGACAATGCCAGGATTCATTGGGCTCAAATTGTGAAAGAGTGGTTCAGGGAGCATGAGATATCATTTTCACACATGGATTGGCCACCACAGGTTCCAGACCTTAACCCCATTGAGAATCTGTGGGATGTGCTGGAGAAGGCTTTGTGCAGCGGTCAGACTCTACCATCATCAATATAAGATCTTGGTGAGAAATTAATGCAACACTGGATGGAAATAAATCTTGTGACATTGCAGAAGCTTATTGAAACAATGCCACAGCGAATGTGTGCCGTAATCAAAGATAAAGGCGGTCCAACGAAATATTAGAATGTGTGACCTTTTTTTTTGGTGGCGACTTTTTTTTTTGGCCAGGCAGTGTATATATTATAGCATAGAGGCCTCAGGTTTTGTTTTCACATTTTATAATTTTATTCACCAGTAGTGGCCAAGCCTGTCAGGCAGTATCACAGATTTCATAAGATGCCTGAGCCTGCTGCAGTGTAATTTTGTCCACTGCATCCCAACAGTCATTTAACTGTGAAACCCAGACAATTCAGTGAGTCTCAGCACAGAGATAAAACACAATTTATATCTGACACAATTCGAATGAAAGTAATACCTACAAAAACAACTAGCAGCTGTGAGAGGAGGGACTGAATTTCATGTACAATGACTCTTAGAGATATTGTTATTTCAGACAGATTATGGTGAAGTAACTAACAGTGTGGCAGTACTTTTGGGTCAGGAATAAGCCAAGCAGTTGTTCTCTTGAGATTATACACTAACCTTTATTGAACACAAAATATAACCCTACTTACTTAATGTAACCTTATTTGGCTTTAATGTCTCTCCCTCTATCTCTCTCTCCCTTGTTCCCAAGAACTATTATATTCTGAGATAATCATGCATGATATTAACATATTAATGTGACCTTATTTGGTGACTCTGACACATCCCATGGTGTTATGTGTCAAATAGTAACTGCACCCACCAATCTTACTAAAACAATAAGTTCAATCATTCTTCTGGTTTGTATTTCTACATGTGCGAATCAGAAGCCAAATGACACAGACAATGAACTTGTAAGATTTTAATTAATCTTTCTTTTAGTGTCACAAAGACAATCCCACGTCTTCTCCTGGTCTCACCTCAGTTTCACATTTCTAAAGGCCTGGTCTCATCTCACAAAGATACAGCAAACTTGATCAACTTGTCATTGTGAAATGTATTGTATAAGTTTGGTGCAGCACTGACTATTCATAGGGGTGAGGGTGAATTGCTGTAGCTGCCAAGCTAACTCACTAGCCACCGACACTGTCCCCAGTCAGTCACAAAGCTTCTCTCCATTTTCTAGATACTGTTCAGTTTACTCTCCCATGGTTCCCTCCTCAAAGTGAGGAGAGGAACAAAAGCTCTGCTTTAGAGAGAGATTTTGACAGAGAGAGAGCAGTGGGAAGGATAATAATATTAATAATAACAGCAGCAAACATAATATAATATTAATGTCAACAATGTTGAGCAGGATCATGGTTATATACAACATAAACAAATGTTTTGTTGGTTAAATGTTTTCCCCTGAAACTAAAGGCCAGCTAATCTTAGTATTAGAGCTGAGGATTTATCTCTTAATTACTGCAAGGCTGAGTAAAACTAGTTTTGATCAAGCTCTGCACAGAAGAAACACATTAAACCTGCAGGTCAGGAGTTGGGGTGTCACCACAGAATCCAAGTGAGTGATCACAGAATAATTAAAAAGTGATGGCTCTCCACTCTAAACATAAAGAACTGTCTTTTGTAAAACCAAAACTTTGTATTTTGTTTCACACCCACCAGGATTTTTAAGAATAATAATAATATCTTCCTTGTTTGATTTGGCCAAATAGCCAGAGTTAACTTATTGAGTTAGGTTACTGACAGGACCATGTTCATGTTAAGACACTACTGCCAATCAGTTTGTTCCAGATAGAACAAAAATACTCAGTGAAAACAATTATTTCCACTGAAGCATGAGTGTAAAATCAAACAAAACTGGGGGCTTGGGCCAGTGGAAACCTACAAAAGAAAAGAAAAGGAAACTGCAGCTGAGTGTGTGGGGAACAAACAATGTTTTGAAAAAGATAACCAGTGCACAGTGTCCTTAGGAAGGGAGCTTTGAACCATACAAAGCAAGCAAGTGAGCAAATGCTGCTGTTAGTGACAAGAAAAAAGAGAACCAAATGCAGAGGAACGTATGGCAGCCACTTCATGTATGTAAAGTTAAGACAAGAAGTGATGCTGTATGTTTTAGAGTGAGAACACAGTAGCATTGAATGCAGGGACAAGCAAGTACTGTTTGAAGAACCCCAAGACCCCAAGACTGGCTCTGGAAAGAAATAAGTTCCATGCATGAAGTTAAGGCACAAAGACAAAAAGCATGTCACATTCAGCACTAAAAAAGAGGGAAAAATAAAAACAGATGTAGAGGGAAGAATGTACGGGCCCCAAGACAGATCCTGAAGCCAGGATAAAAGTGGCATCAGGCACAAAAGCAGCTGAGGAAAATCAAGTAAACGGCCGGTTTTACTGTACCCCTGTCTGCCGATAGTAGAATGGAAGTGGCAGTCTGGATCATGCTATTCCTCCTAAATCTAAAACAAAACCTGGAAGGGAGATGAGCTTGTTTCTCCAGATCACAAGGCTGCCATCAAAGTTGAATTGAGGATTCTTTTTCAAAACAACACGCAAGACTTATGAAAAATGTTTTTCTCCAAATGTTTTCTGCTAAGGAGGGAAATCACTCAATTGCACATTAATGCAAATTAAATTTGGCTGCAATCATGGCTGGGTGCAAATTTGTTTGAGCTTGTAAAATGTTATTGCAATGTATTTGCTGCTCTGAATTAGCAATGATCTAATTTGGTTTCTGTGTGTTGTATTACAGCTGCCTTTTCAATTATCAGTTTGTCTTCCATGCTACCAGTCAGATAAACCCTTTGTTAACACTGAAACCAGCTTCACAACATTTTCTAATGAAGTTGTTAGTGCCAGTTCAAGCAGGGTGAATTTATCATTTTAATTTTCTCATAATACTGGGACTGCTCCAGTTCATATCCAATGAACTCACTATGCAAGCTTTTCTGTCAACCAAATATCCAAGTAACCAGGGCGAAATGTGGATATTGTGGATTGTGCACGACAGAGACAAAATACAAGGGCTACATTTATGATGAGTGATAAGATTTACAATTAGGGGGCAGGTGTTGACCAGTCAGCTGCACAGCCTGCACCCATTTGGAGAGGTAGAGGAGAGAGAGACACAGTATATCACTCACTTTGGATAAATGCATGGTAGGAAATGTGAGTGTTAAGCTGATGGAATCTATTAGTAGTGGTGGTAAATCTGAGGCATGCGCTCACAACCACAGCTGATAACCAGTAGCTGCTGCCCGGGGGGGCTGCCCTGCCACACTGTGACTCAGCGCAGGACATGTGGGCTACCAAGCACAGCTCCTACATCAGCATCACAGTAACACTCACTCAAAGTAACACTCACACCAACCTTGGTGATGAACAATAAGGGTGGCTAGCAAAAAGCTATGGAGGCTCCATCTGTTTCTCTGTCTTTCACACACACTACCCACACACACACACTAACAATGAATTCCTCCAGTTACAGTCTAAAAATACTAGAATACTACAGTCATAAATCAATGTAACAGAAAACACACAGCCTGCACATGTGAGTGTGTGTGTGTGATGTGCATAGTGTAAGGTCTGATCATGTGACCAGAATGTAGGTCAAACAAATCATCAGAGCCCAGAAGGTGTGAGCAGCACACACTGGACTCTGGGCCACAGGAACAGTCCTTTGCGACTGTGACATTAGAACAAATCTATAGTGAGAAGAAAGAATCCTCACGTGCATTCCCTGTGTGTCTGTCATGCACATGTGATTCCTGTACTTCCTACCTTCTGCAGTTAGCCTACAGCTTCCCAGCTGTCCCCATGTCCCACTTCCCTCATTTGACCCACAAGACTGTTCTGAGCACTGAGTACAAACCTGAATCCAGGCATCTAAAGCGCACAAATACCCCAGCAAAAGCTCCCTATTTTAAGCAGGAGAAGTGCTGAAAAGCAGAACCTTGTATGAGGATATTTCTACAGTGCACAGTACAGTAAGAGATACTTCAGTATGTCATTTTTGCACACAAGTTAATTAGCAGTGAAGCTCCAACACCAGCTTACACAGGAATTCATTATTATCAAAGGCATTACAGCTTTTGCAACCGCAGACACAGATTGAGAAATGATCTTAGTTAAGTCCAGATTTCAGTTGTACTGCATGTATTTGTAGTTTTAACTGTTTGGGACCAATAGGCAGTAACAATCTAATGAATGAATCCCACCACTGATCTGAGGCCAGTTCCTCAGTCAAGGGCAATTGCAGGAGGATCCCTGATACCTCACATGTACATGTTTTAGTGAGGAATGCTCTGTCACAGCAAACTGTCACAGTCCCTCTGTCATACCGTATGAGCCTCAGGTCAGCTGAGGGGAAGGCATTTGTGAGGAGGGGGAAAATGTGCCCATGTGTATTATAGCTGGCATCTGCCTGAGTTAATAATAATTAACTAGACAACCGGCTACTGGTCAACACTGAGTGTGCAGAGGAAATGTAGGGCAGGATTTGGCTCGAGCACGCATGTGAGCATTAGTGTTTGAGTACACATACGGCAGCACTCTGGCTGTCACTGTGACAGTAGGGTAGTAGGGCACTATATGAAATTTGGAGTGGATATCAGATTGGCTCTTATCATCCATGAGCCACAGGGAGGAAGGGCCCAAGCTCCACGCAGAGGAGAACACGCTCAATTATTTCCTGACCGTAGCTGGCAAATACAGCCAGTTATTCCCTCATCTACTCTCACTGCACCAGAGCAACTAAAATAGTGCTGCATATGCTGGCAATAATTTCTCCTGGCCTTGCAATAGTCTTGATTTCTGTCACAATTGTCTTATGCTCTTTTGCAATAGTGTGCATTTCTCCACAATAGCAGTACATTTTCTTACAACAGTTTATATTATACCTCTGAAGATATGAGAGCACAATGTTATATGGAAACAACTTCATACACATTTGTTGGGAACTTGATTTTACAGCACCACAAAGACTAATACTGGTCAACATACTTAGACAGAGAACTATACTACTTTGCAGTCATGCTGAAATATTACCCAGCACCGGTGTTAACACCATACCCTGCACTCATCTCTTGACTCAGCTGGCAAACAGACTGTTGTGCAGCCTCCTCCTCATTCTTTGTTCTGTTTTTGTCCTTTCTCTAAGTTTTCAATCACTCTAAGGCAAATCTGGCTTGCTATACACACATGTGTGCATATGTACATATGTGAGAGAGAGTGACTGAGAGAGAGAGACAGGCCATGAATGCACACATATTGAAAGATTCAAAAAAGACTGGATATCTGGACCAGAACCAGTATGCTATATACTCCCTAATCCAGAAGGCCACATCTGCTCAACAGACATTTACATGCAGCCACTGCAGAAGGAAGGGTGAAGGGAGAATGTGTAGTGTCTTGTAATGATATACAAAAGGGAAACAGGCTTCAGAATTACATGCATTAAATAAATTGACATATGTATTGAGCATGAGTATTTATAACTTAATATGACTGAGACCCACCTGTTGTGTGAAGAGGAACAGATCTCACTTTGTCTTTTACTGTCTTTATCATGGCCATGCTCTCTGGGTCTGTCTCTGTCCTTGTCACACCTTGCCACACATTCCCAGGCTTTGGCGGTGTTAATCACCCCAGCGCTGCAAGCACGACCCCCTGGGATTAAAGATGATACACCTACGAGAGAGAACAGAGCCATGTCGCACACATGACTGGGGAGGACCATAAACAGCAGCAGCTGACAACTACATCAGTTTTTCTTATTCTAAGAAGCATTCACCAAGTCACTGTGTTCAGGCCAGCACCACTTTATGCTATTGTTTTCCCCTAAAAACATGCTTATGTATGATAAATGAAACTTCTAAGGGCAGAACTGTGACATTCTTTCAAAGAGCATATTTAGAACATACACAGACTGGAGCTTAAACAGAATATATAGGGCAGGTACGGTGTTTTCCATTAAAAATAAAAAAATAATGTAAATAGTTGTGCTGAAAACAATCAAAGTGAACCTTCCAAATTTTATACAAATATTTACACAAATATTGATCTGTGTAAGAGGTCCATATGCTGCTGAGGCCAAATCACACGTTTTCCATTACCCTGATCAGTGGGTATTATGTCTGAGTGAGTGTTGAATGAGGGAATTCCCAGAATGATCAAGTCCACTGGAGGAATCTATGAACACAGTATGTAACCTAGAATAACTAGGAGCAACACTCACCATGATGGTATAGTATTCAGTACACAAGCTGAAGCTGTTTTTATGAAACAATTATGAAACACTATGAACAGACATTTTACCTGATGAAGATGAGGGCTCATCAAACTCTTTCGCATGTCCACTGAAACAGATAAATAAAGAATCATGGTGTGAATATACTGTCAGCTCATGCGCATACATGTACACAAAGATCCTCCACATACTGTAAATGTAAACTACAAATCTATACTATAAATGTCAATATTGTCAGTTTTGAGTTTATATGATGGGAATTTCCAATATTTCGAAAAACTTTAACAACAGAGAACATTTGATAAGAAGCTAAGATACAAAATAATAATTAAAATAATAATCTAGAACACCTGAAAATGTATATCATCTTTGTCCCATGCAACATACATTTGGCAGACTGGCAGACTGTATTCAGCTTTAATGCTTAAAGTCATTCATTCTTAGAAACCCACACAGTCAGAAAAAGAAATTACAGACGAATCAATGAATAAAAAACAAGTGGACTGATCCATAACATCAAAGCACTTTTCTAAATGCACAGCTGTGTCTTCCAAGTGTTTGAAGTGACTGGCTCATTGTCAAGGAGCAGTGCGGGCTCACAAACCCATGAGGAACGGATGGAGGGCATATTACTGATACTATCTGGATGTTCTGTCTGTTCATGTGGCCTGGACCGACACCCGCTTCCAGTTTAAAAACTTCCAAGTGGGCTGAAGGTTGACTGGGTGTGTGTGAAGCTCATCCAATGGAACTGCTTCCCACCATATGTAAGTCCAAACACACTATGCCATAAAGCCTGTAGTAACCAGGTGCATCACTCCCTGTGTTACATCAGCACTGGCCTGGCCAGTTTTCTCTCTCTAATCTTTTTTTGGTGCAGCAGAGGCACAGAGCTGGAGAGAGGCTTGTTTGTGAATGGAGACTGAATAAGTGAATGGAAGAGAGAGTCTGGGTGAGTGAGCAGCAGTGGCTGCTGGCAAAGCCCTACCAGAGGGATAATAACTGTAATGGTTCATCAAAGCACTCTTTACTACTCAGTGCTCACACCTTGTGGTACTGCTCTGTAGGAAAATGCATATGATCTGTGATGCCTAATTAGGGGTAGGTGACATGGCAAATGTAGCGATTGTTCTTGGCAAAATCATGATCCATATTGCTCTATTGATCTAGATGTTACTACCTTTAGTCTTACAGGGTTCTTTAGAGAAACATATCCAACATATCTTCATGGCACTCAGTTTAGACCATAAGCAAATATTATCCTACAAAAAACAATACAACATTTAAAACATAGTGCTTCAACTTTGTGCTTCAATATAAGACTATTGAGTGAATTTCTGTTGTTGCATTGGACCAGATTTATTTCCACTGTGGCAAAGACTACAATGGCTTTGTTGTGTTATTTTTGACCTTTGCAGATATATGTAACCAGGGGTGCTCTCTTTAATTGTGTGTAAACTAAAATAAAGTAAACTAAACTAACTAAAGTAAACTAAAATTGTGTGTGAAGACATGTTTGACTTTGAGAATAAAAGAAGCTTACTATTAGCTTCTCTTTTTTTGTCACCAAGATTAAGCCACTTTGCAATAGTTGTATAATAACTGCTCCAACCTCAGGTATATGTCTGGAGATCTTCACCTAACCACTGTGTGGTTAAAGGGGTTAACATGTCCAGATACATGCCATATACAATTCTTTGCAAAGACTTGAAAGTCCTTTTCTGTGAAAATCATCTACAGGTACAGTAATACTGAGTTTTGATTGAACAGCATGCAAACATCTGGCTTGACTTGCTTTTCATAGTGATGATTGTTCTCAATGTTTCTTTTCAGACAACAAATAAATTAGATTTAGACTAAATGTGAGAATGTGAAACACTGACAACCATGAATGTCCAGTAGCAGCATGATAATTGCCAATTAAAGGCCAATGATTGGGACATTAACACAACTCTTTTACTAAATACTAAATATGGATGTTAGGAGCCCTATGGGCCCTTGGCCCTCCGCACTGCATGAGAAGCAAGGGCCAAGGTCATGCCAGAAATACCTCAAGGGAAAGGCTGATCAGCAACCGTGAGGCAGGGACTGTCTGTGTGGACGGTGCACATGTGTGTGTTAGAGAAGTTGAAAAGGAAATGATTCATAAAGCGTACGGGAGATGGCTGGCAGAGTTCATAGGAACAGTAAGTCCCTGAAGGATGTGAGGATTTGGCAGATGGACTGAGATGTGAGAAAAAACATCTTTTAGGGGAGAGTACAGAGTGAATTGAGGCACACGTAGACACAGCAAATTAGGAGAAAGGGAAAGAGCAGGATTGAGAAAAGAGAAAAAAGGCAGGAAGCTGAAGAGACAGACAAACAGAGAGATGGATTGAGACAGGCTGGATACAGACAACATCCAAGGAAAACAAGCTCAGCAGCAAACATTACTGGAGTGGAGCTATATTCAGGGCTATGTAAGAAAATGCGAGAGAGCCTAGGGTACAGCGTAGCCCACTTGTGATCTAAGTGGTGTAAATTAGAGCAAAAATGTGGGAGTCTTCAGACAGGTTGTGACATGGATCGGAGGAGGGGAGTGGGAGATGCCTTGGATACTGATAAACAGGAGACGGGAGGCACAAACAAGGTTGCTGTCTTGCTTTCTGCCTTATTTGGCCATTGGTTCAGTTGCAAGATCAGCCACAGTGTGCAGTGATATAACTGATCCCGCTCAGAATGAAAAGTAGTAATGTCCGAAAACCTAAATACGGGTTGTCCTTTGATGTCAACTGAGAGCCACCAAGTCTGCCTCAGAAATTAGGCAACTGCTTGCAACAGCAGTTGTTTGGTTTTAAAAATTCAGTACTAATCCAGCCTTTTATTAATGATGTCATAGTCATTCTCTGATAAATGTTTTCCTCTTTTCTTCCCTCATTTTTGCTGAATTTGTTTCTTACTTGTGTTCACACCTGAGTCAAGCCTCCCTGAAAAAAAAGGTGTTCTGTTTTCCTGACACTCTCTCCAGAAAACCTGCAGCCACTACATACAGACCTCTGTGGTACCGAATGAGAAAATCATGGGCTCACCTGTCCAAAGAGAGAGGAGGACGTCCTGGTCGGTAATGCAAAGCTGCATGGACAGAAAGAAAAGACCATTACTTTCAAGTCAGATTCTTGACAGTGACCAGGTTTACACAATTTCATATGCAAATATCTTAGATTTTAAATACCGTATTTTCCGCACTATAGGGCGCACTGGATTATAAGGCGCACTGTCAATGAATGGTCTATTTTCGAACTTTTTTCATATATAAGGCGCAGCGGACTGTAAGGCGCATTAAGCGAAACAAAACAGTCAGATAAGTCAGTCAAACTTTATTAAACGCGTTCACAATAACTCCCAACCTTGTTCAGTTGTAACACGTAAAAAAAACACAGTCTGATACCGCTAAATCAAATGTTAGCGTATTCACAATAAGTCCTTATAGGTCCTTATACACACACACTGTAATATTATGGTGAAGCACAGCATGTATTACTCCGCGACGCTCCTGACTACGACAGCTGTAATGCTGCAAGCGGTGCGGCTTTGTAGTTTACCAAAGTCGTACTAAAACATTTTGACAGAGCGCCGTGAGCGCCGTGTACCACACAAAATCGCTTCGAGGTCAGTAAACACAACCAGAATTAATCCATATATAAGGCGCTCCGGATTATAAGGCGCACTGTCGTTTTTTGAGAAAATTAAAGGCTTTTAAGTGCGCCTTATAGTCCGGAAAATACGGTACTACGGCTACACCGAACCTGAAAATGTAAACCTGTAAAAAGAGCTGGGGTAACCACCATGAGTCCATACTTTTTAGATGTGACTGTAAATTGCTTCTTCTTTATTCTATTTGATTGAAATTCCCAAACAACTACTGTGTATCCACATCATCTGTGAGGATTGTTATTGGCTGGACAATGACTGGATGTTGTGTTAGACATGACTGGATATCCCACTTTAACTTAGCAAGGTAAAGCTCTGTTGTCTTTGTTGACATGGCCTGAGCAGACTCCCGTCATAAACTTGTTTATACAATAATGAAAATACAATTATTTTCCTCCATAAGAATTTTTCTCTTTTTTTCATCCCCTTGTTTCCTCCCCAGTTTGGATTGTCTTAACTCTCTATGTACAGCAGTCTGCCAACTCAACTGTTAGCCTCGGGAGGGAGTAAACACAAATCAACAACACAAAACTTTGTTTTGGTATTATCAGACATCTATAGTCATTGGTTGAAGTGACAACAGAGGAACTTCCTGTGTAGTCTGCCTTTGCTCAAGATGTGTTTTGGCCACAATTTCAGGATCAAATTAAGGACAGTCTGAGTAACAATAGAATTGCAGTGGTGGTACAACAGTTAATGGACAGGGTTTAATAATCATTTGTGTTTGAGAAATTAGCTTCATATGCATAACGTTACTTCATGTTGTGGGTTTAAAATATTTTGAGTGTAACATGAGCAAAAAAATAAAAATTTTATAGTTAACTTGAAACATAATAGATAAAAGTTAATACAGAGCTGAGGGCAAAAGTCATGTGGATTTTGTCCAACTCAACTCCAACTTAAATGTGGGAAGATCAATGTGTCAACATTAATATGTGGAACAAGTTACAGCAACACAAGCCAAAAATTGAAAAACATCACTTACATAGCCAACAACATAACCTAATAATTGATGGTACTGCCACTTTTAAGGTAGAGAAATTACATTAGCCTCAAGATGTCAGAGCAACAAAATGTGGTAAGTCCTACTTGATTTTCCTCCATCAGTAAAACAGAGCGAGTCCAATGCTTGGATGCACAGTTAATGGTCCCACTTGTTATAATGCTCACATTTTACGTGACTGTGCAACACAATCAGTTCTAAATCACACAAGCTGCACTGAGTACACACACACATTCCTTTGAGGAGTCAAGGCACAAACACACATTCACATCTGGATACCATCCCCGTCTTTTTTCCATAAAGAACAGTAACAAGAGAATGGCTCTGAGCAGTTTTTGACAACATAAAGAACACAAAAAGGGGTTGAAACAGGAGGAAGAATAATAAGGGCTGCTGGAAGTTGAACCTTGAATTTGAAAAAGAGTACCGGGCTGCCCTGTTTTGTAAGTGAAATGTAGAACATCTTCCTTCCCCTTCAAATGCAAGTCCCACAGAGTTGAGAGGGCCTGAACTGCTCACTATGGAGGCCTGACGCAGCAAGGCCTTTGATACCTCAGACACCTGGACACCCAAGGGAAGACACACATATACACACATGAACTTCCAGCAGTTTGATAGAGTGCAGTGCTATGCTGAAGGCCTTCAGGCAGTTCCTTTCCAGAAAACAAACTAAAGGACAACAGTGTGATTCATCAGGAATGTGGGGCAAACACCTAAAGATTCATTACAACAAACAGATGAGGTCACTGCATTAGACAACATGAGTTTATAGAATCAAATACTGAGCTGAAAATACTAAAGTTATGTTTTAAAAAGTAATTAAAACCTCAAACATCCACTCCCCACAGTGATAGTGATCAAAAATAGCTGTGTAGTGTGCACTGCACACACACAAGCAGACACATGCATGCACAATAAACGCCAGCTTGTTCAGACACATGTCATCAATGTTAGCGTGAGTGAGTAATTGTTTCTACCTGTGGTCTTCTCAAGTGAGTGTTTGATGAGGGCTGGAGTTCCATGCTTGGCAGCATATGAGAGAGCTAATGGCCGAGAGCTAATGGTCGCAAATTGTGCTTGCGTGGCTTTCTCTGTCATGCTAATATTTTACAGAGCTACAGGCTGGAGGGGTTTAGATGGAGTTGATATTTCACATCAGACCACATGGTGCTGTTCTGCACTACAGTACAGGCCTGAAGTTTCTTTCCTTAGGTAAAGGCTACTGCCTCCTGCACTCGCAGATACAGAAATATGCACAGGCAGATGAGCACAATTATTCTTGCCACTGCCTCTGCAAAATAGTGTCATATTGTTCTAGTCATGTGCTTCCTGAAAGGAATAGCTGGCTTTCTCAATTCTAGACATACAATCAGCACAGGGTGCAGACTTTTGAGGTTATTAGTTAAAAAAAAAAAAAAAAGAGTTACTGTGCTCATATTTTGTTTTCTTAGAAATTATGACAAAGCCTGGAACTTAAATTCAATTTTTTAAATCAATTTCTTTTAAATCTAATTGATATTTTAAGATGTCTGAGTGCTGATATATTTCTTGATTTAAATGATCCCTGTAATGATAAGAGCTGTTGAGGTCAGTAGTTCTAATCCACAGCTCAGATCAGAGGGCATCTGTTAATGGTATGGTCACGGTCAGAAAGAACTGCACATCTGCTTAACTATGATCTTCAGTAAATGTATCAATGCCACATGAAAGGACACTTACATACAAGCTGTGCCTCTGCACTGACTGTAGTGACCTACTAACCAGCTGTAGAAGGCATTAGCTGCAGCGCACAGCAGCAGACAGCCTCACCTTGGCTGTGCATTGTGCAGCACTGATAGATGACACAGGTACAACCCTGCAATGATACACTTCCACTCTAAATTCTGCACTTATCAAACACACTTAGCATCTAATGTGACCTCAGTGGAAAACAAAAAATGAAAACAGCCCCTTCTTTCCCTCTGTTCAATCCCTTAAGGTCGGCCTGTTCAGCACATTTCTTGTGCCACAATCTGCTGGCCCAGCACTTTTTTTTTTACCAGGGGTTATTTTTATCATGTTACAAATTTGCATCACAAAAGGAGGCAGGGCCTATAACTTAAAGAAGGAGGAGTGGCCAAGATAAAAGCTACACAAACACACTTCAAAGCTGGAGTTGACTGTTCAAAGCTGTACTCCACAGGATGTTTGATATTTTGGTTGTATTAGCAGCTCTGGCACAGGTTCGCTTGGCAGTATGGGGCTCACAGGGGGTAGGTGAGGGGTAAAAACGGGCCTTAACCCACGTTTCTATTTTGGAACCTTTGAAGATAAAGATATGGCATGTGCTCAGCTGTGTGTTCGAGCCAGGGAGTCTTCCTGGATATCTGTCTGATTCATTACAAAGACCAATAGGATGCACTGATAGACTCACACCTGGATGGCACTGCAGACACCTGCCTGCAGAAGGCAAATATCCATACAATGTCACACACACACAAGCACACAAGCATACTTGTACTTCTATCTTTGTGAGGACACTCATTGACATAATGCATTCCCTAGCCCCTTACCCTAACCTTAACCATCACAAATGAGTGCCTAACCCTAACCCTAACCCTAACCTTAACCTAAACCTAAACCTAATTCTAACCATAACTCTAAAACCAAGTCTTAACCCTCAAAATGTGATTTGAAGGTGTCTCAAAAAGTGAGGACCGGCCAAAATGTCTTCACTTTCCCAAAATGTCCTCACTCTGTTAGTAAAATACTTTTTTTGGTCCTTACTATGTAGCAAGTACAAGTACGCACACACACACACCACACACACACTCGCCAGTGTTCACCTCTGTCCTTCAACTCCACAGGATTATTTATTATGACACGTGTTGCAGCTTCTCCAAACACACAATGTCAGATTTCCATTAGTCATTTGTGCAGCTGCATGGTGTGTTATGTGGGGTACAGGGGGTACTCCCGGGACCCTTTCCACCTGAAACCTCTGTATTCCACTTAAATTTACCCCCCCAGCTTCTTAAAAGACAACTCATCTGTTCTGGTGCTGGTTATTTCCAGTGATGTGGTGACTTACGTGATGGAGCGGTGCATGTGAGAGAACTGAAATTGGATGCAGGATTCAGATGATAAGAAGTAATTCCACCCTCCTCTGGGAACATCTCAATAACCACCTGCAAAGTAAACATTGGTAGTAATAGCTTCAGTGACTGTCTTTGTGTGTCACTCTCTCTCTCACACAAACTCACACACACACACACACACACACACACTACCTGAGTATTGTTTCCTTCATCAATAAGATAATTGCTCCCTTCTACTCTGTTGCTGGATCCAGGTTGTCCTCCAGTCAGATCAATGGAGGCACTTGACTCTCTGTTGATCGGGTCATATGATAAACAGTCAAATACAAATAACATCACATTCATGCAAATCTATTGATACAGTGCCAAAAAATAGCTTTTTATTGCCTTTTTTCATATTCAACTTAAATAATGCCTTCATGTGGTTTTGGATTGCATTTATATAACAATTTTAAAAACAGGACATTAGTTTGTCCTAATCTCACTCCCAATGTCCCTACTACAACCCCCTGCAGGTCCATTAACGCATTAAACCTCCTTATCTGGGTCATCTCGCCTCCTTCACAAAACAGCCCTTCAAAGTACTAAGCCCCCCAACCACTGAGTATGCACACATACACACACACACACACACAGATGGGATACTAACCCCTTTCTGTCACTAGGATTTAATCAACAGTAGAGAAAAACATACAGAAAGAAGGAATAACAGCTACATCTAATGGCATCTCAATAAGGAAGTGCTTGGAGCTTCTTAATGTCTCTTTTGTTCACTTCAGTTCTGAAAAACACATTTTAACACAATAGCTTTGTAGAAAAGGAACACACAAATGTTCTGATACAAAACAGATTTAAAAACGGGAAAAACTGTGATCTCTATGAGTAAATCTCACTTGCATCCCTTAGGTC
This sequence comes from Trachinotus anak, assembly GCF_046630095.1. Classification (NCBI taxonomy): domain Eukaryota; kingdom Metazoa; phylum Chordata; class Actinopteri; order Carangiformes; family Carangidae; genus Trachinotus; species Trachinotus anak. Next base: position 2,951,519 of record NW_027273861.1, on the reverse strand, counting down.
AGATACAGTATATTGCATGGCAGGCAACAGGGGAGAACACCACACCCAAATCAACAAATACAACAAGAGCCTCCTTAAACAAGCATCACATTTTTTGACTCTCAGAGAATGAGACGTTTGCTGAAGCTCCATTTACCACACCATGTACTGAATAATAGAGTGTGTGTATTTGTCTCTGGCTTGCTGTGACATCCTGGTCCACTGTGATCCAGCTCTGTCACATAGAGAGACGCCCCACAGCACTCAGATCCACATGACCTCCCCTGAAGGGCAGCCTTGCCGATGGCGGGGAGCATCATCAAGGGTAGGATCTTTAATTAAGTGGCCGGTTCTGCCAGTCAGCCTCAGCTGACAGTCAGGACCTCCAACGGGTATCCTCATCAACCATTCAACTAAATGGGGGGAATCAGGGCAAAGATGCAGTTTTACATGGGCAAAAGCACTGAAAGGCACACAGCACCTGGTCCATAAAAAGCAGCAAACCGCACGCTGGGGCTGGATCCTATATTTACTAACATGGTAAGCATCTGCTCATGAGTGTATACATAAATGATGGGAGACTGTAACTGGGATGTAAAGCACCACCGGCCCAGTCTAACAGCCCTGTTTCCCACAGGCTTCAGCCTGCTCTGCTGCTCAATGCTCCCCCTAAAAAGCTTTCCTGATCAAGTCAGATCAGTTGAAATTTATATTGCCCAAAATCACAAATCACAAATTTGCCTCAAGGTGCTTTACAATCTCACAGCATTCAGCTCTATCCCCGACCCTTGATACACACACTTTACACATTTATAGAAAATATACAGCAAATTGTATAATTATTCCAATGTATGTAAATTCATTCAATACTGTAGTTTTGGTTGTATTGAGGAATTACCGAGATCTTTATCATGAGTAAAAGTAGAAAAACAATAATGTAGAAAAACTCCATTACTTGTGAATGTGCTGCATTCAGATATTTACCTGAAGCTGCAGCACAAAAGTAGCAAAACATAGCTTAAGTCTCAAAAGTTAGACAGCAGAATGCTCTGTGTCAGAGGGTTATATTGTGAATCAGTATTACTGATCCATCAAATGGAAGTGGTATTTTCATGTTGCAGCTGGTCGAGATGATAATAATTTGAATCTATAACAATGAACCATATTCTATTAGCTGATAGTAAAAATGAGTAAAAAAGTGGAATATTTCATATATACATCAAATGGAAATACTTGATATAAATTCTGAGGTACAAGTAAAGTAAAATTACCTATTGCACTTAAGTACAGTTGTCACATGATAAGTACCAGTATTTACACTATAAAAAGTGGTGACAAAATAACAATGCCAGAAAAAACTTGAATAAATGTAAAAACAGTAAAAGAGGGTCTAAAAATATGAAAAATATGAATTGTCAATTCAGAGTTTGCTGTTGAGCTCTAATTAGTTATTTGGACAAATCCTTTCACAGTGCTCTGTGTGTGTGTTTACATACCTTCTATGAAATTTAACTTCATCCAGTAACAGATAAACACAAGTTTGTGTTTACTCAACACTTTAGGATCCCTTCCCAGTATGTCCCTAATATGCTAAGCCCATCTTAGGATCACAGAAAACAGATGGCATCAGCCTGATAGTTGTTGTGTCACAAACAAACAAAAACAACCAGCTGCCTTCTTCTGCCCTTGGAGCTTGGACCTATGGCAGGAAATGGGATGCAGGGCAGAGCAGTGAGGATACAGACAGTGACAGTAGGTAGGAAACACTGTGTCACCTACCTGGAAGCTAGTATGCCTGAGGAGGAGTAAGAAAAACAGGGTCCTGTTTCTTCATGTCTAGTGTGCCTCTTCTGGACCTGTGTGGAATAAACAAGTTCTCATTCTGCTCCATTTTCTACTCATAATTCAAGTCTTGTTAAAATTGAAACAGAGAAATTGTATATATTGTGACTCATGTTTCCCTGGTCTAAAAAAGTTGACTAAATGATTAATATCTTGCCTTACCCTGGTTTTAGTGTATGGTTTTCCATTAGCTGCACAGAGCATTGCCTGTTTCTTATAGTAGGCGTTCCAGGTTCGCTCATCAAAGCCATAGTTAAAGTAATCTGAAATGTCAGCACCTGAAACCAAAACACAGCATAGTGAAAAGAACAAGTCTGCATATAATCACTGATTACACAATTGCAGTGAATGAGTTTAGAGAACACCAAAGAAAGAATAATCAACATCTACAGGCCACTACTTACCAGCTTTCCTCCATGGCTTTTCCTCAGCATTCACGTCCAGTACTGGGATTCCTTGGATATTGTCAGAGGGATCCATGTCTATTCCCTTTGTAGAACGATGTTAAATATTTGACAAACAGACACTTCCAAATCCTGATATATGTATTTGCCAAGGACTTCATTGGGGAAGATTATGTATTCATTTTTAATAAGACCATAGGACATTTTCCCAGCATAAAGACATTATTACCTGAGCTGATGTAGTAATTAAGGCAATACTCTGAGTGAGGAGGCTAACTAAGGACGGAGGTTATAGGAATGTGGTCTTAAAGTCAGATAGTCTCAGTTTGTCTCAAGAAGGATCTACATTTAAAATAGACTATTATGAGGAAGGTAAACGTATGTTTCTTGGTTTTTTTGAACAATAGACACAATGAACTGTGCAATTTTGGAGGCTGAATGCTTATCAGTGTTTTTGTTTAATTAATCACTTAAGAAATAATATAAAGGCATCCCCAGTCTTTCCGTTTTTGTGCTTCCTCTGGATTATCTTTAGAAAATTTGCTAAAGCACATACTTACCAACTGCATGTGTTTTCCTTTCAGCACTAAATTTCAGATGCACAGGTCTGTGCTCAGAGCTGCAAGAAAACAAGAGGCACATGAATTATCAACATGGGTATCTCCATCATCATGACATTAACTTGAACACTGAGAAACACTTCTGTGTGGCTTGAGCTCTGATAACCTAATTTCAAATGGCACCTCCATATAAAAGAATAATATATCACAAAAAAACCAATGAAAATACCTCAAAGCTACATTTTGACAGAAGTAGGTTCCTGACAAATAATGCACATTCATATTATGTCCAACAGGCAAAGAAACACAATAAAACATGGAAAAATTCAACGTTATTTTGTCAGAAGATGGATAGTAAACAGTTACTCTCTCATATGCGTGGCTACATGGTTACACAGAAATCATTGTATTCATCAGTACCGTCATTGTCACTGTCTTCATCATCTTGGACAGCTTTGAAATTACCCCATAAAACTAAAGAAATACTTCAAAGTAATAATAATGATATCCACTTGTATGTCAAAAAGTACAATTTTCATTCAGCACCCGCTATGACAAAAATACACGGTAATATGCACAACACATAATGAGAACTGGAGATAAATTTCTACAATGAGTGCAGTTATTTTAGTTGAGTGCTTCACTCAGACTACTCTTATCAAGAACAGTCACAGTGCCACTTACACAGATTCTTCAGAGAATGACACTGTTATAAAAAATAAAAGAAATCAATTCCATAGCCACTTACTGCAGAGCACAAAGACAAACAGAGTAAAGCCATCTGAAAGAGTCATACCTTTGTCTTACAGTAATATCCTTTTTGTTGGAAATGTCTGATCCTGACTAAAATTAACTTAGCCAATCAAATGCAATTATGATCAACTAGTTTGTTTGGATTTTATGGTGGGTTATTCAAACCATCAGACATCAGGGCTTTAAGTCAACCAACAACAAAGACACTTGACTCTTATCCTTTAACTTGCACAACTTAAGTCACAAAAAAGTGACTACACTCACAAGAAAAAAAACAACACTATTGACGAAGCTGTGGTGTACGTTACAGTAACTTACTGTAATTGGCAGGCTATGCTACATTTACTCTGAGGCAAGAGTGTAGAGAATGCAGATCACAGATATCGTCAGTGCTCCAGTTGTGTGATTGCTTACATCCACAATTCCCTGATCACAAATAAACACTGCTTGCCTGGCAGCAGATTTAATGAGCATCAAAATACTTCTTAATGTTCCACATGACTGGCTGCACATTTTGGGCAGCACACAGGGTGCTGTCACATTGTGCAGCTATAATGATCACTGTCATTATTGTACTGTGAAACGTGTATTATATCTGAATACTTCATTAATGCAGTGCAGTTGGCTCTGACTGAAAATGAGCATGCCACCACAGTTTATTTTGATTTTGTTCACCACTTACTGTCATTTATGGCCTGTCAAACTCAACTTGTTTTGAACTTAATAATAATGTACATCAAGCTAAGAGCGGTATTAAGTGGGTTTGGTGAAATAACTGTAATAACTTGTAACAGTCTCATATACTAAACCGCATCATAATTTCCTAATGGTTATGAAAGGGGAAATGTGTGCTATTCACAAATCTAGGCCTATAAAATTATTTGTTGACAGGTATTCATGCTAAAAGTGAAATGGGCACTACTATTAAAACAGATACAGGATTTTGTGAGGCACATAATACACATGGAATTTGAGTGTTTTCTTCTTTGTCCCTCTCCTAGCTATCTGTGGTTTAGGACTACATGTCATAAATCACTGAAAGAAATACACAAAAATACAGGACAAATTTAAATTAAGATTGTTTCATTTGAACATTTGTCTTGTTATGGTTTGCTACATTCTCACCACCTGTGGTAACAACATACAGCCACACTGCAGTTGGCTGTTTATTCGGTACGTGGCTAAACCTAATGGAGTCTGATACAACAGTTCTGCAAAAATTATTCCTTCATGTTATAATGTTCAGTTTTTATTGAAATTTTTGTAGAGGGGTGTTGATTCCACCATTTTGAGGATATAGTATGTGATGATCTCTATATGTGGCCCTCATAGTCGCCAGGTGATCGACTGGCTACCTGTGCAGGGTGTACCCCGCCCTCACCCAATGACAGCTGGATAGGAAGGATAAGCGATCTAGCGAATAGATGGATGGGTAGATGGATGGATAGTCTGTGATGCTACTGAACTGTACTGCATTATACAGAGAGGTGTTTCTGTTATTTAGCGTACCCTCACTGATATAACTGGTTAACTAAATAAATAATAAACTAAATAATAGGAAAACCTGTTTGTTTAACGCAATAAAAATTCAACAGCAACACACACTGCAGCCTCCAAACTGAAGTTCAAGAATCAACTCCTCTCTGAAACACAAACTGAACATTATAACCGTCATGAAGGTAGAATTTATTGCAGGACTACTGTATTAGACTGCATTACTTCTCGCCAACTCAGTGTATACTGGCTGCCAGTTATGATTTCTATATTGTTCATGCCCAATTAAGAGAACAAACAATACATTATCACACAGGGTTGGTTTGTTTAAGCTTACATTGATTTTTTTTTTTTCTTGTCTCGTCGATAACTTTGGAGTCCAACTCCGCAGACATTTTAAAATATAAAAAGTTATTTCAAACAAATGTAAACCCGGACTCAAATATGTCGTCGTCAAATGGTTTCCATTTCCATGAAGGTGGGCTGACCAACAGCAGTTAGCTTAACCGTTAATATCAAATATGTTTGATATATATACAAGGTGAATATATAAGTACTTACATGTTTTTAAGAACTGACTCTACCTCGAATTCATTCTTTCGTTTTAAATAATTAATAGCAGTGAACTCTTAAGACTCAAGTAATGATTTTAAATTTAAAAAAATCTTTAACTTTGTAACTTAAGTACTTATTCAACACTTTTACCCGTTGTTGTCTGGAGGCTGCTTATTGCCGTAGCAACGAGTTAACGCTTGGGTGACGTGATAATGCTGCGACGCGTGATTGCCACGTCACCTTTAGGAGACTTGTGTGTTTGTTTTGTTGGAGCTACTTCATTGTAGCTGATATTTCTGATGTGTCTTTGATTTCGCTGCATTTAGCTAACACTGACAGTTGCCAGGATGCTGACCACGGAGGATTTTACGCACTTCCCGCTCCAGATGTGGGACAAGGTGCTGTCGAAGGTGAAGAAAGCTGTTGTTTTTATGGATGACAACTGTGCAGAGGCTCTCCACTGGAGCGGAGGTGCTGCTGCCTTGTTGGAGGCAGGAGCCAGAAATTTCAAGCAGTTTTCAAGCTTCGAAGCCTGTGGTGCGAATGAGCCGAAAGCCGTGTTCGTGGTGAGCACTTTGCTAAAGGGGATAACAGTCGACATCATTAAAGACATCATATCCCTCAGTCATTTCCAGTACTGTGTTGTCTTCACCACTGTCGCTCACTCTGTGCACCTGATCGCCAATAATGTCACGGCAGAAATGGAAGGAAACCCTGTATTTGAGCAGTTTGAAGAAAAGCTATGCGAGTGGATGGGAAACATGAACTACACGGCTGAAGTCATGCATGTTCCAGTGGTCTTCGCCCCTGTATCACAGCAGTTAGTTCTGACACCCATGTTTGCCCACCTGTTTCCCCTGCTTTCACCTGACCTGGGGTCACTAAATGCAAACCGACCAGAGAAGAAGAAATTTGGAAGCCTGATAGATATAGACATGCACTCTCTCCCCGCTGAACTGCAGATTGAGATCAAATCCTTGACTTCAGCATTGAATGCAATGTTTGAAGCTACAGGTACAAGGGAAGAGAACTTTGCTGTAGGTCCCATGAGCCGCATCATAGCAGGGGAACTAGCCAGTCACCCTCAAGCAAAAAATCGAAGGAAAACTGCCCCAAATAAAGCATCGATCATCTTTGTGGACCGAACAATGGATCTTACAGGTAAAATCTCCCTGATCTTTGGACTTTATTGTGTCTCATCATTGTGCATGCTGAAGAACCCTTGTACCACACTTGAATAGATATTCAGTCTTTTAAATTCCCCATGTCTTGGTTTTCAGGAGCTGTTGGTCACCATGGTGATAACCTGGCAGAGAAGATTCTGACTGTGCTCAAACCCTTACCTGGTCATGTGACAGATGTACAGGTGGATATGCTGGAGCTCACCAGTCTACAGCGCACCCCTCATTCCCAGAACGCGCTGGCCCCTGGCTGTCTCGCACAGAACCAGTGAGTGCAACTCCTCTGACCTAGACTTTAGTGTATTCATTATTAGCAATAATTGTCACCATTATTGGAAATTATATACACAACCATAGATAGTATGGCCCACTGAGAAAATGAACTGAGATGGCAATGATTCAGAGTGCCTTATTACATACATATATACATATTACATAATTATTCATCACACCTCCTTTCAGACATTAGTTGAGACCACGGTTTTCAAGGTTTCTGCAGGACAGGGATCATCACAGTCTGCTTTACCTTTGCACTGTAGTTTACCAGACCCAAAACGAGCATTTTGTTTTCCAGATGTAAGCCCCTTTATATGGAATTAATTAATCCTGGGAAGGTATAATAGTTCTAAAATTACACACACCGATCAGTGATTTTAATGTCAACTAGAGCACATTTGCATGTGATTTTTTTCTCTCCCTACCAGAGTTCTTCTGAGCATTCATTGATCATTTCATATGAAAGTTCCTTCCAGGGAGAAAACCTGCATATTAGAGTTTTTGTGCTCAGAGAACTGTAGTTCCCATTAAGAAGACAAACCCAACAAGCTCATTAAATGTTAATTAAATGTTGTGGTGTTGGATAAGCACCCTCTACTAAAAAGTTTTCCTTCATACAGCTGATTTTAATGTGTTGTGGGCTCTGTGTACATCACCATACAGACAGCAGTCCCCTTTTTATTATAAGTCCTAATCTAATCAGGGTGTTCAGGTGACTGCTTATCCAAATAATTTGATAGAATATAAATTAAGTCAAAAGAAAAAGAATATCTATAACTATATAAGATGTTCCTGGCCTCAAATATACCAACTGGTTTGGGCCTTTGTGTTTTGTCTTTGTTCTCCTTGTAATTGTGTGTGCATCCTCTGGGTGCACTGGTTTCTCCTTAAATTCCCAAGGCAGGCAGGTCAGGTGAACTGGACAATCTGAATTGCCTCAAAGTGTGAATGGTTGTCTGTCTATATGTGTTATGGCCAGAATGATGAGTTTAGTTACAGAGGAGCATAGCAGATATTTTGTTACCCACCTCACTGTGAATATGTATCCTGTCCATATGGGGTTAACTCTTGTCCTTTTACTAGGAATTGGGTTTGATAGCATTTCATCAAATCTGACTCCATTTTCAGATTCACTTGTGAAATCCTTTTGAATCTCTTATCAAATATTTTTGTTTTTAAGTAGTGTGTTTGGTTGAGAATGAATTAAAACTTGTACTGTTTTTATTTCCCTCAGTATATTACCTAAACCACAAATCAACAAATACAAGTATTTCACCAACTTGGAACAGGATCCAAAATGAAACTGACTATTTGATTCCATCCCTGCACTGACAGAACCACAATATACATTTTTACATACTTTTTGCACCTGGTCAAACACACTGAAGACACACTCACCACCCACCACCCACCCCCACTGAGTGGGTTGAGTGGCACATGACCAGCATTAGGGTGCCAGTGCCTCAGTGAAGCCTGTCTCTGGTCCTGGCTGTGCAGATGCATGTGTTAGGTGCCTGCGGTGGGGCTGTTGTACATGGCAGGCATTAGTCCTACATCATGTGTTCCACTCCCGCTTTGCCCCTTCATGTGGTCGCAGGAGGAAAAGACTTTGACTGAGAAGAAGAGTTTTGTGGCTGCTGCTGTCATATGCAGTATGTCTGACTGCTCTGAGTTCATGAACAGGCTCACACACACACACACACACACACACACACACACACACGCTGAATGCAGCAGGGACCGTTCTGTGCTAGGTGGGAGGTTCTGTTGTAATGGAACCAGGCTTAGTTCTTTCTGTTAGACACTGTTTAGACAGTGTGCGCCATAGCAGATAATGTGAGCACAGCAGGGGCAGGTTGCACCGACCCTCGGATGCAAGGCTCAAGTATGGGCCACATCAACCGGATACCTATAATACACCCACATGCATACCCCCAGTCACTGTAGTTGGTCTGGTATCTTGGTTACAGAAAACACAGCTGAGAAGTGTCTGTACATGGATGAACACTTTAAACCTGTGCACCCATCGCTGCAGCAACAAGCTCATCTTCTCACACTCGTATAGAACTGAGTCTATGATGGCGGATTGGTGGAGGGGATGGTGGCTGTGTAGAGGTTGAGGTCCAAGCAGCAGTGTTGTCATTGTTCCAGAACTTTTCACCAAATAAGACCAGATTCTCAGCCAGAAACACCTTATCCTGGAACATTTAGGTGACTGATTTAGATATTGTACGCAAGTCCCAGCAGATGCTGGGATGTGAACAGATAGAAGAAGAAGGAGTGTAATAAGTAATGAGGTAGGCGCTGTGTTTGTATAGAGTACATGTCTAATCGGGGGCCAGCAGGATCAGCAGGAGTGTTATTGCCTGTGCTATCTCTGAGCAGATGGCCCAGTTGAGCCTTATCACAGATGTTTAGGAGATTGAAGTGCTGCCGAAGCACAGGAAGAAAGAAGCCAAGAGTTCCCACTTTATTTAACTGCCTTCAAGTGCACAGCTCACCACGGGACAGAGTTTGTGTCAGTCACTCTAATATCATCAAGACAGGGCTCTGTTGGTGCACAGTGGTAGAGGTGTGCTTTTCTGCTGCATTAATCTCCACCAATTCTACAAAATATACAAAAGCACACATTTCTCAATGGGACTGTTTTCTTTGCAGGATGTGAACTGTGCACAACACTGGACCCCGTTGGCTTGGAGTGGTTTGATTGTCTATATAATAAGCACCCTCCTACTGGATGTTTATGATTTGTTGAGCTATTTTTAGCTCAAACCCACAGTGTGTTTTGATTGGTTTTGTTGTGTAGACCAGCTCGAGCCTTTAAATATTAGGTGCGGTCCTAATTTGGACCTTTTTGTATGATATTTCCTTCAGTAATTCCAGGATATTTTTAGAGATTACTGTGTCTTAAACATTCTGTGGGTGGTTGTTGATTCTAGCTCTCCCGGCAAGACCCCACACTTACTCTGCAATTATTGCCATATTGTCTTTCATAACCTGGTTAGAATTTCCCTTGTCCTACAACCTGACTTTCACTGTGGTTTCAGTAATCATGCCAGAGAGAAAGTGTACTTAGTGTGGATGCACACACACACACACACACACACACACACACACACACACACACACACACACTCACTCTTCTCCTGTGCAGGTTTTTGGTTACTCCACTCTTATCCTATGCATTCTTTCTGTAGCCACTGAATAGTACCAGGATGCACAGTTTGCTGCGTATAGGGAAGAATGTTGAGTGAATGTGGCAGTGGAAGTGCTGTTTTGTACGCCTGTGTATGTGTGTTTGTGGTCAGGTACCTTCCAGCCCAGTCTGTGTAATTTGCTGTGCTTGGCTGTGCAGCCCTTTTGATCCTGAGTAGGACTTTTGAACCTCATTGGCTGAGGGCACCAAGTTTCCCTCAGTCTCAGACTGAACCCTGCACCCCCGTCATCTGGCTGCCTTGGACCTTGATCCTGCGGTGGGCAGTGTGTGCATGTGGGCAGAACCGAGTACGGGTGGCCAAGGTGCTCTGGGTCTGCTTCAGGAGCTGCTGAGCTTGAACTAGGCAGACTAACCGACCGCACCCTGCCATGAGAAAACAGTGCAGGGCTGCCATCTCCTCGAATCTGCCCAGCAGATCCTGCATGCACACCACCAGGAAGGAGGGAAAACACCTATTTCTGTCCCAGCTGGGAAATCTGAGCATGGATAAAAAGACATGCACACTTATTTGAGTTCAGGCTATATGGGAAAAAAAGCAGTGATAGCAGAGTGTGGAGAGGAGAGAGCAAATGACAGACAGCTGAGAACAGCTAACCCTGTTGTTACCCCACCAACAATGCAGAGGGGTGTATGAGAGCTGTTCTATGGTGATTCCACAAAGGGTAGCGATTGTTTGGTTTTTCTATACTTAGACAGTGAATAGTGGCACAAATTGTTGAATGAAGACAAAGTCTTTCGAGTGATTTACAGGCTAAAGAACAACTCCACATTACTTATAGCAGGGGTTTGAAACTGGCAGGCCGCCAGCCAGAACTGGCCCACCAGCAATAATATCTGGCCCATCACTCCCCCCCCTTTGAATTTGAAAAGGTTGCGAAATGGTTGTGTTGTTTGCTTGACAGATCTCTGAAATAGCCGTCACGCCATGTGTGGCATGAAAAAAATAACACCAGGTCAGTAAATCAGTCAGACATACGTGTTACTGTGAGCCACAGCGCCACATGTGAACAGTAAAAAAGCAAATTCAAAGTTGCATTTTTTATCAATCAATTTCTTAAAACAGCCTTTGATTGTGTTCTGGCCCGCCATCTAATGGATTAGAAAAAAAAACTGTCCCGACGCCAAACTTACTCACCAACTCCTGACAAGCAGTAAAGCATGAGCTCCCACACAGGCTGTCTGCTCAGCTCGTTGACAGGACTGGAGAGTTTGTTTGAACATGAGCTCTGTTCAACAGTGGTACACAGGATATTGATTCTGGACAAACAGGGTTCTTGACTGGTTTCCATGTTCCTCTCCTTTGACCATAGTCGACAAGCTGATCATAAATTTTCATCAGTGGAAAAATAAATCAGAGGAAATAGAGGTTGTCATGGCCACAGAAAATTGCTTTTTCATTTCAAAAAAATAAAACTTTTCCATCCCTAAGTGAGAATCAATTTTGCTTGTATTTTTTAATAATTGCAGTCCAGAGTGAAGATCAAACTGAAACAGTCACAGTTTAATGTGGGAAACTTCTCTGATCGTTTAAGAAAGAGATGGTGGCCCCTCTGAGCCGAATCTGTCGGCTTTTGCGAGGCTATGACTTTGATGTGATGATCTGTCACAGTGATTTTATCAGCCTACCCCAAAGGTCAAGCTTCAGTTGTTTGCAGAACAGACTTGATATCAGTCAGTTTCACAAGTGTAAGAGATTGAGTGATTGAGGCTCTGATATTTTGTCTGTGTTTCCTCTGCCTCCGAATTCAGTTTTCTCCTCCTCTGCAGAACGTATCTCCTCTGCATCAGTCATGTAGAACACTCACACCTGCACTGAGCACTCCCTGTTCCCGTCAACACTGAGACAACATAACCTATTCTGTCTCGCACACCCTCCTCTGCTCTGTCATTTGATTTTCACTATGCATCACAGACTTAGAAAAGTGAGTGTGGCCACGTGTTCAGATGATAAAACAGGTGCAAAGACAGCACTTTGCATCTGCCAGCCCCGCTCCTTCAAAGAGTCCCCAATGCTGGCTTTCGTTTGAAATGCTAAAGTAGCCAAGACACATAAAGGGAGAAAGAAACTCCCGTATTACCCCCCCCGTACTTTTTAGAATAACTAACAGTATTTCACATTTAGATTCCATGACTGCAGCAACATCAAATTTCATGCTGTTTTCCAAACTTTCAATGTAAATGTTATTGTATAAGTAATACATAAACCTTTAATTAACACACTTTTAGTGTAATTTAAAGTTATTATATGTAACCTTTCTACATTAAAATGTCTGAAAACAACATTTGTGTTCTTACATTCTCACAAATGTTTCCATCAATTCTCAAACGAGAGAAATCTGTGATTTTAATCATGGTAACGGTCCGTTTCATTTGGTCGTCATATCCTCTTTGTGCAATTTGTGTTTCTCTGCCAGAAGCTCAAAATTGACTTTTATCCAGTTTTAAATCACATTTTTAAGATACACTTTTTACACCTTGGTTGTTTTTAACTATATATTTGAACCAGATGAAGGATTTTAGTCATCGGACGTCTGGATCTGAAGTTATCAGAGAAACAAGCTGAGCTAATGTCAGACAGCTCAGTTTCCAACTGCTCTGAAAGATTCTGTGGCCACTGAAGAGTGTTGGTGAATCAATGATTTTTAAAGTGAAACTGTTTTCTTCGTTGTTTCTACTGGTTTTAATCCCCTGGTCTGTTTGTTGAGGAGAGGAGGAGACCTCAGTGGATAATTCATCTACAGGTAAAAACCTCCTGAATGTCCGGTTCATAATTTGTCAGAGAAACAATCAAAACGAAGGTTAGCAGCAGTCTCAGCTCCCAGGCCTTCCCTGACATCTTGTGTCTGTCCTATAGCGTCGGCAAAACACTGACTTTAAATGTGAAACTGCTTTATTCAGTGTTTAATCACCGGGTCTGTTTATTGAGGAGAGGATGAGACCTCATGAGACCTCCTGAACGACTGACACTGAAGGAAGCCAGACTGGGAGAATCTTACAGCAATGGAGGTGAAGACAACAACTCCCATGATAAATTGTTAATGATGTATTTTACAATTTTATTTTTACTGTAGCAGAAGGACACATGGAGTCATCCCTGAATAACAGCTGGTCGGCGTGAGCTCCTGTTATGTCTGCCTTGGTGTGTTTCATTTTTACTGTGTATGTCCCCTCCTCTCCTCACTTCCTGCAGAGCTCTTCTCCCTCTTTCTGTTTCTCAATTAAAATGCTGGGTCATTTGTCCCTCCTGCCAGGACACACAGACTCTCAAGGCCAGGTCTGGTTTTGGTCCACTCCTCTCTTTCCCTCTCATGTCATGTCCTGTGCTACATTGGGATGTTTACAGGAAACCAACAGTGTTTTTTGCCCCATTAAGCACACTCCATAAATTAAGTCGCTGAGGAATGGGGCTGACCTTGCACAATCCTGTGAGGCTGTATCTGGTACATGTAGGCCTGTTGGAAAGTACACAGATCATCTGAATCATCTGCACTGGGAAATGAGTTACAGGCTGGGTTTGCACTCTGCTGAGTGTGATGTTTTGATGCTCTTTATTGGATTAATGTTACATTAACTTGCACTGGAGAGAAGTGGAGATGATGGATGTGACTCGTGCTACAGATGCTGAAACACGGAGAGGTGGAGCTCTGATCTGTAGACTGAAGTTTCTCAGCTGAACAAGTGCTTAACACTACAAGGATAAAGGCGATCAGAAATGGAAATCAATAATAACAATAAAAAACAATGTGGTTTTTTTTATATATATTTACATATCATTCCATAATAATAATGGTAGCATAACTATATGAACATATAAACAGATAAAAATGGAAATGCACCGTGAACCAGAGAATAGTTAATGCACCAACCATTTACAGTGCATCCAGAAGGTATTCACAGCACTTCACTTTTTCCACATTTTGTTATGTTACAGCCTTATTCCAAAATGGATTAAATTCATTTTTTACCTCAAAATTCTAGACACAATACCCCATAATGACAAAGTGAAAAAAGTTTGCTTGAAATTTTTGCAAAGTGCCTTTGGCAACAATTACAGCCTCAAGTCTTTTTGAGTATGATGCTACAAGCTTGGCACACCTATGTTTTGGCAGTTTCTCCCATTCTTTTTTGCAGAACCTCTCAAGCTCCATCATGTTGGATGGGGAGCGTCAGTGAACAGCCATTTTCAGATCTCTCCAGAGATGTTCAATCGGGTTCAAGTCTGGGCTCTGGCTGGGCCACTCAAGGACATTCACAGAGTTGTCCCGAAGCCACTCCTTTGTTATCTTGGCTGTGTGCTTAGAGTCGTTGTCCTGTTGGAAGATGAACCTTTGCCTCAGTCTGAGGTCCAGAGCGCTCTGGAGCAGGTTATCATCAAGGATGTCTCTGTACATTGCTGCATTCATCTTTCCCTTAACCCTGACTAGTCTCCCAGTTCCTGCTGCCGAAAAACATCCCCACAGCATGATGCTGCCACCACCATGCTTCACTGTAGGGATGGTATTGACCAGGTGATGAGCAATGCCTGGTTTCCACCAGACATGACACTTGGCATTCAGGCCAAAGAGTTCAATCTTTGTTTCATCAGACCAGAGAATTTTGTTTCTCATGGTCTGAGAGTCCTTCAGGTGCTTTTTGGCAAACTGCAGACGGGCTGTCATGTGCCTTTTACTGAGGAGTGGCTTCTGGCTGGCCACTCTACCATACAGGCCTGATTGGTGGAGTGCTGCAGAAATGGTTGTCCTTCTGGAAGGTTCTCCTCTCTCCACAGAGCAACACTGGAGCACTGTCAGAGTGAACATGGGGTTCTTGGTCACCTCTCTGACTAAGGCCCTTCTGCCCCGATCGCTCAGATTGGCCGGGCAGCCAGCTCTAGGAAGAGTCCTGGTGGTTCCAAACTTGACCACACCACTGTGTTCATTGGGACCGTCAATGCTGCAGAAATTTTTCTGTACCCTTCCCCAGATCTGTGCCTCGATACAATCCTGTCTCGGAGGTCTACAGACAATTCCTTGGACTTCATGGCTTGGTTTGTGCTCTGACATGCACTGTCAACTATGGGACATATTATATATATTATATAGACAGGTGTGTGCCTTTCCAAATTATGTCCAATCAAATGTATTTACCACAGGTGGACTCCGATCAAGTTGTAGAAACATCTGAAGGATGATCAGTGGAAACAGGATGCACCTGAGCTCAATTTTGAGTGCCATGGCAAAGGCTGTGAATACTTATGTACATGTGAAATTTTTTGTTTTTGTTTTTGTTTTTAATATATTTTCAAGCAACCTTTTTTCACTTTGTCATTACAGGTAGTGTGTGTAGAATGTTGAGGTAAAATGAATTTAATCCATTTTGGAATAAGGCTGTAATATAACAAAATGTGGAAAAAGTGAAGCGCTGTGAATTCTTTCCAGATGCACTGTAAATCATGTTTAGTTTGCTTGATAGTGACCTGACTGCTTTATGGTAGATAATGCAGTATTTGCATTTGAACACAAATGATCTATGATGTCAGACTCTAAAAATTCTCTGCTGTGATTAATATTTTGTCAAACATGGTTTTCCCACATAAAAAGTGAGAGAGAAACCCGGGTCTGAAGCTCATCTACTCTCACTTCCTTATTGAGAAACCTGGATCAGGCCTTGGTAGTTTAGTTTGCTTGATAGTGACCTGACTGCTTTATGGTAGATAATGCAGTATTTGCATTTGAACACAAATGATCTATGATGTCAGACTCTAAAAATTCTCTGCTGTGATTAATATTTTGTCAAACATGGTTTTCCCACATAAAAAGTGAGAGAGAAACCCGGGTCTGAAGCTCATCTACTCTCACTTCCTTATTGAGAAACCTGGATCAGGCCTTGGCCCCGCCCACCACCTGCTGGCTCCAGGTGTCCAGGTGAAAGAGCAGAGAGTATGAAGATGGTTAGAGGAGGAAACATCAGAGAGACTCAGCCTCATGTTGGAGCCTCAGTCAGACCCAGACTCAGATGAGGAGTCTGTTGAGACCAGAATCAGAGACTAGCTGACAGATCAGAACAGTTAGCATAGTTAGCATCTTTTATTAGTTTATGTTGTTTGTTAGCTTGTAACTGGCAGTGGCTGACACATTGTTAGTGGTTATGCTAATGCTAACTGTGGCTCTCCCCCCACAAGTTGACAGGATTGGTTGCTGAGGTTCTATGATGTATGAATCCCTGACTGTCTGAATCTGTTTTTATGAGACTGTCATTGGTTCACTGCAGTTCAAGGTGGAAACACTCAGTCATGGTGTTGACTGATTATTTCACTCATCATATGTCTTTATTACATAAAAACATCATATGGACATTAACACGGTTAAACACTTGGTTTTCATCTTAGGGGGTCTTTAAATTTTTCATTTCATTTTTTAATTCTTAGTGCACCACAAACAAAATTCCATTCACATGTGAAATCTCATCTCAGATCAGTCAAATAAAGTGAAAACTGTGCGCATGTCCAGATACAGCCATTTGTAACTTGAGTGAGCTGAACCTTTCGAGACATTTTTATCCTGGGGGCTTCATTAATCGTATGTATGTGCTATGACTTGGTTCTGAATCATGACAAGAATGGACAGTGGGAGTTGGGGTAAAAGGAAAAAAAAAACTAAAATGTGTGTGTGCACATAAACATGTGTGTTCAACCAAATGATGAGGGGGCCACAGGATAAGGAGTAAATGTAAGAAACCCTGAGTCAGAACGGTTGGAGCCATTCTTTTCTGCTGCATCACTCTCTTCCAGGAACACTGTCCCCCTCCTCAGCCCCACACTCATTAATTACTTGGACACAGCCAGAGATATTTCATCACTTAAACAGACACATGTGTGTTCATTCTTTCACATAGTACGCACATCTTTCTTTAGGTTACAGTATCTGATACTTAACTGCCTCTTAATGGTGCAACACTCTACTACACATCCAGTGGAATTTAGTTTGTCCACTAACGCCCACACTCTGCAAACACCCACTCAGCCTGTCCAAGCAAGCCAGAGAGGACACTGACTACAGACTGTGTGCACAAGTCAAGAGCAAGAGTGCCCCCTGAAGACTGTACCCGAGCAGCCTCTTCAGCAGAGAGAGCCACTCTGCACTTAACACTTGCAGATGGCCAAGTACACGCACCCACCCACAATCCCAGCCCCCACCCCTTCTTCTATAGGAGGGTGGTTACTCAACAGGGTTCCTGGCTGGTTATGGACCCTGTCTCACACCCTGCCAGTATAAACCTCACCCCTCACCCCTCAGCTCGGCTCGAACCCCCTCTCCCCGCCCGGTCTGACCAAATGGCCCAGGGAAAGCATTGGGGGAATGGGCCGGCAAAGAGCCAAATGAGAACCATATTTCATCGGCACTCTACCGAGGCCCTCCGTCTTCCAAGAACACACACAGGAGCACAGGGCTATGTGCAAACATATACAGATGCATGCGTGCACATCCTCAAACACAAACACACACATGGCTGCTCACATATGGGCTGGTCAAGTCACACTCTCGGTATTTCAACCATGACAGATATGTGGGACTTTATGATTTGCGTAATTGTAGAAATACTTTAAGTGGATGAGGGTTGTTTCCCAAAAATGACACCACGTTGTTGCTCTCGACCAATAGCATCACTGCTTCTTCTTCTTAATCACAATTGAAGCAAACAAACAGACAGTTGTGAAATACCAGATTTGTTTTCTGGACTCCTCACTTTTTTTTTTATTTTTATTTTTTTAAATTTTTTACTGCATGAGTCTCTACATTAGACTCTTATCCCGGGCTGAGTCGCGTTCGCTGGTCTTTGTGTCTGGTTCTAGTGTGAAGATGGCGGGCGTCCCAGTGTGAGCCCCTCTCCTCCCCATCTAGCCCCAGCCCAAGGTCTGGAACAGATTACATCTGATATTAAACACATGGCAGCAGTTAGAAAGGAGAAAAGGCGAGAGAAGAAAAAAGTAAAAAAAAAAAAAGAAAAACAGAGTGGATTTGTCAAGGAGCTCCTTCCTACCTTCCCTTAGCTCCTTTTCTTTCTTTGTCTCCTTCTCCCTTCAGTTTCTGGTCACTCCTGAGAGTCAGAGCTTGTCAGCCTTGCTGTCAGAGGCAGACACAGAGATGTAGGCCGCTGAGGTCCTTTTATCTAACCAACAAAGAGTCAGTGCCTTTAACAGGACGAGAAATTACACAGAGCGCAGTAAAATATGATCACAGCTCAGATTCAGATGCAGTGGACACTTTATAGGAAAACGTGTCAGCCTCTGTGAAGTTAATGATGGTGAGGGTCCTCTGTGACACTCTTTCTTTTATTTCACAGAAAGACTATAAGCTGTTTCCACTGCTGATGGCAGATGGTAATAGTCTTCCACACATGCCTTGTCTTCAGTCTCCCATCAGATCACAGTGGATCACAGTGTTTCATCACCAGGCGGATAATGAGACAGGGGACTGAGATGGTATTATTAGGAGCCACTGATGTAAGGACAACACTGAGCAGTCCTCGGGAATGTTTGCGCACACATGTTTAAGGTGGATTGAGAACATTCCTTATGGTCCCTCCGCTAATTTCAGCTTTTTCCTGTGAGGGGTCCCACAGGGGAGTCACCCCCTCCCCAACCAGCAGGCTCTCAATCACCGAGATGAGCACTCAATCACGTCTACATTGTCCTTTTGTGTTTACGTTCAGAGGCCTGCATGCTCGGAGCAAACAGCAAGGATAGCAACAGCCAGGGGAAGATCTTGATGTCTTTTCTTTGTCTCAAAGAAATAAATAAGATCTTATTTTGAGATGACTGAATTCTGACCTGTTTCTCCCTAAACCCCCTCTTAGCAGAAATAAGGAGCAAAAGAGGAGATCAAGATCTGAGAAATCAATCCTGTCCAATTTTAGAATAACAGGAGAAACACAAGAAAAGCAGCAGGAGATCTTATGCTGTGCTACCAGCCTTCATTTGATCACAATCACAATTTCAGGCTCATTTCTGAGTTTTATTTCAAGTTTTCTTCAAGATCTTACTGTTATTTCAGACAAATCAAAGATCAGAGCAGTGAGAGAAAAATAAAGGCTATGTTAAGATCTTAGCAGTTGAGATAAAGAAATCCAAAAAAATGGTCAAAATCTTATATTGATCTTAAATTGAACTCAGTTTGTGTCTCAGAGAAACAGACCAGACAAAGAAGATATGTTATGTTTGTATTCTCCTTTCCTCTGGGCAGTTGTGTTGTTTGGTTGTGCTGAAAGTCAACGCACAGTTTCTACAGCTGCTGCTTTTCTCCTCGTACCGACCTGTTTGATTCCTCTGCCTCACAGGTCGCCTGCGGCACAGTCACTGTGGGAGGCCATGCTGACCAGCAAACACAAGGAGGGGCTGATGGAGGTCCGGCGCCAGTTGGTGGAGGCAGCCAGTAAGGAGAAGCTGCCAATCAAGATGAGCATGGGTACGATGCAGCAAAGTGCACATCATGAGATAAAACACAAATATACACACAAAATCTAGAAACTCCAACTGAAGTGTGTGAGTGTTGTGGTGTGTTGGTGCAGAACCATAGCGCCTCCTACTGAAATCCACGCTCTCTGCTGTGTGTTTGCCCATGTGGCCTCAGAGGAAATCTGAACCACATGTTGGCTCTGTGACACACACTCACACACACACACACACACACACACACACACACACACACACACACACACACATTCTCCCTCACACACACACTGCTTTCGAAAACTTTTGTTGTCTGTTAATGAAGCAAAGGAGGCTGCAGCCAGGGATGAAAATATGTGTAGGCACGCAAAAATAAAGTCAGCACATACACAAGTAAACAGTGCCCTCATGCACGTTCACCTTTATGCTACCCTGTGACTCACATAGGTACAACACAAACAGACACACACACACACACACACACACACAGGCGCACACGGGGCTAATATTCAGGTTAGCATCTGGCAGAACGGGGAGGTTAAAAGGGAGGAGCAGTGTGGTCTCTTAGCTCCTATAATCTAAGAGGTAAAGAAGGTCTTGTCTCTCGTAACAAGCAGGTTGTGATATGCTGGAGGTCACACATACCCCACACACTCTGCCAAGCAACTGCATACACATGGTGTTTTCCTTTCACACATTTGTGCTAAACAGCAGTCCCTCTGACTCTGGATGGCTGCTACATTGTGGATTTGTTCAGACAAACGCACAAAAACAAAGGGACTGGAGAGACATGAAAATGAGAGAGTATGAGGACGGTGTAGCATTAAAGCTGCTCCCGCCTGCTGACTGACTGGCTGTTGACTTCATTTCTTTGCTGAGGGAGAGAAAAAGAGAAAAGCTGGGGGGGCTGTCAAACCCCTCACACACTGAACCTTTATACCCCACTGGCAGAGGACCAGACTCCACGAAGCCCCCTGAGCTCCCAGCGCACCCCCCGTGCAGTTCCCATCCTGCCCACCAGCACCACCAGCCGAGTTCTCAATCCATCATGCTCTGCTCAGCTGAGACCAAGCTAAACCCAGGAGCACAGAACCCTTAGTATTAATACCCATCTGCTCTCAGTGCCAACTCACTCTCTGGGAGAAAGATTTTTCCACAGCACGTTCTCACTCTGGTTGGTTTATGCAGATCAGGAGAGAAAATACTGTATCAGTGTACTACAGGCCCTGCATTCTCACATGCACACTGGCCCAACTTGGCTTCTTTTCATCTCAACAGGATAAAATCATCCAGGGAGAGACAGAGAAAATAATCAATTTCTCAGAGCCGGACTATGACCCGTCAGGTTTCTCATAGCACAATAGGATGATGAAATTCCCTTGCTCCCCGTGTGTGTGTGTGTGTGTGTGTGTGTGTGTGTGTGTGTGTGTGTGTGTGTGTGTGTGTGTGTGTGTGTGTGTGTGTGTGTGTGTGTGTGTGCATGCATGCGCGTGTGTGTGCGTGTGTGAGAGAGAGAGAGAGAGAGAGAGAGAGAGAGAGAGAGAGTGAGTGAGTGAGTGAGAGTGAGTGTGTATAGATGTAGTTGTGCAGAGTCCAGTGTTTATCTTGGGTGTTTTTGCTCTTAGCAGGGAATTAGTCAGACAGCTTTGGTTTCATCGTTCATAAACGTGCATTTATCTGTCCATCTGTGTGCGTAAATGCATGCATGCACATGTTTGCGTTGCAAGGTTATACAGTGTTGTGTGCAGTGATACCGCAGTGTAAATGAGATGTGTTGACAGGGCCGCTCTTCCTGTGGGGCGTTCTGGGCTTTGAGCAGCACTGAGACTTGCAGCAGACAATTGATTTCATTCGCACTTTTAATCAGTGATTTTTTTGGGGCAGTGAAATAGTGAAATTTCACAATAGTTTCTAATAAGTATTCATGCGTTCTCCAAACTTTGATGGCAGTTTAAATGTGTTTTGTTAAACTATAAAAATGGGTTTGCACTTTGGTAATTGATTCACGACCTTTTCCTTAATGTCTGTACAACAACAACAACAAAAGCTTTTTTGGAGCAATAAGCTTTTATTGCAATTTAGTGTAGTTAAATGAAATGATATTCATAACATAATATATGACATACATGTCCCTATATCAACAGTGATGTTACCATATACTGTATGTCACTTATATCATTATCACATATACTGTATACACTCTCTGGATATATGAAGATATGAGCTAATAATGTAACATAATACCCTTAGTAAAACTTGTATATGATGGGTTTTGGTATGTTAATAATATGTATTTAATTCATATATGCAAGTTTGGTAAAACAGCATGCATGTAACAATTCTATATGCTGATATATGTTTTTATTATTAATTTCTAATTACTCTCTCTCTCACTTTTAAATATGTCTGTCTTCACATTCCCCTGAAAGTGGTCTTAGACTTTTGGACCCAACTGTGTATATTGACATATATATTGACTGGCTTTGGGATGGATGAACATACATATTTGTAGCGGCCAGACATACATGCCGAAATATAAAATAGTTCCAATTTCTATTAGGTTTCATTTATCATTTTACATATGTGCTTTTATTTCATATTTACATATATGTCATATATAGAAAGTCAAGATATGTACATATATTAAATTTGCGTATTGGAGCCATCAGTTAACCAATGATGACATCATTGTCAAACATGTTCTTTCAGCTTGAAACACTGAATTACAATAACACATTTCAAGTCAATCCAGAAGCCCAGTTAGTATGAATAAAACACCAGGCCCCTCATCAGATCAGACATTATTTTTGACTATTAAAACTCTATTGAAGTCTGTTGTGCTGTTTTGAATTGTGTCATCAGTTCTCATGCATGAAGGTGATGTATAACTTTTAGCCATGCTAGCGATATGATTGTAGGGATAGCATTGTCATTCTGTTAGTTGTTGGTCTCCCACTTTGGCCAAGACTGAAATAACACAACAACCACTGGATGGATTATGGTGAAATTTGGTGGAAACATTCAGAAGATGTAGCCTCAGGTGAGCCCCTGACTCTGACTCCAGCACCGACATTTGTGGTTTAACTGATATGTCTCAAAACTTGTTGAATAGATTTACATGAAATATGGCAGTATATCCCACTGAGGGTGAACTGTAGTAACTTTTGACTGAGTCTAACTCTTCA
Organism: Trachinotus anak; assembly: GCF_046630095.1. Classification (NCBI taxonomy): domain Eukaryota; kingdom Metazoa; phylum Chordata; class Actinopteri; order Carangiformes; family Carangidae; genus Trachinotus; species Trachinotus anak. The sequence goes on along the minus strand of NW_027273861.1, from coordinate 2,928,646 downwards.
TCTAATGTTATCATCAGGTCAAAATTTCATTTTGCCCAACACTTTGGTTTATGACCAAATATCTGCAGCCTCAGCTGCTTATGAACATGTTAGCCTGCTGACATTAGCATTTAGCTCAAAGCACTGCAGCGTCACAGAGCTGCTAGCATGGCTGTAGACTCTCAGTCATGTTAAAGTAACAAAACACAAACACAAAAACAGCACGAAAACAAGAATATGTCAGTAATAAGGTCAGATTTTATTTGTAAAAATCAAAACTTACTTTTTATTTGTAAAAATCAAAACTGTGTCTTCACCACAGTCACCACAATCATAACAACTGTGTAGATGATATTTCAGTCCCTCAGTCACTTGAATACATTTTGACCTGAGGAGGAACCACAGATGAGAACAGCACAGATCCTAGAGAGACTCTGTATAATTTGGCTGTGTAGCTGCCATGCTGCACCCTGAGCTCTCCAGTCCTTTATAGTACAGTTTTGAAAGGGGCCCCAACATGCACCCACACATAAAAGTTCCAGGACTTTCCTCCTCTTGGAGTGCATAAATAAAAGTCTCTCAGCCTTCCTGTGTCCCCCATCCATGTAGAATTACTTATGAGTCTGTGCAGCAGCTGAGGCAGGCCACCGCTCAGCTCCACGCTGACAGCAGACATCACTTAGCCTCTGGGTAACCCTGTGCACCTAGAATGCAAGTTGTCTTCCAGTAACAGGACTAAATCATTCTTGGCCCCTGCCCTTTCTTGCATTGTTCAGGACTTTGATCACGGCCAAGCCTCAATTGCCACTTCTGCACATCAGGCTGAAATGGGCAGCATCTTCAGATTCTTTATAGCATGAGACTGAAAATGTGATTTGTTTTATGGCTGGTCCCTGTAATAAATGCACCCAGAAGAACATTAAAATGGCCAAAGAGTTCAGATTTCTCCACCTTAGCAGTATATACCTGAAACCTTTGGTTCAACAGCTAGTGAACCAAACAGACATGTAGAAGTTATGAATCTAGGTACGATTAATTAGAATAACCCCATATTTAATCAAATCGACTGAACACTATACTGTATTAGAAATATTATACTTGGCACGGATGCATCATACACAGTGGATCGTAACAAAAAATGACAAATGAATATATATTTAACTTTCTGGTGTTTTCAAACACCATGTTGTATCTTTATATGCATTACAGTTTACTGGCAAACAGAATTAATATATGTTAAAGGTTCCCTGTAATATAAAGATAGATGTCCATGTGCTTTTTGATTATAAAGCAGGTCTACGTTCTATATTAATATATTTAAATTTACATTTACTCATTTGGCAGATGCTTTTATCCAAAGCGACCTACAGGTGAAGGACGATAGTAAAGCTACAGTGCAGTGGGAAACCTTTCTGTAAGTATAAAATTGTGTAAGTGCTGGGAGATATAAGGAAGTGCATCTAAAAGTGCAAGCTAGACTAAATACTGTGAAAGTATCCACAGAGAAATGCACACAACCTCTGTTCAGAAACTGAGCCTTAAAACCAGCCGTCAGGACTTCTGGAACTTTGCGATGTCACAACAAAACAGTCACTGCTCTCAGCCACGCCCCAAGCCCCGCCCACCTGGACCCACCATCCAACCTTGCAGGATTTGGTTTCTCTGAGTGTTTACCTGTAATCTGCTGTATTTTTATTTGATCCCTCAGAAAACTGTCAGAAGAGTAAAATATGGGACCTTTAAAATAGTTTTAGGCCTATGGTACAGTTGAAACAATTGTTGATCAAATGTTGACATAGAAAAGTCAGTTTCAGGTCCAGGCACAGTGTCTTCTTACATGTACAGTCTTATTTATTAGAACCTCTCCAGTCCTACTTTTACTGCAGAAACACCGTTTGAAACCAGAGCTCAGCTGACAAATCTTCTGCCTCAGATTCATTTTGCATCTGGCAACAAGCTGCTTGAGGAATCACAGAACCGTTTTAAGGGAGGTTTAGTGACACAGATAAGAGCAAAGGCTCGGCCCAGGCTGTTTGATTGTGTAATGGAGAACAGGCTTCGTGTGGCTTTCTTGTCTTAAGTTCTTTTTTCTGCTTCTTTCTAGCGTCTTAGGTTTTCTCACTCAATCTGATCTGGTCTGCCTGAGCTGTGAAGTCTGATTACATTTGGCCTTCACTGTACCATTCTTGTTGCCCATTCTCGGGCGAAATTATGCTTGGCCCTGGCTTTGGACGTGTTTCCTGGTTCTGTGCTGAATTATGGTTGGCACATCAAGCACAGTGAACCTTGATTTTGCTGCCTGGATTTTTATGGCTGGATATGTTCACAATAGAGCTTTTCAGAATTTTGAATATGTCTGGACCAAAACGTATTCCTCAAAAATACTTTCATTTCAACAAGAAACTTGATTCCCCTTTTGTAGACGTTTGTTCCGATTTGTTTAGAAATGCCTCAGCAGCACACTGACTCATTCAGCTCACTGTGGAAAGTCTGTTTCCCAACAGGCCAACTTGCAGAAATCTGTTTTGCTGTCAGGTTTGCTTATCAGATGCCGTGAGGATGTGTCTGTGTGTGTTTTGTTTTTTTTTTTTGGATGATTTCCTCTAATTTTCTGTCTGAAAATATTTCGCATCTGTCAGTTTTGTCAGTCACAAACTGTGTTGTCTTTACTTTTAAGTGCCATGACTCCATATTGAATTTAGCATTCTGAAGCTTTCTGCTCCACTTTTCTATCCTGCCTGTCTGTTTCTCTTCCAGTCATGTGTTTGGCCTCGCTAAAGAAAACATTGGCCGTGTAGTCCAACAGGAAATACTCCCACATCTGGTGCTGGTTCAGAACATCAACATGAAGAAGTTGGCTTTATGGGGAGTTAATGTGCCCCCCCCCACCACCCCCTGCCCCCCACCCCCACCCCCTCTATCGCAGCCCCTGACATAGCCACTCGTACCTCCAGGCCACCGTGCACAACCCTCCCCCCCTCCTCTTGTCCTTATACCCTTTACACTGCTCTTCCTGTGTCTCTGTGAATCTTATTCACTTATTAGTCACACTAAAGGCTCTCAAGAGTGTAGGTGCCCCTCTGCTATATGAACACACACACACACACACATACACACACACGTACTCAGTGATGTTTAGTCACATACTCTGACTCATACAATGAAAACTCTGACGGTAAATCTCCACCTGATCTCGCACATATAGAGAACAACACATACACACACACACACACGCAAGCTCTCTCCCAGCCTGTGGAGATTTTGCTCATTAAGATAATATTATGGTCTGCTTGGGTATCAGTCATTCCCCTCTGCCCTCAGCTGAGTGTATGATAGTTATTAAAAAGGCTGTTGTGCTTTGGGAAAAGGTTGTCTATTTATCCTGTTTCCATGCTGCGTTCTTCCCATCTGGAGGATAAGTGTGTGTGTGTGTGTGTGTGTGTGTGCGTGTGTGTGTGTGTGTGTGTGTGTGCATTTTTATTAGTTTATAACAGATGGCACACAAAGGACCCAGCAGTCAGAGTGCAGTGTGGGTTACACAGACTGTGCGATGTGCTCTGACCAATACTGATCAATGACTCTGTGATGGTTACAAATTGCTCTCACGATTATAACAGCGTCTTCTTCCCTCCTCTCAGGCCGTGTGACCCCCGAACAGCTGTGCTCCTACATGCAGCTGTTCCAGAGCAGTTGGGGGGCGCTCGAGAGTCACTGCGGGGTGCTCCAGCTGGGCCTGGCCACGGCCCAGATGCTCCGCCACCCAGGCCTGCCCCGCTGGGATTCCTGCCTGGCCTTCGAGCGGCTGCTGCTGCAGGTCCGTGCTCATCTTACACAAACTTATTATCCATATGTGTTACAGGTGCCGAAAACTGAAAAGCCTCCTTTTAAAATGGGATATCCACCAAAATGTGATGACAGACAGAAACCTTTTTTGAGCTGTTTAACTACAAAACTGTATTTCAGATGCAATGCACTTCCCTTTTTTTTCAATTTGAAGGAATGTTGATCAAGTATCTGAAAGAATGCATGTTATTTTAAATGAAATCCTCAACATGTCAGGAAAGCAGCACATTCACTGGTGATTTGTAATTAACCTGGTGATTATACTTTCACATCTTTGCCTTGGGTAAATATTTTATTGGCAGTGTGCTGCAGGTAAGTGGGTGCTTGTGGTTGACTAAACGGGGGCCTGAATGTTGTGTTAAACTGACAGAGACAGGAAAAAACGCAGATTCCTCTGCTTCATAAACAAGGTCAGTTGTGTTTGCAGGGAAAACCTTTGGCTCCAGTAAACAGTGAAAAAAAACCCCCACCCGATTTCCATCATGTTATTTGGAGGAGGAAAGGGTCTAGTTTACGGGCAGAGGCGGATGTACACATGTGTTTGACTTTGGGAAGGTCAACGGGCAAATCTGACAGGGAGACAGAGACAGAGGGGGAGGTGGAGAATAAATCAGAAGCCAGATCAGCCAGTCATTACTTCACATCTTCACCTGCGATCAGCCGGTTTTCAGAAACATCGTGTCACCAGGACACCGAGCTGACTGTGAGCTAACGGATGCTAATACTGCAGCCATTTCCTCTGTCTCTTACCTTTGCTATTCTCATTGAGTCTCTTCATATTCCCGAAGCTGTAAAGCAAGCAGTGGGACAGCAGAGTATTTAGGAACTTATTAAACTAAATCACGGAAAAATAAAACGAGCTTGCAGCGGTGCCCCGTGCCTAATTGGAATTTGAAAACAACCTCATAAACCTTAGTCCTCAGCTGGGGCCATCACTGGTTTATTAAATAAGGGAAGAAGACTTTAAGGCTTAGAGTTCCAGTATCCATTTATTTCATGACTCCACTTTGATCCACCCCCCCATGGTTGCCTCCTCTACCTGGATAATTCAAAGTACAACTTTCTCACCACTCTTTTTTTTTTTTTGCCTCAGCTTCAGAGCGAGCAGGTTTCCGAGTCCTCAGGTGGAAGTGGGTCTGGTTCAGCTGGTAGTGACTGTGTTAATAACAGACTGGTGTTGTATTTAGCATCAGGACAGCATACATAGCACTTGGCCCAGGTTCAAAATGGCATTCTTCAAGATTCAAATCTCACAGTCAGGCCTTGAGCGCGATGTTAGAGCCGGTGTTTGCAATCAAAACGGGCCCGAGTTTTATTGAGGTATTAAAGGAAATGAGTTGTGTGTCCTCTGTGCCCCCTCTGTTTATTTGATTTCCATGTGAGGTTTTTTGCTTTGGCTCAACATGGACAGAGAGAAGTTAATTAAGTTAGAAAATGGCGGGGGAGAAACGCCTTTCAGCTCTGCCTGCTGGTGGAGGCTGTGTTTGCTCTGCCTGAGTGTGTGAGGGCTGCTGTGGGTACGACTGGCCAGAGCTGGACACTCCATTGCTGGTGGACAGTGTGAGTTCATTCAGGCCAGCTTCTCCGTGGCAGAGTGGGCAGTGGCCGTACGGAGGCGAAGGGCCACTGAGTTCAGGGACCGGCCTCGTTCAAGCCTTTTCCAGCGCTTTGTGTGTGTGCTACACTGGGTAGCAGCTACTTTGTGAACTCAACTGCTTCTCCTGAGCTGCGCTGCAGCGCCTTACTCATGAGGTAATGCTCAAATACTCCGGAACATGTGTGCAGATGTGGAGCGTACCTGTGGGGGCCTTGCAGCTGGGAGGTTCATGAGATAGAGGCACAGATGTGGTGCTGGAGGTTGACGTGTCAGTTGGATGAATGTGGTTAGTGTGATACATGGTGTTTACACTGCCGTTGCATTTATTACCTCCTCAGTATACAGTGGTGCTTATATTTATGTGACATGGCCACATATCTTCTTGGCTGGCACTGCCACCCTGCCTGCACCCACGCCCTACCCCTGCTGCCCTGGGCCCTTGCTGTCTGGCATGTAAGTGGGTTTCGGCCTGAATGGGACAGATTGAGCGCACTTGGTCCGGCTCCAGCCCGCAGTTACAGAAAGTGTATGCTAGACATGCTCAGTGCTGGTGCGGCCAAGGCAGCGCTCAACAGACTCACCCTTTCACCACTTCCCAGAACATCACAGGCGCACCACGCTACCCTCCCATGAGCGGCCCAGCCAGAGCCTCTACCTCACCAAACCAAACATGTACACTTCCACCGTGCATCCCTCCCCAAGAGACACGATGTGGGACAAGTAGCAGCTGCCTTTTTGGATGATGGCAGACCCTTTAAGGCCAGTGTTGTTTCTGAGCGTGGCGCGCAGCCCACTGCTGATTAGTCTGTCACATCACTGAACGTGGTCATGATGACAGCAGTGCATTAGAGAGGAGCTAACCCCTCTCACCCCAGCCTGTTGCTTTTCTCCGCTGGGATTACCAGGGCATGCCTCTGCAAACATTCAAGCTCCGAGTTATTACTGGTCACAGACAGAAAGCTGCACTCGTGTGGACGTCCCCGTCTCCCATGGGTCACGCAAGAAGCCTGCCTGCTCCGTATCTCTGTCTCTGCTGTGTGTTTGTGTTTTGGTGTGAAATACTGTGTACAGGGTATATGTTAAAGTAGTAGTTAATTTACAGTAGTGGAATTCCAGAGCAGAAAAACCTCATTATTCAACTTTACATATGGTAAAAATCCAAATAAGTGTCCACAGGCCTAATCATCTGTGGGTCTGACCTGTTCCTGACTGGTCTTTGGGTCCCTTTTGGATCAGAGTATTTTTTTGGAAAAATCATATATCCATGTCAGTTTAGAGCAGGTTTTCCAGTTGTACATTTGAGGACCTCCTCGTCAATAAAAACTCACTCTACACTTCTTGCTGCTGTGTCGTATCAGTCCGTCTCAGACTGACGTTTTGTTTTGGTGCTGTCTCCATGTCTGTGTTGGAGCCTGGTGACCCACATACTCCATGAAGTCCCCCCCCCAGTACAGTGTCAGTGTGTGCTGGCCTAAAGACTCATGACCCTTCACCTCTTCCCCCCCCCTCCACTCCACTCCTGGACGTAAACTGACCTGTAGGGGTTCAGACCTGCTGGTCTGCAGTATGTCAGGGGCCTGACATGAATCCATGTCCTCTGCTGTTATATAAAATTGTGGAGGCACGCCAATTTCCACAATACTTAACATGCAGTTTTACACACACACACACACACACACACACACACACACAGTGGATGTATATGTGTCACATCTGGATTGTATCATTTCTTATGGCGACAGAGGAGGAAAACGTTGATATTGGTCCCAAGTAACTTTCATCTTATCTGAGCTGCATGCCACAGACAGACAGGGGGGCTTTAAGCCTGTAATTGGCCTGTCCCCAGGCTATGGAGCCTGTCCCCACATCCCAGACATTCCCCATGGTTCTCCATCTCTGCTGTGGTGGAGGGGAGGGGGTTTGGTTTGCTGTGTTTTGTTGAAGATCGTAACAAAGAGGTGTGAATGACTCGTGGGGCGCTGACCTGAAATGTCCAGCACTGACCTCCAACACTTCCCCACTGTTTAACAGCCCCACATCTGGACTAACCTGGACTGACTGCCTCCCCGTCCATCCACCCTCTGAAGCACATTCTCCCTCATCCAGCCCCTGGGTCTCCTCTCCTCTCTGTAGCCTCCTCAACCCTGCAGCCACACAGATCCTCTCTCAGAGTGAACCACAGGGGGCACAGGCTCAGCTCCTCTCTGTCTCTCTCCCAGCAGCCCCCGTTCATCCTTTCTCTCCAAACTACACTTCCTTTTAAATCTGCCATGTTTACCCTGTATCTCTGTTTCGCCTTCTCCAAACATATGCCTCACTATAATATACACTCGTGTGTACTGTACAACATGAGCCCCTGTGCTCCACTGAAGCCCACGCCTCTGAAGCACAACAAACCTTCTAAAACTGGAGTTGCAGTAAAAAAAAAAAGTTGGGTTTATCAGAGGAGTTGAGTTATTTACCTATCTCTTCCTTCCTGTGTTTAGCTGGAGAGGATTACAGTTGGAGAGAGGAGCAGTGATGGAGTTCACTCCCAGGAAGAACCAGGAATAGCCCCCCATCTCCAGCTCCCTTCCTCTGCCCCCCCTCCCCTCCTCTCACAGCCGGTACCCTGAGCCGGCTGTGTTTACATTGCTCCGTGCAGCTCAGCTCTTAATGTACTATCTGTTTAATAGGCAGAGAGAGGCCTGTTTATAGAGAGGGACCTTTTTAACAGAGGTGATGGGTTGGTGGGCCAGAGGGCAACACCAACTCATCTCACTTCCTGTTATCATTACCCCTCTGCACTCAGACAGATAGGTGCTTGGCTCGCTCCGCTCACTGCGTTACTTATCCCTAATCGCCTCGCCATCCTGTGCGCTGCGGCTGTGCTCCATCCCTTTCCCCTGGAAAATCAAGGAGTGCAAGAGGAAGGCTCCACTTCTCAGCTCAATGCTAATTTGCATGTGCTGCGTTTTAAATGTTCTACTAAGCATCTTTCTACTGCATCTATATCTCAGCCCACTGAGCTGAGACTTTATAGGAATTGCTTTGGTGTTAATAGCTGTGGAATTACGGAGCCACAGCTATGCTGAAGCCAGGAGGGTAGGGTGGGCTCTGAAAGGGTTTAATACACTAAACATTTCCTCTTTTCCTTAAAGTGGCCTTTTTCTTTTGGCATTGCTCTGTATTGAGTTGCATTTGCAGCCTACGAGCTTCTGCAGATATTTTTTGGGCTGGTCTCTGTTCTTCAGTGCGGCTTTTTTAACTGTGCAGCTCACATCAGGAGGATTTTTTTCACCCGGCCTAGAGTTTTTTTTCCCCCCTCACGACTGTGTGTTTTTGAGGGTTTTGCAGGATTTAAACTGAATGTTTTTTCACAGCCTCTCAGCCAACGGTTTTTCTCACACTTGCTCAGACCAAACAGAGTGAAATGGTGGATCTTTCTTGGAGACCATCCACACTGCTCTCTCCACTCAAGCACACTTGTGGTAGCTCAGATCTCTGTTGTACTGAGCTGTATTGTCATCGTACAGTGTTTGGATGAGGTGGTCTAGGGAACATGATTGAGGCGGGGGGGCAGCTCTTGGAGCTCCCACTGACTCTCCACCCCTGGTGAATCAGGTCAGTGTGGTCTGCTGACTGTGTCTCCTGGCGTCAGGACTTCATTGCTCTGCCTGACTTCATTTGAGCATGCTCCAACAAGACACCACAGACTGGGGGAAAATCCCACAATGCCCAGCATTCACCCTTGGATTGTTAACAAGGACGGCCGTAGAAAAAGCTGACCATTAGGGAAGATGGCGGGGGTTTGCAAGAGACCCAACAATGACTCAGTGTCCTATACAGAGCTGCCCAGCGACCCACCTCATACCTTTATGTCCCTCTGACAGGCCACGCCACCTTCCTTCACTTCAACATGTCACCGCTCACTGTTGATCTCCCAGGTTTTTTTCCTGTGATGAGCTGCATCTGAAACTATAGCCAGATGTGCTCGCAGCTAAGTATGTGTGCGGCCATGTGTGCACGCATGCATTCATGCATGTGCATCCTTTAATGTGCTTATTCTGGTAACAGTGTCTCAACTTCCTGTTGTCACACACAGGCTCTCTGTTCCCTGTAGAAAAGCTCCACCTCAGGACAGATTAACTATCAGGTCATTTGTCACTACCTGCTGAGCACAGGCCGGGGAGGGTCACGGCCCACAGGACGTGGGTGTCTTAGTGTCTCTACGTCTGATCTGAAACGGAGACAGAGACACATTCCAGGACCTCTGAGCCTCCTCTTTAGATACTGACTGACCCCTCAGAGCCAGATTAAAGATTCTTTGGACAGATTGAAGATTTCGTTGTGACTGATCAGTTGAGAGTGAAGGGAACCTCAGCGAGATGAGAAACTGTGCTGCGTGTTTTCAGCAGATGGACACATGACAGTCCAGTTTGTCTGTGCTTGGTTGACTGATGATGATGAATGCTCAGCCTTGTGAGCCAGTGGACAGTGAACTCTCAGAATTCACTTGGCCAGTTTCCTGCTGGCCTGCATGTTCAGTGGCCACAGTAGATTGGCAGTGCCCCCTACTGCCAAGGATGGGCAAAGGCCTTATTGTGTGGACAGAGATGAACAGGATAAGGTGGGGGGAAGTGGGAGTGACCCCCTTAGGTCGCGAAGCAAAGGTGGGACAAGGACTCCTCTTTGCTGTAGCGTGTAATTGTACCCATCTGAAACCCCAGACTGCACCTCCTTCTCCATCCCCCTGCTCGCTCATGCCCACCCTGCAGACCACCTTGTTACCCCGGGGACTCCACCAGTCATCCAGAGGGGATGGGACTGACCAATCACCACGATAACTAAGCAGTGAGGGGTCACAGCAGATCAATCAGAGACAGACTCCTGCCACCCTTGCTCTGTCATTAATTACCCATACTTCCCTGGGGCAGGCCTCCATGTGTAACCACATAGCTCACACAGGCTGGATCCAAGGGGCTGGAGTGTGTGATCAGGTGAAGCGCACCGTTTGATGCATATATGTGTGTCTGTGACAGGGTCAGCGTGAGCGAGCGTGCCACCTCTGAAACTGGCGTGTCGAATGGATATGTCATGTTAGCAACAGTAAATCAAATCTGTCCCTCAACCTGCGTGTCATCATGCTTCGTTTGTTTGATTAAATGTTTGAAAAGTCCGTGGCAGAGGGACCTCAGTCCAGTCCTAGAGCATCACTGTGCAGAGCATGCAGACCCCAGTCCGCTCTGGTTTTAAATGTTTCAGTGTTTATAGGTTGTGACAACATTAGCTGGATCTGGTTTTGCACTCAGCTTTCAACTTGAGCTGTTATTTGCATCTGTAAGGAGCAACGTGGATGAAAAAAAAATGCATACAGCTTCCCTTCTTTTTGCTTTAGGCAAGTTTGCCTTTTGTTGTTCTTGGAAGCGTCTTGTATGAGCTAGAAATGAAACTCATCTGTGGAGGGATTTTTAGGGAAGGGACCATTCCACTCCCCTCGTAACGTGATTGACATCAGGGAGCAAAGGAGTAAAGCCTCTCTGCTGGGGTCTGGAGGCAGTTAAATATCTTATGTGTCTTATATGTCTTTCCATAATATTAGTGTTTTATTAGTCTTTTTTTTGTAACTTTTCCTCTTCTGTCTTTCTCCTCCCCAACCCTTTTATCTTTCATTATTAATAAGATTGGCCCTGTGTTGAGTCGTAGAAATGTGTCTCATTATATCCGTGTATTTGGGGCAGAGGGCTGTATGTGGTGCAGCAGGGAGAAGCCACATGCTGAAACACCCTGTAGAGACTGAAACCAGAGCAGCCGACGTGAACATGTACGCATCGGCAAAATATTTGCAAATGGATTTGTTAGAAGTGCCTCAGAACAGTTGCCAGAACACTGGATATGTTTAGTGCAATTATGACAAATAGAGACCCACTGCCCACATGTTTGCTAGTTACAGCTACAGAAAGATGCATTGTCAATGAGCTACACATGATGCGCAGTAAATACATAGGAGTAACCAGAACATGTGGGTTATTGGACAGCGGAGCGTTTCGATCAGCCTGCACAGTTTCCACTGCCTGTCACTGTGAAGCAGGTCAGACCAGAACTAAGCCGTTCCAGCCAATAGGAAAAGTTGATTTGCAAACATGTTAGGGAAAACTTCACTAATTTCTGTGTTTTCCCGCTCGAGCTTTCATCTAGAGTGAACTCACATTACCCTGCTTCTCTTCTTCTATTGTTCTGAGCTCGGTGGACACATGTGGGCCTGTATGCCCCACCGCCGTTTTCATGGAAATGGGGGGAAAGGAATGAAAGTAACCCAAAACGAGCATTGATGCTGAACCGCTAATTATGAGCGGGAGGAGGAGGAGGGGGTGGGGGGGCTTGAGGAGAGGAGAGGAGGAGACTGCTTACTCATACGCCCACCATGTGCCCCCTCACCGCTTCCTCCCAAATGTCCTGCTCCTAAATTCTCCATCCTCCTCCACCCACTTTGTCCTGAGCTCTTGAAGATGCTGCGTGTGTCTCTTTCATGCGATGTCTGCGTTCTGACGTCACATCATCTCATAACTGCCGAGAAGGGTTTACGGCCTCTTACGCTGCTGCATATCGTGTGTTCGAGAGACATAATAAATCGTGCCGGTTATGATTTGAGTTTGGGTGGTCATGTTTGTGTTGAAATTATCATAAGCTTTCAACTAATTTCCAGTTGCTTATTGTGGTTATTAGGAGCTGATTGTAGAGAAAATGAAGCAAAGAAGCATCGAAGCATCGAATGACACATGAAACACACAGTGCACATCTGGCTGCGAGGATCAAGAGTTCAGATGTCCTCATTCACACTGCACTAACCACCACTCCACATCCTGCCCAAAACATAACAATACAGAGGTTAAACAGCAGAATCTAGCTTTTTATTTTTGCAAGTTTACATTTCAGTCTGCAGTTTGCTGTCTCTGCTCACACTCTTGTTTCTTTTTTTTAATGTCTCTGAATAGACAAAACTTTTGCTCAAGTGTGCCAGAACCCTGTTTCAAAATAAAATTAGACTGGTTATGATAAACACAAATTCTACAGAACTACACTCCAGCTGCCAGTTAGGTGCACCCAACTAAATCTAATGTTATCCACTGCCTGAACCCTGCAATGAATCTTACATTTGCAAAGCTCATCATATTAAGTTTGTGTTGCGACTGTGTCAGAGATGCTGACTCAGTTCCGTGGTCATTTTTGGAGGCTGTAGTGCGTGGTGATGCTGCGCCGCATTAAATTATGGTGAAAGTTGTTTGCAGTATTTTGTCCACTCCCATTAATGTCAGTGTGGCTGGACAAACTATTCCAAACCTCTGGTTCAGTGTAGAAGTTTGGGTCATTGTATCTATATTGTAGGAAAATGCTTAAAATGAACAAAGCAAGTCTATAAATAATTTTATGTTGAAATAATTTGACATTGAAAACCATTAAAGCAACAACATCAAACAACCATTAAACTACTGTTTAATTCTTAAAAACATTTCACAAACGTGGCCTTGTTTTTAAAACCCATCTCCTTCTTTAAATAACCTTCCTTTAGTAAAAGTACCACAATATAAAAATAATGCATTTCAAGCTAAACTGAGTGAGCGCTATTAGGAAAATCTACGGTGGCCCTGAGTGCTCAACTCTCAGCAACCTAGAAAACACATGCAAATAGACAAAACACACAAACACATTCAGAAACATCTTCATCAATTTGACAACATGCACTGCAAATACTTACATCACAACACAACCAAATGCATAAAGAAGTGAGTGCAAGTGGGATGCACTTGTTGTTCATTAAATTGTGACTTTTGAAGTTAAAAGTATTGAACAAGTGTGCACGGATGTATTATAACAGATGTATTATAATACATCCATGCAAGTGCGTCCCAGCCGGGTTCATCACTATTTTGTGTCCATTGTGTTGTGAGTAGTTGCAGCACATGTGTTGTCAAACTGACAAAACTTTGTGTGTTTGCATGTGTTTTCTGAAGCTGCAGTGCACTGATCCCTCAGGGCCACTGTATAAATGTACTTAAGTATAAAAATAAATGCAGCGAGATGTGCTGCTGTGAGTGTTACACTTTTATATCATGAGATTATTGTTACCTGTGCATTAATGTCTAAACAACATTTAACTCTTCTTGTGGGTGGAGGTGCAGGGAAGTGAATGGTCGGGTTTTCAACTATTTTAAATTCATCAGTCAGTGAAACTTTAGTTGTAGAGCACCTTTCATACAGGTTTATGGATTGAAGAGGGACGAGAAAGTACAAATGCAAACAGTCTAACAATTTCAAAATAATGCACTCAAAAAATAAAACTGATGAAAGCAAATAAATAGATTTAAAATATAGTGGCGATATTTAAAATATAGCAAACGATATTTACATTATGGATTATTTTGATTAGTTTTTTGATCAGTCCATTGATTGTTTGGTTTGTAACGCTTAAGAAAAAAGCAATGTGTCCATCACAGTTACCCACATCTTCAGTGTGCATTTGAATGTAATTTTTGACACTCATAAATGTAACGTTTGTTAAGTGTCTTGAAATAAAGATACTTGAGTAAAGTACAAGTCAAAACTGTATTTACATGAAGTAGTTGAGTAAATGTTAGTTACTTTGAGGCGCAGCTGTCAGGGTGAAACAGTGGTTGTGGGAAAATCTTAAAGCAACAGGAATAAATGAATGATATAAGATGAGTGGTCTATTTGGACATGCTGGACCATCAAGCGCACAGTGACAGTGTAAATCTGACAGTCAGGAGGAGTGGGACCTCTCTGCCGATGTGATGTGTTTAGACCTGGTGTAGCGGCGAGGCTCTGCGCTGCATCACAGAACAGACAAACAGACAGACGAGGCATTAGCGATGTGTTTGCCGTTGCCATCAGCCGTTACTCATCAGGGAGGCCAGTCAAACACTGTTGTGCCCTTTTGTGGCACATTGTCACCCTCAATTTAGAGTAAAGGCCAGGGATTGTCAGCGGTGCTGTCTTCTTTTTAATATATGACCCACCTGGGTTACAGACGCCAGAGGTGACAGGGAGATAATCACATTGCCAACATTTAGAAACCCCTCACTGACTGAAACTGTAGCAACTCCTTAGCTTCTCACATCAGACGCCCTTGCTGAGAAATGATCCATGCACGCAGTCAGAAAGTGCGAGAAACATCATCAAGCTGTTGCCCTCAGTTGCTGAAGTGCGAAGGGCGTACACAGTTTGTGACCCAAGTATTCTGGGGCCCTGGGAAGAGATAAAGTCAGGATTGAAGTGGGACAGAATAAGGTGGAGAAATGGAGTTGGGTGCAGCAATCCACCCATGCCTTCACTCTCTCTCCAACACTTTATCTTGGCCCCCAGTTGAACAAGACTTCCTTGCAAAAAGCCTCAGTGGAGCTGTTATTTGATTTGATTTGTGTAACCGTACTTGTGAGTTGTAGCAGTTTTGATTATTGTCAGAGATGTAAATTATGATTTCTCATAGCTACAATAGTCTTGGAGGAATTTTTTTTCAATGTTTTTATCACGTCCGAAGAGTTTAGGAGTCTATGTGATTTGGCCGGAGCGAGGAGCGGAAGAGGGAAGCACTGGGGAACGGGTCATAGAAAGAATGATGTATTGTGTCCAAGGCAAAAAAAAAGAAAAGAAAATAGGTGTTGGGCTGTATTAATGGGTTGAACTTGTCTCAGTGCCCCTCTCGGTCGTGTTTTTAACTGAGCTGTGGGCTTTGGGCTCTGGGAATGTTTGTGCAGTAGAAACCCTGGGTGCTGTTGTTTGTATTGTTCTATTTCAGCCTGTGTGTCGAACCAGTGTCAGCAGACCAGCACTGTGTTTTCTTTTCACGTGCACACACACACAAACACAAAAACCCTCTGTCTCCATCCTGACCCCTCGCTCTCTTTCTGCATCTACTGGTCTTTGCCCCTCTCATGAAATGTGGGTCAATAGTGGAATAAATTGCCAGAGAGAGATCCTGGTAAAACCCTCCGATATTCAAAGTGCTCTAACAGATGGAATCCGTGTGCAGACATGTAGTCCGCAGAAGGATCACTAGCATGTCTGTGCTCGCTTTCATTCTCGCCTGCATGTTGTGCGCAGCCATGACACCTCAGTAAACACAAGCATAACACATATACCTTCTGCTGCCTGTGTGTGTGTGTGTGTCTGTGTGTGTGTGCGCGTGCGCGTGCGCATGCGCGCATGCGTGCATGCGTGCGTGCGACAGAGGACTGCTGTGTGTGCAGGATGCCACCGTGTCACAGGTCTTAGATTAGACTCACTTAACGAGCGTCCTCTTCACAGTCCACCGCTCTGATACATGAAGCACAGAGCTTCTGTGAGCAGAGGTTCAGGTTCTTATCTCTGCTAATACAACTTTAGAAATAATGGAAAAAACACAGTTGCAGATAAAACATTTTTATCTCCTCTAAACTTTTATTTTGAAAGTTTCCTCCCCTGCCGCTGGTACCCCCTGACTGTGGCTTCTATTTCCTAACTCTGTTTTATTTCTTCTTTATGTGTGAAGCTCGGGTTTCCAGTAAAAAATGAACAGGAGAACATGCCCGTAACTGTTTACTGGTCTTTACCCAGTAAACCTTTATGCCTTTATATTTCATTGTGTGGGTACATTTGTGTGTGTGTGTGAGTACTACAGATCTTTATTTAATCATTTTGGGGTTTTTTTTTATTGATGTAGTTATGTCTCATGCCCCACCAGCTCACACAGTAAATAATTGTGTTGATCACCAGTAAATAGAGATTTGGTCTGAGTCACATCATAAGTGTGGTCATTGGGGAGCATCATGTGACCTGGCACAGTCACACCACCATCACTGCCCCGATAAGATCTCTTAGTGGAGGTCTCACTCCACTGTTGCTGCCTCTCTGTCCTTCTTCTTTCCTTATTGTTTGTCTTTTTTTTTGTTTTGTTTTTGTTAGTTTACATGTTCCAGTACTTTTTTTTTTTTATTATTCATTTCTGCACCCTCACAGGTGTGTGTATGAGTTCAGGGAAATGAGGGGAGATTAGTTGTTTTCCATTTCCTGTGTCTGTAATGAGTGTTTTTATAAATGTTTGGGGAAGAGCAGCCGTGTGTAGGCGTGTTTGTGAGTGTCTATGATAGAGATACACGTTGTCGGGACTGTCCAGATTATGATGAGGACCAGTATTTACACAGAAAAACACACGCGATGTGCAGTCCTCCTATTCGCCTTTAAACAGATGTGCACATTCGCTCTTTTTCATTTGCACTTAAATACAGTGTTACGTCTGCGACCTCTGTGTTAATGTGGGGTTCAGAAAAGAAGCCTCCTTCCATATGTGGCACAAGTCTATAAGAGTTTCTCCTCTGCACACACACACACACACACACACACACACACACACACACACACACACACATATAACCCTCCTCCTTTGAGAGACAGCGAGCGCACCAGCTGTACCCCAGATTAATGACTCACATCAGAGTACACTCGTCAGTGACACAGCTCTCAGTTTATTCATGATGAATCCCATGTTTTATTCAAACTTCACAACACAAACTCACCCATGACACAGCTCTGCATCCACTGCAGCGACCTGCGATGATGCCCCTCCAGGTTAGAAATGACGACACGGGCCAGAGCTGAGGTCAGTGATGCAAGCGCTCACAATCGCACAGCTGCGACCCACCTAACATACAGCTAATAGTTTAAAAATATCCAACACTGTCAACCTCAGCCCGTTTCCTGTCTATTGAAGCTTTCTCCAGGATGGAGGGATGGAGTTTTGGATGGAAAGACATGCGGTTCAATCAGTGCAGGCTGAGATCAGGCACTCCTGGGCTTGGCGTGCGGCAACAGTGCCCCCTGATGTTTGAAAGTCTCCACAGACCCTGGATCTGAATATGCAAAAGGTGATCTCCCTCTTAAGCAAACATGCTCATGTAAACTTAAAAAAATCTGTTTTCCCCTCACATAAATCAAACACAAAGGCAGATCAGGATCACACTAAATTCCCACTATACATTTACTCATTTGCATTGAGGCTGCAGTCAAGCCAAACTCTTATTTTGAAATAGCCTCCTTTGTGCTGGTTAAAATTATTCACCCCACCCCCCCCCCACCTCTGCGCCCTCCCCTCCATGTGTAAGCCAGAAACTGGATTCAGATGGGCTCCTTTAATCTTTCACACTACAAGTTTCTGCATTAAAAAAAAAAAAAAAGGAAGAAGATGAAAAATAAAAGAAAAGTGGTCTGTTGCATTGTGTCCGTACCATGTTTCTGATTGGCTACAGTGAAAAATGAAACTGAGAAACTGCGAAATGTCAAAGACAGTTGTTTTGCCGCGAGTCCCATCGGATTAGTTGTTGCATTCTGCTTCGTCTAGAAACCGTCTGTTTACCTCAGGATATTTTCTCCTCGCTGGAGCCTCCTGGCTCAATTAGCAGTGGGTGTAATGCACTGTCCTTGGCAGTATGAGGGGGATGTGTGCGTTTCACTGTGAGTGTGTGTACTCATGAATGCGTATGATTCAGTTTCTCTCAGTGTGAGAAAAGTGCAGGAGGTTTTTACATGGCCCTGGGGTTTGTGGCTGCAGAGCAGCTCTCATCTGGTGAATTACACCATAATCTGTTGCAGCCTATGTGGCAAAAATAAAAGCTCATTAATTCCCTTATGTTTCCAAACACTTGAAGGGTACTGCCTTCATGCAAATTTTCACATTAAAAGCTTGCAGAGTTCCTATCTCGCTCTTTTCTCCTGCTGGTAGTGAAGCAGAGGAGCAGCAGCTCTCAGCCTGAGTGTGATAAGGAGGCAGGGTGTCGTGTGCTGGCCAGACACAATCCAGCCACAGTGACCAGCGAGAGGCTGACTGGCAGTGACAGGGTGGAGTTCAGGGACTGTGTGTTTGTGTCTGTGATTGGGTCCCATGTCTCTTCTAAATTATAGCTCTCAAGCTCAGCACCAAGCCAACCTTTGACACACAGAGCAGAAAAGAAAAAACACAGATGAAAGACAGAGAGATTCACGTGGAGACAGAGGCCTAAAGAGGAGAAAAGGTGAGAAGGAGGAGAAGTGATGTAAAAGCTATTGAAAGCTTTTGCATATATTGACAGAGAGGCATCCATCCCTCCTCCAGGGAAGCTGACCTTCAGCTGAGCCTCTCTGAGTGCAGGAGTCCATTGATTTCTCTCTGTGGCGTGCAGATCTGCCACCAGGCTGCTCCGCTGGGCAGAAACAAAACAGACCCACCTCACACAGGCCTCATTTAAAAAGAAAGATGTGTCTCAGTGTTCCCACAAACAGAACAGGAGCCAGAGCAGGGGTCACGTTACCTTTAAGAGCTTTTCCATCCACTGTGCTGGCTGTCGTTCCTTCTGTCACTTAACAGCTATCTGTCCATTCAGTCAGTCAATTAAGACATCTTGTCTTTTGCAGTTTCTTTTTCTCTTTGTGTTTTCATTTAAACTTGGCTCCTCAACTTTTTATGTGTATATTGAGGCATACACAAGTGACTGATGGACGAGCCACAGAGTAGTGGTCAGAGACCGTCCAGTACATTCCATAATTTATTAGTATTAATAGATTTGTAGTAAAAACCCTGATGTGTTGAAGCAGTGTTTTGCTGAGTCATCAGGTCACCTGGGTGATGATGGGTCTGCAGGAAAGACCAGTGACAGACATTACAGCTACAAACACACCATGTGATATCAGCTGACAGTCAACCTTTGTGTAGTAAGTTATATTCTGCTGTGTATGGATCTAAATGTCTCACCTTGTAATTTAGCCTCAAACCAGACAACAGTTACGTTGCACGTGTTTTTATGACCAGAATTTAAACATATCTAAATAGGATTCTGTTGTTGTTGTTGTTGTCAGCTGTTAAAAAAATACACTTCTCCTGTGTTTTATCTGAAGTGTTGATATCTATAAAAAGATATAAGATGATTTTAAGACCCAAAAACCATCTCAGTGTAGTTTTACATCTCCTCTCTCAGGCTTCTCTCTGGAGCTGTAGTAACAAACAGGTCAGTCAGGATCTAGGCCTCACTTCTGATTGGCTGACTATTTTTTAATGAGTGATCAAATAAAAATACTGCATGGTTTTTGGTAAACACCAAATCCTGCAAGGTTGAATGGTGGGTCCAGGTGGGCGGGGCTTGGGGCGTGGAGCAGTTGGGGCTTTGTTCCAACATCACAAAGTTCCAGAAGTCCTGACGGCTGGTTTTAAGGCTCAGTTTCTGAATACAGGCTGTGTGCATTTCTCTGTGGACTGAGGCTTTGATACTTTCACAGTATTAATATAGAACCTAGACCTGCTTTATAATCACAAACACATGGACATCTGAGTTTATATAATATGAGACCTTTAAATGAGGATCAGAGTCCTGTGATAATCAGGTAGGAATTTAGTGTGTCTCACTTTGTTCCCAGGTTATAAAAGATCCCATTATGGGGAAGTGGTCTCAGAATTTAGGACCCCACTGCATAGATAAACACAACTGTCCAGATTTTTTTCATCTGTCTTTAAAAAAAGGGGAAAGAAAAGTGAGTGACCCTCAGAGAGATGTGGATATACAGGGATAAAATTCAAGCTAGTTTTGCACAAAGTTGAGTTGATTTGATTAACTGGCGATCTTCCACTGTATGATCTTCTGTTCAGACTCGCTCGTCTTTGTGTTTAGAGTCACATTTCCGCTCTCCTTGTTAAAGACTTGATGCGTTGTCCACACCTTTCACACAAAACAGAATAATGGCAGTAAAAAGAGCGCCAGAGATAAACGTTATTTTTCCACTCCCGCTCATCTTAAGGCAAATTTCCGTCTTTTGATAAACAGAAATTTTCCGGTGATCCCGCTCTAGGATTCATCATTGTCACCACCACAGGTTACAATGAGCATGTGTCCCTGCTCAGATACTGTACATGTGCAAGTGCACTGGCAGGCTCAGATAAGTCATTTACAAAATGTCTGTCGAAGCATTTGTGAGCCTGCTCTGAGCTTTGGTGTTGTTTACATGTTCAAAATCCTGCCAGCTCTTTTGAGGTTGAAGATATACTTGTTTGTTTTCCAGCTGCTCTTCTACAAATCAATAGTGAGCTTGCTGTACGTAATTTAGAGTCAAAGTTTAGTTGCCGTCTTCTAACTTGAAGATTTATGTATTTTGTGTAGAGGAGTTTGCTTGTGTCTTTTCCAGCTTTTCGTGTTGTTATTTGTGAATGCAAATTGGATGTGATTACATATTTGCAAATGAAACACGTGTGCATTTCCAAAAGAATGCAGATGAGTTTTTTTTCTGGTTGCTATGGTAATGCTGAGATGTCTGGCATCCATGTAAGGTGACTGCTGGCCAGCGTGTCTTTGGTCAAGTAGAATAACTGACCTATAGCCAACTTTGTTCATGCTCCCGTGAGGACCCCCACCTCCATACCCACCCTTCCCCCACTTGCCCTGGGGCCCAGAAAAAGCTTCATTGTGCAGGCAGGGAGCGAGGAAAGTGAGGCCTGGTTCTGGTTAGCTGCGCTGCATCTGAAACACTCACCTTCCTCCAGGGGTTGCATCTGGAGCTGGTTTCCTGTTCAGGCTGTGCTGGGCAGGGGCGGAGTTTGGCCCGGCTCGTTGATTGGGCGAGACTGAGCCTTTATGGACCCCGGGATGGTTGGGATTGCCAGACAGTAATCTGTCAATCACTGGCATACAGGTTCAAACCAGAGCATAATGCAAGAGAGAGCTTATGATTGGTGTAAAGGCCTGAGCAAGAAGCCAAGGATGCGTCAGTTTTATACCAATAATCCAGCTGCAAATTTAGCATCAGCCAATCAGATGAGTTTATTCAGGGAACAAAGAAGGCCAATGTTCTATATTTTTATCCAAAGTCAGTTTGTCTTTGGAAAATATTGTGTCATGATAAGAAACTCTCGAGTGATTTAAAGTAATGGCTTTATTTGAGTAATTGCAAGCTCTAAAATTAGCATTGTTTTGACAGAGTAATGCCATTGTTATTCTATAATTGTGTGTAATAGTCACATTAGAGCATGGCAGCAGGACCAGTGCATTCAGTAATGGTGTGTAATAATAACGTTAGCTTCCTGTTATTACGGCAGTAATGCTGTAGTTAAGGCCACAAGCGCTGCCCCTAAAAACACACTGTTTTTAGAGTGGACCCTGAACGCCACGTGAATTCAGCAGCATTTTTAGAGCCTGTCATTGAGATTATTTTTGTAGGGTTTCTTGGACAAAATGCTAGATGGGGTTTTAGAAAGCAGTGAAAATAAAATCCTTACTATCCCCTAAAGTTTACCTAAATAAAACAGTAAAATGTTTTTGAATGATTCCCTTAACCTGTAAACCTGTAAGAAGGATTTAAATGTTGTCGGTGATCCAGATGGCGCAAAGTCTAACTACTCAATTGATTTCTGGGTAGTTAAAACTGCAATTTTTTAAAATCTTAGCTTATGCCTACTTGAATAAAACACGCACTATCTGAGTGTAATGCCCTGATTGTGTTGTCTAAAGTGGCGTGGAAAGCATGCTGTATCCTGCTCCTTGCTGTTCCCATAGGTGCACAGTCCGCCACTTTCCAGCGAGCCTGTGTGCCAGTGCCATGAGACGGGCATTGTTGAGTTCAGCTTCAGAGATGGAAAGAGTTTTAGTCAGTCTTCCCACTCAGCTTCACTCAGCTCAGCCTCAGCTCTGTACCAAAGACCTCCATTTCCTGCTCTGGCGCCATGACATGCAGCTGACAGCAGCTTTTATGGATCTCCTGAAGGGACCCACTTGTAAGTGCATGCTTCCTCTCACACATGAAAATATATACACAAACAGCACAGTACACAGTTTACAATACGCTCATGGTTAAGGAAGGTATACTGTGGTGCATTTGTACATCGATGAAGGTTAAAGGGCCGTTAACTA
Source organism: Trachinotus anak (assembly GCF_046630095.1). Lineage (NCBI taxonomy): Eukaryota > Metazoa > Chordata > Actinopteri > Carangiformes > Carangidae > Trachinotus > Trachinotus anak. The sequence goes on along the minus strand of NW_027273861.1, from coordinate 2,906,332 downwards.
AAAACAGACAGAGAGAGAGATGTGAAAAAGATGTGAAATTTGTAATTGCAAGAAAATATTTAAATCAAAAATATTTTTCTCAGTGAATGAACTGATACATTTCAACTTCATAGAAAAGACCAAAGTAAAGAAGTAAAAGTAAATAAAAAATTAAATTGACTGCTTATTGACAAACATGTTAATTACCTTGTTAACTGTTGGCTCTCAAGTGACCAATGAATAAGTAGCTTTCTAGGCTGTGGTTTCCCAACCTGGGGATCAGGATTGGCCCCCCTTAAGGGGTCATGAGATGAAAATATAAATTACTGCATCACAAAATTATTCTATATTTTTTCAGATTTTTTTCTTGTGAAAATCTTGGACACAACACAGAAAGTGTTTCAGCTGCGTTTGTTTCATGCTTGTCTGACTAGAGCTGCTTGATTATGGCAAAAATCATAATCACAATCGTTTTGCTCAATATTCAGATCACGATCATTTAACACAAATATTCGTTGACTTTGGAAACACAATTCATTTATTGAACTGTGAGGGGAAAAAAGCACAAAGCGTTTTTTTTATTTCACATTTTGGAAAGCCTAGTGTGCAAGCAATACTACACAACCCTGGCAGCACACTGGTTGATAGTAAAGCTATTATGAAGCACTCCCAAAAAAGAAAAAACATATTATAAAAAAACAGATTTCCAAACACAAAGTGTTGTATCTATGTAGCTTTTCCAGATATACACGATATAAGTTAAAGATATCTGAGTGTGTGATAGCAGCCAAACAGGACATGGTCTCTCCCGACTATATGTAGAAAGTCTCTGAACCGGCAAACTGCTCAAGACGACACACTCCTATTTACGTTGCTAACGCATGCCAAAACATGACCCCGAAGTGGATGGGGCAGGGGGTTTGTAGGGGGGGGTGAAATTTATTGCGAAACAGAATGCAGCCCAATAATTGTTTTATCTCGATTATCTTGTTTTCATTGTCATTGGAAGCCAAAATCATAATTGAAAATAAAATTAGATTCATCATCCAGCTCTATGTCTGACAGAACAGACACACTTCTGTTTTTAATCACTCATGTTGTCTTCACATGCCGCGTTAAGGCTTACGCTCTACTCAAATGAAACGCCCACAAACACACTCCTCAAGTCTATTTTCCTTGGTTTTCTGCGCATTACTACAGTGATTATATACTGGGCTCTGAGTGTTTCCAAAACGTGGGTGACCTACTACTCAGTACGGTGCCTGAACACAAACATGGAGCAGCAGCTTCTGTGGCTTCTTCTTCATCCCACTAAAAAGCCCTCGCATGAAACAGCGCAAGACAAGAAAACTCTGCTCACACCTTATTCCCACTCTGATGTAAATAAAGACCATAAATAAAGACGGACGTAGGCTCTGTGACGTCAACCACAGGTTTCTGAAGAGCAGTTTTGAAGCTCAGAGGGGGCTGCTCTGTCGTCACCATCTTGGCACTGCCTGACTCTGCCCCTAACTCCCAGCTAATCCAGAACTGGGCAAAGAGGTGGGGCGTTGGTGGAGCAGAGACTTCGATGAATGCTGGTTTGGTATGGTTACTCAAAGCAACCACACCCTCAATTATGCAGAACTTTAATCCTTAATAAAATGTAAACAGGTGAGTTCTATAAAATGCAGCCCGTACAGCTGTCATGAGGGAGGAAATTGGCTCTAGAGACCAAAACAGTTTTTGGCACTTCAGTGTTACCAAGTTCCATTTTTCAGCCTCGGGGGTTGCTGCTTTGTGATGACCCATCAGAAGTGTTTCATTTGAAGGGATCACAAGCCAAAAAGGTTGGACACCACTGTCCCAGGCAACTAAATATATGTATATCTATATATATGTAATGTAAGACGTTTAGTCTTATTCTAACTTCTAAATATTCAAATATCAAGATGCTCGTAAATGATAACAGGCGTGTTTATGCTTTTAATAAATACTTCCTGTATGAAAGATAAAACTGTATAATGGTAACTTTGAGCAAACCAACAACCTTTTTACTATCTGGCAGCCATGTGGACCAACCTGCAACCTGTAGCTAGAACCACATGATGAACAACAACAGCCAAGAAAGTGGATCCCCGCAGCTGAGGACGTAGGTTGTTGGTGTGTTCAGAGCCCAGGTGGTAACACTAGTTCAGGTTTGTGTGAAGTGCTTTTTTGATAAATGATGTGGAGGCCTGGGGCTCCTCTTTCAGCTCCCCCTCCCTCCACTGACCCATACTGAGAGCTAATGATGCCAAACTTAATGTGGCATCAGCTACTTCTCAGGCCAGCTTTGGTTAAAATGAAAATGTGATTTCTTGACAATGGGCACGCTTCTTAGAGAAGCTGGGGGCTTGTGTGCATGTCCTCCTGGACGTGTACGGACAGAAGTGTAGGAGTTTAATGGCTCTGAAGTGAGAGTTTTCATCCGTTTGTGTTTCAACCAGAAACTCTAAATGTTCTTTGTCTTTCCACCAGCAACATGAGCAAGGGAACGATCCCAAACATTGTTTGGCAGTTTGAATTAGTGCAACTTGGAGAGGTATTTGATTTCACAATGTTTAAGAAGAAAAATGTGTGGTAAAATTGTGTTTGAACGGTCCCCGGGGGGGGTGAGTGTTTGGCTGGGGTCTGAGGCAGGGAGGAGGAGGAGGCTTTGTTGGAGTGAACAGACGAGCAGGAGAGCGTGTTCCTCTGATAGCTTCCCTGTTAGGAGAATGTGACTGAAGCCTTCAACAATGTCTGTCCATGCCTCTATCACCGATGTGAAGTTTGCCTTCATGTAAGTGAAGGTGGCCCTGCGGGGCCCAGAAAGACTCGTCCTCAGCCGCTGCTTCACGAGGGACAGTCCGACAGCTCTGTGGCTTTGGCTCAGTGTCTTTGGTGCTGATTGTATTGCGTCTTTGGCTCAGTCAACAGTTCTTCTGGGTCAGACACAGGATCCCCCCAGTGGGCCCACCACAAGCTCCAAAGCCCCTCATTCTCAGAGCCTGTTTGTCTTGGTGAGAGGAACACAAAGCTCTTTCCAGAGGAATCCCTCATTAAAATGAAATATATCCACAGGGGCATTTGTAGCTCCATCTGACACAAACATGAGGTCCTCCATCAACAATCATTCTCTTTTATACTGTCATCTCAGCCTTAATCTCTCCTGTAATATCTCTGTATCTCTCTCAACTGCTTTTCTTCCCCACTTTGTTTTTTTCACTCTCTCCCCTCCTCCTCCTCCTCCTCCGTGACCCCGTTGCCTCCATTTTCCCCCTTTTCAGTCCTATTTTTCATTAGATTTTCATCGGACAGATTAGCTCCACACCCTTGTTTTATAGGTCTATGAGCTCACCGCTGTTGTAAGAGTGGCCAGTGTTCTGCAAGCGGCCCTGTGATCTACAGCATGTTGGACTAGAGAGCAAAAATCGTGAGGGACTATTCAGACCTACTCAGACAGGCTGACTGAAACAGGTCACCGCACCTAAACATTGCCCCAAATGTTAGCGCTGTGTGTGTGTGTGTGTGTGTGTGTGTGTGTGTGTGTGTGTGTGTGTGTGTGTGTGTGTGAGATAGAGACAGAAATCAGTTCAGTACCCATGCAAAATCCAACAAAAGAATGAAACAAAATTACCTCAGCCACTCGAAAAGCTGTAAAATTAGCGAATGGAACGATGAGCTCACCCACACTGTGCTGATAATTTAAACACTTACAGTATTTTTTACAACACAGATGAGGAAGTCAACTAATAAGAATGTAGACGAGTGATTAGGTAACATCAAATGATGTAAATACTCTTTGCAACCTAATGCAATATACTCCTCATTTTCCTTTTTTGGCTTTGGTTGTGCACCATCTCCCACTGAGGAGCAGAAAACAGGGTAACAGGAAGTTTAAAAAAAAAAAGTTTCTTTTAACAGCCAAACAGCTGCTAGTGACTGATCCTAGAGGAAGAGCTCCACAATTTGGATAACTGGAAAACACTGACAACCACTACAACCTGCAGGGTGAGGGTCCTGTGACTGATGGATGCAGTATCCAGTGGCCTAGCTCGCTCGTCCACCTGCTGCATGTCTTTATTCTCTATTAATTGTGATTTGAACAAGACAGAAAATTTGAAAATATAAAATAATAATCATGAGAGAAACAAACCTGTTGCAGCAAACTTCCCTCCAAAATACAACATCATAGCCATCATCAGTAATCATGCAAACATAACTTTATAACTTTATACTTTAAAACTTCATAACTCATAACTTTTACAGCTGTTTCCGGCTCATGACCCACTTTAAAGTCTCAGAAATGTTAGTGGCACACATCCGACCCTGTAACAATACAGAGGCCAGATAATGCCTTCTCAGAGCACAATTTATTTTAATGATAACAATCAGACATTCATGATTGAACTGAAAGCAGGGGAAGCTCGATTTTTTATTTTCTTGTTTGATGGGGGGGAGATCATTTGTTGATTGGCCATCCATCTCTTGACTCTCTTTCCTTTTTAAAATCATCCTGTTGCTCACCGGCTATCTGTTTCGATACAACTTGCTCCCACTGTGTCTCTGTAAAAGGTCCTATCATGGGTTTATCACTGTGTTTTTAAACATTATTAATGTTTTTAAAGATCATTTCATTGCAAAACATTTTATTTATATGTGTGTGTGTGTGTGTGTGTGTGTGTGTGTGTGTGTACTGTTCTGCAAATGATTTGGCCCACTAGCCATACCTTCACGGCCCAGCTCTGTCTGTCACTTAACTAGCTCAACATCACCAAGTCCACAGCCAGTGTGGTCTGGGAGGTAACACCGCAGCAGCTCACACAGCCAGCAGTAAACATGCTAACAGATTAGCTCATCGTCTGTAGTACTAGCTCAGCTACGATCTTTGGTCACGTGACCCTTGTCTTGCAGGTCATAGCTAACTTTTGAAATCAGCTTATTGTGTTTCCAACTAAGAGACAGAAGACAGGACTGATACCACTCTCATGTGTGAACAGTAAGTATGATGCTATAGCCAACAATTAATCAGTTAGCTTAGCATAAAGACTGGAATCATGATGAAGTAGGAAACATAACTCTGCCCGCCAGCATGTCAACGTCTCACTGATTAACATGTTACGTCTCATTTGTTCAGTACATCTGGGTGCTGTGACTTCCTGGAGTCTTGTTGTCATGGTGAGGTAAACACTCTCGACTGATGGAAGTCACTGCACCAACAAGCAACAGCTTAAACAAAGAGCTAGTTTTTGTGTTAAGCTAAGCTAACTGGCTGCTGGCTTCATATCTCCTGTTCAAACATGAGAGTGTTCCTGATATTATTGCACCTCTACAAGGTACTGAAGGAGTCTTTCGTGCACATGTGCTGTGTCTGTGTCGCAGGCTCTTGGAGACTCTGGTTTCCTGGCTGTGCTGAGGCAGCTGCTGTCCCTGATGAAGCCCAGTGGAGGCGAGGACAGCTCGGCCTCCGGGTGCAGGCGGGATGAGTGCGGGCCTGATGAGCTGATCCTTCTGCTGGTCTACCTGTACTCCCTGGCCAATGAGGCGCAGCCTGCGGACCACAACGCCGAGGGGGATGAGGAGGAAGAGCTGGCGAAGCTGGAGAGGGAGCTGATAGGAGCACTCACCCTAGTCATCACCAGGGAGACAGAGCTCAGCCCTTTGCTCCAGAAACTCACCGGTAAGAGAAGAGCAGTGCGTCATGATTACTTCCAGCAGCATCCCCACTTTGCCAGACTTGCTGATGGTCTGCGAGGAGAGAAATTAGAGTAAGAAAGTGGGAACAGCTGAATGTTTATTTCCTCTCTCTGCTGTTAATGGGAGGATTTTTAAGTCTTCACACCCCATCCTTCTCCTGCTCTCCTTTTTACACACACACACCTACACACACGTTTTCTGGTCAGTTTGGCAAGCAGCTACTCAAATAGTCGAGTGTGGGAATGTTTGAACTTTTGCATCTGGATAAGTGTGAGAGAAAAATCATGAGAGAGAGAAATTACCCTTCACTTTAATCTCTCCAGCCCCTCTGCCCTGACGATACCTTCTACCTGAAAACAAACAGATACAAGAAAAGCTTTTATTTGTGGTGAATTGGTGAATTGGTGTGTGTGTGTGTGTGTGTGTGTGTGTGTGTGTGTGTGTGTGTGTGTGTGTGTGTGTGTGTGTGTGTGTGTGTGTGTGTTGGTTTCTTGCCTCTGCGGAGCTGAGCTGGTAACTGTGTGGTAGAGTAGATGAATTAACCATCTACCTCGACACCACAGCCAGCCGCACCTCCCAGAGTAATAGCGTCTTTAACCTTGAGCCTGCACACACACACACACACAAACACGGCCTCCTCCCCCGCCACACACTTCATAATTACAGCTACTTTTAGTTTGTACCCACCTCCTACCTTGGCACACACCCTGAAATAATACATAGCTGTTGTGGTTTTCATCTCATATCACACATAGGCTCATATAGTATAAATAGGGCTGGTAAATCTATGTAAAGCACTAATAAAGATTGTTGATCCCTCTTGCTCTTTTTCACTCTCCCTCTCTCCCTCTTTTCCTTCTCGTACTCTGTCTCCCTCTCTTCCTGTTCTACTTGGCGAAGTGCAGCTTGGACGTGAGAGGCCTCTTGGCAGGCGCAGGCCCAGAGATGTGGCTCATGTTAAAAACCTGACTCTCTGTTACAAACACGTCACTGGAAATTACCCTGTCATGGTGTGCCAGGTGTGTTTTAGACAGAAAAAACAATGTGTGCGTGCACGCTAGCGCACGCCTTGCCCATTCAGAGGAAATTCGTCAGTGTGTGCAACTTTTTCTTTTAAATCTGAGCATGTGTATGTGCATGTGCGAGTGGCTGAGCGGGTGGAGGGGTGGTGGTGGTGGGGGGGGTTTATAGCATCCAATGAAGTGCTTGCCTGGAGTAATATGACCCGGGAGGTCATCTCTCTCAGCATCCACAGCAAAACATCGATTGTGACATTTTCCCCAATTAAAAGAGTCAAATGGAAACCAGACGCTGAATGAAACCTGGTCGCCATGAGAACAATGTTTTTACAAATTCTGCTATTTTGTTCCCCTTGGCTACAGTAAGCAGCCAGAGCTTAGCTAACACACTGCAGATACACAGAGAAACACAGTGCACGCACAAACACAGCACAGACACACAAGGACAATATACACAGGCAACAATAGCAGAAACAAGAGGAAGAAATAAAGAAGTGAGTTTAGGACAGTGCACAGGACAGGCCCATGCAACACACCCCCACCTCCATAACAGACTCCTTCTGGGAACTTAAAGAGCATCTTCAGGAAATGGTCTTCCTCAGACTTCTTTACACAGTAGATTTATTTTCTATCCCATGTTTCCTGTCAGCCCTGGTGGACCTTAGTTTCCTTTAGTGCGGCATCAGAGTTACTGCCCCAGTAACATGCAGCAAGCAGCGGTTTGTTGCATAATCCATGAGGTGGATTTTCATCTTTATTTATGGGAATATTTAAAGGATAAAGGCCTCGCCCAACCAGGATTTATGATGGTGAAACTTTAAGGTGAAATCAGTTAATTCCTGTGGAATTTGAGGATTTACTGATCCTCAGTTTCAAATTGGGCAAATGTTGACCTGCAAATCCAACAGCAAGCAGGACGAACTGTGCTGAGCATGGAGGCAACTGAGAGCTGGAGAATTCAAAATGGAAGAAGCTAGCATAGCTTATTAGCTAAGAAAAGCTGTTGCACTGTTCAGTTTGAAGCTCCTCTGTCAGAGTCTACACTGCTCCACAAAAGAGTGATGGTTTGCAGAGTGAAGAGAGAGGAGCAGCTGATACACTTACACCTATTTAATGTTCTTATGAACTCATTGCCCTGTTAATGAGCAAGCTAAGCTAACAAGGTTGCTAACTGACCCTGATCAAGCTCCATAGCTCAGACAGCTTTATTTCCCCTCTTCGGTAGCTTCTTATAGAATAAAAAGATGTAAAATGGGGAACAAGATACAAAGCCTAATAGTTAGGATGCACACCACATGGATTAATGCCCCAAGCATTAATCCACGAGTCTCTGGTTGGACTCCAGCTGGACCGTTTGCTGCGTGTCTCCACTGTCTCTCCCCGCATCACTATCCAATAAAGAAAATATGAACAGATAAAAAGATACGAGGGAAATAACAATAACAGCTCAGTACGGACAAATCAGAGAGAACCTCAGAGAGCAATTAGAGCTGCTGCACACTGTGCCTCTTCCTGGTGTGACCAGGCTTTAAGGCTGGTGATATGTCACTGTTTTCACTACCAGCAACACCTTTGAAATGACCTTCAGCAACAACGTGTTTGTCTCTGTCTCTTTATAATTTCTGATTCTTCTTATTTCTGCTGCAGACATACATCTTCAAAAATGGGTAATGATATATAGGCCAACTATTATTTAAAAAAAAAAAAAAAAAAAACTAAATAATTTTCTAACAGCTGGGTGTTGTAGTTTTTAATCAACATTACTTGAACAGGAGTAAATAGTGTAGTTGTTGGGGACTATTTTCAGTGGCAGATCTGTTTAGAGCAGCAGGGTGGTGTATGTGGGGCTGACTAAAGGAGCCAGTGCAGCATCGTCGCTTATTAAAGTGGATGGCAAATTTAGAGATATAAGATATCAGACTTTGGCTCCACAGACAGAACTCATTAGTAGGATCACTGTGTTATTAATTATTATAAGGCCCTAAATATATTTCTGAAATGTTCGATGTAAATGAGCCTAATAGGTCTGTAAGATCTGCAGGAGCTGGTCAGTGAGTGGTGCCTGGAGTTAAAACTAAACAGGGTGAAATGTCTTTCAGCCACTGTGCTGCCCACTGCTGCTGGAACCGGCTCCCAGTGGAGATCATATCTGCCCAAACCATAACTGGTTTTAAAAAGAAGCTAAAAACTGTTCTGTTCTCCCATGCCTTCACTTAATCTTTGAATCTCACTATTTAATTAGATACTATCTTTTTTATAATCTGTGTTTTTATATTGTTTTTATAAAGCTTTTTTCCTCTATTTTTATGCCTCTTTAATGACCTGTGTGTATGATAATGTGCTATGTAAATATATTTGCCTTTCCTTCAGTTTTTGTGGCAAAAAAAAGGTTTTGTCTGCATGTTTGCGTTTGTGTATACAATTAAATTGTGTCATCACTGTGTGTGTCTATGCATGGGAAACGAACACTGGTACTACACAGCGTGTCTGTATATTGTTGTCGTAGGGTATGGTTTTGATTAAAGGGTCCAACAGTATTTATCCAAGAAAATGGTTCTGCTTATTGCAGACTGGGAAATGAGTCTTAAACCAAACGCTCCGCAGCACCGACACCACATGTGGAAGGAGCCAGATTGGTCGGGAGCAATGCAGCGGAGGCAGAACAAGCGATGGGATTGGATGAGAGACCCAGTGATCTCCTGAAACCTGCAGTCTGATTGGCTGCTGCCAGACAGTCTGTGGTGTACACGGGCGGTGTGTGTGATGTGTGCAGGTTGTAAATAGCTCAGAGGAGTTCATGTTAATCCCTCGTTCAGTTGTGGCAAAAACTACATTGATGCTGGTGAGAGAGCAAAAATGAGTGTTCCCCAAACTACTTTATGGATTTGTTTCCGTCGGTCCTCGTGGCTTTTGGTTTTCTTTGGTGCCGAATGAAACTTCCTCCCTCTTTTTTTTTTTTTTCATCTCCTCTCCCAGTGTTGGGGTGCAGTAAATCAGGAAAGAAAGCAGGCCATCCAACTCATTCTTCACCCGAGGCATAATGGATCGTGTTTGTCTGTACTTATGTTAGTGTGTGGGTGTTCAGCTCCAGTAGTGAGACTGTGCAATCCCCAGTCCTCAGTGCTGATGATGGTGATTTACCATCAGCAGTGACAGAGGAAGGGAAAGAAGGTCACAACATAACTTTGAGAGCGAGATGTGAATTTTAACTGGGATCATGTCATGTCCTCCACCCTCACATTGGGCTTGTTATTCCTCTCGTCCATGGGCTGTGCGCAGGGCGAGGAAGAAGGGAGCAGCGGGAGAGTCGGACCTCCCTAACGCCGCTGTTTGGGTTGGCACGGCAACACGGGTCAAGGGACATGAAAGACATCACACATACCTCTGGCCACCAACTCTTCGTCTGCCTACCTCTCAAACTTTTTCTTCTCTTTGTTTTTTTTTCTTATTTCCTTCTCCATTTCTCTCTCTTTTCTCCTCCCTCTTTTCCTTCTTCCTCTCCTCTCTCTGAGGCCCCAAAGCTCCGAGCTGGTTGCAGGGGGAAGTGGAGCATAAGTTGGTCTAATGATCGCGCCTGATTAAATATATTTCCCCTGTTGCACTTTGTTTATGAAATTAGTCCCAATTATTTTTAATTGGTGGTCTTTCTTTACTTCCTCCCATGCTGCACAAACACACACAGACACACACACATGCACACAGATATGAGGTGAAAGTAGTAGACCCCAGGGTGAAGAAAGCAGCCGGTGGCGTTGCTCTCCCTGGTTCACTTCATCAGATAAGCTGATGACATGGAGCTCAGGCTTTAATTAACAGAGGCTCATCAGCTCCTTACTGCCAGGCCAGACAGGCCTGAGTAACAGGCAGGGCCACACACAGAGTCACAGTCAGACCCCCAGACTCGCCCCCCCAAGTCTGTTCCCAAGTCAGCAGTTACACACTCTCCATACTGTACCCTTGTTTCCTTGTATCCATCCCACTTTCTGCTTTATTCTTCTGTGGGTTGGACTCATGTGGACCCAGGGGACAGTGTGACAGCAGGTAACATGGAGGCAACATGAATGTGTACAAACTCAGAGGCCGAACAGCAGCATGGCGGTATCAGCTGTGTTCAACTGTACACGTGCAGCACTCAAGTCTAACAGCGGGGGACTGCATCGAGAAGAAGAGTTCGACCAATCGTAGCGCTGGGTTCACTCATCATTTCAACACAGGAATAGAAACAGGTTTTAAGGCTCCTCCCTCTGTCTGGCCGGTTCCTCGGGTGAGGGCGGGGCTTTAGCGTGTTGCGGTGGGTGTGGACAGTTGACTCAGACCTGACAAACCCGTCAAACTCTTTGATGTTGATAACATTAGCTATATTGTCCATGTGTCACAGATTGTTAAATGTGACTCTTCATTGTACTGTGCCACAGAAATAACGTTGCCTAGAAAGTTACCAGGAAGTGTGTGTGTGTGTATGTTACCTGCATAGTGGTGAATCTGTGTAAAAATTTTTAAGGATCATTCATTCGTCTACACAATCTCATAGAAAAAAAATATTTTTTTGAATTGCACACACATAAATTCTTCTCTTTATTATTTCATATATTTTCAGAAAAATAAAAAGACTCTTCACATACAGCATATGATGTGTTTGCTGCTCCATTTGCCTTCAACAACAAGGATACAGGCCATAAGGTTTTACACTGTGATGGTGGATGGATGCATGAATGGATAATTACACAAAGTAATAATCTTGGGCTGTGTTCAAAAAAGGAAGGTTCCTCACTGAGTGAAATGACCTGAAGTATCTGAGCTGCAGCCACAATCAGAGCTGGTCCAACTCTCTACATGATAAGGAAAGGAGCTTCAATGCTTCCTATCTTATCTCCTTTAGCATAGGAAACACTGGACCTTCCTTCATGAAAGGAAAGGAGATAATGCTGTCCCAAAATTTCATTGCTGCAGCAACATTTAAAGCATTGCACAACTGTTTGACAGACCAAGACCAACATAAATCCATAAATATACATTTCTAATGATGTTGATGATGATGATGATATGCTTGGTCTTCATCATCATCATCATCATCATATGACATTTTGTCATTTTAAAACCTCATTCACTGTACTAAAAAATGTATTTTCTCTACTTGACTAAGGTATAAAAAACCTACTTATGTCTAAATATAATTTATTCTGGCCCCTCTTCCCTTATTTGTATTGAATTGTTATTTTATTATTATTATTATTATTATTATTTTATATTATTATTTATTTATTTAACATTCTCTTATTTCAATGTTTCAGTCCTGTTTGTTCAGTGTTTGTGGTTAGGAAGGAGCAGATATTGTCCATATGTTATAAATTATATATAAGTTGGTTTAAAAAAAAGAAAATCCCAGTGTAAATGCAGTCAGATTCTCTCCTTATGACCTCTCCTTCACATCTGTCCGTGACCTCATGACGTTTTCCATGGAGGTGGAGGAGAAGTGATTATGAAAGCAGATTACTTTAACGTTTTGACCTCAGCCGTTGATTTATTCTGTTGCACTTGGTAACTGCACCATCTACCTGATTGTTCTCAGCTACATCAAATAGTTTCCACAAATCACATAGTGACCCATGGGATTTGTTAATTAGAACTTAAGGAAAACGTATGTGGGTTTATCTCATTCCTACAGTGTGATTGAGCGAAGAACTGAATCACAGCACAGACAGGACTGATGAAGCCTCTTGAATAAGATGACTTAACCAGTGAAAAAGTGTCAAAACAACCTGGAGGATGACTTTTCATCTTTTGTGCGTCTCTGTCCAATGTTACTGCAGTAACAAACAAAGGAATCAGTTGTATTGTCACTCAGAAGCAAACCATCACTTGTCAGAGCATTAGTCATTTAGTCATTTAGTCATTTAGCAGACGCTTTTATCCAAAGCGACTTACAGAAAGGGGAACAATCAAGGTTAAGTGCGACAAGAAGTGTTAGCGCAGCAATAAGTGCTAGTGACGATTCTTTAAGTGTAGATTTGTCATGTAGTGCTAGAGCAGTGCAATCAGTAGTGTTCATGCTTTGTGGGTTTTCACAGAGCGTGAAAGTGTCTTAGCGTGTGTGTTAGCGCTCAGCAGAGTGTGTTAGCGCTCAGCAGAGGATTCCTCTGCCTCTTATTTATGACAGGAAATGCGCATCATAAAAGGCTCCTAAGCACTTATATCTCTGCTGGGAATTACGCTTGTGGAATGAAAGAGGACACTATCACCATACCACACAGACATGCAAACACACACGCACAAAGGCCGGCTCCAGAGGGACTCTAACTGAGACAGCGGCCCCTGGCCCCTGCACACGCGTCAGTGCAGGCGGGGGTCAGCCTGCGACCCTTCGACTGAGGGTCAGCAGCAGAGGAGTCCGGCCGGCGCTTGTTGCTTGTCTTGTGCCTGGCTCCTCTAGGGGGACGGACCCTTTGTGTCTCTGATCGTAAGCTTGTGCTTTACAGTCTGTGCTGCTCTCACACTGAAACCCTGGGAATTTGAAGAAGCTGTATCTGTGTCTGCTTCTTCTAAAGTCTGATGGCTGGAGGAACGAGTGGCTTGGCTCAAATAGTTTTCATAAATAAGTGTGTGTGTGTGTGTGTGTGTGTGTGTGTGTGTACTTGTACTTGCTACATAGTAAGGACCAAAAAAAGTATTTTACTAACAGAGTGAGGACATTTTGGGAAAGTGAGGACATTTTGGCCGGTCCTCACTTTTTGAGACACCTTCAAATCACATTTTGAGGGTTAAGACTTGGTTTTAGAGTTATGGTTAGAATTAGGTTTAGGTTAAGGTTAGGGTAAGGGGCTAGGGAATGCATCATGTCAATGAGTGTCCTCACAAAGATAGAAGTACAAGTAGGTGTGTGTGTGTGTGTGTGTGTGTGTGTGTGTGTGTGTGTGTGTGTGTGTGTGTGTGTGTGTGTGTGTGTGTGTGTGTGTCATGTCTTTTACCAGACCCACTTGGTTTTTACAGTATATCTGTGTTTTATCTGTTGGTGCGGAAGAACTTGTTTACATTTAGGATTCCAGTCAGCAGTGAAAGATGACCTGTCCTAATGTACCCGCTTTCCTCCTCAAACTGTCCCCTCGCTCTCTCCAACCCCTCCCACCCCCACCCCGGACGACTTCCTCCATTTTTCTTTTTTAGATCAGAGTAACTCTCTAACCTACTTTCTCCTCATTCCCCTCTTTTCTATCCTTTGCATTATCAGCCGTCAGTAACATTGTGCGATGCGGTCGTGATGTTGGAGGCCTGGAGTGAGAGGCTGCAGCTCCGCTCTGCCTCTGGCCTCTTGGCCCTCAAACAACAACAGGAACAGAGCGATGCACTTCTGTGTTCAAGTCCTGTACCAGCGCTGGGACTAATCTTTTAGTCCTGGAACTGAAACGTATTCATTCACTTGGATGTTTCTCCTGTTCGGTTCCAAGTTCTCCTGGGTGGAGATTTTCTCCACGGCCTCGACAGCAGATGGAAGCTCTCGTGGCGCTATGAGCTGGCCGGGTCATTTCCTGTCAGGAGGCCTGGTGTTAATCAAGGCCCGAGCCAGCGGGAACGCCCCCTACTCCCCTACCTCCTCCTTCTTTTCTTTATTTTTAACAGCCCCTCTCCTTTTACACCCCATCATCTAGGAGAGAAGCTAAGAAATGCACATTTTTCTCTCCTCCCCCTTTTTCCCCCCCATCAGTTTCTGTTCCTTTGTCTTCCATTCCCTACCCCTGCTTCATTTCGTACATGTCATACTCCACTCCGAGTGTCTTAAGGTGGTCATAAATCTTGAGGAGGTAATGGTCTGTGTTATCAAAGTGTCCCCATGGAGGACTGCGGGTCCAGCCAATAGATAGAAGGAGATACTGAGGAATGAGGAGAAAGGAGTCTTTCTTTACATGTGGTCTGGAGTCTAGTCACTTTCTGTTGTGTCTCTTTGTAGAGATAGGCTTATCTCCTTGCTCCTCTGCTCAGCTGACCTCCACACTGACCAGACACAGGCCTACAAACTGAAGGGGGTCCGTCAGAGGGAATGTTTGGACTCCATCCCTCCTGCCTAGTGTTCCCGCTATGTCTGTCTTAATCACCTAATGGTCTACGTGCCTCATCTCCAGCATTCAATGGTGAAACATTTTCCTCCGCAGATTCGTTTACAGCACGCGCAGGGAGGCTCCTGACTCATGCATGTGCAGCTCATGTGTCCAAGTTTTGGTTTGACACATAAAAACATAATTCAGTTACAGAAAATTCAGTTAAGCTTAGTATGAAAAACACTCCAAGTATGATACTTGGACTCGTTCTTTGGCATGAAAACACAATATTCAATCAGTTTCTGGTTTGCGTTGTAGCTGTATTATCTGATTTGTGATTTAATTTTGATGACTGCGAGCGGTTCAAACTTTTACTGCCTTTGAAGGGCATTTCTTTCTTCTCTAATAGCGGTCACAAACTCAGAAGAAAAAAGTTCTGTGCGAAACTAGTAGTTAATTCTTCACATAAGCTTTTTCCTCAAATAAATCTCATATCAGAGGCAATGAGCAGGCAAACAGTTAGGAAAGCAAATGACTGCTGGCACCTTCTGAGCAACCACAGCGGGTCATCGATCATCTACAAACACACTGATGAGTAAATACAGAAAACCATTATGTTTATAATCTTGTCATTTACAGCAGACAAAGGTCAGGTTTGTTTTTTTAAAGTCTGTAATCTCCAGAACATTAATCATCATTTACAGCTGAGAAAAGCTAAAAGGTAACTGTAAACCACCTGACCTTAACACGACAGTAACCAGAGTCCAGCCAGTAAACAGCTGATTTTACAGACTGTAGATAACAAAGCCACCTTCATTCCTTAAGGTGCAGACATAGTGGACACAGTTCAGCTACAATATAATGCAACTTCACATAACTCCCTTGCAAAAAACACAGTCTTTGTAAGTTTTGTTCCGACTGCAACAGATTTGAATTTTCTATTTTAAAGTAACTTTTTAAGCTGTAGTTCAGTTTGTCATATAATCAGATGTCCCTGTGAAGTGTAAATTGAGCCAAATGCTGAATACTGAACTCGTGAATGTGCTTTTTTACAGAAAAGCTTCTTCTTCTTACCAGAAGAAGAGTGTCCGACCAAACCTACTGAATGTTTCAGTGTTTAATTTTGTCTTAAAGGAGGTATTCGTAAATATTGCTATTGCTACATAGCTAACATTAGCATTAACAGCTGTTGACTTACCAGTTAAGAGGAAACGTTGTGAGTTCAGCATCAAAATTCATTCCTTTATTCACCAAGAGCTGTCTATAGTGATGACACGCAACAATCTTGTTTTCCTTCTATTTCTATCACTTCTTTATTTCTACTGACATTAGCATGCTAACCAGATAGCTGAAGTCCAGTTGGACCGTCTTGTTGCTGTAGCCTCCAGTCTGCCCCGAAGAAGAGGCTGCTCAGAGGGCGTATTATGACCTTTTGTATTGTGAATGAAGTGATGGCTGACGCTCTTGGCTAGACTGGTAATTAAACAGCTGTTAATGCTAACAATGGCTATGTAGCAACAGCAAAACATAAAAATAGGTCCTTTAACACAAACCAGCTGTGCAAAAATTTGCCTGGACAGAAAACAAATAAAGATTTCAATCTGGAAATAGCTGATCAAAGCACAAATAAACATGGCTAAGAATTTGGTCGGGCATTGAGCACCGCCTTTCACCACCTTTTAATACTCATCAGCCAACTATGATTTCAAATATATGATGTGTCTGATGTCATTATGTGAATGAAAACCATGGAGCAATGAATCAGAAAGTATCCTGTTCTGTGTTGTTGCTCTATGATGTTTCCAAAAAAACTTTGATAGTTTCTATGATGTTTTTACTGTATATATTTCTGTATGTCATGGAAATATGGCGATGACTAGACATAAGTGTAACTCAGAGACTGTTCGTCCTATGAGAGACAGCTATTACCTCTTAAACATCTCCACCTTCATCTCACCAGATCCCACTTCTTAATCCTCAGTGTGGTGGGCACCCAAAAACTTCAGTACCCAGCTTCGCCTGTGAGGTGTCCCAGCCATGTAGTCCACCGGTGGTAGGTGACTGTTCCTGCCGTGCTGAGTGGACACAGACTGGCTGCTATAGTTTAAATCCCACTGTCAATAGGACTGATCTCTCCATCACATTTTCTGTCTGCCTCTCCATCATTTCATTTTATCTTGGTTCTGTCTGCTTCCTCTCACACTCTCTCTCTCATTCACACACACACACACACACACTCCACTGTTTCTTTTATTGCTGACAGCTGCCTGCCGTCTGCACCATGTCTGTGAGCTCAGCACTATCACATCCCACTCCGCCCACTCTCAGTCCAGGTGAACGGCTCTCTCTGATGGCCCCCGAGATGGAGGGATGAATGAACTGGAATGAAATTGTTAACCTTTCCTCTGTGGCCTCTCACAAGGTGAGAAAGTGTTTGGCGCAGAGGACTGTCGCCGCTGTTATCGCCACCATCCACACAGCGTGGGCGTGTATACAGCGATAATGACTGTCTGCAGCGAGGACTGCTGCAGCGAGGCCAGTGTAAACTCTGTCCCCCAGAAAATAAACACATTAGAACACACACATATACACACCTCCCTTATAACTGTCACCCTTCGCCTTAAGGCCAGAGCAAACCCCCCCCCCTTCTTATTGTATGTCCCCCCTCCGTACACCAGCTCCTTCTCTAGCATCTCTGTCCCGGAACACACAAACTCGACTCTCCACATTGAAAACCCTCACTATTTTTGGCTGTGCTTTAATTTCCCTCTCCGCTCTGTAGCGATAGCAAATCCTAAGAAAACCCACTGTAGGGGATGTGTTATTTCTAGGAAGGGATGTATGGTTTTAATTTTCTCCTTCTGCTCTCTCCTCCACCCCCACTCTCCCTCCCCTTTCAGACTTTCTCCTCACACATTAGCTCCTCAGTAGCATCACTCCAGAGCTGTGCACAACCTTTAATGAAGCGCTCACTTACTTATGAGCGAGTGTTGACAAAGTGACAATGGTTTTGTGACATCTGAGTCAGATGTTGGAGGCAGATCATACAGCGTGTTACACACACTGAGGATTACCATTAAAATACAAGACAACTTATTGAATTATGAATATTCCTCTCACATAATCACAACATCAGGATATATGAGGGGCTCATAGAGTTTTATTTCATCCTGAAGTGCTATTAGATGCTCTAACATGCATTTTATAGCTTCACTGTGGCAGCTAGAGCCTTCTCCTGTCTGCTTGTATAGACACATGGACACACACACACACACACACACACACACACATTAACACAAACACACACACACACATTAACACAAACATCTGTCTCTCAGGTGGGAGCAGCCGCCCTCTGGCAAGCCTCCTTGCACCACTGCACCAGTAAAGAGGCTGAACACACACACACACACATCAGCAGCTGCCTCACACTTTCACATGATCTAAATAATTCCAAAACCAGCAAACCTCTGATGTTTTTGGTTGTGAGACGCTGTTCCTGACCCACCCGTGACAGCTCTCTGTTGTGAAGTGTGGGAGCGGATTAGCCCGTTGTGTGTTTTGAATGACAGGATTATGAAGTTTTTGTGTTTCTATTGGGCTTCTGTGTATTGAGAGTGTGTGTTACTTAGTGTGCAGTGTGTTATTTGTTTTATGCTAACCTATTTTTGCAAGTGGTTCATCTCCTTAGCAGAGGTTAATGTGGGTACACTGTCGGCCCATGGGCCTGGAATATGATACACACACTTTCTTGAGGTTTCAGATATTTGACTTTAGTAATGAACTGTTGTGATTGAGTCACTGTACAGATTATATATCTGTGTGTGTGTGTGTGTGTGTGTGTGTGAAAGGGGAAAGAGAAAGGCAGAAAAAGAGTTTTGAGATGTTCCCTTAATCCATGGGTGGCGTCAAAATATCAAGGTCAGAAATAATAAGTGGTATGTCTGCTTGCCGTCACCATGGCGCTGGCCTCATCCACCCTATAATCCACTTTGATGTGGACCTCAACTCCACCAGGATGTGATGTTTGTGTAGGATGCCCGCCTGGACGGGTTAAGTATATGTATGATCCCGACTGGTCGTGGGTATCAACATGAGCAAGCGTATGATGTTGTACAGGAAACAGGAAGCGGAGCAGCGATTAGAAGGATCTGACATTTGCAAGAGGAGCTTCCTGTGATAGGAGGCTTCCTCTGTGTCTGTGGGACTCCAGCACCTTATCTCCCCCCTCGCTCTCTATCTGTCAGTGATGACTTTCTCTCACAGTTCACTCCTCTGTGACTCACCGCTGCCAGAGCACAGCAGCTGTGTGCGCCGCACAGCTCTTCTCAGGTTAAATTGGAGGTGAATGACATTTAGTTTGTGCTGCTCACTATGTAGTCAAGTATGTTTACATGCACATAAGAAACCAGGTCTCTCACAGAAATGCACTGTAGTACAGCTGCAACTGAAGTATTTACATTATTGATTAGACTGCAGATTATGTTCTTGATTAATCAGTTAGTCATTTGACAGTAAAAAGGCCATCACAAATTCCAATAGCCCAGTGTGATGTCTTCACATATCTTGTTTTAGGAGATGAGGAAACCAGAACATCTCCACATGTGAGACGCTGGAACCAGAGACATTTCTTTCACTCTCACATGACTCAAAAAGTTTAATCAATCATTAAAATAGTTCGATTTTCTATTGATAGACTAATCAATTAATTGACCACTGGTTGCAGCTCTATACCTTAGTAATCTGGGCCCATACTTAACAAACTCTTAAGAATTTATGTAACAACAACCCTGGAGTAAACTAGAATAACCTCGTGGTTGTATCCCTGTGTCCATAACCAGCCAAGTTGCAGGAAATATGGTCACAATCTCCTGAGTTACAGCATTGAATAAAAGCCAGAAGTGTTTTATGAAAAGATTATAATGTCACAGTGAAGTTGACCCCAGTTCATCCTTGAGTCCAACTGAATGTTTGTGTCAAATGTGTTCCGTCAAGGTGTCCACTGAGATCATGTTCACAAGAGTGGGACAGACGGACAACCCAAAAACATAATGTTTCCGGCTCTGGCATAAAGAGGTCTTAAGTGAGTGTGAAGAATAACACATTTATAAATCAGCCTCTAGTTACAGCTAAGAGCAACATGTAAGAGGAACTCTAAAATGATCACATCATTTATCACAAGGTTCATTCTTTTAAAAGTCCTCACATTTTTTATTCTGCAGGGAAACATCTCATTTTAATATCTGTCACACTCATTTTATTTGTGTGAAATGAAGAACAGTCTAATATATTTATGACATGTAAATCAGGAAATCAAAGGACACAAGCAGAAATGGAAACAAACAGAAAACCGCAGTACAAGCAGAAACGAAATTCTGCTGCTGCTAGAGTAAGTAGCTTAGAGGAAACAGATAATACAGAGAATTTAATACCAGCACAGACAATGGAGATGCATGGAAAGTGACTGCAAACAAAGCTTTGACCTGTAACAGACGATAAATACTGGCTGTAAATCTGCATATACTCTATATGCAAGGAAGTCAACAGATTTCTCTCCTTAGAAGAAATGATTCTTATAAGTATCAGTGTTAATAAAACAATGCTGTGAGTTAGTCTGGATTCTATAAACCACAGGGTTTTAGTACCTGACATTTAAGAAGTGTAAGAGCTGGTCACAAAGCTACAGAGAGTAAACTGAACTGAGCTCAGAGAAGGGACGACGTTGACCTCATTACTATGGATGACATCACTTTTCATGAATGAATGCCCTCACTGTGTCCACAGTGATTGGTTGACAGTCTGCGTCAGTGAATGTGAGAGAAATGATTCATCAGCATACATGAGAGTAAGGAACTAATCAATAAAAAGAATCAATAGATACACAGCACCAATTGCAGCAGGTAATGCAGCAGGTAATGCAGCAAATTATCTTTATTTTGTCTGTGATTATTTAATGTACATTTAATGAAAGTGGTGCCTGAAGAGCAATACTGAGTAATACTGACATATAGCTGAGATATTTGAGACACAGCTGAGATATTTGGGACATACAGCTGAGATATTTGAGACACGGCTGGGATATTTGAGACACGGCTGAGATATTTGAGACACTGCTGAGATATTTGAGACATACAGCTGAGATATTTCAGACACAGCTGAGATATTTGGGACATACAACTGAGATATTTGAGACATACAGCTGAGATATTTCAGACACAGCTGAGATATTTGGGACATACAACTGAGATATTTGAGACATACAGCTAAGATATTTGAGACATACAGCTGAGATATTTGAGACACAGCTGAGATATTTGGGACATACAGCTGAGATATTTGAGACACTGCTGAGATATTTGAGACATACAACTGGGATATTTGAGACATACAGCTGAGATATTTGGGACATACAACTGAGATATTTGAGACAGCTGAGATATTTGAGACATACAACTGAGATATTTGGGACATACAACTGAGATATTTGAGACACAGCTGAGATATTTGGGACATACAACTGAGATATTTGAGACATACAGCTGAGATATTTGAGACATACAGCTGAGATATTTGAGACATACAGCTGAGATATTTGAGACATACAGTTGAGATATTTGAGACACGACTGAGATATTTGAGACACTGCTGAGATATTTGAGACATACAGTTGAGATATTTGAGACACTGCTGAGATATTTGAGACATACAACTGAGATATTTGAGTGGAAAAATATCTCAGATGTGTACAGCTGAGTTGTAGCAGCCATCATCTCCTGTGCTACTGGATTGTTTCGGCTGGCTGATGAGCTGATTGGATCTGTATTATCTTTACTATTATGTGTTTTCTAATGGTTATTACCATTGTAATTTTCCAAATAGCTGATATACTGAGGCCCATTACCTGAGCAGGTATAATTTCTCTCAGGAGCTACTTTTAGCTGTAAAATACTTTGTAAATTACTCTTAGACCAACTCTGCCATTTAGGAGCCACTTTTAGCCTCAGGATGCTTTGCGTACACGACTCCAGCTCAGTGCAGAAATTTGACTGTAAACACACTGAGTGTCCATATTACACTGGAAAAACCACACAACAGTTTTTACTGGAATTTCTTTCTACCAAAGAAATGGACCCTATGAAAACTTAAGTAGTGCTTTTACATCTCTGTTTTCAGTTCCCATGATGCCCCTTACAACGGTGATGTCTTTGGAAAAGGTGAAGTGAGAGGTCCACTCTTTCCAAAATCAATGTCCCAGCTACTCCAATAAATCCACACACACTTCTGCAAACAGTTTTAATTGGAACTACTTCCTACTGGAGAAATAGTTCCTATGAAAACTGTTTTTATATTTTCACAAGTGTGTCTTAGTATGCCATTGTGATTTTTTTTCCCATGATGCCCCTCTCAACCTGATAGATCTTATTTGAAAATCCTCTCATCCCTCTGCCGCCCCACCCTCTATCCCACTCACTGATAAAACCCGCCCCTCCTGTTATATATGTTTATATATATCAGAGTTCACACTGATTTCTGTGTGGTACTGCAGTGCTCTTGTAGACCTGGGACTGAGAGACACAGGTGTGTTTGCAGGTTTCAGACTGACACAGTTGTCGTTTTCCCTCCAGCTCTTACATGGTTTAAACAATTACGCCCTCTGAGCGCCTGCAATGTGTTGGTCTACACTCTGCCTGTTATGCCCAAGCGGTGTGTGCCACAGTGTTTCCCATTCATCACCTTGACTAAATTTCTCCACCATAGTTTCATAATGAACCAAAAATGTATTCGCACACAGACGCTTTATCTTCCCATCAAACAAAGTGAAGTTTAGATCTTTCTGATTCTCAGCTGACCTGCCGCTGCAGCATAATACAGTGAGCACTGTAGGTGCTCTTGTGCGTAGGAATACAGTAGTTAAGCGGTGGAGAAAAGTGTAGAACCAAAGGAAAGTGCTGTTTTGACAGGAAGATAAATAAAGTGTAGGTTTAAATGGATATTGGATTGTTTCGATGGGCGTCTTTTGAAACCGTCTTAAACACGCTTTAGGTCCAAGGTACAAACACGTCTGACTTTTAAAGGGAATGAGAGATGGCAAAACACTCCCAGGATTAATTAAGAGACTTAGTACAACACTCCTGAACCATGCACCCGGAGCAGCGACTGTTTTCTCTGCTGTTAAAAAAGCAGAGGTGATGTGGAGCTGCGACTATGGACCAGTCATCTTCGTGGTTAAAGTAGATCCCTGTGTCTTCTTCTCTTTGTCCTCTTCAGCTTCAGCTCATGAACGCAGCCCCTCTCAACACCTCATCACTCTCCCTGTGTGGAGAAGATGTGAGTCATCCTGCAGCACAATGGTGTGCGTCTGAATGAGTGGACGCATGTGAGTCACAGCCATGTTTGAGTGTGTGTACACGAAGGAAACAGATGAAGGGGGAAGAATGAAACTTTTAAATGTGCTGCAGTACATGAGCAGTTCGGTGTTGTGGCTTCGCTGCAGAGTTTGGTGCTTTTAGAGAGAAATGAAAAAACATTCCAGACTAATCAATCAATGTGTGTGTGTGATGTGTGCTGCGCCTCAACATGTGGCTTCAATCTCTGCTTTCTATTGCGTCCCACCCCTCTTTTACCCTTCACTAAGAGCTGTGACCATCGACCAGACGTCTTTGTAGTTGAAAACAAGTCATGTCATCGTTCGCTTTTTTACTCCATCACAAGTCTGAAAAACTCTAAAGATTCTAAAGATTGTTGTGAGAGCGCCTAAGTTAAGATGTGTGTTTGTGTGTGTTTGTGTGTGTATGCCGTGGTAGTGTGTTGAATGATGAGCCTGTAAATAGACCCTGCATCTCACATATCAGTTTATTTCTCCGTCTTCAGAACTGGCAGGTCTGAGTTGTTTATTTGGTTTTCAGGTATCAAATGAAACCCGCAACTCTCTCTCACAATCACATGTGTATTCACTGGGCCTGACTGTGCAGTAATAGCTTTGCAGAGTCAATAAACAGTCATGCATGAACTTGTTCACACAAATACACAACTCATTGTCCGGCATGTATAGAAAGGAGTCTCTCTTTTCTTCTTTCCCACAGACACACACTCGTGTTTTTTCTCTTTTTTTCCCTTCACTGCTCACTTCTTCTACCGATCTCATTCTGACACACACGTCACATTTACAGGGCTGCTACGTTCCCATGTTCCGTCCCAGGTCGGCTTGGTATTGGGGGTGAAACACACCCCGTCCCGTCCACGGCTCAGTCCCCTCATCTGCAGCGTGGAACTCACACCAGCAGCTCAACTAACATGCCACCTGCCCATCAAACACACACACACACACACACACACACAGTAACCACAGCTAGCATCACTCCTCTGCTGGATGTGATTAATCAGGGGCTGAGGATGGTGTGGTCTCAGACAGAGAGCTCATCATGGTTGAAGTGGGCCACAGGCAGCATAGCTGTGGAGAACAGAGGGTCTGCCTGTAAAACACATACACACACACACACACATACACATACACACACTGACAGTACACAAACAGACGGCTGCCGCCACCTCCTCCTCCTCCTCCTCCATCCCTGCAGCCATTATCGAAAGATCTGAACAGCTCCAGCATTATCTGTCTGTCTCCCATGGGAGCAGTCGAGCACATAGCACAGTTATCATTTAGCAAACACACGCACACACACACACTCCCTCTTTCTCTTCACACACACTTGCTCCTACTCTCTGAGACGTGCCTGCATGCACACCCGCACACATGCATGGCCGAGTACAGAGTTAAGATCAAAGGTTAATCATGTCTTTTCATCAGTTGCACCACCCTCTCCTCTATCTGTCCTCCTCCTGTCTAATGGGTGTGTTTACGTGCGTGCGTGTGTGTGTGTGTGTACGTACGTGCATGTGAGCAGACGTTTGTCTGCGGTTGTGGGGGCATTTCTGTCCTCACTATGGACGCTTTGGAAAGATTTTTTCTCTTTGCTTGCACGCAGTAAATAAACAGTGGTGTCCTCCTCTTCACATTGTTTTCTCCCATCTTCTTTTCCCTACGAAACTGAAATTCTCTGTTTACATTAGGTGATTTAATAGGAACCAAGTGTTTTTGCTGCAGTTGTACAATTGGCTATTAATTTGATGTACGCTCCAATAAAGTCTGTGTGATAAAGCCTTTGTATAATTTGATAAGTATGTGAGATTTTAGCTGTGTGTTTAAGAGTCTTCAAGTCAACTGAAAATCCTGCTCATGACTGTTTTGGTTTTTTTTCTGTTGGAGTTGAGAAAGAAACAGAGAGAGAGAGAGGCAGGGAGAGAATGGGAGATTTCAGAGTCTAACCCTCCACCCCCTCCTGTGTGAACAGGAGGGGGTGACTGACTGAAACAGGAAGTGCTTATTCATTCAGAAGGTGTACATTTACCGAAAACCCTCAAATGGAGATTGTTGAAATGGGTCAGGGGCACAAAATGGCTGTGGAAATACAACCGAGTTGAAAGCTAGTGTATTAAATTCAGAGCTGTGAGGATATAAGAGTAAAAAATTGTGTTTTTTCCAGTTGCAGATGAAGTGGTTCTGCAGCCTGAGCACTTACCCTGAAATAGCTGTGTGAATTAGTTAGTTTGTGTGTTTGTGTTTTGTACTTCTCTCAGGGTAATACTTTTCAAACATCATAATTATCTCTGTTCCTGGGGTTGATATTTAGAAACATTCCTCATGGTGAGTTTCCAGATCAGCGCTTGAGGCAGCGTGCTTGTAAAACAAACAGAAAATTAATTATGCATTATCTGGAAAGGAGTTGAGGATATGAAACTGAGTAGCTTAACAGTTTCCTTCCAGCAATGTATGAAATGATCAAGAGTGGTTTATAATTATTACTATTACCCACCTGCTTCCTCCTATTTTATTTTTGTAACAGGCCACTGTGCTGAGACTTAGACTTTACTGATTGTTCCTTTATGTCACACATGAAGCCTGAGGACTTACACCCACCATCGTTCGCTGTGTGGTGGTTCATCACTGGGTCATCAAGCAGCCTTGGCAGAGGAAGTGATATTCTGCCATGAATTACAGAAGCCGTGCTCCATAGTTCATTAATGATAACCCCGGCAGTGAGGTTGGCCCGTAGCCGTGCCGCTCCTCCAGCTCTTCATTACAGCATGGTGCTGTGGACGCAGAGCAGCCGGGCTACTCTCAGGGCTGCCATGCACATTATCACATGCTTCCTGGTGTGTGCAACTGAACATTTGCCATCAGGGTGAGCACTTTCACCCACTGGTCTGACTCGCACTTGTAGAGCTTTTGATGCCTTTGGAAACTACAGGGTTGTAGTGTTTCATAAATCAAGCAGCGTGTGAGTCTTGGAGTTTGTTATGTTGGAGTCTGTCTGGTTGGATTCTTCTATTGGAATATTTTAGCGTTTAAAGGTCCGTATTTCACACTTCTCCTGTGTTTTACCTGAAGTGTTGATCTCCATCAGAAGATATATTTGTGGTTTTAAGAACCAAAAACCATCTCCGTGTAGATTTACATCTCCTCTCTCAGGCTTCTCTCTGGAGCTCTGGTAACAACAGATCAGTCAGCCAATCAGAAGAGAGGATCTGAGCCTCTCTCTTCTGATTGGCTGACTGTTTTCTGAGTGATCCAATAAAAATATAGCAGATTTCAGGTAAACACCTGCAAGTTTGGATGGTGGGTCCAGGTGGGCGTGGCTTTGGAGCATGGCTGAGAGCGGGGCCTGCTTTTTTGTGACATCACAAAGTTCAGGAAGTCCTGACGGCTGGTTTTAAGGCTCAGTTTCTGAATACAGGCTGTGTGCATTTGTCTGTGGACTGAGGCTTTGATACTTTCACAGTATTAATATAGAACCTAGACCTGCTTCATAATCAAAAACACATGGACATCTGCCTTTAGACTGGATGGGACCTTTAAAGTGTTAGTAGCTGGGGGCAGGTAGAGCTGGTCATCAGAAGGGCAATGGTTTGATTCCCAGCTTTTGCTTGTTGAAGTGTCCATGGGCAAGTTATTGTCCCTGATGTCAGTGGTGTGTGAGGTTGTATGCATAGAAAATGTTCTGTGTAAAAGGCAAAAAAGGCACCACACAGACATTAATAGTCTTCCATAAATAATACTAACTCAACTTTGTAAAACAAGTCAGCCAGAGCCGAATAATTCTGTTTCCCTCCATGTCCTCCACCCAGGGGCGGTGCTGTAGTCCCACTCTCCTGTGAATGACTGCTCATTTTCTCTGCTAGAATTAATATGTAGTTTGTGTAACATAACAGCTCAACAGCCAGCTCAACCATATGTTGGATTTGTAGATTTTGCAGCAATGTTTTAATTATGTCTCTTGATAGTACATGTGTGATTAATTGGAGGAGGATCATTGTGTAAATTTGGAGGAGAATAACTAACACTTGATGAGTTTATTTTGTTACCTCCAAAAGGAGAAGTCCCTCCTCTTGGGAAATACAGTACACTCTGTCACCTTTATGCTGAGAGTTAGATGAGAGGATACCACTCATGTGTCTGTGTGGTAAATATGAAGCTACAGCTACCAGCCAGTTAGCTTCATTTAGCACAAACACTGGAAACACGAGGAAATGTGCAAATGCAACAAAACAACATCATGTCTTGAAAATCCACAGTTTTACATCAGACTATTTCTTGGCTGAGACCAAGAACTTCAGCTGCTCTCCCAGAAACTAGCAGCCAGGCTAGCTGTTTTTCCCAGTGTGCAGTTCATGCTAACTCAAGCAGCTGGCTTTAGCTACACATTTACCATACACACATCAGAGCAGTATTGACTTCCCTATCTAACTCGCTGCAAGGAAGCAAATAAGCTGATTTCCTTTAAACGTGCCCTGTGGAGTTTTTATGATACATGTGATGTTTTTTAACTAAAACAGTGTTTGTTCTTGAGGCCGGACGAAACAGGGTCAATGTATTTTGTTCCTCATTAACCATTTGCAAGGCAAATTTGGAAATATTTCAGATTATGCACTGTTTGCTACATGTTGTTGGCACATTGTTTCCTCACACTAACTGTCCATCAGTGGGTCACCAGGAACCCTGCAGCAGGACTGTGTTTTGTTTTGCTCCAGGGATTCACTTTTTCACAAACGTTTCTTCACAGTCCTGGTAAAATGAATAAATAAATAAATACTCTACAGGTACCTTTAAAGTGTGAGATGCCACCCACTCCACACTGTCAGTTTACCAGCAGCTTTTCCATCTCCTTCCCTGCATCACTCTCACACATGCTGCAATAGAAACTCGGCCTCTCTCCACGTTCTCCATCCTGCCAGTGACCACAGCTCCCTGCTCCACTGCACAGCATGGAGACTTTCTCTACTGAGTGTAACAGTTGTCTTCTCACCTGAACACCCCTTCAGACTCCAGCATGCTCACTGTCTGATTCTGATAACTACACTCATTTAGTTTCTTCATTTTAATGGCCTATGGAAATGTATTTATTTATATTTATTTATGTATTTGTTACTTGTCACTGAAGTCAAACATCTGGACTTTGAGAATGTTTGAGATGTGGCTTGAAGGTGGATTATGTAGGACACTCCCTTATTCCACTGTAAGCCTGATATTTAAGAATGTCTAAAATATTTCTATTTTAGTTTTGTTGAGAATCAGCAGCAACCTGCTCAGATATGGACAGAAACCCAGTTGAATCATGTAGATTGTCGACTGTGTAACAGCATGGCATCAAGTTTCTGCAGATTACAGAATCCATTCACCTTGTCTTTATCCAGAGGGCTGGGTTTTCTCTCACGCCTCAGTGTCTCCCTCAAATGCCATCCTGTGTCCACTATGATAGTCTATTAGTGCTGTACGTGCTGCTCCAAAGCAGCTCAAGCCTCTATTTTCAACCAGTATCACCAGTTTACAGGTCATAATTTCTGCACGGGGCAAAGCTCCTCCTTGATGTGGTTTGAAAAATGCTGTGTTTTACCCACCTTATATGTCACGCCCGAGTATTTGACCAGTGTCAAACTGAAAGAAAAGTCCAGAATAATAAAAGAGGAGGTGCAGGAGGTTGAGGCTGTGGCTGTGTCTCTGCACTCTGCATTTAAACTGGTGACTGTTGAACAGAACAGAGTCAAACACCGGCTGTCATGAATTCATGTGACTGGTCTTCTATTTAAATCAAATATAGTTGCATCAGTTGTGCTTTTTTTTTTTTTTTTTTTTCCCTCTGTTCCAACCTCTGTTGTCGGGCAAATTTTAACCACATAAAACTGAAATACAGTGGAGCTCCAAAGTCCAAGTGAAGAGGAAAATGACCTCAGACTTTTGGACCCCACTGTGTGTACCTGTACTTCACTCTGCAGAAAATTTTATTTCAGTTTTTGTGGTTCTTGCAATATGTGATTAGCTTCGAAAAACACCAAAGCAGCACCACCAGAAAGTGAGGAGCAGTAGTAGGAGTTAAAAATGGACAGAAAAACACACTGACATCAGAGGAGGAGGGAAAGTGACTGGGTCTTTAGCAGCTTTAGTGTTGGTGCCTCACATCTGGGCCACAAACTCTCTGCATTATCTGAGATGGAGAAGCTGGACGCGGTAAAAAAAAAATAAAAAAAGATCTGATCTCCCTCAGGAGAACTAGAGAAAACAGTTCAGTCGTGGCAGCAGTCTGTTGAGAGAAGTGGGGGCTGATGCATGTGTGTGTTTGTAGCTGTCAGTGTGTGTGTGTGTGTGGTGGGTTTTAGTGAGCAATGTAACACTACACTCTAGTGACGGTGTTCAGAACTGCATCAGCGTGGACGGTGAGAGTGTGAGCGGGCTGTAGGCGAGCTGCTCTCTGTGATCAAAATATTTCTTTTACAGCACGTTTGCTTCTGTGCTTCAGGTGAAGCTCTTTACAGCGCCATCATTTCACCGGCGTTTCCCACAGCTGAGAGTGCAGCGAGAGAACTCAGGGCTGTGTTTTTGAAAGAGGAGGCCCGTGACAAAGGCCAGATGTTCTTGCCAAGTGAAATATGTAAGCGCTTACACAATATTTGCTTAAGAGTTGTTTTTGAGCCTTGGATTTCTTGGTTCAATACGTGGTAATACAGCACAAACTGCAGCCGCGACCAGAGGACGACAAAGCCGTCCACGCAGCCGCTGCTACACACTCTGTGTCTCTGCCACAGACACACACTCGCAGTAGTGCCCCAGTAGCCCCCAACATGAGGCGACATTCCTTAGGCTGCCTTTGAAGCTCTGTGGTATTTCCATTCCTTCTGATTATAAAACATGGACTTCACATTAATAGTAAATGTGTGATACAACAGCGCAGCATCTTCATTAAGCATTGTCCTCACATCTGTGTATGTTTCCCACTTTTATGTGTTTGTTTGTGTGTGTGTGTGTGTGTGTGTTTGTGTGTGTGTTTGTGTGTCCGACAGCGCACATGTGTTTATGCGTTCTTGTGCACCGGTGCAGCTTGTAACTCAAGCCCAGCATGTTGCTCCGAGGAGCACCACAGATGTTCAGATGTTTCTCCTCAGAAAACAAACAGAACTGAGGCCATTTTCCTCCAGGACAGAGGGACTGTCAAAATAAGACCCCCCCCCTCCGCACCGCTGCTCTGTCTTAATAACGTTTGCAGGATGTATTTTACCTGCGTTTGGATATGTTAGGTGTAGGTTTCTGTTTTTATGGACGTCTGGATCATCCGTCTCTGTTGCGGAGCACAGGGGGAGGGGCTTTGAGAGTGATGACTCCTCAGACTGTGAGAGATTTAAAATCCTGAAAAGTGAGGGAGGTCGGAGAAAACATGGTGGGAGAGCAGGACACACCTGGCTCCTCCTCCTCCTCCTCCTGCTCCACCTTTGATTAATGTCTTGCTCCCCACAGTGTGTAGCGGAGCCACATGGGGCCCCGGGTGAGGACCGCAGGGGGACAGGAATGGAGGAAAAGGAGAGAAACACATGAAGCAAGAGTGCTATCCCATTATTTATTTATTTTTTGCATGTTAGAGACCAAATGTTTGTCTTTGGGCTTTATAATGAGGATAGCGTGGGTTGTTTTAACCCAACACATGCATCATTCTCACACACTGGGTGAACATGAGACAAGAAACCAAAGCATACACCGACACAGAACAGGCAGGTCTTTTGTGTCAGTGCTGATAGTGGGAGATGGATGTGACAGTCAGAGCAGAGGGGAAGCAAAACTGAGGAGGATCAAAGTGTCAGTGAGTCATAAATAAATCTTGCTCCCTCTCTGTGGAGCCAGGGTTGGTCGGGCTCCCTCCTCGTTCACTCTGTGTGCACACGTATATGTGAGTATGTGGAGCTGTATGTGGATTTTTGTTAACACTTGTACAGAAGGCAATGCTGCCATGGTTACTGATGAAAACTGGGGAGGTGGTCCATTGAACCCTGATTGGCCAGTACATTTTCCCAGAACTCTGTGTGTGTGTGTGTGTGTGTGTGTGTGTGTGTGAGTGAGTGATTGATTCAGTGTTGGAGACCAGCAGTGCTATGAGCTTGTTTCCTCTGGGCCACATGTGCTGTGTTGTGCTGAGCAGGCTCAGAGCGCAGCAGTAATGAGAAGTCCAGGTGCAGATCGTACCCTCAGGGAGGAAGTCCTTGTTTACTCATGTTTAACCTTGTTGCTGACCTCCCTTCGCTTTAGGCTTTATGACCCCCAGATATTGTGCTATTGAAGTTACACTGGTTCAGAAACTGTTACCAGTTACCACCATGTTGACTTTGATATAACAGCTGCGCTGATATGGATTCAAACCCTGGAAAAACGCTCACTGGCATGTTTGTAATTAGTTCAGACCTGAAGACGACGTCAGCCAGAAAAACACCAAAAATCACATTTTCCTCTGTTCTCAGGCTGATTAACAAACACCATGACATCAATACAGCATCCTTTATGATTACATAATATATGCTGCAGAGGATAAATAATCATTGTGTTTTCACATGAAAATAGTGTTGAAGAGAATGAGGAGAATATGTAGTAACACTGACGCAGGACTGATGAACTGACCTCTGTGAAGTGACATAAACAGTTCTGTGATTTTTCTCCCTGATCTCATTGTGAAATGGCAGACTCAAAATGTCAATTAAGTCAAGTCAACTAATTTCTATCCATCCATCACTTATCTATACTGCTTATTCCTACGTCACGACCTCACAGTGATTTAGCAACAGATTGATTGAAACTGAGGAACCTGAGGAACTTATTTTGAAAGGGCGTTATTACACCAGCTCTGAACTATATTCTCTTGGCAAACAACCTCTCCCGGGGTCATTGCCTGTCCTTGTAAGGAATGGCTCTTCAACCTGAGTCCAACACACAGTAAACTGTCCTTTTGGTTTAGTCATTGAGCAGAGGCAGACAGGACAGTGCTGCTGCGTGCTGGTCTGCCTTTGGCCAGCAGGGGGCTCTCTGTCACTATAAAACATGTTCACTAGTCTCAGAGGAACACCTGCTGCTCTAATAAAGATTTGCCTTTTACAGATATAGTCTAATAAAGTTTTATATGTTGAAGGAGCAGCAGTCCTGCAGCATTCAACTTTATTTTGACAACAGAACAAGCTGCTGTTATTCCAGCTTCACTGTGCCGTGTGTAGTTCACTGTCTGCACAGACGCTGTAGTCCTTCAGGGGGCAGGACAAGCCTACTTTTGCTCATAGAGTGTGTACTGTAGTTTGCTAACAGCACTGAAAGGCCCACCACCTCTCATTGTAAAGAAGAGTGAGCTGGTCGACTCAGCATGATTATCTCATGGCATGTGTGCACCCACTAACTTGTTTAAATGAGATGTCTAATCTCACAGCACCTACAGTCCTACAGTCGAGGTCTTTGTCAGCGGTTAGAGGAGCTCAGCTGCTCCCAGCTCCTGCTGGGAGATTAGAAAAAGGAAACACTGTGAGCACTTTTTTCTGTGGAATGGCCTGATGTCTGCAGCCACTGACGCCGGGCCTCAGGAATGATCTTGAATTGAGGAGTGATGAAAACTGTTCCTTACCGGCTCAGACACACACAGACTCACGCTGGTGTCAGAGTGTGCACAACACTTAATCATGCATGTGCACACAGCCACGGTATTTTTCACCAAATTAAAGATCCCTCTCTCTGGCCTGGCCCGGCAAAGACACACACTCTGTCATCACAGTGCTAATGACATTCCTTCACACACATGCAGGTATGACTGTGCAGCTACACTCTGCAGGTTCAACTGAGTTCAGTACCTGACCCACTGGAGAGGGATGTTTCTCCTCAATCTGAGGTCATTTCCATGGTTTTTGGATTTTTACAACATTATAAATTTGTTCTTTATTATTTGATAAGAGAACAATAAAGGTCCCATATTTTATATTTTTCCTGTGTTTTATCTGAAGATATATTTGTGGTTTTAAGAACTAAAAACCATCTCAGTGTAGTTTTACATCTCCTCTCTCAGGCTTCTTTCTGGAGCTCTAGTAACTACAGGTCAGTCAGCCAATCAGAAGAGAGGATATGATCCTCTCTTCTGATTGGCTGACTATTTTCTGAGCAATCAAATAAAAATATAGCAGATTTCAGGTAAACATTCAGAGAAACCAAATCCTGCAAGGTTGGATGGTGGGTCCAGGTGAGTGGGGCTTGGGGCGTGGCTGAGAGCAGTGACTGTTTTGTTGTGACATCACAAAGTTCCAGAAGTCCTGGCGGCTGGTTTAAAGGCTCAGTTTCTGAATACAGGCTGTGTGCATTTCTCTGTGGACTGAGGCTTTGATACTTTCACAGTATTAAAAATAGAACCTAGACCTGCTTTATAATCAAAACCACCTGGGAGTGTACCTTTATATAATATGGGACCTTTAAAGTGCTGTACTGAAGAAAGCTTTTTTTCCTAGCAGCACTATTCTCACAGTACTCTGGCTTTTAGAAAAATATTTCCAGCAGATCTGTACATCTTGAATTTGATTTTCACATTTGACAGTGAAGGTCACTTTCAGTCTCATCGCTTAATTCATACTTCATACTTATGTAAGAGCTGCTGTATAAACAGGTGTTAGGTTTTTTTAACTCCTTCTCTGTTGCATAACATCTTCACGGTCAGCCAATAGCATGATAAAATATCTTTGGCTCGAAAAGTGTAATTAGATATCCCTGAGTGCTCACTCTTAATTAAAGCTCTCTCATTTCACATAACAGGAAGAACCACTGCTGCTAATTCAAAACATCCAAGATGCTCAGACACACACACATGTGGTGCCCCACACACTGAAACATTTTAATGCACATAGACACACAAAGAGAGAGACCCTGAGATTTTATGAGCGACACTGTGCTTGTTCAGTGCCAGCAGCCTTTCCAGCCTTTCTGAAGGGATCAGGTTGCCATGCAGACTGGCCAGATAAGCACCTTGTGACACACTATTTGAACCCAGACACCCTAAGTGCACAAGAGCACTTACACTTTCCAGAGCTTTGCATCGGAGGCTTTGCTACCAGAGCATTTGCAAGTTTAAGCTCCTTAACTCTTTACAATTTGATCTGCTTCATCACTGACACTCTGTACAGTGTCTGACTGTGGCTGAACCTTTCCCTTCATTCATTCACTATTACATTTTAGTTGCACTGATACAAAGTCTTCACTGTACTGCAGCGTCATGATAGTGTAGCTTTGACCTGGTGTTCCACATCTCAAGTTCAAACTTCTAAAACACAGCAGTGTGGTCTGCAGAGTGGTGGCTCAGATTTGTGGTAAATAGGCTAAAAGGTAAAAAAAAACAAAGTTATTGTCCTTTGAAGCTGCTCAAATCAATAATTAATGAAATACCCACCTCAAATGTGAAAAACATCGCTCATAGAGAGAAACCCTCCTAGAAGCATTGTACAACTCTGCAGTTCGCCCTCCGCTCTCTGGAGATTTATAGCATCTTTCAGCTTTGGGGGTTTGGGGTTTTAATAAGGTTGTTGTTTATTCCTGATGGTTTTATCTGACTTTTGGTATTGTTTTATTCACCAAATTGATTTTTGTTGTTGAGTTTTATGCACTTTATTACTAATTGTGAAGCACTTTGTGACTTTAGTTTTGAAAGGTGCTATATAAATATTACTGTGAAGTTTGTTATTGTGTTTACATGTGCTCATGGGAGAACCCTACAGCTGTACAGCTCCTCACAGTGATGGTGGGGGGATCAGTTTTATATCCAGGCATGCACATAATCTTCACAGAGATGGCTGTGTTTCTATGTGCGTCACATTTATGTCTGGTAACACTAACTGTTGCTGTTGATTTGCCTGTTTAATTATTTATGCCTATTTCTTTGCTCTGTTAGTTACCTTCTCATGTTTTCTTCTTGTTTCTGTGATATATGGTGGGTAGTTGGTTTTTTATATGTGTTGTGTAAGCTACCACATCCCTGAATTTCCCTCTGGATTAATAAAATACGGACCCGCCTGCCTGTCTGCAGACGTACACAGCTTGTTTCCACTGCCCCCAAAATGGGCAAAAAATCTATTTTTAAAGGTTTAACGACAAAAGGTGTTGTTTCTATTTTGTCAGGCATTATCAAACATATGTTATACATCTACACGTTTCCTACGTGAAATTTCTTGCATTGCATTTGAGTTGATTTGACTGTGAAGTCTGGACTGCATTAGCAAAGATGACTGCATGCTTGATGTTCACACTGCTGATAACACAAGAGTTTTTAATTAGGTTGTCCAGAAATTAATGGGACTCTGGGGAGAGCCCGGCATTTACTCATAGTCTGTATCAGGCATCTCCATGGTGACAACATTCAGCCAATCCCATGTTTTATATGCAACCACACACTGAGTATGAATGTAACATTTAATGCATGGTTTCTGTATGTGCATCCAGTGGATCTGCTGCAGGAGACGTGTGGATAAGCAGCTTCTGGTCCACTGGGATGTGGTTATGTAACTGGGAAATTTATGAGACAGGAGAGCTAACATACTGTATATCCAGTCAGCCAGACAGCCACAGTAGAAGTGATGTGGAAAAGGGGTTTGTTTAACCTCCCCCCATAATACACACTCACTTTCTCTCTCTCTCTCTCTCTCACACACACTCACACACACACACACACTCACACACTCCTCCCCCTCTTCATCCCATACACAGGAGGGGACTCATGTTGCATTGCGTGCAGAGTTGTAATTTTGTCTTTGTCTGGAGTC
This sequence comes from Trachinotus anak, assembly GCF_046630095.1. Classification (NCBI taxonomy): domain Eukaryota; kingdom Metazoa; phylum Chordata; class Actinopteri; order Carangiformes; family Carangidae; genus Trachinotus; species Trachinotus anak. The sequence goes on along the minus strand of NW_027273861.1, from coordinate 2,870,460 downwards.
AGTGGCGTTCCCTGCACCTTGCCCGATTTCACTGATCTACCTCGAAACCATGCTTGAAATGCTGTAACCACCGTGATTATGACACACACCGCCATTCACACATGCACCCTGATACACACTCGCAAACACACAGCACTGTAATTACAAAGGATCAAAGTGAAATTCAGCAAATCTGATAGTCCAGCTAATAGCAGACGACAGCGAAGTGAAACACAAATCATGAGGAACAATGTCAAAGAGTGAAGCCCAGGTTAGCATCAGGACGCGTGTGTTTCTCTCGCACTGATGGAAGTTTGCATTTCTGCAGCCATGAATCAGCCATTGTCTGGGATATTTGAAGTTATCTGAAGTGATCCACCGACACAACCACCCGGCTGACATGAAAGTGTTCAGGAGACAGTGTTTTACAGGCAGACCCTCTGTTCTCCACAGCTATGCTGCCTGTGGCCCACTTCAACCATGATGAGCTCTCTGTCTGAGACCACACTGTCCTCAGCCCCTTATTAATCACATCCAGCAGAGTGACGCTAGCTGTGGTTACTGTGTGTGTGTGTGTGTGTGTGTGTGTGTGTGTGTGTGTGTGTGTGTGTGTGTGTGTGTGTGTGTGTGTGTGTGTGTGTGCGCTCCTCTCACTCACATTTTGTCTTGTCTTTATTCTCTGAAGAAACACATGTCTACACTTGGCTCCGCATTGTGTTCACTATGTTCTGGTTGGGGGGGTGGGGGCTCAGCAGTGAGGGAGGTTTGAGTTTAAAGTGACTGCTTGATAGCCTGAGGTGTGTGTGTGTGTTTGCGTGCGTGCGTGTGTCTGTGTGTGTGTGTGTGTCAGTATGAGGGGCATTGTTCTGCACTTCCTAAAGAGTCTATGAAGCAGCCCAGATTAGCAGGTCTTGTGTTTTCTCTCAGCCCAGCCTCTCTGGAGAGGATTACTGCTTTACCACCGGAATTCATACGACTTCTGGTACACTGACGCAGCAACCTGACCGCTGACTGCCGTGTGCCTGTCGTACAGCGTTTGCAGTCCACCGTTGCACTTAGTTTTTCCAGTGTGTTGCACCAGTTGGCACTTATGAAACAAACAGAAGTTCCATATTCTATATATTATATATTCTACTATACTATATTTTCATTACATCGTCTCATTGTTTGACCTCCTGCAGTGGTTTTAAGGCACCGGCTGGTGAATTGGCACAGAGGGATCCACAGGAGTGGATGGAGATGAATATGAATTAATCAGTATTTTCTTTTGCAGATTTCTGTGAAAAATTTGCACTAAATCTAGTCTCAGTTCGGGTTCTGTGCTCATGAGGAGACAATTTAATCAGATTCACAGGGCATAAAAATGGCAGTTTGTGTTTCTACAATATTTAGTGTAATATGAATACAGACTACTGGCTTGTTATTTCCTTTAATGAAGGGGGAACCTACATGTATCTTGGAGTTCAGCTGCGGTCTTTATGCAATTTCAACAGAGGACATGAGGCATCAAGTCTGTAGTTGTGCTTTTTGAGTTGAGTGAAATTCTAGTATTTTCTTTTTATATTAGCAGGTATCACCGTCTAGCTAATAACCAGCAAATGAATTAGCCTTGGGTTAGCCTTTGAGCAAGACGCCCGCTGTGCTAACGATGCTAATGGGAGCATATACTTGCCAGAGCATGCAGCAAAGTCTCTGCTCCACACACGCCCCACCTCTTTGCCCATTTTTGGATTAGCCAGGGGATAGGGGCAGAGTCAGGCATTGCCAGGATGGCAACAGCGGAGCAGCTCACTCTGAACTTCTCTGGGTGACATCACAGAGGCTACGTCCATCTTCATTTACAGTCTATGGGGATTGTGTTTGATTAGTTGGATGTTGTGGTTGCTTGTTCTCTGAGGTTGTCATCAGTATGTTCCTATAAACATAATAACTATGAAAAGTGCAAACAAACATATACACTGTATTTTAGTATACACTATACTATGTAGAAATACTGTAGAGTTGGTGTAGGTTGTTGTGCGTCACGGAGTTGTGTTGTGTATTGTGAGTCAATTGTAAGTATGAATGATATGGATGTGTAGTGATGTGTCTGTTGTCATTTAAGTACTGTCTATAAATGTATAGGGACCCCGAGATGAGTACCCACTGTTACGATACAGTGGCTAATGGGATCTAAAGAAAAAAATAAATGAATGAAAATAAAATGCACCTGTAAATGTGATAAGTCACTGGGCTGATTTTAGCTGAGCTTGTCAGTTAGTTATACTTCCCTTTCAGTCTTGCATCATCCTACTGTAGTGAGAATGAGACAGTCCTGTCTGTTGAGTGGCCTTGATGTGATAAATTAATGCAACATTTATCTGTATGCATATACATGTGCATGCATTTGTGCTCTCTAGTCCACAGCTCCTCTTCAGTGAACCTTTTTTTATCACACATGCTGATCAACAGCCAATCAAAATCTGCCGTGATATTTTTCTATTTCTGTGAAATTTAGAAATACGTCCACTATTTCAATAAAGGTAATTCTGTGTGAAAATGGTCTATTCCAAAACCAAGTGGTGCAGGGTTTTATGGAGCCCTGCTTCTGTAATCCATCTGAGGTTTCAGTTCAACATTGCAACACACAATGTTTGTTTTTCATTTTTTCCATTGACTTGTTTGGTTTGGCTCTTCAAGAGAAGTGGAGGAGCTGAACTGTGTGCGTATTTCCTCAGAACAGCTCTGCTTTAGTAATGACACTCTCATGTCATGGAGGCAACTTCCTCCTGACCTAGTGATGATATGGTTGCCTTGGTGACAGCTAGCATCATGTAAGAGAAAAGAGGCCATAACAAGCATTTAGCTCTGGAAACCCACCACTTCCGTCTCTCTTCTTTCATCCTGAGGTACAGTAGCAAAGAGATTTTCCTCCCCAGCATTCCTCACAGGATTACAACATCTGATATAAACTCCTAGGAAAAACCACTCTGCTACATGCCTCTCTCTCTCTCTCTCTCTCTCTCTCTCTCTCTCTCTCTCTCTCTCTCTCTCTCTCTCTCTCTCTCTCTCTCTCTCTCTCTCTCTCTCTCTGTGCCTGACCCTACTGTCCCTCTCCTTCCCTCTAAAAATCACGTACTCTCATTTTTCTCTCAGACCAGAATAGACGTTTTGATCAGGTTTCAAAATAAGCCAAGATATTTATAAATAGTCTCGATGTCTACATTCCTCTGATAACTACAGAGCGATTAGTTTTGATTGTGGGGTCAGGCATAGATGGCGAGTTGTTGTAGTGTTTTGAGGGTTGTTGAGGAAACAGATTGTGTTTTTCTAATTTAATGTTCCCTGTGTTCTTTAGCAGAGGCCTTGTTTCCTGTAAGCAGAACAGTGTGGCAGTAGTAATGGGCACAAATGCCGTCCTACTTCCACATTTCTTTGGCTTTTTTTTTTTTTTACTTAATTGTTTACACACATCATGTGTTCAGTCTCTGTGTACTCAAAAGTTTTTTGTTTTGTTTCTCATACAGTGGCAGCATCAGCAGGACCACAGGATTAATAAAGATACAATTAAACATTAAAGGAAAAGGCTGCCAACACTCTCCTTCTCCTAATGTCACAAAAATTCACACAACACAAGCAGTGAACATGAATTTGTCTGTGTAGCCAAAGCCTGATAAATCACAGCACTCCATGGATGTCTCCAAAAACTAATAACAACACATCAGTGATCCACACTGTTGCTCTGGGTGAAGTGTTTCTTCAGTACAGTGAACTAGGTGTAAGAGATCATATGACAATCTTATTGGCTAGAATCACAATCGTTGATCTGAATCACGATTCAATTGAACTCATGTGATCACATCATTAGTTGTGCATGTGGTTGCCTGGACACAAAGCCAGTCACTTCAACTCAAAGGCCAAATGCGCAACTCACAGATTTCTGCATCCTCCTTGTGCTCTGATTTTATTCTGAAAGTCCTGACCTGAAGTTAGGATTCGTATCTTTCCGCCGCTCTTCTTCATACACAATACTCTCCTCTGTTTACAAGTTGTGTCACTACCACTCTCACTGTCTGCTTCGTTTATGTGCAGTGTTTGTTTAGACAGCACTGTTCTTTATTGATGAGGTGCTATATGTAGGTATTTTAATGAGAGAGTTCAGTCGCTGCCCCGGCTCGCCCCGGCTCATCCCGCCTCATGTTTCATGTCTGCAGACAGGTCTCTGGTCCCGTGGACCAACTGTAACTCCATCGTCTTGGACTGCAGCTGGTGACAGTGGTTCTTGTTCTGCTCCAGTACAGAACCGGTTAACGTACTGCAGCACCAAACTCACTGAGGCTGCAGAGCAGAACAGTGACTGCTGTCTCCAGCTGCAGTTAGCGGGCTAGCTGTTTAACAGTTAACAATGTGCTGGTTAGCAGGGACTGAACTAAAAATTAAATACAGTATCTGAATATAGAACCTTTTTAATGCTGTGATCTGTACGATTCATCTGAAAAGTCAATCATATGTCAAATCGTCCACAATATAAGATCCTCAGATCACCCACGCCTACCTTACACATGGGAGCTGTAGTTTATTTTGAGTCGTTTTCACATGCACATCGCCTCACATCGTCTTGATGCCGCAAATACTCATTAGCACAGCAAATATGTATTAATCCGCAATTGAAAGTAGTCCCTACCAAATGCACCACATACTCCTGTTTGAGTAACGTTTGCTAAAAACTACAGTGCCCACGGTCTTAAGAATATATTATTAGCCTTTTTAAAAAATGAGAGACAGAGTAACATTCTGTTTTGATGACATTTAGATCGACCTCATCTTCACTGAGCTTTACTGATTTCTAGTCAACTTTTTAAAATATTTTTTTCCCTTGACAGTGTTCATGGGAGTTTCTGTTTGTTTCCTCATAAAGCTTGCACTTTGCACTAGTGATTGAAAGTTTTTGTGTCATGTTTGCAGCATAATGAGCAGTGCAGGACGATACTGCTACACCTCCTTACTTTGCTGTAATTTGTTTGATGGCTGGTTATATGGGTCATAATCTACGCATTATGCAGTCTGAAAAAGTGAGATCACTGACACCAATCATTTGTTGACAGTAATATAACCTCATTGGTCTTTGATTGATCCATGCATCTCTGTTCATTAGTGATACATTCCTCCGTGCTCCTCTGGTTGGATGCCTCCACCTTTCAGCATCACAGGTTACACTCACATGCCTCTTAGTAACTATTGCTCACCTCCGGTTTCGTTAGACCTAATTAAGAAAACCCACAATCAACCATTTCCTGTCTCCTCCTCCCTAATCTCTCTCCTAGCAGCGCAGTGCTGAGTCAGTGGTAGATATTACTTTGTAATTTTCTACATGAGACTATGAGACATGAATTTGCAGTCAGGATGCAGAACTGTTCAAATTATATGTTTCCCATCAGTTTAACAAAAGGCTATATTCTCACTTAGACAAGAACTGACACTAGGAGACAGCATTCATTGTGCATTTGATTTGAACAGAGCGGAATTGAGCCGACATATGTGCGTGACAGACATCAGACACGGTGTGGTGCTGATATGGTGGGCGGTGTGGCAGCGTCGCGTGAGATGAATTCAGACACAGGTGTTCAGCCTTGCAGCCAAGCTGGATGTTCCCGGATCAGCACCTGGTCTTGCTCCTCGCTCAGGATCTGCAGTGCCACGATCAACATCTAAACCACAGATTGTCTGGTGGGGGTGTGGGTGGAGGGGTGGGGGCTGCATCCAACAGCCTGCCCCAGCAACAGACCTATCCCTGGGGGCTTTCACTGTATGCTTTGGCAACAAGTCAACCGGTCCTCTCACGGCAGACATGCAAGCACTCGAACAGATTTACACATCAACCCCTGTCCAGCCCACGTCATGTATCCAGCCCACTGCTGTTCTAGTGAACTTCAGTGCCACACACACACCCAGCGTGCACACATCCTCAGTACATGTGACTGAATTCACTGCATGTATGCACCATGTTGTATTTTACCTTTTTTTTTTTTTGCACCACAGAGTTCTCAGACAACAGAGACTAACATCAGTTGTAGCTTGTTTTGGAGGATGCCTTTCTCCTCTGCAGGTGTCTGGAAAGATAAGACCCTCATCTGACTGAGTCTTCATGCTCATCTCTGTCAAACAGCCCTGCTGTTTTTTTCCTCAGAATTTACCTCACAGCCAGGTCGGTGCAGGAGAGCGATCTACCGGGCCAGACACTTTGCATTCCTGCAGACAGCGACTCAAAACAAAGACCTGCTGTGCTAAATTTGAACGAACAGAGAACGAATGGCAGAGATTAAGGCCTGACAGAGTGAGGCTGTTTCAGTGCACATTATCTAACTGCACTGACATTGATGTATTCCTCAACATATATAATGTGCCAAATAAAACGAAAGCTAAGTATGTTGCAGGTCAGTTTTCAGCCTGGAGTCATCACACTGGTGAGGGGGAGGAGTTATAAGACTCATAGCTTCCCTTACAATCCATCAGTTCACAGAGATTCTCACCACATGTCCTGTGAGTGTCAGCTCTTATCATTAACACCTCACATATTACTCACATATATGTGTTTGTCTTTCTCTTCAGAGTAGGTCTGTGTAACGTCTGAGCTCATACACTATGTTGTTATGTAATCTTGAAGTGAGAGCTTTAATTTGAGTGTTTGATGATGACCCCATGGGGCCAGAAGTCATGCAGAATCTTTTGAGTGTGGCCTAATTAGTCTAATCAAAGTCTGCAAAGTCGCACTTCCTGACAATTCTAGTTACCTTTTTACAGAGAAATTGGCCGAATTATGCTCTATTTGCTACAGTCTCTAGTGTATAAAGATTGTTAGTCGTTGTTCATGCTCTCTACCCTCCTGAGCAGCAAAGTCAGGTTAAGATTCTACTAAATGCTGCAGCGCGGCTGTTGACTGGAGCAAACCAGAGAGATCACATGACCCCAAATTTAGCCTTTTCATTGGTTTCCAGTTTATTTTAGAATTGGTTTCAAGGTTTTCTTCAATCCTTTCAAAGCACTCCATGGGCTGGCTACAGAATACTGGTATATTAGCATTATCATTATCAGTATGCTAATATTAGCAATTAGCTTAAATCATCTCTATGCTAAAGTAAGGCTTCATAGACGCCTCTGTTACTCAGCCCGTTCAGGACGAGAACATTGCGCCTTTATTCTGTTTCACTGTTCAGTAGAAAAGGTACAAACACAGACAGGGGGAGTACTGTTGTTCTGCTGTTATGCCACAGAGCCAGATCGACATTTGTGTAAAGGGGAGCAACGATACTTGCTGTCTAAAATCACACAGTGGGGCAGTTTAATGCCAGCTTTGTTTGGTTCAGAGTAAACATGCAAAGGCAGCACAACAGCTCTACACTGGGAACCAAAGCTCACGGTCTGAAGCACAAGCATTCAGGGCGTGTCCATATCACTTTTGTTACTTTAACAATAGAAAAAAACAGTCACTGCTCCAGGTGCACGGTTCAAAAGGGTTGTACATGTAATGTTTTGGGTGCAACATGCATTAAACCATCCAGATTGTCATCTGCCCTTCCCTTTCAAAGCCAGGCTCACTCACATCTTGGTGGAGTGTTATTACAATGTGTATCACACAGAGTTATATTCTATTTGTGTTGAGCTGATTACATATTGTGACTGACCACTGAGTCCAGTCCAGACCAGTGAGCCCAGTCCTGACCACTGAGTGTAGTCCAGATCAGTGAGTCTAGTCCAGACCAGTGAGCCCAGTCCAGACCAGTGAGTCTAGTCCAGACCAGTGAGTCTTGTCCACACGCCACAGCTCTGTGCACACTGTGGAAGGGCAGAGTGAATCAGCGCACTGTGCACAGCTAAACAGAGAAGCAACGGCACAGATCACAATGTAAAGACACAACATTAGACATCTTTAATGTTATCTGATGAGAAGTGTGTGAGAGTGTAAGCGTGTTGTGTGCCTGCCTATATAAGCACATATTACTCTCTTGATAATGTGCCCTTAAAGTAACAGTGAAATACTGCAACACTAACTTCAGACCAGGTTTTTGTTAGTCAGTTCTACAGTTGCTTTCCGCTGCCTCAGGATGGTAATGTCCCAACAATGCACCTGACCACACCTCATTTTAAGACCAACACACCCATGGATACTGAGATGGGCACAAGTGTGTTCAATAGTTAAACAGCATGAGACCTGGATGGGAAAATGAGAACTGTATTGGTCTGAAACAAACAAAGACACTTGCGTTGCTCTTTGTGCCAGGTGTAAGATCAGACCCACAGTCTTGTTTAAATGTGGTTAGCATCTTGTTTATGTTCATATGGTATACCTTAGGTGATGATATACATGACTGTTTTAGGTTTTTGCAGCCACCACCCAGATAATGACTCATGTATAAACCTATAGGCAGTGTAGAGTGGTATTATGTACTAGCTAAAGTGGGCCAACATGACAGGAAGTTGCTGCTGCAGCTTAATCTTCTTATCCCAGCACCCAGTTCACAGCTCCTGACTGGGAGGAAGTGGGAGCTTAAAGTCCCAGTCAAAGAAAGTCTGAGAATATGAGACTGTTCCTTTAAAAACAACAAAAAAGTCACCGTCTTATGTAAAGTTGCTGGTTTTGCAGCATTAATGTTGGAGTCATCAGCTCTGTGGTTGTTGGTGCACAGCCTCTCAGACCCTGCTGCACTGATACTGTTTTCAGCCTTATATCTGCTATAACACAGTTGACCATCCTGTTAACAGAAAGCAGCCACATTTCTTAGCTGTGCAAAGGAGAAGTGCAGGTGCCAGTCGACCTACTTTGCCCACAGCCCTGCGAAGTCCTTCATGCTCGCTCTGCTTTCTCTCTGTTTACCTCACTTTCACATTCTTATGCTTTTTTTCCTCCAGCCCCAGCCTCTCTCTCCTTTTATCTTATCCTCTGTCATTCCAGGTTTATTTCACAGCAGGTCTTTGCCTCCCCGTTTACGTCTTTAGAAACAGGGAACATTAGCTTTTGATTAGACAGCAGTGCTTCTGCTCAAATAAAGGCGCTCTTGTCCTCTCGCTCCCATCCGTTTACCTTGATAATTGGTTTCAGTGCACACCCAGCTGAGAAAATTGCCTGCAAAAAGCAAAGTGCTACATCTTATGGCTGAATTTCCGCAGATGCAAAAGTTTTCTACATAATTAGTTTTCCTCTCAGGCCACGTTTGATTTAATGTGAATGCAGCATATTACAGTAATGCATTTTGTTTATAGATTATTGTTATAACTATTTTTCCATTTAATAAGCGTGTGCATATGTGTGTTGCTAGGTTGTGCAAACCCTGAGGAGCTAACCACAGAGCGAGCCCATTCTTCAGTGGAGGACATGTTCGAGACCCTGCGAGGTTTGAGCCACACCAGAGATCACCTCAAGCAGCTGCGCTCCGTCTACACTGCCAGCGATGGAGTTCACCAGGTCAGAGACACACGAACACACACTGCCACCACCAAAACACACACATTTTTTGTTGCATAGTGGCTGCATTTTAGTGGACAGATGCAGTATGTCTGTTCTTTGATCTCTTCAGTCGTGAGAGTCACACGCACGTGTGTTGCTTTTCAGCATCACAGTCTAAAGAACACATGAGTATTCACCAGCAAAAGTTGAAAAAATATACATTACATTTACATTTACTCACTTGGGAGATGCTTTTATCCAAAGCGACTTACAAGTGAGGACAAAAGTAAAGCTACAGTGCAGTATGAAACCAACGTATAAGTATTAGGTAGAACATCTATTTAACAAGTGCTGGGGGATTGCATAAGGAAGTGAATCAAAAAGTGTTAGTTAGTATAATAGCTAGCTGGTATAATATTTAGTTAAAATGTACATTGCTCACAGCTGTTTTCCCTGGTCTTTATTTACCTCCTTGAACTCTGAGGTAGTCACACAGGCACAGATGCAGCGGAGGACCTCTGGCCTTCATTGCTCTTGTCTCCCTCCGGTTTGCGTCACACAGGCATACAGCACAGAGGAGGAGTTCACTGTGGAAGGCTCCTCATAAACTGTCCATCTCTTATGCTTATGTAACTCACCTCTCTGTGTGCATCTGAAAGCTTTGTCCTCATGGAAAGCCTCTTACCTTTTCTTAAAAACAGTCGCCAGCTTCACCGCCACTGGCGTTCACTTTGAGCGGGTGGCTTTTATCAGAGAACTGTAGGCCAGTGACATAAGGTTGTTGATGGAGGTTCAAGGCATTTCTTTTTTTTTTGGAGGTCGTAATGATTTTCTTTGCCGAATACATACACAAAAATAATAGAGGAAGTATTCTTGGAGCTAGAGGTGAACAGCTCCAAGAAGAGCTTGAACAAAAGCTTTACAGCTTCTTACATTTCATCATACACAAATAATTAATCCCATCATGAAGCCATGAGGAACAGAGCCTTACTCTCACTGGAGGTGTTGGAGATATAGTGTTCAGCAAGATTATGAGATAAATTGTTTAAATATATTAAGCTCTAGGAGCATTTCATCCATTTCCATTAGGGCTGCATGATTTGCAAAAAAAAAACTCATATTGTAGTTATTTTGACAGATGTCGTGATTGTGATATGAAATGAAATATGAAATATTAAATGATGAGAATGTGATTTTTGTCAAGTCTTTAACCAAACAAGCATATTGCAATTTTGATTATGTTACAATCAATTATACAACTCTAATCTCCATCCTCTTTTAGGCACATACATTACATTTTGTTTTCAGTAATACACAGTAATCTTTGAAGGAAAAGTTTGTCATTTTGGGAAATAATTAAATCGCCTTTTTAACAAAAGTTGGATGAGAAGACCGATACTTCACCGACTAACAGGGATGAACTTTGCACTATCTGCAGACAAGGCTGCGCTAGTGCTAGTGCTAACAGGCTCACTGTCAGGCCTGAGACTAATACTATCTGAAGTACTAGTCTTATCTAAGGTAACGTTAGTAGGAACATGTCTCTCTTGTAGAGACACCCTGTCTACATGAGCTGAACAACTAACACAAGACACGAGGTAGTCTGGGCACCATTAGCTGTGGGGAACAAGAAGCTAATTTAATAAGCTAGGCTAAGCTTGCGGTGCAGTAAACAGCTAGGTAAAATTGGCAGCAAACAAGTTACTACCTAACACAAAATCTAGAGGTGTAAGTTACATGAGTGTGTTACAGGAAGTAGCAGGGTGTATGGCCAGCAGCCAGCTAATTTAGCTCAAAGATTGTACCAGTAACTTCCTGGAGTCTTTGCTGGTTAGGGGAAACCGGTCCAGACTAACAAATTGTCTGGAACACAACAAAATGGTGGTATGTTGTTTTTACACCTTGGTTTTTGTGCTAAGCTAACCACCTGCTGGCTGTAGCTTCATGCTGACATGCAGATGGCATCAATCTTCTCACCTAACTCTTGGCAGGAAGGGGAATGAGCATTTTTCCCAAAATGTCAAACTAACTGTGCAGCTAAGGGATCGTAAATGCAGGTGCATTAAAATTTTACTTTTTCTGTTCAGCCTCAGAAGCAAACAGAGTGGTATTTTCTTCCAGTCATCAAAACATTTTTATCTCACATGAACCCCATCTCCATGTCATCACAGCAGAATGAAGGCTGAAAACATAATGTCATCTCTGTCAAAAATGTCCATATCTTTGTGACCGTGTGGGTACCTGCACGTGTGTGTGAGCATTGTTGTGCTTCTTTTAGGCCAGAACAGTCTGTCCCTGTTCCTGCTGAATTATGAAAATGATTTAATACAGAGGGAGAGCAGCATGATATCTGCTCACTACTGGCTGTTCTTCAGAAACACCAGAAATCCATCAGCCTCTCTCAGCATGCGTCCCCCCGCCAACGAAGCAGATATCTGTCGGACTTCCCCTGACTGAAGCTTTTCCCTGAAGTGCAGGGCTGCTGGGTTCAGACAGAAGCAAGAGGTTTTGACGTGGGTCAGAGCCTCTCTCTCCTCTTTTTTTCATGATAATTCATGTAAGTTGCTGATTTTGTTCTCACAAAGCCTGAAATAAGACTCAGTCAGCTCTGTGGTGGATCAGAGGTGTCATATGTTTTCATCCTAGCATCACTTCCACTGAGCACCATGCACTGTTAAGTGGATCATTATACTGACAACAGCAAATGGATATATTTGTTAGATAATGGATATATATTTATTAAACATATAATTATATAAAGCATATAAACAAAAACATCAAAGGCTTTCAGTTGGCTCCAGTCATGCTCTCTTTATTCCCGTCATCATTAATTTGACCAGCAGACAACAGCACACATACCACTTTACTGTCACATGTATACTTGTAGAGCTGCATGAAAAGCACACATTTTCTTTTCACATGTCATGCTGTGTGCAACTGAATGCTGCAGAATTTCTCGGAAAAAAATGCATCAATGAAATCTGAGTCATGGAGCCTGTAGCAGCTGGAGTCTTCTGACCTCAGTGGAGCGGAGCGGAGGGGAGGGAGGGGCTTGATTTCTCACTTGTGTGACGTATTGTTAATGATGGCCATTTTATAGCTGACATCCTCCGCTCCATTCTTTTGCCTTGTAAAGATTAACAACAGGACGAGGTGAGAGTTACACAACCAATCAAAAGCCAGAGTAAGGAGGGAGTCATTCATTCTAGTCCGTACTTACACATCTGTCTCTACACATTTTGCACCCACCAAGCTGAAGAAGTCATAGAAGTCTAAACAGAAGGAGCTGACTGTGTTGATCCATCATACTAAATAATATTTTGGAACATGATTCATAAAATAACACAACAACATGGCTTCTGAAAACAACCGCACAGTTGAAATGCTGTGAAGTAAAATTAGAGGAGCAGTTCAGCTAAATTACAGAAGAGCATATTTACTTAATCATTATGTCAAATTTCTAATAATTATAATAAAATTGTATTGTACGTGTTCATTTAAAACTTTTAAAGGGATAGTAATACATGCTTTTGTCTGAGCCAGTGACTCTCTGGAGTCACCATGAGGTTACAAGGCAAAAATAAAAACAGTAGAGACTCCAGGAAGTCAACGTGCCCCACCAAGAAATAGTCCAGCGCATAACCACAACCTGTCAACATTTTTTTGTTTGGACAAAACAACAAGATATAATGTGTTAATTAATGAGCTCTATAGTTGCTGGTAGGCAGATTTTGTTGCCTTTGGCCTATTACCAGTCTTCATGCGAAGCTAAGCTTAATACCTAATGTGCATACTCGAGCTCAACTGATAAACAGGTAAACCAGGCTTCAGGTCATCCAGAAACAGTGTCTCCATTACATTCAGTAGTTTGTCCACCAGAGACCACTGACAAGTAGATTTTTGGCCATACCGCAAAATGTCACTGACTGACTGACTGACTGACTGACTGACTGACTGAATGAATGAATGAATGAGTGAGCAATGTACTTACATCATTTCAGTCACTATTTTATACTTGTTCCGTTGTCTGGCAACAGAAACATGAAAAGATGGAGAGAAGCAAACAGATAAAGGACTGAAACTGGCTGACACTAGGCTGAATGCCAATAGCCTATGACACGCTCCAGCTGTATACTAGGTACTGAAGTATATACCTTGGTCACAATTCTTATTAAAAAAAGATACAGAAGAACTTTGACACTGTCTTTCATGGCAGTTGCTTTACCTGCTTGTTTAGGTACAGTGGTGAGGAAAAGTAAGTGAACCCTTTGGAATTATCTCCATTTATGTGTAAATTTGTCCTAAAATATCGAGTTTGCAGGTTGCATCGAGGTCTTATTATATCTTATATGTCCACTAAGAGGCAAAGACAAAACGAACAAAGAAAAATCTTAGAGTCTAAACTGAAACATGCTGAGAAAGAATATGTTAAAAACCCATCTGCACAGAAGCTTAAAGAGATTTCTGCACTCAGGTGCACTTTGAACTTACTATTAACAAAAGATGCAGACGGTAAAATCAGACTTGCTAGACAAAAAAATGTATGAACATTGAGATAAAGCAGGGATATATTTATCATATCTGAAGAAGAAAAAAGCAGATTCCCAAATTTTTTCCTCAGTTACAGATAGCCTGGGTAAATAGGCTTTCGACAACATAACCATTAACAATACATTTAAAACTTTCTATGAAAATCTGTATAAATCCGAACTACAAACGGATACAACTGAAAAAATGGATGCTTTTTTCTCTTCTCTTAACTTTCCTAGTTTATCTGTTGAACAAAAAACATCTCTCCAAGCTCCTATATCTAAGAAGGAACTTCTTGATGCTATTAAAGGGTTACAATCTGGTAAAGCTGCGGGTCCGGATGGATTCAGTAGCGAAGTCTACAAAGAGTTCCATGACTTATTGATTGACCCTCTTCTAAATATGTTGAATGACTCTTTTAAGAAAGGTATTTTACTGCAGTCTCTGAGAGAAGCGCATATCTCTCTAATTTTAAAAAAGGGCAAAATCCCGGAGGACTGTGCGTCATACAGGCCCATCTCCCTGTTGAACGCTGACTTGAAGCTCCTCTCTAAAATATTAGCAAGAAGACTAGAAAACTTACTCCCTATTCTTATAAATGTTGACCAAACTGGATTCATCAAAGGTCGCAATTCATATAATAATATGCGCAGATTACTAAATACAATCCAAGTTTTTCAACAGCGGTCTTTGAATGGTCTGATGCTTTCTCTGGATGCAGAGAAGGCATTCGACCACGTGGAAATCCCATACTTGTTCTATATACTACACAAATTCGGCCTGGGTGAAACATTTATAAACTGGATAAAGCTACTCTATACAAATGCCCTCTCAGCAGTGCTTACAAATGGGTTGTGTTCTTCTAATTTCCAAATTTTAAGAGGAACAAGGCAAGGATGCCCTCTGTCGCCATTGCTCTTTGCCCTGGCGATTGAGCCTCTCGCTGAGGCAATCAGGAGAAATGAAAACATACATGGTCTCACCATCGGCACGAGACAACACAAGATTACTTTGTATGCTGATGATGTCTTAATTGTTTTGACTGAGCCTGAGGTATCTACCCCAGCCCTTATTCAGACAATCAATATGTTTTGTACTTTTTCTGGCAACAAAATAAATTTCAGTAATGCCACTAGGTAATCTGAAACGAGTACCCAAAACTCCATCCCCCTTTCCTTTTAAATGGTCACCAGAAGGCTTTGTATATTTGGGAATACGTATAACACCCTCCTTTGACCAATTATATAAAGCAAATTTCCCACCTATATTTGAGCGTATTAGGTTGGACCTGGAGAGATGGAACACTCTCCCAATTTCCTGGTTAGGCCGTGTCGCACTGCTGAAAATGAACATCCTCCCCAGGTTACTTTACCCAATACAAATGATCCCAGTTATGTTCCTCCATAAGACTATCAAACAGCTAAACAGATGGTTTAGCTCCTTTATATGGTCTAAGAAGAAACCATGCCTCAAAATAGCTACGTTATGTCTGTCTTCCACAGAAGGAGGTGCTGATCTTCCAGACATTAGAAAATTCCAGCTGAGTGTTCATCTATGTACTATAGCTGACTGGATGTGTAATGCGTCCACATCTCTGTGGTTGGATGTAGAAAGTTCAATGTCCAAATACCCTTTAAGTAATCTTTTGTTTATTAGGAAAAATGCATCTTTGAAGTCTGCTTGTACCAACCCAATTACAATTTCTACAGTTAAGGCATGGCATGCCATTAGAAAATTAGAGGGCAGATCTAAGTTCACCTCTGTCTTTACTCCAATATGCGATAATCCTGACTTCCCTCCTGGAGTGAAGGACAATAACTTCCAGATCTGGGTAAATAAAGGAATATCTACTTTATATAAACTAATGAAAGGCTCCACCATGATGTCTTTTAGTCAGTTGAAAGGGAAATATGACATTCAGCAACAGGATTTCTTTCGATATTTGCAAGTAACAAAGGATACCTCAATCCTTCAGTGTCAAAATATTTCACATGTAGAGAGACAGCTCTTCCTACAGAAATCTGGCAGGTCTATTAGATTATTCTATAACATCCTTAAGGGGTATAACACCACAAATACCTATTTTTTTGAAAGGATTATGGGAAAAAGAACTTAATGTTAATATAACAGATGATAGCTGGAGTCATGCATGGAAGAGCACAAAAACGCTGAGTGTTTGCAACCGAGTGAGAGCCATGCAACTGAAGCTCCTACACAGGGCTCATATCTCTCCCTCCCAACGCCATAAATTTAATCCTAATTCATCTCCACTGTGCCCCAAGTGTAAAATAGAAATGGGTAGTCTTACACACTGTTTGTGGTATTGTAGGAAAATACAACAGTTCTGGCAGGTCATTGGACAGGAAATTAATAAGATTCTATCTACTAATAGAAATAATAATCCTTTATATCTGCTACTTGGCATACCTGATCTGTCCATCACTGATAAATTTAGAAGGAAACTCCATCAAACACTTGCTTTCTGTGCTAGGAAGTGTATTCTATTAAATTGGATAGTGGATAAAGTTCCATCCAAGGTTCAATGGCAAAGGGTGACTCTTGAATATGTTGCTTTGGACTATCTGACATGTAAACTAAACAGCAAAGATGATGTGTTTCGTAAAACATGGGAACCCTTTTTGTCATATGTTGGTTTAAATATTTCTACCATTCTTTCGAGGGGGTTTGTATCATAGCTGTGAATGTTCTGCCTCGTAAATGATGTCCTATTTAATTAATATATTTTTGTCTCTGTGTACCTTTCTTTGATCATGTGAATGTATTATGCATGGCAATGTACACTTGATTTATTTTGCTTTTATTTTACTTGCTTATTTTATTTCTATAGGTTGACTCCTGAATCTCTCGCCTGTATAAATTTGAATTTAAATGTGTGTGTGAGCCAAATGTATGTTTGTATGTTCGTTTTGTCATGTGTTCCTGTTCTATTTCTGGAAAATTTAATAAACATATATATTAAAAAAAAAACAAGAGCTAAGTAGAGTCAGGAATTCTCAAACCTGTCAAACCAATGAAACCAGATGGAGGTGTTGGTTAGAGACACTCTGACTTATAAAAACACTTTGACACAAACATTTTCTGTTTTCCGTTCACAAGAAACATGATTCGCTCTCTCTAGAAGTGGACGTGCAGCTAAGATGACTCCAAAAGCTCAACACAGAATGATCAGGAACGTAACAAAGATCTCAGAGTAACAGCTTGAGGCTTAAAGGAAACACTGGAGCTGGTTAACATCTCATGAGTCATCAGTCAACCATACACAGATCATAGAGCATGTAGCTGCTGCTCTCCAAAAAAACATTGCCAAAGAACAGCTTGACACTCCACAGTGCTACTGGGGAAATTGTTTGGAAAAAAACATGCAGCACTACATATGGTGTAAAAAGGGCTCTGCATACCCGAAGGTGAAGTAGGGTGGAGGGAGCGTTGTGATTTGGGGCTTTGCTGCCTCTGGGCCTGGACAGCTTGTCATCATGGAGGGGACAATGAGTTCCCAAGTTCATCAAGGTCTCTTCCAGGATTACAGATCAAAATTAAGACAGAAATCCACATCATCCCAGAGAGTTCACAGATTTTTCTCACCACTGTATAACCAGAGCAGCCTTTCTCAGGGAGTGGTCCGGGGACCACTGGTGGTCCCCAAGCAAATCTTGTGGTTCATAATGTTCTGCAGAAACACCTCTGGCTGTTATTCAGTGCTGTAACTCAGGAACAGAAGCAGAGGTTGTGGCCATATGAACTGATACTGAATTGGTGACACTAATTTTGGGTGTCCAAAAAATCCTTCGTCGTCCTCGTCAAAAAACTCACTTAACACCTTTTTATTAAATTCCTTCAAAGTCTTCACTACATATGTTACATGATACAACTTACTTGACTGGTTAGTGGGATATAGGCATATTTCTAGTTTATGTTGTCACTACGTTGTTTTGGATTCTGTGTGTGTGTGTGTGTGTGTGTGTGTGTGTGTGTGTGTGTGTGTGTGTGTGTGTGTGTGTGTGTGTGCTCGCGTGCGCACGCAGAGGAATATTTAAGCACTGGCATTATCATATGCTTTAATCTAATATTGTTTTTATCATGTGGGTGTTTGTGTTGGTGATTTAATGGGATTACTTTTAGCTTTTGGGAAAGCAGATGAAAATGGAGTGTGCATGACTGTGGGTAGGATTTGTCATTTATGCCTGGTGATGCTGCTGCTTGTTTGTGTGCATGCGTGAGCGTGTTATTTAGCCCGAGGTGAATCATTAATGTGTTTACTCCCAGCTTAGTTTGTGCAGGTTGATGCTATTTTATATAATTTGTGATTAATTAAAATTGGGCAGTAGGATTTCCCCTGATGTGACTTCTCCTCAGGGACTAGAAGAGGCTGTGAGTCTTCTGTTAGGAATGATAACTACTGAAACTACATACTGAGGTGAGAGGTTGCCTGTGGGCAGAAACACCTGGATGCATTAGTATTTGGACAACATTATGCGTGTAGGTGTATATTTAAAGCTCCATCCAGTCTAAAGGTAGATGTCCATGTGTTTTGATTATAAAGCAGGTCTAGGTTCTATATTAATACTGTGAAAGTATCAAAGCCTCAGTCCACAGAGAAATGCACACAGCCTGTGTTCAGAAACTGAGCCTTAAAACCAGCCGTCAGGACTTCTGGAACTTTGTGATGTCAAAACAAAGCAGTCACTGCTCTCAGCCACGCCCAAAGCCCCGCCCACCTGGACCCACCATCCAACCTTGCAGGTTTTTGGTTCTTAAAACCACAAACATATCTTCTGACGGAGATCAACACTTCAGATAAAACACTGGCGAAGTTAAAATATGGGACTGTTTGGTAGATGTGGTCTTTGTGACTGTTTCATTGACAACATCCAAAGGAAAAATGAGCAGGAATCAAAGAAGGAATATCTGCCAGAGCTCCAGTACTGGAAGGTATTCAGCCTGCCTATTTTAAGACCTCTGCTATTCCAAATACTCACATAAAGCTCTGCCAAGTTTTATCTGGTCCTTTATTATTCTCAGAGACACTTTAAAAAAATCTGTCTTGAATTCATGATCCACTGGCTTTTAGGACTATAAATAGTACATTCTGTGCTTGGTAGCTGGGCAGAAAAAGTGGACTCCTCGTTACTATTATAGAGTTATGAATCAACTTTTTAAAATATTAAAAGACATTTATGAGGCTTTAGTTGAGACTGTGCAGTTCAGCTCCTTCAAAGACATCAACATTTTATTGAAGCTCCTGTTTTTCTCTTGTTAAACTGAGGAGAGAAAATTACCAGATTGTTGTGATTGTGAAAGCTGAGCAGCTCATAAGTCTGGAGAAATGAGCCGGGTGGTGTTGACTGTTTTCGAGAAGCAGGATATTGTCATGTGATGGTGTCAATATGTCTTTTTTTTTTTTTTTTTTTTTGGAAAATATGTTTTTCATCAGCACATACTGCACACACACTCCGTTATATCAAAAACAAGCTGAAATACGACTCACATCAGTATTCAAAAGTGTTTTTCTCAAACATTGCAACTGTCTTATCATCTCCTACAGCTATACATACTACAACAAGGTGATAGTCTAGTTTTAGTTTTGTAGGTTGGATTGTGTTGTTGGTATCACCGGAAGAAAGATTTGTTCACAGGACTTTGCAGGACTGTAGGGTGTTGATTCTGGATTTGATATATCCCCATAAATACCTGATATTGATTGACCAGATACTATTTTCAGCCACATGCAGCACTGTTTATGCTCCTCTTCCTGAACTGACTCATAAGTCAGCGGCCTGTTTGGTCAAGCAGAACTGTTTATATCTCCACTGTCTCTCAACACCCACTGCCATTCACACAAATATGCAGAGGCTAACAGGAGGGCACTCTGTGGAAAACAGCTCCTCATTATTCATGTACAGATTTTTTTTTTTTTTGGAGCTTGATGCATCTCTGTATCTAAAAATAAAACTGTGTTGTCAGTGCAGGTATTTTCGGTGTTCAGCAATCATTATGTTCAAGTGTGTTGTGTGGTGTTTGTGTTTTGCAGGCAACCTATCGTCCTTTCCTGCGACAGATCCTGGAGGAAGTCTTTCACCCTGAGAGACTCGAGTGTCCCGACATCGAGTACATGTCCGGAGGCCTCACAGACCTGCTCAAGACCGGCTTCAGTATGTTCATGAAGGTCAGACATTTCTCAGAAACACACACACACACTCACATTTTTATGTAATGGGCTCAACTCTGTCACATCCTCGAAATCCTACCTTTGCTATCTACCCACTGTGGTCAGTGAGATGCCTTTTTCCATTGGTTGAACTTGACCTGATTTGACAATTTGCCGAGTCAGCTTGTCCTGTCTGCACATATTCACATATTCACTGTTTACCCTAGTACACCTTCCAAAGCAGGAACTATGTAACTATGTATTTACCCACGACTTTTATCCTTATCCTTAACCTAAAGTTTGTTTGCTCTGGCCCAATCCAGTTGATGAGTTTGTAAACTTGTAGCATTGTCCCCTTGGTTCAGTTTGCTTTCACACAGAGAAAAATTCAAGTGAACCAAAATGCATCACTACAAACCACATGAGAACATTCACCCCACTTATTGGTCAGATTCTCTGGCAGCAGCAGAAAAGTAAACACAGGAGAAGCTCCTGTATTCTGGACTGTGACATCCTAGGCAAGATGAAGCATTTCTTCATAGCTCTAATATGTATCCAGGCAATTTAGCTACATACTAAACACCAGCACGCCTAATTCACTTCAGTACGTCATCATAATGCTCTACAGATTCTAACTCCGTGAAGACGCGCTGCCATAAGATGTTTGAGAAGGATGGAGCTGATGCTGAGGATGTACAATGGCATGCTAACCCTCAACATGTTAAACCGAGACGTGTTCAGTAAGGGTGATGATGTTAAAGGTCTTTTTTGCCATCTGTTTGAATTTATGGGATTCACCTGTATGGTAGTTGACTACGGGACAGAGTAATTAATAATTTAAGAGCTGTGCTTCTGTCTTCTTTGTGCTAAAGGAGCCATCTAGCTCAAACTTGTGAGTTCACCTGCTGGTGGGGTCGGATCGAGTTGAGAACTCTTTCACACTGAAAACCAAAAGCTCCAGAGTTTGTTTGGGACCAAGAACAACAGCCTTAACATTTCACCATTTCATTTCAAAAGTTGTCAGGTAATATATAAACTGATTCGGCCACCAGGAAATGAAAGAAAATTACAATACATGCACCATTTCCACAAGGGTCACACTGTGTGGGGCAAACTACAGCTAGTCTCTCTCCATGGAGTCACCAGCTGCTTCTTTTTACTTCACTTTTGCGGCACACAATGTGCTTCACTGGGTGGGCCTAACATGCCTCCTCCCAAAAAAGAAAAAGATCCCATCTCACTTTGCTCCTCACGCAACCTAACAAGCAGGAGCCTATAGCGCAGTGAAAATGTGATCCCTCACTGTTATTCCACCTTTAACCACTGCAAACTGTGTTCAGTTGGGCGTCCAGCCAAGAGTCATGGCAGCTGGAAATTGAACCCTAGAGTCATGGCCAAGGGCTTTTTCATCTGCACCACCCAGTTAACCCGCAAAGAGAACAGTTCTTCAGCTCAACAGGATGTATAACAAGAGAAGGTAAACACTGCATGCAGTTGGGAAATGGTAGCTGGTGCACCATTGCTGCTCTGACCAAGTGGTGCTGCTGTTGGGAAGAGCCATTTGTCTTGAACCAAGAAACCCAGAGAAAACAGAATTTCCCCTCTGTGCCTTATGGTTTATGAGTTAACAAAAAAAATCCAAAGAGCTTTATATATGGCCACATGGTGGTGCTGTTGGTAATTTGTTTGAATATGGTCAGCAGATGCTCTGAGGACCCCTCTTTACCAATCACCATTTTTTCACCAAAATTACCTGCTATCAGCAGGATTTTTAACATGGGTAAACCCGCTAAAAAAGGCAATTGACCCTTTTTACTTTGCCAGCCCAGTTTACTGGAGAGGACACGCATCATGTCCCCACATGCAGTTACAGAGCACATACACTCACAAACAGACACAGATGCAGGGGAGACAGGGTCAAAGCCCCAATGTTACACACTTTGATTGGTGATTGTGTGTTTTTCAAACTAATTTTGGGGCTGCATCTCACTCTTTCATCCCTGAGTACAGTGTAGCCGTGGTGTCTCTGGTTTAACAGCACTGTTCAGGGCAGATGACAGGTCTGTGTACAGTGTCCGTGCTTTTAAATACATCACAGCTTGGAAGAGGGGCTAAAATTAGCATGTTCACCCAGGTGGTGTGTTTACATCACTGCTGATTGGAGCTGGAGCTGATAAATACCCACATCTACTGCAGAGTCATTTGACCCAGGTGTGAATGCCAATTGTACCCCTCAAGTGTGCCTGTTATATCCAAAGAATTATAGTATAAGTATAATATTATTTTCTTTATATTATGGCGCCAGCTACGGGTTGAAAGGCCATGAAGTTTGACTTATTTGGGGTCCATATCTGCACACGTCTCTAATATTTGGTTACAATTGGATATTGCAAAGAGTGCAGAGATAAGGCAGTGTTTTTCAATAGGCCACACCCCCAGAACTGTGGTAACCAGTTATAGAAAAACAATGGGTGAAAAACAGGTACTGCATTTGGGGTCAGCTAAATATGACATTACCAACTTTGGTGAATACAAAGTGTAAAAATTTATTTATTTTTAAATACTTTTGCAAGAACATCTAACTGCTACACATACAGACCATTAGTTAACCTGAAACTATGAGAAGCAGTAATTCGCAAGCAAAAATTCTTAAGGATGAAGCAGTAATCAGACAAACACATTTTATCACTGATCATCTGAACCATTGACCAGACTTACTTGTTTCCCAGAACCCCATTTATTTTCAAGGTAAAACATAATCCTCAGATGGCACCAGCCCAGTATGTGGTTTTGGAACAGCTTGTACAGTTGGTGGCCAGACAGTAGTTTATACTGGTAATTACTACAAAAACTGTCATAATTCCTCTTCAATCCACTTTAACCCTAACTTCACCTTTAAAACGATGCAGTTGGATTTGCAGAGAAATGAAAAATTTTAAAAAGTAATTGCACACTATTTGTTGTTAATAGCCTGCTCGATGATGATCAGCTGATTTGTTCTTTCAGTTGTTCATGTAGTTGTTCATTCAGTCTTCCAAGGTTGTGAATGTATCAGGGAAAAGATCTGAATTTTGGTACTTATACTTTGGCTAAACAGTTTTCTGCAGCAGACATAAATGTAGTTTTTGGCTTATGGGTAATGTATATCCACCGCAGAGCAGATCACTATACATGGTCTGATCATCCCACATCTGGGCCTGCTTAAACTGATGATTACCCAGGGGGAGGAATTAGACTGGTTGTGTAACCATGGCCTGGGTTTACACAAATTAAGAAACTTGGCCCACAAACCACCAACTCAGACAGACTAAACCTATAAACTTGGATTGGAGCATTCTATAGTAGCACAGTGCACACCCTTTATGCAAAAACACCCCAATAAAACTTCTATATTTAAACACAGGACCTATGCATACTCCAGAGTTTATATCATTAAACACACTGCACCCCAGTCTATATTATGACCCACTGAAAGCTTGTGCACTGTTGCTTAAACCATCATCTTTAACTGTGTGTAACCAAACTGTGTGTGTGCTTCTGTCTGGTGTGCAACGTTTAGTCTTTGTTTCGACAGAGTCCCAGTTGTACAGATGGCTCCTGCTCCTTCAAATGTGTTTTTCCATCTGACCAACACCAGCAAATATATGTTTAAAGGTCCCATATAGTACAAATGTAGATTTCCATCCTTCTTGATTATAAAGCAGGTCGATATTAATACAGTGAAAGTATCAAAGCCTCAGTCTACAGAGAAATGCACACAGCCTGTATTCAGAGACTGAGCCTTAAAACCAGCCATCAGGACTTCTGGAACTTTGTGATGTCATAACCAGGCCCCGCCCACTTGGACCCACCATCCAACCTTGTAGGAATTGGCTTCTCTGAATGTTTACATGAAATCTGCTATATTTTTTGATTTAGTCACTCAGAAAACAGGTCACCTGTTGTTACCTGAGCTCCAGAGAGAAGCCTGAGAGAGTAGATGTAAAACTACACTGAGATGGTTTTTGGTTCTTAAAACCACAAATATATCTTCTGATGGAGATCAACACTTAAGATAAAACACAGGAGAAGAGTAAAATATGGGACCTTTAAGGCTTTTAAATGCACTCTCTTGCTGCAGTGCTTCTTATTTCAGTGAGCTTTAAGCAGCTGTACTGAAGTTAGTTTAATTTTAATGTTTATGAAATAAAACAAAAAGGGCAACACAGTCATTGGCATCAAAAAAAAGTTGGGCCAGCGTGTGGACCATGATCTGATGTCTTTGTTGGGAGCCACTGGTGCAGAGGGTGTCTGGTCTAAATCCCATGGATGCTTTTTATCAACAGGACATAGAATTAAAAAAATTCTCCCCCTTACTTATGCTTGGCTGCACATTTCAGCTCACACCACCTCACCACACATCTCCATAAGCCCCTCACTCCCTGTCTAACCCATGGCAGTGCACATGGTTCAGAAACTCACAGCTGCAGCTTGTCTTTGGACCCAGCATTCACGCTGGTGGTGGAGCTACCCACGTATGGAGTGCACTGTGTGTCTGTGATGTCAGGTGTCTCCAACTCCGTCTGGACATACTAAATTTAACATTAGCAGATACACAAACAAAACATTGGTTCACACATCTTTATCAAGAAACACATGTTGCATCATCCGTGACAGGCTTCGCCCCAGCCCGGCGCTGCTTCACGTGTACAGCCACTCTCGCCTCGGGTCCGCCCCCTGCAGCTCTGATTGCTCAGTTAGCATTCACAGGCTGCAGATGTGTCCCTGACTGCAGCTCGACAACCAATAGCACAAAGCAATTATTCTCCTACAGTCAGTCACGCTCTGCAGAAACACCAGACTTGATCCTGCCGTTAAAATTCATCCACATAAACAAATGTCTAAATGTGTTTACCCAGATTATGTGGGACGTTTGTCTGTGTCTGCTTGCATGTCCACGTGTCAGCCTCCATAACAC
Source organism: Trachinotus anak (assembly GCF_046630095.1). Classification (NCBI taxonomy): domain Eukaryota; kingdom Metazoa; phylum Chordata; class Actinopteri; order Carangiformes; family Carangidae; genus Trachinotus; species Trachinotus anak. The sequence continues at coordinate 2,845,407 of NW_027273861.1, read as the reverse complement.
CAGGGTGAGAAGATATCATCCGCTGAGCCTCAGAGACCTATGTCTTGGTAGAGTCTGCTCTCATCAGTGTCACCACATCATCACAGGTGTCCAGCTGAGCAGTGACTCAGAAACAAGACATAGAGAGAACCACAGATAATAATATGGAGAGAAAATGATTAAGTGTTCCCTGGACAAAGTGTGTTGTTTATCACAGACTGCTGTATTACAGGAAACCGTATCAACACCTTTAGATTCCATTAAAAAAAGATGCACTGACCGATCGCAATGTCCCGTCTTAACTGCAGGTGAGTCGTCCACATCCCAGCGACAACCCTCTGCTGCTCCTCTTTCTGGTTGGAGGCGTCACACCCTCAGAGCTTCGTCTCATCAAAGAGATTGTCACCACACACAAACCAGGCACGCAGGTGAGTAGGCTGGAGTCAGGTGTCTTTTACCAGCACGTCACTAACACATGTCCTTTTCTGCATAATCATGTTGTTATGTAATTTGAGAACGCAAATTGCTTATTAGTGTGCACAAGTCAATCTTTTTTTGTCCATGACACCCACGGGGCTCTGCACCTGTGCTTTATTATTATTATAATTATTATGATGATGGAGAATTAAAATGCAGACTCACCTCAGTTCTGTTTTAATTGCCATTGCCACCAAATCTCACTCCTTATGTACAAAAGAATAAAAATAACAAGACTAAGTCAAAACCCAGTACATGGCTGGACCGTGCCGTAGGCTATTTGCATCCTGCCTAGTGTCAGCTGGTTTCAGCCCTTTATCTGTCTGCTTCTCTCCTCCTCTGTGCTCACAGTGGACGCTGCTGTTACCAGCAGCCACGGTTCAGTCTGTGTGCTCTTTTGAGCCTCCCAGTGCGTTAGCATGTGATCTGTCAACAGCAGGACTAAAACACAGTGGCAAAAGGTGAAGCAAACCTGGAGCGCTTTGTGTTCACAATGCACATGTGAAGCGAACCATAACACAGACTTGAAGCTCACCTCAAGCGGTGGAACTGTGACCTCCACAAGAGGTGGCCTCAGTGCTAAGTTGGCAACCCTGCAGGCTGTAGACACCACCCTGACAGATACTGTTTGCACCAATTCATTTTGAAAGAGCAACAGCCAATGGGGAAACTCCAACTCAGCATTTGGCTGAACAATGGTTGAAATATCATCAGTCAGTCAGTCAGTCAGTCAGTCAGTCAGTCAGTCAGTCAGTCAGTCAGTCAGCGATGTTCAGGATTACACTGTTGAGGTTCCGCCAAAAATCCTGCAAATCTTTCTCACATTTCTGGAATCAACTGATAACCTGATTAATTTCTTAAATTTGGCATTTACCCATTTTTCGTTTTATATATAGGTATGTAGATATGATATAAACACAATGTTATATGTTTCAGTGATGTATTATTATCATTTTATGAACCATCATAATTGTTCAGCTCACGGGTGAGAGGGTGGGAGGGAGGGAAGTCGTTTCAAAGACGACTTGAAAGCTATAAACAAACCACTCTGGAAAAGAGGTGGATAATGTTCAAAACCAGGAACAATAAGAGATACAACAAATTGTGATGCAGCTAAAATAAAGCAGCATAGATACTGAAACTAGATCTCTTCATTAGCCCTGTGTCCTGTGATGACTTTAAAGCTTAACTTAAAGCACTGATGCCCTCTCCAGCTGTGAGAGGCAGTAGTGGGAGGTAACTAAGTGCATCTACCCCAGCGCTGAGCAGAAGAGTACATGACCACATTAGCACAATGGACAGTTTTTTAAAAAGGATCCAGATTGATGCAGCATCTTTTTTATTTCCTGTGTTCTTCATTGTCAACGACCTGACACTTTACAAAACTTTCTGCGAGCAACGTGAGACACATCGGGGTTTGATTCAAATAAATAAAAGCACAAATATCCTCTTAACCACGTGACTGACAGAGCTCTGGTTGACAGGCCGGTCACTCACAGATGGATAAATTATTATGCATCAATTTATTCACTCAACACTGCAGACACAGATTATATGTGGATGAATCATCTACATCCTCTTAATAAATCTGTTCTTTCTCGCACAAACAGCCTGTATGAAGACACAAGATTATGACTCATCAAAATTAAAAGCATTCTTGTTCCTTTAGAAATGCGAAACTGTAAGAGCTGAACCCAGTGAAGCGAAATCACTGAAATACACATTCAGCCAGAAGCAGAGAGTTTAACTGATGTTGAATCAAACTCAGTCATTGCTTCGGCCATGAAAAGTCAAGTAGTCGATGTGGAGATGAAACACAGGAGGGACTCAGTTTGAGGTACAGACTGTCCACGGTCAGACTGAACCTGGCTGAGAGTGAAGGAACAGATGCTGACCTACATTCACAGGTCGCTCAGGTCAGGTTTACAGGGGAGAACGTCATCTGATCTTCGCACATATTAATTGCACACATGAGATGTTGTGTCTGCCTGCCTGTGTGTTTGAGCGGTTGAAGTGCTGATTACATATGCAGTCCACAGTGGCCTTTCTGTGGGTGAGAGGAAGAGGGTGAGGAAGGCTGAGATCAGAATCAGGGTAATGTGGGTTGGTCTTAATGAAAGGCTCAGAGGAGGAGGCCAAAGGCAATGAAAGGCCGGCAAGGATCAAAGCCTTACATCTGTAATCAGGAAAACTGAATAAAGACAAGCTTATATAATAACCTGCTGGCCCACACACACACACACACATACATACACACAAACCTCAGGAGATGCACACTAACCTGAGCACACACATGCACAGCAATCTGTGGACAAAGCCTGTGTGTGGAGCAGATATTCATGAAGTTCCACTGAAAACAAACTGCAAAGTTTCAGTCCTGCACTTGGACCAAATTCCTCAGAAACAGACTCACTCTGCCACCACAAACAGGCCGGCTGCCAGTTCTAGGTGCCGACCCCGAGTTAAAGCAACACGGCTGCAGGAAAACAGAGTCTCGGTTATACAACATGAGAGAGCTGCAGCCCTCAGCTAACACTGCACCAAGCACAGAGAATTATTGTATGTTGTTTTAATAAACTGGCATATATTAGTTAATACATCATGTTCCACCATATAAGATTTAATCATAGATATTTTAATATAATATAGATATAAACTGCTTCATTCAAAGAAGGTGCAGACATTTAAACATCTGTGGATCCACACTTCAAGTCATTCACTTGTTCTTTGGGTAATTACCTAAAAACTGAACATGACACTCCAACTATCTTTTGTGTATCAGTCTCCACCCCCAACACCCCCAACACCCCCCACCCCCCGGCAGACTTCACAGGTGAATGCAAAAAGTTTGTACCAGTAGTTTGCTTCTTTGCACAGCTTGAATCCACTGTGGTTACAATGAGTCCTTAAGCCCTTTTCAGACATGCACCTCTCACAGAACTGCAGCAGTCTCTCAAGTCACTGTTTGGTTTCAATACGTGGGCCCAGGACTCCCCGGAAACACTGAAGACCTGATACTGCATCAGTCAACAACAACTGTCTTACTAATGTGGGTCTGTTCACATTTCATTAACTGTGTTAAGGTTAAAGGTTAAAGAGGTTGAGGTTACTTTGTTATGTCAGAAGGCAAAACGACTCAACCAGTGAATGCTGATTTATTTACTCACCTTAATGTACATTTTATTTAATGTATATCTTTTAAATCAAACTGATTGGACACTGTGACAATGTGAGGACAGTTTACTACATTTACACCTTTTTCCTTCTTATTGTTTCTATTTACTAGTTCTGAAAGTATCTAACATGTGATGAAAGCTGTAAAATGAGCCCTTAATTATCACTCATGCACAAAAGAAAATCGGTTTATGAAACTGATTCTTCTCCTGTCAGATCAGGTATGAAAATGACTGTTTCCCTCCCTCCCTTTGTATCGTGTATTTACATCCCTGTCAGCTACATGGATGATTCAAGCTCAGTCTTCATAATATAGGCAGCAAAATTTTGCAAGCAGTAAAATAAATGGTGAAAAGTGATTATAAAATGTATTTAGATCGTCAAGGTTTAAGGCTTTAAGTTTGAGAAAGCAGAAGGCTTTTTTTTGTATCGATAGCACTTTGTCTTTCACACCAGTGACCAATATTGTGGTTCTTTCCATCACAGTCCTGCCGTGTCTGAATGAAGCTGTAACCAACATCTACACCTTAGACTGAATGACACAAAGCTGCCATGTGACGGAGAGATGAAGCCAGTCGTGGTATATACGCTGTTTGAAAAGGAATTAGTAGAAACACTTTCAACAAGTTTCACACTCAAAATCTAGATTTTGGTGTCACCGACAAAAAGCCACAGGGAAACAGTAAAACAAACAGGATCCTTGGCAGAATTAATGAAATAAAATTAAGGAAATAAACCAGCTCCCTCACTCTTTGTTCATTACTCACACTCATGTCTGCTGCATCTACGAGCATCAAGTTACACACTGTGAACTGCTGTAACCTCAGTCAGTGTGTTGTTCTCCGCTCCAGGTGCTGGTTCTGTCCACCAGGTTGCTGAGGCCCACAGATATCCCCGAGCTGCTCTTCACCACCCGGAGGCTGGTGCCTGACATCGGTGTGTAAAAGGCCGTCACGTGGAAACGCACACACACACACACGTACACGTGGACGGACTCATGCACCACAAACAAAAGCTGTAAATGGAGAATCAAGGAAGTGATCAGCAAATGCAACATTCCTGTTCTGTATGTGTGTCACCTGTAAAGTGACCTGTAAAGTGATTGTATAACAGTATGTTGGATTTATTCTTTTTGAAAACAAATTGTACATGAATGTGTGTGACAGACACACGAAGTGTAAAGTTACAACAGTGCGTTTCTGGTACTGCTTGCATCAAAGGTTAATATAATTGACCTTTAACAATAAAGTCGGTTAATATTTCATGTTTGTGTTTGTTTCTTTGTTTGCATATAGAGTCCACACTGCTGCATTTTCATGTTAAAACTCTTCTGCCTCGTTTACACCTGCGGTCAACACCACTCTGGAGCTTTTGAGCACTGAAAACAGAGACATTTGTAAACGATGACGTAGACACCCACGGTGCTCCCTGATTGGGTCTTATCAGCCTCCACTACCACAGCTACACAACATGAATAATAAAATACAAGTGTTACTGACCTTGTTGTCTTTGCTAGCAGCTGTTGTGCAGCTAAATTCTGCATTTTAATGCTACAACTGCTTTTGTTGTTCCTCAGAGTATTTTGTGCAACTAATCAACTGCAGAGTAAACAATCTGCTTCCTGTTTACACCGGCTCACACATGCTCAGTGTATGTGCATGGTCATGTATGTGTGCATTTTTTAAAATTATTTCTGATACGGAGCTTAAACGCTCATGTGGTCACAGATCGTTTTCATTTTAAAATGAAAACCCCATCGTGTGGACGTAGCCTCGATCAGGTGAGGTTGTTCGCTGATTGGAGCAGGTTGTGTTAAAAACAGGCCACATGTGTGAACTCATTACAAGTGAAGGTGTGACCTGAGGAAGGCCTCCTGCTGTGGTGGGGAGAATACACACTCTCTGTAGCATCCATTCTCACCTCGCCACATCATGTGGTGGCAGAAAGAGCAGAAATAATAAACAAGTCGTTTCACACCGTCTGCTATAAGCCTCCTCATTCACCATGGCTGGAGCACACAAGTGTCACCCAACCACACACCTGCATTGATTGTGAGTCTCCCACATTTAGTCAAGCAGAGGGGCAGGTTGTGTAGTAATCCAGTGGTGCACACTGGGAACAGGATACTCAGGATTCACTAATGAGAATTTGAATTGTAAATAAACAGATCTGTAACATACACACGCTCAGGTTTTATTGGAAAATGCTTAATATGATTTAGTCCTTGTCTTCCGGGAGTTTGCAGTTCTCAGAAGAGTCCCTAATAAAACAAGGTCATCTCTGAGAAAACTAACATGAACTCTGCTCAGACTGTTACATCACCATTTTTTTTTTTGTCAAATTTTTCTGCAGTCAAGGGCAGAGCCAGGCTTTAGACAGATCTTAAGATCTGAGGAGCAGCTGTACAGCCGTGCTTCATGCTTCTTTCTTCAGTGCTGCTCACTGATTATCAGCAGTTTATAAGAACTGGTTTTAATCATGCCTCGGACGACCCTTTCCTGCGTGCGTCATCTCCCTCACGGTTGGAGTGATGTTTGTCTCAATGGAGCCAAGGACATGAAGAGTGTTGACGTGCTGTCAGCAGTAAAAACAGATCATCATATGTGTGTAACATACACATCCACATTCCTGCGCTCCAGTGCACATATGCAAAGAGATGAATGATAAATGAGAAAAGACAGAAGTCAAATTCATCATCATTTTATTGTGAACAAAAAGTGAATTTATAACAAATAAATAACAGGTCCTTTGGACTGGTCCTTTTTAATAAAGTGCATCAGTGGTAATGACCGCTACATGCTACATACTCTGCTGCTGCCCAGCTAACCCCCCCACCCCCACCCCACTTTTCTTTTTTTGGATGCTGCAAAAAAATCTAGTGCAGATATTGAAATACAAGAGACTGGGTACACACACACAGCTGCACAGAGCCCTGACTCAAGTGGCTGGTATAATAATAACAATCAGGTTTTAGCAGCAGTCTGGACACAGAACTGCCACAATGGGCAGCACAGCCAAAAATACACAGTAGAGTCCTTCAGAGCTGCTGTTGCCAGGAGAGATTTACAGTTTTTATTTCATACGCAGAGTCTGGGCTTCAGGCGGCCTCACTCAGCTGCCTCTGTGTGCTCTGTTGTCTCTTCTGCTCCTGAACAGACGATGAACCTCCTCACGCATGGCCCCTGTCAGGACCTGCTCACTTAGAGGTCACGACCTCTGTGCGGATTCATCAGCCTCCCGCTGTTCATCACACCTGCCTTCTACAGTCACACTGGAGGAGGCCTTCCACGGGAGAAGCACAAATTTTCCCTGTCCTCTCTTCTCTTACACCTTCAATGCTAACTTTCTTTCTGTGGCCGCTCTGGACCACTTTCACTTCCACTCCTCACACTGAGGTGACAGTCCTGACTTTTGCGGACAGTGCCTGCTTGAAACGCCGCTTCAGATCTTGCATATTGGGAGATTTTGGCCTGGGGATGAGGGGTGAGCGCCTCTTCTCTGTGGCGGCGCTGGCAGAGTTGTTTGAGGAGTTGGAGGCAGCGGGCGGCTGCTTGGCTAGCTGGCAGCACAGCCTGTGGAAGGCCCCGTGCACCTGGCTGTAGTCCTCGCTGGCGGACACTTCATAGAAAGTGCAGCCCAGGGTTCCTGCCATCAGAGGGCCCTGCTGGGAGTCGACCCGCCTCAGGTGCAGCAGGTCCGCCTTGTTGGCCAGCAGGATCACCGGGGGCATATTGGCCCCACCGACACGGGCAACCAGCTGGTGCAACTGTTCAATCAGGTCGAAGCTGCGCCGGTCTGTCACAGAGTACACCAGCACCACAGCATCCGCCCACTGGATGGAGCAGGACACATGGTCAGGTAGACTGACACCATTATCGGTCATCTGGGAGGCAGAGAAACAGGGAGACTGATTAAAACACAGCCCTGCACACTCACTCAGATGAAGTGTTTTTCTGAATTCAGACCTGATTGAATTTTCCCTGGCTTCATGCAACTGATCTTTTGTAATGACTGGAATGCTGACCGAGGCAGGCGAAAGCTATAGGGTTACCCCTCGAGAGCAGAGAGGTGTGGGTGACTGAGGAGTCTGGGCCAGAGTATCATTTACCTTGGCCTCAGACATCCATTAGCCTAAATGGGGGATTAGACAGCCAGACTGATGGGCTCTACACACACACACACACACACACACACACACATCGTGGGTGTTGGACTGATGCCCAGTCAAAAGAGGTTTAGATGATTTTAACAGTCAGACAGTGAATTAGATTATATTATCTTTGTGTTGGATTATCCTTAGCATTTAAACAGATTTTCACCCCAGCAGCTCAGTCACCTTCCAGCCAGCACAGGGAACATCAACTGTAATCTGAGAGCTCACCTCTGCGCCGGGGGTGTCCTGGACCTGGATCGTCACTTGCTCTCCGTCCACCTGGACCTCTCTGGAGTAGAGATTACCTGCAGCACACACAGGGAGACACAGCCATTACACACCGACTCCTGCACCGTGTTACAGAGCCAGGTCGGTCTGTCATTTCCTCAGTGACTCACCAGCATTTCTCTCGTAGTCTCCGATGAAGCGCCTGGTCAGGAATCTCACCACCAGCGCTGAAATACAGCCAAGCGATAACAAAACATTAGATTTTTTTTCCGGAATATAAAACAGAATAAATCACTTTACACTGTGAGTAAACTACAACACACAGGTGTTACCGGTGTGCTCACCTGTTTTCCCTACCCCGCTGCCTCCTACCACCGCTATCTTAATGGCCCGGTGGGGGACCGAGTTCTCCGGGGCCGGACACTCCGCGATGGTCGTCATGTTCTGGATCAGACGCATTTTTCCCGCTTGCTTCTGGCCAAAAACACAAAAAAAGCAAAGTGGAGAGAAAACCTCGATCTTCTCCAGAGGTTAAAAGCCTGTGGATGACGTTAGTCCCGCGTCTCTGCGCGTGGGTTCTGCAGTCAGAGCACCGCGCGGAGTGGAAGCTGCTGTCCGGCAGCGCACGCGGCTTTTATAGCGCTCCGTGGTCCCTCGCATCTGATTGGTCGTTGCTGACCCCCCCTCCTCCCCCGCGGCCCCGCCCACACGTGGATCCACCAATTGTCCACAGCCCCTGCAGCAGGTGGGACAGCGACCCGGCTCAGACCCTGCTGGTGTCCAGCCAGCGCTCTCCATTATCTCCATTACACGAATGTGATGGATTCCTATATATGAAACAGCTCTGCCCGAATCCACTCAAGAATCACACTGACATAAACAGTCTTCAAAATTCAACCCGCTGCTTTTTCCTTCGTGTAGTTTGAATGTTGATACTTGAGTGAGTGTGTGTGTGTGTGTGTGTGTGTGTGTGTGTGTGTGTGTGTATGTGTGTGTGCGCGCAGTTATCTGGGATGTGGATGAATCCTGTTCCTATGTGTTGTGTTGCAGCTGGTGATCTGTTCAGACATGCCCCTTAACTTGTGAATCTTCCACACAGGGGGTGATGTTGTGCATACCCCCCCCCCCCCCCCCCCCCCACACACACACACACACACACACACGTATACACACACACACACACTCACACTCATGCATACACACACATGTTTGCAAAGCTATCTTTGTAAGAACCCATCATTTACATAAGTCTTCCCCTCAAACAGACATGTAAACTTGTAGGATCCAGCATTCTGGTGCCCGCAGAGCACCACGGTTCCCCACAAGTATAGTGGGCTCCACACTCACACACCCTTAATGCTGTCGATGTGAGAGAAACATCCAGAGATAACACAATTGTTCAGATGAAGCAGTAAAATACTGCAGCACCAGAAAACATTTGTTTAGCTTTCACGTGTCAGATCAGGTCAGCAGCTGCTCTCTGCTGTGATTTAACCTGTATCATCTCTTTGTCCCACTTTCTTTTGCCTCCTCGCATCACACCCACCTACCCCCCTTTCCCTCTCCCCATCTTTCATTTGTGCTCATGTGCTCAGAGGTATTTTGGCAACCAGTGCTTCTGTGATTATGGTCTGGTATGTATTTTTGATAAGAGTGCTGATGACAGGCAGCGGCGCTGAAATATGAAATTAGTGCCCAGAGATTTGTGAGCAGACACGGTTGCTAGGTGTGTATCCACACACACACACACACATCTACACACATCTGCCCCTCTAACCACATCAGAGCCGACATGGTAAACTGCAGCGTTTTGGTACAGCCTGCTTTCTTGCTGATAGCGAGTAAATACTGTGCATAATTGCATTTGATGCCATGTTCACCAGATTCTCTGTGGTTAAGTTTCTGTTGCCAGTGAAGCTCGAGCTCCTGGCTTTTTCAAACGAATGATGTGAGTGAGGTGTCACTGCTTTGTAATCTAAGCCCACGCTGCAGCATATTTGTAACACACACAGATAGAAGGCTCCGGAGTCATTCCCTCCTCTAGCAACCAGGCGAGAAGGCTAATGATGACAGGCAAAGGTAGGATGCGTGTGGAGGTGTTCTTCACTTGTTATCCTGATGAAGAGCCAGGATTCACTCATTTGATACACAAGTGACCCAGAAATGTTGAGTGACTCACACTAGAAGTCAAACTACATTGTATAATACTGACTTTAACTCAATATGACAGATTGAGTGCACCATCACTTATACCTGAAAAAAACAATGTAGCTGTACACTGTAGCACAGTAATTCCAATAAACTTCCCTCCAGTCCCTGATTGGTCGTGCCTTTAGGTTGGTGCTGCCTTTACTTTCCCTGAGGAAGAGCTGGAGGTAAATTAAAATACCTTTGACAATTGTAGCTACAAACAGAGCAGACCCAGGATCAGAGTGTCACTCACACAGAGGTGACAATAGAAGGTTAGAGAGGGTTAAACGGGGGGGTAATCTCTAAACTGGGGTGTGGACAATTGTCAAGGAGAATTCGGGTATTCACTGCAAACAGAGGAATGTGGAGTTAATTGGGGGCGGCGGAGGGGACGAGGGGCAGGTGAAATCTGGAGGAGGAGGAGGAGGAGGAGGAGGAGGAGGAGGGTGTTCTCAGAAGGATGTCCTTGTTGACACAGAAGTGAGGGCTGATTTCCCGAGGTCACCGCACCTTTTACAGTGGAGCTGAGAATGAGGCATACAGCCGTCACGTGCCCTCAGGGCCCAAGCCCACAAAGGACAACAGTCATTTGGGATATCAGAGAAACTGGGGCAGTTTAGCCTCCCCGGGGGCAAAGCCTCATGAGCCGTGGCCATATGTTTATCACTATCATGATAGATGCTTATCATCCTTATTGCCTTTAATCATTGTTTGTAAAGGTGTTTATTAGGAGCCAATTGTTTTACACTGGCTCAACTCTTAGATTTTTGTCATCATGATGTTGCTACAAAGCTGTGTGAACACAACTACACAAAAATTGCTGAACAGTCCAGATCTGGACTCTACTGAGTGAAGTTTTAAATGCTGGCAGCTCCATATTTTTCAGTCATAGCTGAAGAAATAAACAGTGCAATGCAATGAAACGCCTTATTGTTGTTCACTTCTTCTCTTCTCTCGCAGGATTTTACTGCAGATGCACAAAAGCACCTGTGAAAAGCAGATCTATTCACACATCTTCTCATAGATCTCTTCACTTATTTGTTTATATCTACAAGTACATTTGCATTTCCAGTGACCGATGGAAATCGTATTGGCTTGCCGGCACAAGCAGCTCCTGGCCCACTCAAAGGGAGAGAGGTTGTTTTTTTTCTTATTGAAATGTGAATCTTCCAACATGTTTGAGCATTTGCATACCTCTGAATGCATGGCTCTGAATGACAATAGTCCCAACCACCACTCCTCCTCCCGCAGCTCAAGGAATGCCAGCTCTGAGCTTTTACACTGAAGTGCGGCAGCTAGCTTTAGCTGACTTCTTAACAAACACAGTGGAAAATATTTAAATCTTGACTCTCCATCTCTCATTCATGCTCCCTGTTCTCCTGTTTACATTCCACCGCTGATCTCTGGCTTAACATTGGGTAATGGGTCTCCATTCTCGTTATACGTGCACATGTTGGTCCTCAAAATGCTTATGTGTGCCAACATGTATGGCTGCGAGCATGTAGAAGAGACAGCCAGGAAAGAAAAGGTGTAGCAGTAATAACAGAGGATAGCATGTTTTTGTCTGAGGTGCATGTGACCGTAGACATGTGTATTTAAGGTAAGACTTTAAACTCTGGGATTATCCTGTTTTCACTGATTAAGAAGTTGTTTTTTTCTGCTCACGTGCAAAACCTGTGAGTAAGAAGGTAAAATTAGACCTGACTGTGTATATTTATTTGTTGTGATGTGATCTGGGATGGAGGTCACTTTGTACTGTTCTGAAGGAGGAAGCTTTTGCAGAACACTGAGGAAGACAAATCTTGCAGAACATCCATTAGACACAGGGGCCAACAGCACTGAGCTTGAGAATAAACAATAGAAAGTCTGTATTAAAACATTACGTTCAGACTATTGTTTGATTTGAAAAGGAGAGGTGGATAAATGGGTCACCAGATATTTTCAACACAAGCACTTTGCGCTTCAGCCTCATGTTTATGAATTATTATCGTTGCATCCATGGCAACAAACACACACACATTTATTTATGAAGTGATTTCTATATGAAACCCTTGGAGCCAGGTTGTATTGAGGTAAAAACGCTGAGAGTATGACAGAGGCACATAGGACACTCTACCCTGGACAGATCATGTTGAGACACAGTTCAGTTCAGTGGTTGAGATTTATGGATTTGGGCCACTGTGTCAGTAAATGAGACTTTCCCCAGGGCCCTGTCTGTCCGTCTAGCCTATTTTACTGTCCAGCCTGAATGGAGTTGGAGGCAGAGCAAGGTTCAGAGCCTCTGTGTGGTTTCATAAAGCCAGGCAGCTTCCTCAGGGGCTGATTCTGTAAATGTGTCTCCTGACAAACCCTTCTTCACATACTGGCAATTATACAAACAGCATGACAAAGTTTATCCCTTCTAGTACTGTGTGTACTGTTCAATAATGTGTCAAGTATGAAGTGGAGGAAGAGGAAAATGAAATGTGTGATTCTGAGGTGACTCCAGCTGTAACTCTGCTGGCTCTGATGTGACTCTTACCACAGCTCTTCACAGTCCTCAGCGGGACACAGTGACCTGCTCGGCTCGTCAACTCACAGGTAACAAAAGCCCGCTGATGAAGCCAGGGTGAAGAGATGTCGCTGTGCACATGCAGCCTGATTCAGGCTGAGGTGTAGAATCTGTGAGGGTAAACACAGAAAAGAGAAAAAAACACTGTGTATCCGCTGAAAATAAGCTCCCAAATTTTTGTTCTGATGATGTTTTCAGTCATACAGACCATTGTCAGACATATATCATCATCATTATCCTGCAGTCATTATCCTATATCGATTACCTTAATCGCCTTGGTATTTTCACAGGTTATCTGTGTTGTCTGTCATCTTTTGTCATCACTGAGGCAGCTCCTCTGTCAGTCTGGTGTCTTCAAGTCTAAATAGTTTTTTGCACAAACTGACAAACAGGCTGAGTCCTGTCACTACCTCTCACAGGAAGAATAAACCTGAGCACAGGTGGATTAGACACCTGTGAACACAACTCTGTTGGCATGAGTATGCCACACTGTATAATCTCAGCTGCCCTGAAGAAGTCGTGCTGCTGAGAGAATGTATTATAACCTCTTGTATTGTAAATGCAACAATAATTGAAACTTTTGGTAAGACTGGTAAGTAAACAGCTGCTAATGCTAACATTGGCTATGTAGCAATGGCAAAGCTTACAAACAGCTCATTTTATCAGAAACCACACGTCCTCACCTTATTCATGAGATTCACATGTGATCATTCTGCAGAGACTGTCACCCACTGACGTGTAGCCGACCTGCAGCTTCTCACAGCACTGTTGGATTTTGTTTTATCGTCTTCACTATGAAGTTATAGAATAGACATATGATGAGTGAAATAATCAGGAAACACCACGACTGTTTCCACCTTGAACTGCAGTGAACCAATGACAGTCTCATAAAAACAGATTCAGACAGTCAGGGATTTATATGTCACAGAACCTCAGGAACCAATCCTGTCAACTTGTGCAGACGGGGGGCGGAGCTAAATAAACCTGAAACCTTGTCAGTACAGAGAGCCAGAGTTAGCATTAGCACAACCACTAACAATGTGTCAGCTACTGCCAGTTACAAGCTAACAAACAACATAAACAAATAAAAGATGCTAACTATGCTAACTGTTCTGATCTGTCTGCTAGTCTCTGATTCTGGTCTCAACAGACTCCTCATCTGAGTCTGGGTCTGACTGAGGCTCAAACATGAGGCTGAGTCTCTCTGATGTTTCCTCCTCTAACCATCTTCATACTCTCTGCTCTTTCACCTGGACACCTGGAGCCAGCAGGTGGTGGGCGGGGCCAAGGCCTGATCCAGATTTCTCAATCAGGAAGTAAGAGTGGACGATTTTTTTCCAGTTTTTATGTGCAAAAACCACATTAAACAAAATATTAATTATAGCAGTTTAAAACACATCTAGAGAGGAACTTTAAAACAGCTACAACTGTCCTCTGAGTCCCTCAGTCTGTTCACATGCAGACAGACTCAGACAGTGGATTCATAATGACAAAACAAACTCATGACTGAGGGCCGTACATAGACACCCACGCTGACCCCATAATGCAATGGCATGATTAAGTGTCTCCACTCACAGACATTGCACAAAGAATTGAAACATTTCTTTATGAATATATATGTGTGTGTGTGTGTGTGTGTGTGTGTGTGTGTGTGTGTGTGTGTGTGTGTGTGTTCCTGATTCAGAGGCAGACTGTGATGAATCTCCTTCTACATTCTGAAGGTTACCTCCCTCTACAGCGTTTATCCTCGGTGAGGGCACTCAACAGGAAGAGAGTGCGTGAGACAAAAGGTGCTGGCTGTTTTAATCAGTGTGCACGTTAGCGGAAGTGCACAGTGTGGTGACAGAAAGAGAATCTCACCGTGTTTTGTCAGCTCACCTGAAAGACGCTGCTAAAGCGTGACGTTTTCTCACATTTCATATTCAATGTAAACTCCTCTACATGTTTAAGTTATGTGTTAAATCATCAGTGTTTCCCACTTCCTCTTCAATGAGTTGACTGCAGCTAACTGTGAGGGCTCATGCCTTTGCTCCTCTTCTGCCCCAAACATAATGTGTTTCTGGCTTTCAGAAGCACATTATGTGTCTGCTGCAGGGAGGAGTTGTGGTGTGGCTGGGCCATTAGGACGCCACAGAGTGAGAAGAAGAAAACAGACTGGCCAAACTGCTTCAGGCACTAATGGAGGATGTCTGTCAGTGTTCTTGAGGGGTACACACTGTACTCTTGGCAAAAACTGGCACCAAGTACAATGAATAAAGGGACGAAAAGACGTGCGTCAGACATCCTGGAGAAAGGAGTGGTGCAGCATCATGTGCCAGCTGTCCCCTGCTAATGTTCCACACCTCACACTGACAGACTGTGCCCCTGTGAGGATGACACCTCCAGCTTATTCATTGTAGAGGAAAACTGTAGAGCCATGTCGGGATAGATGATCGTAATATTACCGATCAGAACTGGTAAACTTGAGCTTTCATACTTGCACTTCACACACTGCGGAGCACCTACATTCATATTTTCAGTGGAGCTTTTCTGCTTTTCTGTGGCAGACATTTTACTGGTTTGACGCAAGAGAAAAAAGTCAAGGTGAATTTTCTTTCTTTCCTAACAAATATTTTCATCTCTAGGACATTTGAAAAATTCAGAATATTTATATGCAGGTGCATCACAGAGGAGCTCAGCATCCTGTAGCATACAGAGCTACTGTATGTGTTGAATCAGTTAATCTGATGTTTATATCCTGCAGACCTCAGAGAAGGAATGTGCTCATTATGATGTATGTTGTACAGTCCCAGGTTTTGTCAAAGTGACCCAAATGTCCCCCCAGCTCACTGATTTTAAACCTCACACGGTTCCAATCTGAAGGCCAAAACATCCAGAATGACCCAGGAGGGAATTCTGGCATTTAGGGCCACTGCTGAGCAGTAATGCATTACCTAACATGTTAGTAATGAGATTACTTCTTTCAGTGTCAAGTACTGTCAGTGATTACAGGAAGTGATCAGTAATTACATTAAAATGATAGATCACTATAAGTTACAGTTCTTTGATACTGTGGGGGTCTGTGGTCTTACCTGAGGTCTGATGGGTCTGATCAGTCTCTGGGTTCACCTGACAGACTCTGGTACATGCTAACTTTGTGCAACAGCTGGAGATGTGAATCGAGGGCTAGCCTCTACCGAAAGAGAAAAAAATTCAACTCCCATTCACTCCACAGCTGTTCTATTATCAAGCTGTTTGTTGTTAACCTAGACACATAAATATAAACCATGTCAACTGGCTGCTCATTTAACTACAATAGTCAAGTTTCCATCCAAATTTAATGCAAATTCTGATGAAATTTCCAGAAGAGCAAAGAAGGAAAATGAGAATGAATGGGAATTGTTTCTGTTCACGACTGTGATGTGAAAATTAGGAGTTGGAGGCACCAAATCTCCAGTCAGGTGCCTGTAAACCACAGCAGAAGGTGGTGTAACGAGGAGACGTGGTTACCTGATGTCAGTGGGACATACCAGGTTTTTGGACCAGTGTAAAATGGGCTTTAGTTGCATTTTCTTTATGGATCAGTACATCTGCTCTTTGTTTGTTAATGTACACACTGAAAATGTGCATGAATGGGAACTGTTTCTGTTTCTACATGATGTGAGGTTATGGATTTAAAGTCGTTAAAAGGTGCATTTGAAGGCTGAGTCATAAAATGAATGAGTAATATGAAATAAGTAATGAATTAAAATTCACAGTTGACAGGGACTAGACCAACTCTGCTGTTGAGTGCTGTCAGAAAAATCAGAAATTGTTATTTAGGCACTGCATTTGTATCCATTCAATCACTTACTTTCAGGGTCCTTTATCCTGTTATATCAAAATCTCATGTGTCATGGCTACAGCACAATCACTCAGAAGACCTCCAGTCTCCCAAGCACCTGGCAGAGTGAATTAATGCAGTTCACAGGACTGGAAAGTGGGTCAAGCTCTATTGCTCTCTGCAGCCATCTCAGCTCACTGCAGACATCCATTATACAAACAGATCTATTGTTATTGGCCGTGATCAGGACAAGATGCTTCAGAGCCCGCGGGGGGAAGAAGGGCAGTTCAGGAATCTGGAGCTCCTATAAAGATGAGGAAAATATGCATGTGTGTATGTGTGTGGCTGGGCAGTGCTGTTTTCCAAATGGCATGCAGATTTCTGATATATACCTATTTTAGGTGGTTTTGATTGACAGGCTCGTGCGCTGGTTCTTCATGTTTCATTAGTCTCTTATTTCTAAATGTGGCACCACAGTTTATTCTCCATATGAAGACTCAGCGTGAATGCTACTGTCCTTGTGTGAATTGTGTGAGAAGTTCATAAAAACTAGGCCAGTGCTTTATATAGCCTGACTGCAGCTATTATGCACAGACACTCTGACCTCCTATTACAAACCTGAGTGTTTAAATCAACTGTTGAGTGAACCTTATATAGACCTCATTTGTGTCCCTTTCTATTAGGCTGCTATATATCAACCTGAATGCATTATGACTCACCCACGTGATAAAACTCACACTCACTCAAATGCACACATGTGTACAAGCACACACACAGATCCAGTTTCTAGGGCTGCCTCTATTAGATTGTCACAGTGAACTCTTCTGCTCCTGGTTTGTGTTATGAGAACAATACAGCTATTGTGCCGCCATTGCTGTTTCACACTCTGAAAATGGACGTGGAGCAGAGGAGCCGTATTTAGGCGTCGTTGAGGCGCACCACAGAGGAGGCTGTGAACACTTTGGTCACATCAGAATGAATGATTGCTTATATTTTGTTATTGTAAAATGCATCATGTGACTTTCTGCTTTGTTAGTATGTAAAGTCATCTTGATATATTTGTAATGAATATGAACATATGCAAATTATTTTTAATTTTTCAGGTCAGCAGTGTAAATTAATGCTGCAAAAGTATCAAAGCCTCAGTCCACAGAGAAATGCACACAGCCTGTATTTGGAAACTGAGCCTTAAAACCAGCCATCAGGACTTCTGGAACTTTGTGATGTCACAACAAAACAGTCACCGCTCTCATCACGCCCCAAGTCCTGCCCACCTACTTTTCTTTGACTTGTATTTTCCACAATCTGCTATATTTTTTATATGATCACTCAGAAAACAGTCAGCAAATCAGAAGAGAAGCTCAGATCCTCTCTTCTGATTGGCTGACTGACTTGTTGTTACTAGAGCTCCAGAGAGAAGCCTGAGAGAGGAGATGTAAAACTACACTGAGATGGTTTTTGGTTCTTCAAACCACAAATATATCTTCTGATGGACATCAACACTTCAGATAAAAAACAGGTAAAATGTAAAGTATGGGATGTTTAAAGATAATTTTTACTTGAGTGCCTCTAAAAAGGAAAAGAGTTCTCTCAAAAAAAGAGAATTTTTGTAGGTTTTCATGTTTCATTGCTTTACAATATTAAATGACAGTAGATTTAAAGACAATGTCAGGCTGCATCTCGCTGCTGCTTGAGCAGTTCTGCAAAGAAGAATGAGGAAAAATTGTAGCGTCCAGATGTGCAAAGCTGCTGGAGCCCTGTCCACACAGACTCAAGGCTGGATTGTAATTGCTAGTAAATACTGACTTGGAGGGGGTGAACACTTATGCAAACATCTATTTTGAATGAATCAAGATTGCTTTGTGGAGATCTGTTTTCACTTTGAGGTTAAAGGCCCCTTTCCTATTGATCAGTGTCAAAAAAGCCACATTAAGTCAACTCTGACTCAAGACAAGAAAACATGGAAATTTCCAAGGGGAGTGAATATGATCTGCAGGCTTAATTGATCATTCAGGAAAAATAACAGATAGATCCTCAATAATGAACAGAACTATTAGCTTTTGTGTGTCATCTAGAACATTAGATACATTCAGAATGTGCTTCTCCCCCGATTATTCCTCTGTGTTTCTTTTATTTCTCCATATCCTGGTGCCAAAGAAAACAGACAGCCAGCATGTTAATGTGTCAATACAGGGGTGAGCCTGTCACACATCCCCCCAGCACTGACTGCCAGTACCCAACCTGCTGCGTTCTGTTTATAGAAGCTTGGGTACCGTACATGTAAACTAGAGTGCAGATGAGTCTGTTTGGAACAATGTGTACTGAAAGTCAGCGAGCATGCCAAAGCTGTGTGCGGATAATAATTCACTCCTCCTCTAGCCTTAGCTGTTCTCCCTGTTCTGGCCAAGCCCTTATTATCTTGTTTTTGTCCCACCTCAGTTAATATAAAACAGGCAATGTTTATTTTATCAGGTGTTAGAGTTTGAGGAGCCCCATGAGAGCAGACTGAGGAATGTGTGGTTGACCCAGATATAAATTATATCCAGTATAATAGATAATATAATTGGATTGTGGATTGTGATTGGAGAGCAAAGTATGGATAAAGTCTAATTATTTTTATACATGAGGAACATGAAGAACCACCTTTTCTTTAAAGGGAAAGTGTTTCACATCAAGTGGACCTATCAGATCGCCAATATAACCATCAGCTTCTTTCAGTTGAGCAGCTGTGGGACTGCTGCTGCTGCTGCTGTTATTTCTATACCCACACAAAAACACAGTTTGCGAACATGCACAACGAAATAGGGACTGTCATTATTAGTCTACATGTTATATAAGTAAAATCAAGATCACTTTTGTCAGAGGTGGGAATAGGTTACACACGCATCACAGGTTACTGTGGTAAGAATCACGTCAAGTCAAGTCACTGCTGTGAGTCAAGCAAGTCACAGGTCAAGTTATATGAATTCTGATGATCAGCCCCAGTTTCCACATTTAAATCAGCTAAAGACAGTGGTCAGGAGAAACTGCTGCAGCTGCTTACACCTGATAAATCTGACTGACGTTTGACATTTTGTGGCAAAGTAGAGTCTAGATCTGTGACAGCAGCCAACTACAGCTACAATTATTATTGTTAATTGTATATCCAGGATTATTTTTTATTACTTTCTTTAATGTGTAGGATTGTTCGGCCTTGGCCTCAGCGTAGGTATGTACTTGAGAGCACACCTACTATATAGAGACAATTAATATTACTATGTATCTCTGTGTGGAACCTGCATTGTGTTATGTTCTCTTTCCTCCTATTCCCCATGAGAGCTGCCTCTGCATCGGCCCTGGCTGGTCTCCTGCGTCCTAGGTTGCCAGGTTTGTAGTCATTGCATTAGAAATGACCCAATCATGTTTCAAAAACAAAATGTAGCATCTCAACATCTAGAAAATGCAAATATTTAATTTAAAGAAAGAGTCAAGTCCACTCAAGTCTTCAAATTTGAAGATTTAAATCTGATTTGACTGAAGTCACGTGATTCACGTCTCACATCTCTGACTTTTCTATTATAGAGCACTGTGAAGTTATAAACAAAAGTGAAATAAAAAATCCTAATGGTGCCTTAATTTTTCACCTGCAATTTCACAGCTTGATAAAGAAATCTCACATCAAACATTCATGCACTGTTTGAAAATCTAACTCATGTTGAAACTTGACTATGACTCATTTTGTATTTGAAGCCATCACAATCCACCCAGTCCTCACAACATACACTGGTCCAGTGCAAAAGAATAGTTTCCCTGTTGCAACTAAGCTTTTATAAAACAGTCTTAATAGATTGTTCCCAACCTTGATGTTTCTGAAGCCTGAGCCAAATGTCACCAGGCTGAAATAAATCACAGACTCTAAACCGGAGAATTATGTTGTCGGCTGCTCAGAAACTATGCATAATTCATTTCCCCCTCTTTGTAGAGGCTAAACAACAGGAAGGCCATCAGTGCTTTTAGTAGATCAGCCAGCCTCATTTACTGGAAACATTTCTTGAGCTCAAGTTTTTTTTTTTTGTTTTTTTTTTTGTCTCTCTATGTGTTTGTCTGTCTGCATGTGATGCACGTGCACCCACGTGAAAGTCCAAACATTCAGCCCAACTTCTGATCTCCACTGAGGCGAGCAGAGAGGGAACTCTGAGGTTCACCTACTGGCTGGAGAAAAAAAATGTAGTCCTGTCATCTCCTTCCAAACCTGAAGAGGAAAGCACACAGTGGATGAGAGAGATTAAAGCTACAAACAAATGCAGACTGAATTCACCCACCTCCTCTGTTCATCTCATGTCAACACACAGGCTGCAGGGCCTGAAACAAAAAAGATTTGATCTCAGAAACAAGACCGGGAACAGAATCTCAGATGTACAGAACTGCAGCTATTTTCATGCCCATTTTGGTTTCAGGATGTCAGTGAATGTGTGTGACATGTAGTTTTTACAGTAAGCACATCCACATATCCAACGGTAAGCACACAAAGAGCTGAAATAATGACAATAAAAGCAGTGAGTCAGGAGAAGGGCAGCTGCGTCCACAGTTCCCCTCAGTCCTATTAATACTGACTGGACTGAAATAGAAAGCAAGTCTGGGAACGTTTTGCATGTAGAGCCCACAAGCTACCATCACATGTGATTGTTTCCCTGTCAATCAAAAGTGTTCAAAAATAAACTTCTGGGAACACGCCAATCAACGAATTTCTCAATAAAACTCTGGTGAAGACAAAACGTCTGATCAACAATGAGCCTCAAACTGGCAACCCTCTTATTCTGTTTTTCTGTGAATGCTTTTATTCCTCTCTCCTTTCCCATTCTTTTTGGAGAATGTTAATCATAATTATTTGTTGTTTTCCTTTCTTTTTGTTCACATGCTAAGGAGATAATTGCTGGGGGATTGTTGTGAAAGCACCATCAAAGACGGTGGTGAATGGGAGTGTCCTGAGGGCCTGGGAGTCCTGCAGAGCTCTGCAGAGAGGACACTTACTGTTTAATGCCCTCCCCCTTTGTTAGCTATGGTCAGCTAATAGGTGGTCACAGTGCAGAGTACATGCAAATTAGAGTTTTTGGTCTACAACATGTTTGATGTCCTATGTTGTATAAAGGTAGATGTCCATGTGTTTCTGATTATAAAGCAGGTCTAGGTTCTATATTAATACTGTGAAAGTATCAAAGCCTCAGTCCACAGAGAAATGCACACAGCCTGTATTCAGAAACTGAGCCTTAAAACCAGCCGCCAGGACTTCTGTAACTTTGTGATGTCACAACAAAACAGTCACTGCTCTCAGCCACACCCCAAGCCCCGCCCACCTGGACCCACCATCCAACCTTGCAGGATTTGGTTTCTCTGGGTGTTTACCTGAAATCTGCTATATTTTTATTTGATCACTCATAAAGCAGTCAGCCAATCAGAAGAGAAGCTTAGATCCTCTCCTATGATTGGCTGACTGACCTGTTGTTTCTAGAGCTCCAGAGAGAAGCCTGAGAGAGGAGATGTAAAACTACACTGAGATGGTTTTTGGTTCTTCAAACCACAAATATATCTTCTGATGGAGATCAACACTTCAAATAAAACACAGGAGAAGTTAAAATATGGACCTTTAAGGATGATAACACCTGCACAGCACTATGCAGCCAGAGTGTAAAGGCCAAAAAAACCAGTGGTCAGTCAAAATTTTAACAATCAATTATAGATCTAAGTCATTTATCAAGCAACAGTGCTGCTGTTTCTAACTTCTCAAATGTCAGGATTTTCAGTTTTCCTGTGTTTTGTATCATTGTGAACTGAATTTAGTTTTAGACTCTTATTCAGACAGAAGAGTTCTCACTTTAGGCTCATGTGACTTCTAAGGGACATTTTTCAGTCTTTTCTGATATTTTATTTACAGAATTAATCAAAATATATTGAATCATTCTCTTTAAATCAATAAATCAATCATGGCTGATTAGGATTGAGAGTAGATAGCCCTACAGTGCATCTTTGGTGATTCGCATAAAGCATACACATCTTTAAATGCCTCTCAAACAAATCAACTACATTTCCCAGAAGCCACTGCTTCAATTAGTTGTTGATGATTGGTTGCAGCTCAGCTAAGCTTTGCCGTGCAGGTTTGTGTATGGACCTTTAATCCTGTCAATGAAATTGAGACAATCTGAACCAATCAGTTCCGGAGTTTCTCCCAGGAGTGGGCGGAGCCACTGCGCTTCCTCACACATCATGCTTGTCTCCTGGTCGTTGCTAACAACCTGCTGCCTGCAACTTCGTCTGTCCACGGTTCACTCATGCATCGGCGGTTTCCAGCTGCGGTGTGTGTGAGGTGTGTGTGAGGATGACGCTGAGCGCGGTCTGACCCTGGGCTCCGCGCCGCCTGCATGCTGCTCCGCGTCTCTCCGCCTGCTCTCTGACGCCTGGGCTTGCAGTCTGGCCTCCAGCCGCGGCTGCGAGTTAACTTCATTTCTCACCGTCGCCCTGCTCTGAAATCATGTTTATTTTATAAAGATGGCGGTGAGGGGGACACTGTAAACTAAATGACTGTCAGAAACATCGCCTCCATTTGTAATATGGTGAGTAACTCGCTGGTTTTGTGTGTGTGTGTGTGTGTGTGTGTGTGTGTGTGTGTGTGTGTGTGTGTGTGTGTGTGTGTGTGTGTGTGTGTGTGTGTGCGTGCGTGCGTGCGTGCGTGCGTGTGTGTTGCTCTCGATCTGCCTGCAGCCTCTGTGTTGAACCTCCCCCCGACACACTGTGCAGGGTGCAGGCTCCTTCTCTGGAGGATGCAGATGTGGGGATGTGTGTCGTAGACCTCTATGCACAGCTCCATCTGACTCTGTGTGTTGCAGCCTGCAGTGACGACACAGTGTGCAGGTCATGTAGCTGTCGTCGATGATTGACAGGTGAATGAAGCAGCTTGATGTGGTTGCATAATGTGTCGGTGCTGCAGAGGGCTGTTTACATCCTGGTGGCAGAGAGCAGGGATCTGCACTAATCTGTGTTTACATTGTGTTCAGAGCCAGTGAGGAGTGAGTAGGAGCTGACTTAAACGGCTCTGCTTAATGCCATCGGCCTTCACTTTATTTAGAAGGGATACTAATGTCAGGAGCCTGAGTCAGTGCTGCTGGAGCAGTAATGACACGCACTGCACCGACTCGTTCTGCTGCAGAAGCAGCTGCATGTTTAACAGAGGAACTGAGTCAAGTGTGGATTAAATGAGCTTCGAGTGTCTAAATGGTTAATGCAGGCAGTCCTGAAAGACTTCAGTGTCTCACTGTGCTGTCAGCTCCTCCAGTCTACTGTCAGGCTGAGTGATGTGGTTGAAATCACAGCCATAATATGGATATTTTTCTAATTCGGGCTGCAGCTAACAATTATTTTCATTATGGTTGCACCTCCTAATTGTTTCTTGATTAATTGAATTGTTTATTTAATGTCAGGAGATAGTGAAAAATGTCCAGTATGATATTCCCACAGCCCAAAAAGATGTATTTATTTTACCAGCAGTCCAAAACCGTCATATATGAAGAAGGGAAGCCTCAGTCTTTACGTTAGAGAAGCTGGAACCTGAGAATATTTAGCTTTTTTTCTTGAAATTGCCCCTTTTAGTTTCCCAGAGCTGCTGATGATGATGATGATGATGATGATGATGTCTTCAGTTCCAGATTGTTTGGTCCAACCAGCAGTGAAAAACCCAAAGATATTCACTTCACTATCACACATGACTACATAAGGAGCCAAATGTGGTGGTGCTTGATAGAGCCAGTATCACTGTAGCAGCCGGGTTCAGATCCAGCACAGGTTCAGATCCAGCCTGGGCCCTTTGCTGCAGGTCATCCCCTCTCTCTCCCCTCCCCACCCTGTCCCTCTCCATTGTCTCTGGGAAAAAATTCACATGTAAGAAGCTGTAACCGGTGAATCATTTAAACCATTAATCAGTTGTCAAGATAGTTGCCGATTCATTTCCTGTCGATTAATAAAGTAATCAGTGCAACTCTAGATTTATTTCCAATATTGATTCATCACAATAAATGAATGCAAAGTGAGATAAAGTCATCAACTAAAATGTACTTGCAGACACATGAGCTGATGCATGTTGTCAGGAGCCAAGAGGAGAGAAATGCTTGACCTGAAAGAGACTTGTGCTCACAGACAAATGAAGTTTAGACTGATGAGACTTTGTCATGGTTACATAGATTTTTCTCTTTCTAAAGTAAAAGCTAACATGTTTTGTTTTTTTTTTGTTCTTTTTGCACGTTCAGGGCTGTGCATGCTCAGCATATCATTTCTTATTTGTCACAAATTGTCAAGGCCCTTCAGGCAAATCGCAACAAAGAAAAACTGAACTTTACACAAAGGGTGAGGCTGAAAGTCTCCAGCTGCAGACGGTGATAATACAAAGCCAGTGACAACAGTGTGTGGGTGTCACGGCTCCTCAAAGCCTCCTCTGCTCTGCCATGGTTCTGTGTCATAGTTCAGATTGTCCCGATCTGCTTTGTTTCCTTGAAGTATTTTTTCCCTTTCAAAATAAAGGCTGCCACTGCCTGCTGTTTATAATGAGGAGCTCAAATGTGGAAATGAGGCATCAGGTGTCAGTGGAGGCTGCAGGGATACATCACCTCACCACAGTGATGGACTTTCAGGTCCACTGCAGCCACACGTTTCCTGACTTAGCCCAAAGTGTGTGTGTGTACGTGTGTGTGTGTGCGCGTGCGTGCGTGCGTGCAGAAGACTGGAAGCGGTAAATCAGACAAAGAGGTATTCAGGGTCTGCTTTGCCAGAGAGAAATGAGAGTCATTGAAAGTGGAGGCCTTCCTGTAACTAAATTGTCTCGTGCGTTCGCTCAACAAAGCAACAAAGCTGTGGTTGAATTTGGAAAAGCTCCGAGCTGTGACAGGTGAAAAGGATCTGACAGGAGATAAGTGCTCCATTGCAGCAATCAGCCACAAAATACTCCTGACTTTTGACATGGGTCTTGCCTATGTAGACCATATCCCGTTTCTGTTGTGACAGGAAGTTTTCTTCTTGACCAAAGGAATCACGATGAGCAGGATTTTGTACGTCCTATGGGAAGCTGAGCAGGAGGAATCATGATGATTGTTCCCACTGCTTTAGAAAGAGGCTTCTCTTCTTGCTTCGTCTCGTAGCTTTAAAGCTTCAGCAGCCTGTTGATGCTGGTGACTGTGTAAAATTTCCATATTAATTTGGCTGCATATACACAGACTAAGCAAATTCTTGTGACTCTCCATGAAGACAATTATGCAAACTGTTATCTGAGATGAGGTGATGATAACAGCCACTGAATACACAGTCCCATGTTTTCCTGTTTTGTCCTCTCAGGGCACCAATGCCTCTGCTCTGGAGAAAGACATCGGCCCGGAGCAGTTTCCAATCAATGAACACTACTTTGGATTGGTCAATGTGAGTATCACCAAATCCTCTCATACATTAACAAAGGTCATTGCCAAAAAACACTGGTGTCATATTTCAAAACAAACTGCCACGGGACCCAGGTGAGTCATGTCGTCTCTGGAGAGCAGGCACTGACGGTGACTGTTGTTTGTGAGTCTGTTGGCCAATGTGGGGATGTTCTGTTTCCTTGACATTGCATTTGCAGAAACACTCAAGTTTCTCAACCCCCTGGACGCAGCGTCTGCCAAATGAATAAAAAACAAAAGAGCACATCTCACCTCTGTGTTTGTGCGCCTCTGCTCCCTCTGCTCCTCAGTTTGGAAACACATGTTACTGTAACTCAGTGCTCCAGGCGCTCTACTTCTGCCGGCCCTTCCGGGAGAACGTGCTGGCCTACAAAGCCCAGCAGAAGAAGAAGGAGAACCTGCTCACGTGCCTGGCTGACCTCTTCCACTCCATCGCCACACAGAAGAAGAAAGTTGGCGTCATCCCGCCCAAGAAGTTCATCTCCCGCCTACGGAAAGAGAATGGTAAGAGTCCACACCTCAAAAACACCTTTTATTATATGCTTATATTATTATATTAATGAATGAACTGTACGCTGGATTAACAGCAACTCTTGTTTGGAGATAAAATATTTTGTAAACCCTAAACACTACTAGTTTGCACAGACGTCTCAGGCTTTCGTTGACACCACTCTGCACTCAACTGTTCGCAGTAATTATATGTGTTAATTGATGAGATGCAGCTCAGTGCAACAGCACCAGAACCTCCTGAACCACTGACACTGAGGGGGTCCTAACCAGACGCTTACGGCAACTCCCATGATCCCACGCTACTTCGCAATGTCACCAACCTCCACCTTTTGTAATTGTTCTGATTGAGAACCCGAACAGCAGAAAATGACATGTCATACAGTGAAGATAAAGCCACAAGATAAAAGTGTGTTTAAGGAGAGATTTAAAGAGGAAACTTAGTTGATGTTCCACCTGTGCTCCTCTTGCTACTAGAGCTTAATTAGTGTGTTTTCCTGTGTGTGGTTTGGTGTGTGATGATGAGGATGCCGAAGAGCAGCTCAAATCAAACACGAAACATTTTCTTGACAGACCTCTTCTACGTTCTGTTCCTGTATTTTTTTTACCTGTGCCACCAAGTTCACGTCTCCTTCATGACTGAGCAGAGGGTGTGGATGTGTGGCTCTGTGTTGGCTGTGCTTGGAGTATTTGAGGTGAAGGACAGGTGCGTGTTGGCGGTAAGGTCATTCACAGTAGAGCTGACAGAGAGGCCGACTGTTCTCTGCCGTCCATATTGAGGAAGCTCTTTATGTGAATGAACAAAGCCATCTCTGTTGTGACCCGGCTTTGGTCAGCTGCCTCCTCTCTGGACTCACCCCCCCCAACCCCACTCCACCCCTACATTCACTTCTCAATTTTCACCTTTCACATTCAGATCTGTCAAAACAGGCGTGTGTATGGAAGCTGATATCATCAGCGTCGCCTGTTGGTTTTATTTACCTCTCTCTAGAGGGAAGAGAAACTCTCACTGAAAATGTGTCACATCAGGATGGGCACAGGTGGAAGTATCGCTGGGCATCTCTTTGATACTTGATGTTCTGAGGGAGTTGGTTTGACACTATCGAGGATTGAACAACGCTGCGCCATTTGATACCAAATTGAAGGAGTAAATGAGTGACTCTCATCAGCGTCAGTAAGCCAATGAGCATGCAGCATGCTGGGACTGAGATCTAATAAAGCTGCTGATTGGCTGTTTATTCACACAAACATGTTTGAGTGTGTAAAGAGTTGGAGCTTAAGAATAAAACTAAAATTCGAACACTTATCTGTACTGTAATTTTCTGTTTGATAAAATATGTTCATTAAAATTGGTTCCGAAAAAAGTATCGTTAAGAATCTATATCGGTATCGGTACTGATATTGAACATTTTCGATCGATACAGTAACTGACCACAGTAAAGCCGGCTGTCAGTCTGTCAGTGAACCAGCAGTTGTTAGCATCATTAGCTTTTTTTTTTTTTTTCTTTGGGGGGGGTGGGGGGGGGGGGGGGTGGCTGCAGTGAAGAGTTTGGCTATCCAGGAGTCAAACCAGGGGACAGATAAAATACTTATGGATGCTGTACAAAATAATATATGACATCATTAAACTACTGTTTATGGAACCAGAAGCTGGTTAGTTTAGCTTAGCTCAAAGACTGGAAACAGAGGGAAACAGCTAGCCTCCGTCCAAAGGGAGCAAAGTCCACCTCCCAGCACCTTTAGCCTCAGATAGAAATGACAGGGATGGATCCTCTCATCTAACTTTTATCATCATTATTAAATTATTGTTGTTGTTGTTGTTGTTGTTATTAATTATTTATTTATTAAAAAGGTATTGTTAAGAATTAGTATCAAAGTCAAGTTATCGGTATCAGTACTGATGTTGAACATTTTTGATCGATAGAGTAAAGCCAGCTGTCAGTTTGTCAGTGAACCAGCAGTCGTTAGCACTGTGACAGTGATAAAGGACTGTCACCTCTCTCCTCACAGATAGTATATAAAATACTATGGACACTGTACAAAACATTATACATGTAATCATTAAACTACTGTATATGCTGTATATACTGTATTAGCCTAGTTTAGCTCAAAGACTGGAAACAGCCTCTGTCCAAAAGGAACAAGGTCCACCTCCCAGCACTTGTAGCCTCAGATAGAAATAAGAGGAACGGATCTAACTTTCAATCAGAAAGAGGATAAAAAATATCTACCTGTATATTAAATCTCTTAGGTATCGGTCTGCTTCAGGCCTAGTGTGCTCGATGCAGAAATATTAGATTCAGAATGGACACACAACTACTATTAAATGACTTGAATCAAGACCAGAGGCTGAAAAACTTCCTGACTGCCTCTGTGAGTCATCTCCCCTTCATGTTGTCTCTGTGTCTCCCTCCAGATCTGTTCGACAATTACATGCAGCAGGATGCCCACGAGTTCCTCAACTACCTGCTGAACACGGTGGCCGACATCCTGCAGGAGGAGAAGAAGCAGGAGAAGCAGAACGGACGCCTCAAGAACAATGGCACTGCTGTCACCATGGAGACTGAGACAGAGAACAAAACAGAGCCCACATGGGTTCACGATATCTTCCAAGGCACACTGACCAATGAGACGCGCTGCCTCAACTGTGAAACGGTGTGTGTGTGTGTGTGTGTGTATGTGTGGGTGTGGGTGGGTGTGTGTGTGTTAGTTAGAGGGGTCATACATTTATATTGTTATCCTGGTGTCACCCTGAATAAGAGACCTCTCCTGGATATGTCTGAAGAAGGGATTAGCCCTTTGCAGAGATGGTGAGAGATGTAAAAAAAAAAAAAAAACAACAGATTTTGTGAGCGCACCCAGTGGGCCCTGACCACCCACTTTACGTCAGAGCCGTATCATCACAATTTGGAGGGCGGGGAGTGGGATGGGTCGCCCTGAGCAACCCCTCAAACACCAAGGTGCTGCACTGTGCAGAGACAAAAGCTACTCAGTGTAATAAGCATTTCAAAGACAAGCTGTGTGTGTACATGGGTGGGTGGGTGGGGGGGGGGGGGGGGGGGGATCTGTCACAGCAGGCTTATTCTCACTGACTCAGTCACAGAAAATGACAGTTTACTTTCCTCCGTGTGTCTCGCTCTTTTTGACAGGTGAGCAGCAAAGATGAGGACTTTCTGGATCTTTCTGTGGACGTGGAGCAGAACACATCAATAACACACTGTCTCAGGTAGTATGGATTTATTATTTAATAGATTGTGTCCCCTTTGGTCTGGCTGACACTGAATAACCTCCTGTGGCTTGCTCTCCCCTCCAGGGACTTCAGTAACACAGAGACTTTGTGTAGCGAGTACAAATACTACTGTGAAACGTGCTGCAGCAAACAGGAAGCACAGAAACGGTCAGTACGGCACTGAGCTCACACCACCAGCTGTGACGTGTCCACAACACACTGAGCATGTGTACTTCTCTGCAGGATGCGTGTGAAGAAGCTTCCCATGATCCTGGCGCTACACCTGAAGAGGTTTAAGTACATGGAGCAGCTACACCGCTACACCAAGCTGTCCTACAGGGTGGTGTTCCCCCTGGAGCTGCGTCTGTTCAACACGTCTGGGGACGCAGTCAACCTGGACCGCATGTATGACCTAGTCGCCGTGGTGGTTCACTGTGGCAGGTACAGTATACTGAGGGGGGGCGTTATAAGGGCCAGGTAATGCTTGAAAGAACTAGTTTGTCCAAACCACAGACTGTAAAAAATGGAAGTAAACACCAGGTCTGTGCCTTAAACCTTCATTCTATCTAATGACCATCAGGGGGCGACTCCACTGGTTGTAAAAAGAAGTGTGATT
Source organism: Trachinotus anak (assembly GCF_046630095.1). Classification (NCBI taxonomy): domain Eukaryota; kingdom Metazoa; phylum Chordata; class Actinopteri; order Carangiformes; family Carangidae; genus Trachinotus; species Trachinotus anak. The sequence goes on along the minus strand of NW_027273861.1, from coordinate 2,815,052 downwards.
GTATTGAAGTCTATGGGAAAATGTCTCTACTTCTCACTGATTTATTACCTCGGTAAAGGTTTTCCTGATGAGTTTATGGTCTCAGTCTCTAGTTTCGTCTTCTTCAACACAACATGATGTTCATTTTTTAATTTACTGTCCCATTTAGAGGAAAATAGACCATAAAGCAGGGGATGCATTAGGGACAGGAGGAGGACAGAGCAGGTCAGATCCACCCCTCACTCCTCCTCAGCTCCACCTTCTCGTCCAAATATGGTTTTTCCTGGTCTCAAAAAAGAAACAAGATGGTGACGACTGAATTACAATGTCAAAACAGCAGTTCACAAACTAACGAGTGGCGGTGGGTTGACACTTGGTCCAAACACATCAAAAAGCAAAAGTCTATGATGATATACCTGATCCAGTATTTATGGAGTTGGACTGATACCTGACACTAAAAGTGGGGATAATTTAGCCTCTGCTGCTTCATATCTGACTCCTCTGTTTGGAGACTGGGGATAAACCTGGTCCATGACTGGACTGTGTGTGGATGCAGACCAGAGGCTCAGGGCTACACCTTTTGTTACAGGCAGTCGACTGAGCCGCTCTGGCTCAGGTAAGAGGAGGAGCGCTTCAATAGACTGAGCCTCACTTCCATTACAGCAAATTAACTACTGTGATTACATGTATCATCCTTACTAAAGGAGCAGAGGAAGAACTAAACATAAGACAGACCAAGCAGAGAGAGGGAGGGAGAGAGGGAGAGAGAGAAGTCATCAGTTACTGCTAACAGCTTTTAATTTGAAACGCTTGCGGGAAGTGTTTATTTTCTTTTGACACAAAATGCATTAAGAGCAAATTAAAACAAGGCTTCACAGTAAAGACCAGTTCTACATATCAGACAGAGGGAGTTTGACATAAAGACCTGCCTCTGATAAAAGTCTGTGACGTTCTGGAGCTGGAACTAAATAAAAGAGGAATTATTGTGGATCCAGACGGAGGCTGTGCACTGTGTGAGAGACACATTAACACAGACAGTCTGTCTCTGCTAACTTTCTCTCTGACTGATCTTTTTACAGCAAATACAAGTGTTTGGTGAGCTTGTCACAGTGGATTTGACCACACACTGTGCAGCCATATACTAGGTTTAATCTGTCTGGTATGTCTCACAACTTCTGTGGAAGTGCAGCACTAAATCAATGAGGAAAAAATTTAATCAATTGACAGAAAATTAATTGTCAGACATTTTGATAATGGATCAATTGTATGAGTCATTTTCCAATCAGGAAAAAAAGTGTTCCAGCTACTAAATTTTCTCTGTTTTACTGAATATCTTTAGGTTTTGGTTTGTTGTTTGGACAAAACAGTCAGTTTATTATTTTATATTTTCTGCCACAGAAAATAATCTGTAAATGAATTGATAATGAAAATAATTTGGTCAGTGCTCAATTATGAGACCGGGTTGAGCAGGTTGTCTGAACAGAAATGAAATGTGTCCCAAACATTAGCCCCCTGAAGGACAGCAGGTTCTGCAGGATGTATTATTTTATTTGACCTCTGTGGCTGAGTGTTGATCACTGATCAGTTGTGCACTGATGCTGTAGACAGACAGATGTTGTACAGTGTGGGAGTTCGAGAAATGCAACATCTGCGTCACTTCTCATCTCTGCTTCCTCAGCGGCCCGAACAGAGGTCATTACATCACCATAGTGAAGAGCCATGGCTTCTGGCTGCTGTTTGATGATGACATTGTGGAGGTGCGTCACCCTCTGTCTCAGCTGCTCGATGTTCCTTGACTCATGCGTTTGTACCTTTTTACTATTGTTTGTGTTGTCAATATACCACATTTGACTTGTGTTGTGCAGAAAATTGACGCCCAGGCCATCGAGGAGTTTTATGGGCTTACCTCAGACATCTCCAAGAACTCTGAGTCGGGATACATCCTCTTCTATCAGTCCAGAGAGTGACTGCAGCCTGATCACTGGCAGACGATGAGACTGAAGGAAGAAACCTTTTTTTTTTTTTTTTCTTTTGTCTTTCATCCCAACAGACTCCAGACCCCTGCCACCCCCCCCCATCCTGCTCCCCTCCTCCATGGCAGACCTCTCCTGACGTACGTGCCAATCCTGTGCCGGTCCCAGTGTCCTCCTCTGGGTTTACCTGTGCTTCATCTCTGTCCATGTGTCCTTTGCTGCTCATCTTTTCGTCACCTGCATCTGGATTGCACTTTAAAACAAAAGCAAAAATGCTCAACAGCATGTCGGAAACGAAACGGAGTCTGCATCAGCTGCTGAGGTGATTCTGCACCAGGAACATGATGAGGTGAAGGGTCTGATGCACATACAGACAAGTGTCAGAAACTGTACTATATCATTTATATGTATATAAGGTCGTCTTCAGTCTCCTAATTGCTTTCATTAGGGCTATTTCCCCATCACTGTCCAGTCTTCTTGCTGTGTTCATATTCCTGGATGCATGAGAAGTGAATGAAGTTGCAGGCAAACACTGTATAATTCCACACAGAGAGATTTTGAAGCAATATCTGAGCATTGATTATAGAATTCAAACGCTTAAAACTACCTAAACTGAGTGACTTGTTGACATTGTGGAGGTTATCTGCTGCTGCTCATGTTAGTGTGACCAGATCTGAACCAAAACTTTAACACTTAATCCAGCTGAGCCACACGCTCCAACACTACAAACCCCATTCAAATCAGCTGAACCTTTATCATTTTTTATTCTGATAGAAAACCCCTATTTATTGAACTTAACATATTTATTACTGTTATTTTTAATACTGAGTGGTTGATAATCAAAGTGTTTGTGGCTCTTTTAAGAGCTTTGTATGTTAAGACTCTGATGTCTAAGCTCTCAGTGTGAAGGGCATGGTGTATGTAATACACAACTTCATAGGACAGCTTAAAAAAAAGAAGTTTTATCAATTTAATTTTGTGGTTTGCATGTTAAATAATAATTTTTAAAAATCTAAGATTAATTAAGATTAATGATGCAAGTGAGACACATCCCACAACTGCCTAATCTTCTGACTGACAAAGTGAAAGCAGTGCAATAAGAGGTGAAGTTATCCAATGTGCAATTTCCCAGTAAGACTAATATACGGGACCTTTTAAAGTAGTTAGAGGTAGATGTGTTTGTTTTCCATCTTCCCCCAGTGCTGTGTGTTTGAGTTCTGGTGATATCAAAGTAAAAACCCCCGTTCACCACCGGCAATGCCCACTACCTGCTGGGATGTCAGGAACAGTGCTCTTTCATCCTTGTTTGTCATAACCTTACACATTTTCTCTTTGGTTTCTCTCTGATTTTGATGACGTTTATTGTTGTGTGTCATATGTAGCACATCAGAGTCCTAAATAGAGGTAAAATTCAAACTGCGTTGTTACTTAATACAATATCCCTTGTACTGTAAATGTTTTCCTGCTGGGTTGTTGCCATGCCCAGTAGAGTAGTGTGACATCAAAGTACTTGTTTTCATGTGAATGACATTCCTATTTGCTGCACATCAGAGGAGATTACATTTCAAACACATCTAAATAAGAGGTGGGAACAGGATTAATTTGTTATCTCAGTGTCCGTGTCCGTACAGGAGAAGTTGTTTCTGCTGTCGCCTCCATTTAGTCTGTTACCGGGTGAAGTCACGAGGACTACGTGCCAAACTGGAGTCGATACTGATCGTGCATAAGTCTTTAACAGAACATTATTTTCTTTGTAAAGATACAACTGTACATATATATTATGTAGAAAAACACTTCTGGTAATAGGAAAATATTTTTTTAAAGTGCAGCTCTTAAAATGTAAAGACACTCATGGCAAAGATTTTAGATTAACACTGACCATTAATGAAACTCTGTCAAGAAATACTGTGCTATTTTACAATCACTCAATTACATAATCAATCAGAATTGCGCAGAGGTGGAAAACAGTAGCAGGAGTAGTCTGAGATATTTTAGACTCAGGTGAGAGGGAGGAAAGACTCTGATCTTCCAAGAACACTTATGCACTCGCCCTCACTGAGATGCTCAGTCGTTGCACTTGGTCTTATATATCTTACTGTAATGGTGTTCTACAGACAAGAGCTCGGTGCAGGGGGTCCTGCACCAAGTGGGAGGGAATGAGGAGATGAATCAGAGTCTCTGTTTGGCTGTAAACTGAAAGTGCACTTTATTAGTGATGAGCTTCAATGCTTTAATATGAAGAACCACAGTCTAACACACTCATTTTGAGTTTTTTCTTCTGTTCAATAAAATAAAAATAAACTAAGTTGTCAGATGGTTTGTTTTTATTCCCCTGCTGCTTCCTGGTATTTTCAAGAGTGGGATGATGAACCGTTAAAAGACAATGGCTTCCTCTCTTCTTTTTTATCCATGCTAGCAGCTTTAATACAGGGACATTCCCTGATGATTTTGGAGATCCCATGACATTTTCCTCCAACTCCACTATAGCTTCACATTTTCTATTATAATTGTGATCACTTTGGTGATTCCTTTCCTTCTGGAGTCATCATCAGGTGAAGTATGTGACCAAATAACCTGCAAAACAAATGACATTCCCATCAGCCCCAGCTGTCCTTAGTGTTACATGCCAACTAGCAAATGTTAGCATGCTAAGACAGTAAACTAAGGTAGAGAGCATTAACATGTTAACATGCTGACTTTAGCATTTAGCATTTAGTTGCATAAGTGCAACTTAAGGGCTGCTATCATGGCTGTGGACTCCTATATTGTGTCTCAGTGCCATACTTTTTTTTGTGGTTAGCATACAAAAAGAAACACTTCATGTTTCCCCAGACATGATTTAAACTGTAAAAATCCTCTGCTATGATTAATATTTTATTTAACATGGTTCTCCCACATAGAAAGTGAAAAAATTCAATTTACACTGACTTCCTGATTGAGAAATCTGGATCAGGCCTTGGCCCCGCCCACCACCTGCTGGCTCCAGGTGTCCAGGTGAAAGAGCAGAGAGTATGAAGATGGTTAGAGGAGGAAACATCAGAGAGACTCAGCCTCATGTTTGAGCCTCAGTCAGACCCAGACTCAGATGAGGAGTCTGTTGAGACCAGAATCAGAGACTAGCTGACAGATCAGAACAGTTAGCATAGTTAGCATCTTTTATTTGTTTATGTTGTTAGCTTATAACTGGCAGTGGCTGACACAGTGTTAGTGGTTGTGCTAATGCTAACTGTGGCTCTCTGTACTGACAAGGTTTCAGGTGTATTTACAAGTTGACAGGATTGGCTCCTCAGGTTCTATGATGTATGAATCCCTGACTGAATCTGTTTTTATGAGACTGTCATTGGTTCACTGCAGTTCAAGGTGGAAACAGTCATGGTGTTGACTGATTATTTCACTCATATGTTTTTATTATATTAAAAACATCATTTGGACATTAACAAGGTTAAACTCTTGATTTTCAAAGGAGGGAGTGTACAGTGGGTAACAGGAAATATTACAACACGTGAACTGATGTTCACATCAATCTTATTGTTTTCTGGAGTGTTCACTGAGCTGTCCTACCATTATTCACAGAGAGCAGCTCCATTACCATGTATTGCATCATGGCAGAGTAGTGTTCATCCACAGTAAACTTTTTTAGTACACATACACATACTGTTTTGGGTATCCTCATTTTCTCAGTTATCCATTGTATACACACAATCCACTCGAGCCTAAGGACTCTTGCTACTTTGTATGTATGAGTATGAGATCATCCTGTTTTCATCTTCTATGGAAAACAAGGTAATTCCTTGGAGAACATTAATAACATACAAGAGTTTTCCCAGGAAGAAGAGACTGAGCAGAGAGGAACATTATTTGGACTGCATGTCAACTCTACAGCATCCAAGTCTGTCCAGAATATGTCTTCCTGTTTGTTTTGGTTTTCACTGAGAATTAGACAACATGTGTATCTTCACAACTATCAGCTTTGTGTCTTTTCAGTCACCATGAAATCTCAGCTAATCCTTCAGGAGAAGAAACGTGTGGCTGCAAGGAGTCTGGCACAGTCTTTACCCACTGTTGACGCTTCCACCGTGTTTTCTATTTCACCTCTGCCTGCTGTCACTCCGAGGCTGCATCCAGCGGGTAAGCACAGGAGACAATCTGAGCAGTCGTGTCTGTGAGTCATAAACTCTCCACAAATATTATACGGTTTGTAATTAAAATCCACAAACTCTTGTGTGTGTTTGAACTGATGAATGAATGAATGAATGCACCTTACACTGTAAATCCTGTATCACACTCCCATGTACTTAACGTATCTGAAGTGTTTAAAAGATCATGGCCTCTCAAACTTCATCTACATGAGAAGAGTTGACCTCTGTAAAGCACAAAAAAGACTTGAATGGTTTATTAACCAGCCTGTATATCATACGATTATTATTATTACATTATCATTTCAGCTTTGTATTTCAGCTACATTCACCATTATCCTGTATGTTTTCATGTTTTAGCAGCATATATCCAGTTTCATGCAGTCTCACATGTCTCTACCTTATCCTCTGCCTGCCCAACATTAACATTAAATCACAAGTGTTTATTTTTTTATGTGTTTATTTATTTAAGACAAGTTGCAACAATTTGTTTTCTCCCACCTGGACCAGATTAATCTGCTTCTGGGGCCCTGGTGAAAGTGATCTATGGGCTCTTACTCATGAGTTTGTGGTGTCCTGATTAAGCAGTAATTCATTTAGTGAAACGCACCATATTGCAACAAAACCACAACAGATAAACAATTAATAAAATACACAATTAATAAATTAAAGGGGGGGGGGGCTCAGAGTAAAGTCTTTCCTGACTGAAAATATATCAGCAGTGGTGGAAAGTAATTAAGTGCATTCACTTAATATATTAAGAATGCATATATATAAATATTGTCGTTTGTACTGCACTACATTTATTTGACAGCTTTAGTTAAACAAGCCAGGTACTGTCAGGACTGTAACACTTCAGGTCGCTGATGCACAAGTCTGCACTGAACTGGTTTCCTCATAATGTTTTTATTACAGCTGTTGAGAGTTGGTGATTCAACTTCATGAACATTTTTGAGGATGTAGTGTGCGGGGCTGTTGAGCTGTATTGTTCTGTATAGAGAGGTTTCATTTAGCCTATCGTTGCTATAAATGGTACAAAATAATAGAAACACCAGGACACCACAGTGAGTGTCCATAGATGTTGTGTCCATCAAACAGCTTCCACTTTTTATATAATGAACAGCAGAGTGAAGCATCAGAAAAGGTGGAGATTAAGATTAAGATTAGGATAGCCTTTATAAATCCCACAGTGGGGGAATTTGCAGTATTACACCAGCAAAGTGACAGTGCAACAGAAAAAACTGCTTTGTATAGATGTATAAACATAAACTCCATACTGACAAAATGCTACGTCACTAATACACCTGTGATCTGTCACATGCATAAACCATGGAACAGCTACGAAAAATATTTCCCTACCTAGTGGCAGTGTTGGTGTTCACAGTAGCAACAAGTTAGCAGCCACTGAAGCCCTTCAAAAACGTATCAAGGAGCTCAGAGCATAACATAAACCTCCTCAATGAGAATAAAGGCCTGTGTAATGAGAGGGACAGGAGCGTAGCTCTCCGCTCAGAGCCTGTGAGGAGCAGAGGGCTGTCTGCATGCAGGAGATGCAGAACCTGAGAAATCAGGACTCAAGCGTTGGCAAAGTCAAGTGTTAATGAAGTGGAATCAGAGAACTCCACCATCTCTGTGCTTGGTCCATTGACCACCAGTGAACCAGAAGCAATGATGACTAATGTTGTGGATGCAGTGATGGTGGATGAGGACGGCTGATGTCCTAAATGGACACTTCTGAAGAGGCTCAATTCCAGCATGCTAAGAGTGTGGAGCCTGTCGAGTCTGAGCCTATCCAGCCTCAATAATGACCTCCTATCAAAAATGTGGGAGCAGAAGAAGAGGGTCTTGCTTGAGGATTTGGAGAACTGGAGGAAAAAAGGTTCTGACTGTCCCTGAAAAGGAGAAGAGTGGTGTGGGGAAGCAGCAGAGGGAAATGAGGTAAAAACGATCAGTGAAAACACAAATGAGACGTTTGTGCCTCTCATGCTCAGTCCACACACAGCCACCATCGAAGTCAGCTCATCAGAGGGTCAGAGCTGTGCATCTACAGACCTCAAACACGTTTGAGTCTGTGCAGAAAAAAAACAAAAAACAAAAACAAAACAAAAAAAACAATGCCATGCATTTGGGATGAGGGAAATTTAAAAGCTGCTAAACAATAACAAAAAAAATGCAAAGACAATAAGCAAAAATGACCCTAAATGAAATCTAAAGATTAAAGTCAGAGTCTAACATCTCCAGATGTGAATATACTGCTAATATAAGCTGTAACTGACATTGGAGTTACTGTGTACTTTGCCTCCCAGAGCCAGCTCTGAGCTGGGGAGTCGACTACAGTACAAGAAACATCCTCAGGAAATAGTTTTTCTCTTTCTGTTCTTTGATTTGTGGCAATCATAATGTACCATTAATAATGGAGACACATACAGCTACAGTGGATGTGTGTGTGTGTTAATCACAGTGTGTTTCACCTGTGGTCAAGTTGTTAGTCAAGTGTTTAGTTCAGTCTGAGGCGACAGTTGAATGAGGGTGTCTGTCCTTTCCAGTAATTTGTTGTAAAAATTTAGAAATGAAGCTACAGGTGGTGTCAGACATGATCAACACACCTCATTCTGCTTCTATGAAAAGGTCCCAGGCATTTCTCAGAAACACTTCATCTCCCACAGAGAGGACAGACACACACAGAGGCACAAAACACACAGTTTGTAACAAACAAAAAAAATGACAAGAGTCCTGGTTATCAGCACATTTTAAAGGACCTTCATCTTCTTCCCAGAAACTAGAGATTTGATAATTTGCAGTGATGAGAAGCAGGAAACTCTCTGTGGACAGTGATGAGACACTGAACAAAGCGTGTAAGTGTCAGCTCAATTTTTGTGCAAGGTTGTTTCTGGAGAACAAAGTGACAAGCAGACTTTTGAATCAGTGCAACCTCTCCATTACTGTGCTTCCCCAAAGGACACAAAGTGAATGAGGATGTTTGCACACAAAGTATTACTCTGATAAATCTGTTCTTTTATTTTTCATAGGCCAGGAGCTACAGTGTTTTATTTAATCCATAAATTCTTCTTCTCTTTCTTTTCTATGAGACATGTTTAGCCTTCTTCTTCACATGAAAATAGCTACTGTAGATCTGCTGATTCTTTCACATGACAACCCACTTTCATTGGGTCACTTTCACAGATTGGTGGTTTCATCATTGCTTTAGTTTGATTTTTGATTTATGCAAACTCTTAAGACCTTGACTCTTTTCTTTGGTCTTGCTGGTTTTGAAGATGTATTTTGCACTGATGATATTTGTCTCAAACTAGAGAAACAGGCTGTAAACAAGAAACAGTATTTTCAGATCAGTGAGCAGAGATCACAGTATCCACCCTTATTTGTGCTTCAAGAATAGAAGTGCACATATAATTTTTATAAACACACTTGAGTCCTTGCTACTGAGTCATGGCTATTTTGGTGACAGTGTTATTGAAAAAAAACCTAAATAAACTCTGTGTTTCTTGCTGTACTATTATTGGAGCGGAGCTCTAAAAATAGATGTTTGATGTAAATTCCTCAGAGTCAGGGAGGAGGGCTCAGTAACTTCCAGTTAGTCTTGCTGGACTTCCATGTAAGTAGACAACCAGCATGTACTGTCATCTCTGAGTTTCATTCAAAAGACATTTCATGACATTATGGCTCAGGTTAAATGCACCACAACAACAGACCAAAATCACCTCGGATCTTCAAGAAACTACATGATGTTAGTTAATGTTTCATGTTTGTACGAACCAGTAGATTCTTTTTTTTGAATCTTTTTCTGGTCCTGGCAAATTCATCTGCCTATTTATCAATGTGGTCAAAGGAAAGTGATGGTAAACAAGTTTTCAACCATCGCAACATCCTTGCACAGAATTTATTCAGACGTTAAATGCTTCCCAGCCTCAGCATTACATTGGAGGAAAATGGCTGCCGTGTGATATGGCCTATGGAGTGGACATTAAAGTGGTGCAGGCCTACAAATACCAAGGCGTGCATATGGACAACCAGCCAGGACTCACTGGGGACTGCGGTGGTGGAGAGATGGAGAATCCTGGACAACAACAGTCATCCCCTCCACATCTATCTATCTATCTTTCTGTCTGTCTGTCTGTCTGTCTGTCTGTCTGTCTGTCTGTCTGTCTGTCTATCTATCTATCTATCTATCTATCTATCTATCTATCTATCTATCTATCTATCTTTCTGTCTGTCTGTCTGTCTGTCTGTCTGTCTGTCTGTCTGTCTGTCTGTCTACCTATCTATCTATCTTTCTGTCTGTCTGTCTGTCTGTCTATCTATCTATCAATATCTAAGAGTCATCTGTTTCACATGTAAGCACTTGGTGGAGAGCGTCATCAGTGAAGGAGGTGCTGGAGTGAAGTGAAGTCAGACAGGAAATGTACTGTTCATGAAAAGGCTTTTAGTGAAAAAGAAAGTGGCGATATGTCACACCAAGAATCTGTATTTTGCAGAGGATTTTCTTCTCTTCAGACTGAGCTATGTTATTGTCCTGGTGCTTCTTTTATTGTTGCATAACCGTTTTTCTGATTGGCAGCATGTGTTCTTACTGACACACGTGTGAGTTCCATGTCCTGACCCCACAATAAAAGATCAAGTCAATCAGACAGGGAAGGTCAAACTTTTTCAGTTATAGATCATCATAATTGATTTTTTATCATGAAACTGTGAGGATTTATCCATCATCCATTCGAGGTCCGTTAAGAAAATCTATGAGAGGTCGTACATATACACAACATGTTTATATTATGCACAACTTTCAAATACACATGTGTTTAGACACAAATAGTTGCACTCCACATTTACAGTGCCTGAACACTAAGGTCAGCAGAGAGCTACACACAGAGAGGACAATGTTTTCTGAGTGTTTTTCCCAATCATGCTGAAATGTTCTCTGACGTCTTAAGCAATTACAATTGAGATTCAGAGACAAAACAACAACACATGAATTCACTGACCCTATATGGCCTTTTGTTATGTGTAATTCACATAACAAAAGGCACATTCATCACATTCATCTTCATTGTTTTCATTACATACTTCAGGCATTTCTGACCTTTTAATATTTCCTGTTACTTTTTCCACACCACCAGACCAGCTCTGGCCCTGAGTCTGCTGATGACCACAATCGTGACCTTGACCTTTGTCAGGGTCATGAGGTGCTACTACAGCCCACCTACCAGTCATCCTCTGTCCCTACCACCTGTTTTTTACCTTTACCTAGATATTTGTCTTCCTGCCTCGTATTGGGGGTTGACTGTTGGGAAACACAGAGGGGCATCTGGTAGAAACAAAGTACTGAGCGTCCCTGCACAGGCCTGTGTTGGCTCAGGGGCCCCAGGCAGATAGGCTTGCGTGTATCACAGGGGTCAGCTGGAAAATGCTTGTCCCACTGGTACGATTATCAGCCTCATGTTAACTGAGAGATTCACCATAAATGAGAAGCTACTGTTCATTTATCCAGGTGCTGTGCTGAAGTTTTAAAGAAATTCTACTTGTGTCCGTTTTATTCTACTTCATACTTATTCTCCATCACATGTCAGAGGTAAATACTGAACTATTTACACCACCTACACATTTATCTGACGGAAAAAAGAGGATTTTACCTTATATGAATTATTTATTATTTAAATTAGCTCCAGATCAGCCATGTACAACTTTAAAATGTTGACATGTTAATCCATCCAGAAGATCAATCTAACGATATGTACTTTATATAATAATACTTTCTGCAAGTTCTTTCACCTCACTATAAGATCTGAGTACTTCCTCCACCACTGAGCATTTGGCTCTGGAAGAAACTAAAGCACTGGTTCCCAACCTGTGGGCTGACATACAACAGTACAGTACAATTTTGATTAAATTATTTAAAAAAAGGAAAAAAATATAAACAATGTGGATTTTTAAAGTTATTAAAAATGTTTTTTTTTTCTCATATTAAGGCCTATCTACGGTGGCCCTGAGGGCCCAATGCACTGCAACTTATGAAAACACATGCAGACAGACAAAGCACAAGCAAATTCAAAAAACTTCCTCATCAATTTGACAACACATGAGGTGCAAATACTCACAACACTCGTTGTTCAGTTATAACACATGTATTGTAATATATCCATGCAACTGTGTCCCAGCTGGGTTCCTCACTTTTTTGTGTCCCTTGGAAACACATCTGTTGGGTTGTGAATATTTGCAGCACACGTGGTCAAATTGATGAAGATGTGTTGAGCTTTCAGGGCCACCGTACCACTGTGACAAGCCAATGATAGGATCTTGTATGTTGTTGACACCAGACCTCATCATAAATCGGTTTGCTAATTATCAAAATGTATATCTGGTCAGCAACAGGAAAATTTAAAAAAAAGAGTCAAGAGACAGATGGTGAATCGACAACTGATCTCTCTGTCAACAGAGAAACAGAGCCTCCCCTGCTTTCAGTTCAATCTGTGGGTATTAAAATAAAAAATGCTCTGAGAATGTATTATTTAGCCATTTTTGACATTTTCAAGTGAGCCATGAGTTGGGAAAGGTTGGAGACTGAAGTAGACTGTGGTGTTGAGCTGCCATCTAGTGGTGAAATTACAATACAGCTGAACACAGAGAACTGCATCACTGAATGATGCATTTCTGCAAGTCTTGGCCTCAAAAAGCCAAATCCAAACCAATCACCTTCTCATATTAAATCATCTATAATGAAGGCTAATGAAATTATGAAACTAAATTTGTGCCTTACTGGGATTTTATTGTTGTCCTCTGCTTGTTCTGTTAGACTCTTTAATTCTTCTGTTTTCACTTCTGTCTGTTTTTCCCTAAATAACGGTTTCACCTCCTCACTTCTGTGTGAGAGACAGAAACAGACAAAAGACAGAGACAGACTCATTCAAAGACAGGCTGCCATGCTCAGCCAGAGTAAGAGAGGCTGTAAAGACTCTGCTCCCCTGGAGGTCAAACCACAGCCACAAGAAAGTTTCCATATATTTAATAGTTGTGCTTGTTCTCTGTGAGGTTGCTGTTATTCGCTGTCTTTTTTTTTTCTCTCTCTCCCTCTAATGTTCCTTTCCACCCTCCCTGCTCTGGGTGGGGGTGCTCTCGGACACAAGATTGGCGCCAGGTTTGATCGCCTGTTTCCGTCAGAGAATGAAATCTAAGTGTAACAAGCCCCAGCGGAGCAGTAATCCTCGATGCTCACACCTGCATGCAGGGCTCTCTACCCTGCCAGTGCTACTCTGTAGTGTAAATGGATGCTTGTTATTCCCATTAATCACATCATCCAGATGTGTTTTTGTAGGGAGTATTTCTAGCATCAGGCAGGGCTCCTTTTCTGAAGACAAGAAGCAGGTTGAATTCAGCTCCTCCTGACAGAGCACAGCACAGACTGACATCTTCACTTAGCTGCTGTCAGATTTTTCATCTGAAAATGTAAATACATTTCTCTTCGCCAGACCATTGGCATGTAGTCCATCTCCTCCATCCTCAAGCCAAGTGAAAGCCTCTGAGATTTTAATGACGTGTTTAAAACGAATCTGTGGAAAATCATGAACCAAACCACCTCACCCTGAGCCCTGCTTTTATGTTGCTGCTCTGACATGGTCATGAAAGGCAGGGCACATGGTTACCAGGCCGGATCTGGACAGCTCATTAGAAAACACCTAAGATGATTTCATGGAAAGAATATTACTTTGTGAGCAGGTCAGTGTGTTTCTCTGCACTGAAATCACAAGTTCATCAACACATACGTCACAGTTTGTGAGAAACTCCCCATCTTGAGGAAGGCACATAAAATCGCCTCTTATCCAGATACTCTTAATCGGCCGTAGCTTGTGATAGTCCAGATGTGCAGAGCAGGAAGAGGAAACAGTCTGGACAAATGTCTGCATTGGGAAAAAGAGAGTCCAACTTCTAAATCATGTTTCTTTATTTGATATGAAAGTTGTCATAGAGAGAGGAAGGAAGCGTTTAACCATGGTATCTCTGGCAGAGGATTTGGTCACTTGATGTCTGATCTCACTGGAGCTGAGAAAAAGATCAGTAGTCACGCCTGTTTGCTGCTCAGCATCTGCCACACTGATGCCTGTGGCCAGCCCCTCGCTATGACCTCACACCCCTCCTGAGTGCCAAGGAGATCACCCTTGGGTGTTCCAGCGTGGCTAAAAATGAGAATAAAATGGGTGTGGTTAGGTTCATCCATGTGGTGCACTTACAGTCATTCACACACAGCACTGAGTTGATGAATGACGCCACAGTCATGAGTGCTCTACCTCTGCTTTGTCCCTCCTGTCATAAATTCCAGATGTGTTTAATGGCCTCTCTGGGCCACAGACAGCACTGAGATACACAGGCCCTGTCAACCTGCAGTTGCTCATTGACTCTACCAGAGAAAAGAGCAAATGGTGACAAGTATTCCTGTTAAGTAGAAGTTTGCAAAGAGCGAGCTGTTTCACATTCCCACGTACCTCATTTGTGTTTTTGCGTCCTTTGCCTTGATTTCCTTCATTCCTTTTCTCCCCTGTCTATTTTAATGCTGCCTTTGATTTACACACTGCGGTGTGGTCACCCATAACCATGTCAACATGCGCTGTGATGTGCAGCCCCATTAATGTTCCCCCACTGGTCTGGCTGTGGGATGAGGGGCGGGTGCTCATCATGCTCAGGCTCCAGAAACTCAGCTCTTGCCAGTATTGAGCACATTAAGAAGAGCCAGAGGAAGCATCACACAGTCCAGCACTGATGAGTCAGGCCTCTGCCACCAAACTGGAAACTTTAGCTGGATTTGCAGCTCTGAGTCTGTATAGGGTGAGCTCCAACTACGACTGTCGGTTTTGCTACCAGAAGATCTGGATGTAGAGGAAGTCCCAGCGCTGATGCTGCTTCAAAGCTTTGGTGTCTAACAGTGCAGACAGAGTAAAACTGTTCCTCTCTCATCTCCATCCGTCCACAGTCTCCGGTCTCTCTGTCTGTGACCACACTTGACCACAGCACACCTGAGTAAACAACAACCCACCCCACCCTTCCACAGACACACACCAGGCCCATAGAAGGTCAACTGAGCTGAGTGTACAGGCTCCCCCCGGTTATATCATGGTAGCAGGACCTGGCCTGTATCCCATGAGCCAGGACCTCTCTGGGCTGCTGCAGATCAGACAAGACGCTCATTGTGTGGGAATGTGATGAGGAGGCATGGCAGAAGTTTCCATGACATGAGTTTCTGCATAATCCGCCCCTCTTTCTCCACACAAGTCTCTCAGTATCACTGATGCATGGGTTAACAAAGGAGATTTTTGTGTTTTTGTGAGGATACATGTGAATTTTAAAAGCTGTCTCTAGAGAAAAAGCTTATAAGTGAGTGTAGGATTCATGTTCACGCTGGAATGACACTGAAACCACAACACATGGGTGAAGAGATGATATAATGCATGCTGCACCATCTCTAGCATTTTGAGAATATTTTGTTCAAGAAACAACATCACAGTGCAAGCAGCGCTCTCTGATGTGGTATGCTAATCACTGCAGCTGTACACACACCATGTAATCTGTAATCAGTATCAGCACACAAACACTGTTCAGCTGAGTCAAACCACCAGTGGATGAATGTGATTTCCATCCAATTTAAAACAAAACGAATTGATTTTGGAATTTATAAAAGAACGAATATGAACTTGGACTGCAGTAAATAAGGACCGAACACCCCTGCATCTCATCTGCAGAAGCGATCACTGAGTGAAACCTGTAAGGCCTGCTGCAGCTCAGCAGAACAAACGCCTGATTTCAGATATTAGATATGGTTTGACGAGCTGACAGTGCAATTGGTTTGAGTGGTGCAGGCAGGCTGGTGCAGGACTGAGCAAGGCCTGGAGACCCAATTAGATGACTGAGAAGGCTGATGAGGGCATTGTGACAGAGATGTTGCTGCTGGGATTCCCTCAAGGCTTCCACATAGATGTAAACATCCTCTGTCACTCAGACACATGAATGATGCACAGTGACTAAGAGGGCTATTCTGATGTTGTTAAAACTTCCTCTATCAGGATATACTTTAGGCTTGTAGCATTTCTTTTCAGTGTGTATGACGTTATAACCTTTTTTATAACTTTTTATTTTTGAGTTGTCCGTCCATCCTAATGTCCATCTCATTCTCATAAATGTGATATCTCAGTAACACCTCAAGGGAATTTCTTTAGATCTGGCACAAACATTCACTTGGACACAAGGATGAACTCATTAGATTTTGGTAGTTAAAGGTCAAAGGTCAAGGTCACTGTGACCTCACTTGAGGGAATTTCTTTAGATTTAGCACAAACATTCACTTGGACTCAACCTCCCCTTTATTTCCAAAATCCTTGAGAAGGTCGTTGCAAACCAATTATGTGATTATCTGCACAGAAATGGCTTGTTTGAAGATTTCCAGTCAGGTTTTAGAGTCCATCATAGCACAGAAACAGCTCTGGTTAAGGTTACCGATGATCTCCTCATAGCTTCAGACAATGGACTTGTCTCTATACTTGTCCGACTAGATCTTAGTGCTGCATTTGACACCATCGATCATAAGATTCTATTACAGAGACTAGAGCATATGGTCAGCATAAAAGGAACCACACTAAGCTGGTTTAAGTCATATCTGTCAGATAGACTCCAGTTTGTTCATGTTAATAATGACTCTTCTATCAACACTACAGTCAGTCATGGAGTTCCACAAGGTTCTGTGCTAGGACCAATACTTTTCACTCTATATATGCTTCCTCTAGGAAACATTATTAGGAGGCACCAGATACATTTCCATTGTTACGCAGATGATACCCAGCTGTACTTATCCATGAAGCCAGGTGAGACTAACCAGGTAGCTTCAGGTGTGTCTTAAGGACATAAAAACCTGGATGACCAGTAATCTCTTACTCTTAAACTCAGACAAAACTGAAGTTATTGTAATTGGCCCAAAACACCTCAGAGATACACTATGTGATAATATACTGACTCTGGATGACATCACCTTGGCCTCCAGTGCTACAGTCAGAAACCTTGGTGTCATTTTTGACCAGGACTTGTCCTTTACTTCACATATAAAGCAAGTCTCTAGGACAGCCTTCTTCCACCTGCGCAATATTGCTAAAATCTGTGTCTAAAGGATGCTGAAAAGCTAGTTCATGCATTTGTTACCTCAAGACTGGACTACTGTAACTCTTTATTGTCAGGATGTCCCAAAAATGCAGTAGAAAAGCCTCCAATTGATCCAAAATGCAGCAGCATGAGTACTGACAGGAACTAGGAAACGAGATCACATTTCTCCTGTGTCAGCTTCTCTGCATTGGCTCCCTGTAAAATCCAGGATAGAATTTAAAATCCTCCTCCTCACCTACAAAGCCATTAACGGTCAGGCACCATCATACCTTGGAGAGCTTATAGTTCCCTATTTTCCCAATAGGACACTTCGCTCTCTAAATGCAGGTCAACTTGTGGTTCCCAGAGTTTGTAAGAGCAGAATGGGGGGCAGAGCCTTCAGCTGTCAGGCTCCTCTCCTGTGGAACCAGCTCCCAGTGTGGGTTCGGGAGGCAGACCCCCTCTCTACCTTTAAGATCAGGCTTAAAACTGTCCTGTTTAGTAAAGCTTATAGTTAGGGCTGGCTCGGGTATGTCCTGACCCATCCCTTAGTTATGCTGCTATAGAGCTAGACTGCTGGGGGATTCCCATGATTCACTGGGCTCTCTCTCTCTCTCTCTCTCTCTCTCTCTCTCTCTCTCTCTCTCTCGATTACTTTATGCCATTAACTTTGTATTTTTTTCTCTCCCGTAGTTTGTGCTTCTCCTCTCTCTCCCTCTCTCTGTCCTCATTCTGCAGGTCTCTCTGCCTCTGGAGCAGCAGGATCCAGATCCCCCACTACTCATCATTACGATTAACCACTGTTATCTGTCATCATTATTGATAACACCATTACCTACACAGCTGTTCCTGGTCTCTCTTTTCTCCTCTCTCCTCTCCCCTCCCCTCCTTTTTTATCTTCTCCTAAACCCAACCGGTCGAGGCAGACGGCCGCCCACCCTGAGCCCGGTTCTGTTGGAGATTTCTTCCTGTTAAAAGGGAGTTTTTCCTCCCCCCTGTCGCCAAGCGCTTGCTCTTTGTGGGAACTGTTGGGTTTTTCTCTGTAACAAAGTAAGGTCTTGACCTTACCCTGTAAAGTGCCTTGAGATAATGTATATTATGATTTGGCGCTATACAAAAAAAATTGAATTGAATTGAAAAGATAAACTGTTTAGATTTTGGTGGACAAAGTTCAAAGGTCAAGGTCACTGTGACCTCACAAAACACATTTTTGGCCATAAGTCACAATTTCATACACTAATTATGACACAATTGAACTCAAATGTCTATAAGGATAAAATGAAGTGATGACATTTTATATCCAAAAGGTCAAAGGTGAACTTCACTATGATACTATAATGTTCTGCAAAAACACCTCTGTCCATTATTCAGCCCTGTAACTTAGGCAGTAGAGACTGTGACCATATTTCCTGCAGGTTGGTTGGTGGAGACAAACACTAGTGAGGCAGTGATTCTATATATTTATTTATTTGTTCTTTTAGTTTTGTCTGAGACCAGTTTCCGATTTTAACCCTGTTTTATTTTTGATAATATCTTGTACCATGTGGGATGTGCCAATTGTGCCAAATTCCAGTTTACCTTCCCTTGCATACATACAAGACTAGAATTTTTAGAGTAAGAAACATAAACTTGACTGTACAAGTTTCAGTGTGGTTTGCAGAGGTCCACAGGTCAGGACTGAGCTTGAGAACACTGTAAAAATGTGACTATCTCTGTCTGTTTTTAAAAAGAACTTGAAGCAGCAGTTGCTAGTAAAATATGTGTAGAACATGTTTACTCTGAAAGGCCGGGGTCTTCAGAACTGGTCACTCTACTGTGTTTTTATTTTCATTTTCCATTTATTTCTGATTGTCTGTTTGCACTGTTCAGAAACTTGCAAAGTGTCTCTTGCAACCACTGCAGTGATTATACCGCTTGGGCCCTTTTATGATGGAGTAGCAGCGCCATCTATTGTTAAAGTAGAGTAGTAGTAAAACTGTGATTCCAGGAAATGTAAATTGGGGGAATTATTGAGCCTATTGTGTAAAAATAACTACAATGGAGTCCTTTGACAGTCCAAAATACAGAAGAGAGCAGCATTCATGATTTAAAAAAGGGTTTGCTCCAAATTTGTACCTGCATTTGTTCACTTGTAATGCATTACCAACATTAGAAAAGCTGAAAAACAACAACTTGCAGTTGCAGGGAATTAAAGGTTTGTCATTTATCCAAATAAGCAACTACAGAAGGCACAGACAAAGAATATCTGCATCACACAACACAAATGAAATCATAGTGGAATCGAATTCATTCTATTTTGCAAAATCAAGCCATTAAAAGGTAAATGGAGTACAGTAGCATCAGATATGATAATTAGCTGGTGATATACAACACATGATTTCTAACAAGGAAAAACAAAAAGAATGTGATTATAAATTCTTCCAGAAATTGCTGCAAAATAACTAGCTACTGATGGTATTCTTGCACACAATGACAAACTACTATATGAAAAAATCAGATCTAACGAAAAAAAAGAAAAGAAAAGAAAAGAAAAGAAAAGAAAAGAAAAGAAAAAGAAAAGAAAATTAAGGAAAAGAAAGCTTTTTCAGAGTTTAAACATCTCTAGTCATCATATACATATTATAAACAGACTATTATGGAAGCAATAAAAGGTCTGAAGTTTTATGAGGTCATCTCAGTTCTCAAAATGTAAAACAACAGCACCAAAATGAAAATAAGGACAAAAAAAAGTAATAACACAAAAATCACAATGACCAATATCAGTCACTCAAGTACTGGAGGAGTTGGAGTTAGCACTGTTCATTAGCACCACAATTACACATGGCCTGCAGCTCCATGGATGTTGACCTCTGCTGAGCAGTAAGGAAGGGGCTACATCTTGAATATGGCTGCTATATGTAACTATCAGACCAAGAAAGTGCTACTGTGCAGGTCCAGTTGTCAACTGAAAAATGTACTTTTCTGATCATCACAAAAACACTGTTAGTTTCTATCAAAGACCTAGTAACAGACTAAATACAGTAAGCTATGACACCTGCTCAGGTAGCTGCCAGGCTGCTTTGCTTCATCTACAATGTACTGACCTCTTGTTACCATCAGTTTCCATAAAATTGCCCTCTGACCATGTAAACTCTGCACAGCCTTTGGTTGGTACAGTACAGGATCCATAGGATTTCATTGCTTTATTTGGTTGAAGCAGACATAGGTAAAATCCCACAGGTGAAGTCAGAAGTGAAAATAGGTCAGACTTTACTTTGTGGACATGAAGTAGCTACAGGTGTAGATCCTCCAGAGTTCACAGGCAGCTAGCTGTGAGACGCTGAGGAGATAAACTCCTTTTGCTGTTAAACGCCTACAAAAAGGACAACGATGTTGATTATATTTACAATTGTAAAGTAAATTAAAGCTTAAACAAACCAAATCAAGGAAAGCAGAGATTTTAATGTACATACCCTTAGGGCCATTGGTGTGCATGCATGTTGTCAAGCGCAAAAATGATACATTTGAACCTTGAAATAAAACTTACTGAGTATCTGAGCAATCAAAACATGTGATGCATTTGCTTTTATGACCAAAACCCTGAACTCTGCCTTTGTTTCAGTGTGGTTGTCAGATATTATAGAGACTTACAAGACTACGAGTTGGGCTGAGAGAGCGAGAGCGCACAGGGCTGGTACTCCTGCTCTGGCTCCGGCTTCTACTCCACTGCAAAAAAAAACAGAAAAAAAAACAGGCACATCATTTGTAAACTCATGGGTCTCTCCATGTACTTCTATTTTTTTCATTATTCTCTACAGCAACACCTGAATTCATTAGGACATTTCTGAAACAATATAAAGTCAGTACCAGAGCACCTCTTCTGGTCACAGCCTCGCCCTTAACTATCACAGCCCTTCCTTCCACCAAGGCTGGCCACACATGGTACATCACCAGAGGAGCAGCGAACTCTGAGTCATAGCTTCGACGATACCTGTCAGTGACAGAGGGAGATGTGAGTGTGTATTTGTCAGCGCTGTGTGTGTTTATGTTGAGGGTGACATCTACTGGTAGAGACATCAAACAACCTAAGTGACAGACTGCAATTCAATGCCATTCAGTTAATTCACTCTACAACTGAAGTGCATCAAACCTGAAAAAAATGAACATCACAGTTTATCCTCAAAAACCTGTCATCAGGGTTAGGGTTATTTCTGCCGGGCAGCCCTGATGTAGGATTTACACACAGTATTTTACATCGGACTGACTTGTTGTCGTTGTAAAGTTCTCCATCACTGGCAAAGGCCAAGTCAGGTGGGGGGTCCAGAGTCTGCATGGCAAAGGCCACCCTGCAGGTCTCCCTGATCAAGGTACTGATGAGGACAAAGTCCACTTCTGGAGGGAAGGAGATCCGAGGATTCACATTCATGGCATTGATCACACCCTGGGGAGAGGAAATACACACGTCAGATACGCTGCCTAATTTGTTCACAACTCTTGCAGAAATATTTAGTCTTACATTGACGCTGTCTTGAACATCATATAGGTCCAAATTTCTGACGATGTAGTCCACAGCTGTGTCCTCTAGACTTTCTGGTCCATAGTGGGATGGGGACAGACTCTTTTTTACACGCAGCTTGAACTGACGGTATGCTAGTTTTGCTGTCTTAAAGGATTCCTAAGAAATGAAAACACACAAAAAATGCACAACAGTAGGCTCACTAATATCGAACATCGCTATATTTGCTGCCATATGCAATATTTTTCATAATATTAAAAAATAAGCCTTAATATTTTTTTTAAATACAAGATTATATTGTTTAGCATGACATTTGGGATGGGCTGTATCGAGATATGACACAACAATCACTTTAAAGTAAATCAGTCTTTACACCAGCCAATCAAATACTCTCAAATACTACAATCAAATATTAATAAAAAAATAACTATAATCATACCACAACAGCAATGAAGATGATTTTCTGGACCATCTCTAAATCAGCAATGTAGCGTCGAAGCAGGGTTTGGGCCTCCAGACGCTCCACAGCATACAGGTCACTGAAGCGAGATACGAGGCGTGCATGACGGGACGAGTTAGTGAGCTGGGCTCTGGTGGGCGACTCACTCCTCATGGGGCTGGAGGAGCAGCTGAGTCTGGGCAAGGGGCTTGGGGATCGACTTCTCGCCAGCCTGAAAGAGAGAGAAAGAGAGGAAAGAGAAACACATAAAAAAAACACATCATTAAGACATTGTCCTGTGCAGTGGTATCAGTGTGTGTATATACAGTATTCGCATATGTGCACTGGGTATTTGTACCTCTCGTGCAGCACGGCCTTCTCTGTGCTCAGGTAGGACACTTCATCTCTCAGCAACCGAATCTGATGCTCATAGTCATCGAGAGCATCCAGCTTCCTTTTATAAATCTCCATCTGCTCATGTGCAGATTGCAAACTGAAACACAGACATGCTTCACATCAACAGAGAAGTGCATATATGAATATGTATATTATTCCAGCATTTGACTGTATCACCCACTTTGCTTTCAGTTGTAATATTTCATCTTCAGTGGCCAGCAGAGTGGTTGCTGATTTGCTCCTTGTCTCATCCAGTTCCTTGTGAGCATCAACCAGTCTGTTAAGACACAGATCAAATATAACAGTATGTTTTATGTATTTCCACACATGTAATTCAGACTGGAATGAGACAGTGTAAAGAGATATGAAATGTTATATTCATCCTCATGTCGACGGACTTGTAGCCATGACAATCATACAAATAACATCCACACATGAGATGTGCAAATTAAGTCAGGAAACTCTGGTTGGCTGTAGTCCATTTCCACAACATCCCTGTTTCATGTGTTTGTTAGTCAGTATTTCAGTTTTGTCTTCTCAGACTCACTCTGCTCTGACAGAGTCCAACTGCAAGCGAGTGGAGCACAGCTGAGTCTCCATCTTATGCATGTCGTTCTCATGGGAGGCAGAGAGCTCCCTGATCCTCCTGCCCTTTTCCACTGAGTCCTGATAATAAATACATACAATAACTACAACACAAATTTGAATTGTTTCAACATTGTCACATAATTTTTCTTTTAAGATGTCACGTTACACTAAATTAATATCATTCTAATGCATAAATTGATTAAACATTCTCTGATACTAAGCTTCATAACATATAATGTCACCTGGATGAGCTGTAGACTGGTGTCATCGGTGACTGAGGGCTTTGCTATGGAGAAACAGGTTCCAAGCCATGGCAGCAGGCGTGTTTTGAGAGTCTCCACTCCAGCATAGTGTCCACCTGATTCATGAGGACAGATATTTAATTTTTTTTTTTTTAAGTTATTTTTTTGGCCTTTTAATGCCTTTATTGGATAGGTCAGTGAGAGAGTGACAGGGAAGTCAGGGAGAGAGAGAGGGGATGACATGCAGCAAAGGGCCGTGGGTCGGATTCGAACACAGGGCCGCTGCCTTAATGGTATGCGCTCTACCATGCGCCCCATGAGGACAGATATTTAAAGAAAAACAGGGTATGTGTTGAATTATTCATGAGTGAATAATTGTCAATTGACCAGTTGATTAACACAAGATATTTAATTATTTGATTAATTAATTAACACAACCGACAATTAAAGTGCTAAACTGCAAATGTTGATCTTACCTTCAGCAGCTGTGAGGTTGAGGATAGCAAACAGCTGGCCCTGGATCTTGGTAGTTAATTCAATTAGCTCACAACATCTATTCAGATTCTGGTCACAGGAAATTACCTGGAAAAACAAATAAGACAATAAATCAATAAATAAATTAATATGCCATTAAACAAGATAAACCTTTACTGTGTGACATCAGGTACAGGGAGATGACTGTATCCACTCTCATTTTTTACATTCAAAACAGAAAGCATTTGAAAATGTAAAATGTTACAGCCTGTGTCTTTTAGGTGTGCTCTTTACTTCTTTATTTGTTAATATATATGCTGTTATAGCTACATATATACGGTTGCTGTAGTGGTATTGTGTTTTTATTATTGTTGTAAAAAATAAAAGGGCAAACTTCCCACTCAAATAACAAAGAGTGAGAGGCTTTTCTGATAAGAGCAACAGGTGTCTCAGGTTTTGTTGCAGGACACTACGACACAACAAAATGTTTAATTTCAAAAATGGACTGCTGTTTGCATTTAGAGTATAACCTGCGAGTAAATGTGCAGGTTATAATATAAATATGATATAGTTGAAGTTTAGACAAATCGCTTCCGGCCCTTGTGAATTTCTACCGGAAGTAATAGGACGTGAACCATCTTATCTCTGAGGTAAAGATCTTTGGACTAGCCCAACCGTAGCCATGGCGACTGGCGTCCCTAGCAACCAAACTCTACCACCGGGAAATCATTGTAATCTAATCAAGTGCATTCCTTTGCTGTAATGTTTATTTCTAAAACAACGTGTTTCAATTACGTCATCCGTAACTCAAATAATAATGGGGGAAAATGATCTATTTTACGACACATAATAAAACAATAACCAGTTGATAGGAGTAAACAAAGCAATTTATCATTTGTACAGGAAGAGTGTAATGTTACCTGCAACCTTTTGACCAAAACCAAAGATGTGAAGTACATACAAATGTGACTTTTAGCCACTAATTCATGAGACAACCATCCTGAAACATAAAGCGAGGTTGGCCGAGGGCGCTGATGAGTGGTTTGGTCAGATTTTGGTCGGTCATTACTTATTGATGAACTTACATGGTAGTCTTTATGCCAGCTCTCAAGCTTGTCCTGTAAGACACTGAAGGAAGATGTGTTGGTCAGTCTCCTTAAAGTGTCGGCCATGTCCGTCCCCAGCGACTAATCCTCGGAGGTTTAAGATGCCCCAGGAAAAGGACAACAGCCTTTAATCTGTAAAGGGAGCGCAGTTAAAATTCCTGTCCTGGCAGCTCCCTCCACCCACGACACAGATGCCAAGCACCGCCTCAGTTGTGGTAACCAAGCGAGGAGACGAGCCGACAACCAAACCACACGGCGTTTCAATAAATAACTAGTGACGGGTAAACTACGAGCATGGTTCTCAGTCAGTCAGTCTTCTGCAGGTTCTGCTCTCCAGTGATGAAAACGCGACTGTAATGTCATACTGTCAAACGACACCAAACACGGTCAGAGTAAACCCCGTGGGTCAGTAACACAGATATGCTGCTACTGTGACTGTGGTGGATTAAATCCGACTATAATATCGCCATACTAAATTAAATTACATGTGCAAGGAGAGTTGTCATTATTACATGTAAGAAGCATAACAAGTAGCCTAAATTGATCACAGTGAGTAATTATAGCCTAAAACCAAGAATTAGGTGCAAATCACTATGGACAGAAGACAAAAGCAGAACAACTATATAGTATTGCATATCTACGACGCCCATGTGCCCAGGCATGTATTATATGCAGGGATAATAATAATAATGTTAATAATGTTAATAATAATAATGTTAATAATAATAATAATAATAATAATAATAATAATAATAATAATAATAATAATAATAATAATAATAATAATAATAATAATAATGTCATCGTGGCCAAAATCATAATTCAATCCATACACTGTACAAATCGGCAATCTGCAGTGGCCCCATACTCTAGATTTTGGATGAATCTTACTTTATCATTGAGAAGTTTCTGGTGTTAAACAAGAACCAGTGTTTGGCAATGTATTGGTGGGCCTCTACATTCTTCTTAAATAAAACGAGGATGCAACTGCTCTGACTCATCTTTGCCCTAGCTATTTATTTATTTTGTTTGTGAATGTATTTAAAAAAATATCTTATTTAGTTTTATTTTATTTTATTTTATTTTATTGCTAAGATACCATTACTTAGGAAGGATTCTAATGTTATGGCCTTTTTATATACAGTCTATGGTTATGGCCGGTTTGGCAGTTTAGCTATGGAAAATATGAATGGAGATGTTTTTCTATTTTAGGATTCTTCTGTCATTGGCTGGTTGAACTTGGAATGGACCATCTATTATTATCATGCAAATGTCTCTTTTTTAACTCGCGCAGTCCAAATTAAAATGGTCTATGTTTATTCTCGTTCATTTTAGCATGACCTTTTTTTACTCATAGTTAATTTCCGCCCATTCAATAAATCACAACACAACCGGTTTCCTCACCCTCCACTGAGAGAGGTGGTACGTCCCCTGTCGCTCTGCTAGCAAGAGAGGGA
This sequence comes from Trachinotus anak, assembly GCF_046630095.1. NCBI lineage: Eukaryota > Metazoa > Chordata > Actinopteri > Carangiformes > Carangidae > Trachinotus > Trachinotus anak. The sequence goes on along the minus strand of NW_027273861.1, from coordinate 2,788,640 downwards.
GGGTCAACATGGCGTCTGAACAGGTCCGTTATGTTTAATATTTGTTGTTATTCTTGCTTTTTACTCCGCGTTTTGCTGACGCATGCGTTAACAGGAAAATGATATATATTCAATACATGTGAATATATTAATATATCAACAAACATAAATGTCTGGAGCTTCGTTGTCAGCCCTATGGTAGTATCATGGTAATAAATGCTGGCCTCCGCTTCATTATTATGAGCAGTGTTGTGAAAATAAAAATATTTTAGCACCTTTAGACCTGCTTGCTGTCTGACAACGAAGTCATTTTGCTAATATAAAGAGCATAGACGTTGTATGGTAATTAGACTATTGAGTTTAATTCCATTTTACTGCTAAAATAAGTGCAGTTTATTTTTAGTCACGGCCACAGACAGGGAGGCTCGGGCCATTTAACTGAGATACATTCCAGAGACTCTGAAGATAAGTAGGAACTCAGACCTTAGGTTTGTCATGGTCATGGACAGTACATGCAGATGGAGGTGGAGACGGTCATACACAGAGAAGACGGTTTACTAGTCTTAGCGAGAAGAGGATGAAAACAGTTCACCTGTGGGTAAATACTCTGATGTTGAGGTGATCTCAGTATGGACATGGAAATTTGACTTTAACAGGTTAAGTCTGTATCTGTAGAGGATGTTATGAGGCTATAAAAGTATTTGTAAGGAAATTGTTATTTTTGTTGTTTAATTCTATGACTTAAAATGAATTACTGACTGTTAATTGTTCCCCTTACTGCAAAAAAAAGTCTAGATTTTAGTGTTATAAGACTGTTTTTCCTTCCAGGAAAGCTCCAATGGGCCGGTGAAGAAGTCCATGCGAGAGAAGGCTATAGAAAGACGTAATATCAACAAGGAACATAACAGTAACTTTAAAGCTGGCTATGTGCCCATAGAAGAAGAGCGTCTGCATAAGACAGGGCTGAGAGGACGCAAGGGAAACATGGCTATTTGCATCATTGTCCTCCTCTTCCTCCTTGCCTTAATTAACCTCATTGTGAGTACAACAATCCTAAATGTACTTGCCCATGGATCCTCCTCATCAGGCTGACTTAAGTGATGACTGCATGGTTGGATGAATTGTGAATCAAGTGTTTTCATTTCCTTTTTTTTACTGTTCTTCAGATCACACTAGTAATATGGACAGTGATCCGTATCGGTCCGAACGGCTGTGACAGTATGGAGTTCCATGAGACTGGCCTGCTGCGCTTCAAACAGAAGGCGGACATGGGCATCGTTCACCCACTGCACAAGAGCACAGTCGGAGGCCGTAAGGACCAGGACCTGGTCATTGTTGGCAACAATAACCCGGTGAGAAACAGAGTATATGTCCAGTGAAGACTAAACCCTTAAAGAACAGAAAATGGCACACTGTTTTCAGAATTCATACTCATACACTTTATTTTATTTGTGTTGTTCCAGGTTGTGTTCCAGCAAGGCAATACTAAACTGAGTGTAGAAAAGGACAAGACCTCAGTCGTCAGTGACGTTGGCATATCCTTCACAGACCCTCGCACCCAGACCACATTCTTCAGCACAGACTTTGAGAACCATGAGTTCCATTTGCCGAAAGGAGTCAAGGTCCTCAGCGTTAAAAAGGCCTCCACAGAAAGGGTGTGTAAGTTGTTAATAACTGTCTGATGACTGTTCACAAAAAAGTCAATCATTTATGATGTTAGTGTTTCTATAGTAGCATAGAGTATTATTATAAACAATAACTGGTGAATTGAAATTCATTTTATATGCAAATGAATATTAAAGCATTAAATAAAAAAATGAAAATTCTGGCCCAACGTATTCCTGGGTCCTCGCCCCAAGTCTGGCCCATATACTGAAGTACAGTATATACTATACAGAATTGGTCCAAATGTGGAAGTAGCATCTCACAATCATAACGTATATGGGCCAGATTTAGGCTGTGGAACCAGGCGTTTACTGGGCCAGAAGGTAACAAGCATGTGACCCAGATATGGGCTGTATTAATTTTGCTATCTAAACTTACTGTGCTCCATCCATGTAAAATAGAGGGAGATAAGACCCCAGAAAGAAATTCAGTTTTCAATATGGCAACAACTGAGCACACATGGCCCTGACAATCTTGGAGTATCTTTAGAATAAGTGTGTGAATGTTTTTGAGTGGAGCACCAAAAGCTTGTAGATTGTAAATCTGAAATCTGAAAGTCAAAGCAGGTGAGCAGTGCTGATGAATGCAGTTTCAGGATGACTCTAAGCTGTAATGATCTACAACAAAGCTGTCACAAGGGTTCAAAACAGAGGTCTGAATATGATGAAATATTTCAGGTTTTAATCTTTAATAACTGGAGGAAAATAATTCTAAAAGCATGTAGTGTGTAATTATGAAAAAAAAATGATGGCAGGTTGATGCCAAAAATATATTTTAATTTAATGGAGTCTAAATGTGAAAAAGCCTTTGTATATGCTGTTTACAGTGTTGGCAAATATGTGTGGTTGTCTCTGATTTTAGATCACCAGCAGTGCAGCATCTGACCTGCACATCAAAGGTGACAGCAAGGCTATTATTCGTGGTAATGAGGGGGTCAACATCATGGGCCGGACTGTCGAGTTCAAAATGGGTGGAGGCATCGAGCTGAGGGCTGTAAGTATGGAAATGTATTTGATATGATTTGATGTGTAGCAATATACAAACAGTTGCATAAATACAGTGCAACACTGACGAAGGTGCTACTGTAATGCTGTTCTTGTGGGCCTTCCTCTGTGCATAGTGAAAATCTAACAGATGGTCCAGGATGGTCTTCAATCAGCCCAAAAGGGCACATGTCACACCATGGAAGCCCAAATCAAATTCAGGTCTCTAATGCTGCCTTCAGAATGACTTCTGGGTCTGCACCCATCTACTTGAACTCAATCACTCAGCCTTATGCTCCTTCTCAGCCACTGCGTTCCTCCAGGGAATGTTGTCTGGCATCACCATCCCTGCACATAAGGCAATCTCAGTCCCATTTGTTCTGGTCTGTGGTTCCCCGATGATGGAACAATCCAGCAGGTTCTATCAGAGCAGGGGCGTCCCTGTCTATCTTCAAGAATCTCCTGAAAAGAGCACTGCCTTTCCTAAACCTGTAACATGTCTAACTAGCACTTTTGGTGAACTTCCTCACACGATTTCCTTACACTTATTAAATAGATGTAGTACCTAACACTTACATCAAGGTTTCCCACTGCACTGAACCTTTACTGATGTCCTTCACTTGTAAGTCGCTTTGGATAAAAGTGTCTGCCAAATAAGTAAATGTAAGATGAAGCTCAGATGACACATGCATTATTTATTTTCCTCTTTGCAGGAAAACAGCATCATTCTCAATGGATCAGTCATGTTCAATGCCACACGCATCCCTAACTCCGCAGGAGATGTGTATTTCGATGAGGGTCTGGAGAGGTACAAGCTCTGTATGTGTGCAGATGGGACTCTGTTCCGTGTGCAGGTGAAATATCCCAACATGGGCTGCCAGACATCAGATAACCCATGTAGAAAAGCTCACTAGGAGACTGGGCTGGAATCTGCTGACTACACATTTGCATACATAGGACATTCTATAGGAAATTCATCATGACTCACACATAATAATACCTCTGTAGTTCACCTGACAAATTCTGTATCCCTTATTTTGTTTGCAAAGCAGGAATTGTGTTACAATTCCTTACCACTTGGCCAAAGATATTAACATACATGCTGAAGTATTTTTATTGTTCTGCAGATTTGCCAACTTTATTTAAACTTCATTGTGCCATGTAAGTGCATAACACTGCTATATTTAACATTATACTGTGGTTTACACCGCCCATTGGCAGCAATTAGAAGCTACAGTTTTAACTTTTTGCCATACCGTCCAGTATTACTAAAATACACTCAGTTGGCAGTTTATCAGGTACACTTAGATAGAACTAACACAGTGTAATACAGCAGTCCTGCAATGAATCCTCCTTCATGAAGGTTTTAATGTTTAGTTTTTATTGAAATCGTTCTTAATTCAACTGCATCATCATTTTGAAGGATGTAGTCTGAGATGCTGTTGAACTGTACTGCATTATACAGAGAGGTGTTTCTGTTATTTAGCGTACCTGCACTGATATAAATGGGATGGACAAAATAATAGAAACATCTGTTTTTGTAACACAATACAATTCAACAGCAACATAAACTGCAGCCTCCAAAACGACAATGAAGTTGAATCAACACCTCTCTGAAACTGAACATTATAACGGTCATGAAGGAGGATTTATTGCAGGACTGCATTAGTTTTAGCTTGGTGTGCCTAATCAACTGCCAACTGAGTCTGTAGACGTTGTAGAAGGCTTATATATGAATTTATTTGCTATTCATTGTTCCTGGCAGCTGTGTTTGATATTTTCTTTATTATTTTCGCTGACAAGTGTAAGACACTAAAAGATTATATTGACCTATGTGACGTTTGCTGGTGAAATGCACATAACTGGAATCAACTGTAAAACAACACATACATTTTAAGCCATCCAGTAATGCAAAGTAGAATAGGTCTCTTTCTGTTCATCTTGGACAGTCCATCTTGCACGTGCCAATGGATTTACAAGGGATGATATATGATATAATACACACACACACACACACACACACCGTTATATACGTATAGATATATATAAAATATTCTAATTTTGTTGCAAAAGCTTTTTTACAGTGAAATAATACAGTATTAAAAAACAAGAGTGTTTGCACTAAGTTAAACTACAGATTAATGCAGATCTCTTTAAATGTTCATCAGGAGTTTAAATCATCAGTAACTTGGTTTGATGCCTATATTGAGTGGTTTGAATTTTGTGCAATATAGTCTATAATTGATTTGATGTTTATTTCGCTCTGGATTGTCTTGTCTGTTTGTTAATAATGTCATGATGTAGTTTTTCTCCAAGCATCACAGACCTGATGCCTGTTGTGAGAGAATGGAGTGTTTATGATCCACTAAATGGAAAAAAAATGGCAACCAGCCTTATTTTAAAATGTGTCCAACATTTCATTGCTATTTTTGTTTCAATAAAGAAACATGTTGTGATGTGAAACTTGTTATCATTGGTTTCAGTAAATTCCATGAGTGTTTACATTGTCATTTGGAACCATAAAGGAATACTATGCCTCGTTATGCTGTTTTATTGTGCAGCAGAATGTGCAGCCAGGGCATGGTTCACTTCATAAATTTTCAAGATCAGTTATCTATCATGCATAAAGAGGAAAACAATGACAGTAAGACATTAACTAGACATGTAAATGATTGAATGAATCACAGAAGGGCGTCTCTGGACAGTTGCATGTTAAGCTAGACGCAGCAAAATATACTTCAGACTTTGATCAGAGACTGCTAGAGACAGCTAGAGTTCATACACTTAAAGCACGGTGGGTGTGAAGAGAGTCACAAGTTTTTCTGTCAGCTTGGCAAAGAGTGGATCACAGGTGAGTCTGATGTTTTTAACTTGTATATTGTACATCTTTGAAGTCTTTTCATGTTAGTTAATGACTTGCTTTGTGATGATGAGTTGTGCTTTTGATCTTTTCACCTTGTATTTTAATGATTTCAGTAGGGATTGTACAAACTCATAGTCTTTCACACAACATATCCCAGTAATAAAGATTGGTTTTATTTTTCTTATTTTGAGTTAGTCCTGATAACTGTCATATTGTGTGCTTTCAGGACCAGTCGTGATGGCAGTGGCACAGGGGCCGGTCTTGGCTGCTGTGCTGCTCCTTGTCTGTGCTGGGGTCCATTGCTCCTCTCTCCCACCTATCTGTCCAGAGTCTTGCACCTGTCAGAGAGCTCCCCTGTTGAACTGTTCGTCCTCTGGCCTCTCCTATGTCCCGCAACAAATCCAGGACTCTGTCACCGAGCTGGACTTGTCTCACAATCTCCTCAATTCTGTATCACTCCACCGGCCACATCGCAACCTCAGGAATGTGTGGCTGGGAAACAACACTATCACACACTTGTCTCTCTGCATAGAGAGAAGCCTGGGCAGCCAATCTGTTAGTGGTAGACATCTACATCGCTTGAGACCTTCGAGCAGACGCAGATGCGTATCTTGGGCCCCCACCCTGCAGCTGCTATCTGTTGAGAGGAATCAGCTGGTGCAACTCCCAGAGGGTGAGGCAGTGTAATACGGTCATACACCCATATTTTTACCACTATCATAGGACATGAACAGCACAATAACCATTGATTCCAGTGAACAGACCATAAAAAAATACACCTATACTCTATCAGGAGTTGCTGTTGCAGAAAGGCCAACATATCGTGGCATCATTTTCATACACCTCCATATCAGTTGTTGTTATGACATTTTGATCTGTGATGAATTTGCATCAAACTTGCTCTTATCAACTAGTGGTGGAAGTAGGGTATAACAGTATAAGAAGACTTAATGTCAAAATTTTTATTTAAGCAAATGTACAGCAGTATTTGTGGAAAAAAGCACTTGAAATATCAAAAGTAAAAGTATTCCTTACTGCCTTACAAAGGCAGACAATGGTAAGTATGGAAGGTGAAGTAGATTTTTAGTTGTAAGTTTAAGTATGTAACAGCTGATAAAAAATGTGATTTTGAACACCATGTCTCTGCAAAAATTGTTAGCTTAGCTTAGATAAGCTAAGCTAGCTAGCTTTAAGTGGGACTAGTTTGTCTGATGTTACATTTTTTTTCTCCATTATGTTAGATTTACCTCCTGCCTTATGTGGTATAACAAACTAGATTTAAAAATAGATTTATTTCAATTACAGGAAACAGGTTGGATAAAGTCTGTAAATTAGCTTTAGCTAAGGCTAGCTGTGACTACACTGCAGTTAGCCTTAAGCTGCTTGAGTGTAGCCACTGTGGTTTTTACTTGTATTTTGTAATTCTTAAAAAATGTACATGTTGTGTTTTATTAGAATTACACACTGATAAATATACGACAGATGTTAAAAACTCAGATTCTGGTCAGAATCACTGTATTTTGATTTTGTAGGGAAGTTTAGGCAGCGTTACATTGTTATACGGTATCATTGGATGGTTATTATTGGTTTGTTTAGATGTAGCCAGCACCTTAATGCTGTAGTTGGTTGAGGTGGAGCTTATTTTAATTGGTTTATATATAAAACTACTTCTTTTGTTGTTTATTGCTGTAATTTAATCCACAACAATGCATCATATTCCATAAACTGATCACGTTTTGTTTCTAAAATCTCAATCTGAAAAGTAACTGGTAACTATCACTCTTAAACACATGTAGTTTGATAAAAGGTACAATAATTCCCTCTGGAATGCAGAGCAGTAGAAGTAGAAGGTAACTTTAATGGACATACTCAAGCAAAGTACATGTGGCTCAAAACCATTCTTTACTATAGTACTTGAGTAAATGTACGTAGTTACTTTCCAGCTCTGTTGTGTTGTCAACACAATAGTACTCTATGAAACAAACCTGCAGAATTGAATAATCCTACATATTATGACCATTAACATGATTAGAAATGCAAACAGATATGTGTAGGAACTCATTCCTTAGACTTAAATTGTGTATAGGGCAGTGTTCACAATAATGTGTAGTATCTTATATTGACTTGTAAATCACACCTAATAGGTTCTATGGCTAAATAGTTATAGTTACCTATGATATACATATACTTTAGTATCTCTATGTATAGAAACCTGAAGTAGACAGTGACATAATCACTTTAATGAATTTCATCTTGATGGAGATGAACCATCTCTTCAACAATGACTCTGTATGATAAGAAGTGCAATGTGACTGGTTTTTTGTGTCTTCTGAGCGTACTGATTGTGGACTGTTTTCCTTACAAGTGTCCCATCCTTTTTGGCTTGTGACCCATTTAACTACAGCTTTATCTACTTGTGATCCCGTGTCACAGGTGTCATATGCACATGTCAAGAGTTTTTGCCTCTAAACTTTTCAGATTGTGTTATGTGAATCAATGTTCCTAGCCTGAAGAGATATAACTCAAAAAAACAAATCAAGTGTAGGTGTAACGAGGGAAATTTAACTTTATGGAGCAAAACTTTTTTTGTTGTGACAGACTAGAGTGGTCTGGACTTCCAGGTTTGGGATTTGATCTCAGGATGACTGTCCCTGTTTTGAAACTGTTTTGTGTATGGGTGATTACAGATTGTGCCTCTGATAGTGAAGTTGCACAATGAACATGATACACCTTTTATTTGCCCTCTGGAATGTCACTGAGATACGTCCTTGAGTCAGACCATGGGTGGTCCACTCACAGCTATATTGGTTACCAAATTCTGGTCTGACGCCCACTAATTTGTTTATTGTAGAATTATAAATCTGTGAGCTGTGTCCATGACTGTTACTGTCTTTTCATTTGAGTGTCACTAATAAACAAACCATCTCATTTATAGCCCTTATCTTTAGTGCTGTGCTCCACTCAGAAATGATTAAACCTCCCAAGATAATGACACTGTACAGCTGTCAGGCAATCACAGTTTTTATGGACATTCCAGTGACTCAAACATAAGAGTAAACATTCGACGTAACTTTTACATTTTCCTCCTGCATCATGTTATTTTAAAGAATTCCCTCTGTGGGGTTGAACATGTGTGTTTCAAGGAAATGTACTCTTTTAAAGGCATGTGTGGATGGTCCGTTTACTTAGCAAGAGCTGTGTTGACAGTCATGGACTTCTTTCCTGTTTGGTATTCAGCTCACAGACCCCTCAGTGCCTCTCTAATGAAGCACAGACTCACAGCACCTTACTTTAGCTCAGCAGACTCAGGGAGATTGTCTCGGGTGAGTGAAAAGGGGGGAGACTGGCAGCAGGGAAGAATGAGCACCACAGAAAAATTTGCAGCCCCTAATTAGTCATATTGTAAAGATGTTCACAGTCAAAATAGACTGGAAGACTTTAGATTGGTACTCCAGGGAAGGGGTTTTCATTGATTCAGATATTTTACACTATTCGCTTCTTAGAAGTCCACACAGAGGTCTGTAGTTTACATTATTAAACCTCAGCATTGAAAACACTGCAGTAATGCAAACAAAATGACCATATACCTAAAAATGAGCAAATTTTCAGCTTACATAACAGCAAAGAATGTAAAGCAGCACAGGACTAAGAGGACATGAGCAAAATCGACATGTTGTTACCACTGAAAACCTGTAACATATGGTACATTCCTCCCTTCAGGAGCCACTCCATCAAGGTTACTGTTGAGTTCTAATTAAAGCACTTATTTTCTGTCATCCAGGGCTAGAGGGTAGTGCGTCCTTATGGGTTCTGCAGCTTTCCTTCAACAGGATCTCAACTCTACAACCAGGAGACCTTAGCCATCTTCGACAGCTGAAAGAGCTACACCTACAACATAATCTCATCACAAGTCTCCATCCACAGGTGTTCCAGGATTTAGCCCAGCTCAAGGTAAGATTGACTGTTCCTTCATAATATGACTTATTGAAAAAAATCAAAAAAGAGTGTGCAGCTGAACTGTATCTTTTCATTGTTTTAGCAATCATATTACATGTCTTAGTATCTGCTGAATTGTGTCCCCCTTAAAGGTCCTTGATCTGAGCTTCAACATTTTGACCAGTCTCCATCCTTTGATGTACCTCTCTCTGCGTAATTTTGAGGCAGATGTTAGGCTGGGTGGGAACAGGTGGCAGTGTGACTGCAGCATGCGCAGTCTAAGACGGCGGATGGCCTATGACAGCAGCAGAGGCCTGCAGACCTGGAGCATGGTGTGTGCTGTCCCCTCTAGCCTCTCAGGCAAAGACCTGCTACAGCTGGAGGAGGATGACCTAAACTGTTTTGGTACTGAAAACAGGCCAGAGCTCCATCAAGATGTCACAGTTTATAGCGGCTCTGAGATACTGCTGACATGCTCTACAAAAGGTAACACAAAAGTGTAAAAAAGCTTAATACATATACTAAAATGTAGGTCAGTCCAACTACATGTCTATGTTGTCTTCTCTGTAGACTCGATGTTGTGGACGCCCAGTGGTCAAGCATCTGTGAGCCAACCTCAGGCTGATCTGCTCATCAGTGATGTCACAGAAAGAGACACGGGACTATATGTGTGTATGTCTGAACAACATGCAGTTGTGTCTGTTTTTAACCTCCAAATCAGTAGAATAGGAGGTGCAAGAAGAAAAACTAGAAGTTTACCCAGAACCAGCCGACAACTGATCCCACAGGAAACCCTGAATAGGATAGGTCAAGAAAGGCATCACAGAGCTACGCAGTGTAACTTGGCTCTGGCTGTGTGTCTGTCTGTTTTCATCACATTTGTGATAGCCTTTATCCTTGGGGTCTTAGCAAGACCTTGTATTGATATTCTTTGGACAAAGGTGACCAAAAAGAAAAGCCCCTCTGTAACCAACTCTGTCTCATCTGTAGAACAGAGACAATATGAGAATGAGGCCTTCTCCAGTGGCGAGGAACCAGAAGAGATAGTAACTCATAGGGAACGTAGAGTCACATTTAGCACTATAGATTATAGAGAAGATAGTAATGTACAATATTATGATACTGTAGCCAGTGGCGACCAGGAAAGCATCAATAATGATGCAGTGGTTGAATGTGAAGCAGCAAACGCTGAGGAGGAAAAGCATCCAGCTGGAGATTCAGGAAGTGAAAACAGCTTACAACAGAGCGGTCCAGAGGACAACCAGAGAGATGGCAGACACCTCTCAGGCACCACAGATATAGGACACACACACAAAATGGAGTTTGAACATATCCCAGACCCTGTTGAGCTGGAGGAGAGAAGAAGCTTGTCTTCATGCTCAGATTCTTCACTATCTCACAGAGCATTGAAAGAGGACAAAATAACCCAGGGGGACCACACAACACCTCAGTTGACAGAGGACTCCATTCAGCAGAGAGCTGATCTCTCCACATCTAAGAAAATAGAGGTGCCACAAATTTCCATAGAGGACAAAAGTGAAATTCCTGAATTTTCCTCCGAGCCCTTCGCAGATTGGTCCCCACATACAAATAATACCAATCCAACAGACTTCAATCTATCACAGGAGAATGAAGAACTGTTTGAATTTAGTGATTCTGCTCGAAGCACATCTGCAAGGTCCAGCATTGTGTTTGGTTCTTTTAATGACTCAAAACTGACTGTGGTACCCACTTCAGAAAAACAAAATAGGGATATGTCCAGCTCCAGCTCATATATCAGTGAGGATGAGCCTACACAATACACTGTGAACTCAGACCAGGAGAAGAAAGAAAATGTAGAAAGGAACCATAATAAATCTGAGGTCACTAATACTCGTCTTAAGCACAATGCTAGTTATGAACAGCAGATCCATGGTGTAGTTCCAATCAGGACGTCAGTGGGATTTAATCAGTGTGATTACAGACATGATACAGAGAGACCAGAGAATCCTTTATCCTCTTCTTCAAGCGACAGTGCTGGGGAGCCAGTGCAGGGAGAACGGAAGGAAAAATCCAAATATGACAAGCTGAGCAGCAGGGATACCAGAGAGAAAGTTAAACCCATGCCACGGACAAAGTGGCATGGTCTCAGTTTGGGTGTTACCAGTTTTGGTAAGAGTCTTGATACCAGTGCCCCTTTACCACCTACAGCTTATTCGTCCTCCTCCAGCAGTGAGAGTGAACCAGAAATCACAGAGCTCAAAGTGAAACACAATAATGGCAGATTAAGCCAAATCAAGAAGCATTTGAATATCAGTGCCCCATTGCCACCTACTGATTCATCTTCTAGTGATGACAGTGCAGATCAAGTAATGGATTATACACCGAAGCAAGAAGAGATGCACACAACAAGGCTTCAGGGGCCTGCCCTAGATCTTGAGCATACTACACACATCAAGAGGCATCTAGATATCAAAGCACCATCACCATCTTCTGATTCATCTTCTAGTAGCGACAGTGAGGACAAAACAACACATCGCATAAAGAAACAGGAGCAAGGGGACATACACATGGCAAGTATTCCAGATAAAGTATCTGACTCATCTTCTAGTAGTAACGAAGAAGCTGAAGCATCACATCTTGCAGAGAGGCCTGGGAACGTGGGCATCGCAGAGCTTCCATTGCAAAAATCTCAAACAGTAAATCATGATCCAGATGGAAGGTGGCCTGTCCCAGATCTTGAACATATACCCAGCATCAAAAGGCGTCTAGATATAAAAGCACCATCACCAGACTCAGATTCATCTTCTAGTAGTGACAGTGGGGATGAAACAACAAATCGCATAAAGAAACTGGAACAAGAGAAGATACACATGGCAAGGCTTCCAAATACAGTATCTAAAACTGTAAGTCAAGACCCAGGAACACAGTGGCCTCTCCTTGATCTTGAGCATACTACACACATCAAGAGGCGTCTAGATATAAAAGCTCCATCACCAGACACAGATTCATCTTCTAGTAGTGACAGTGAGGATGAAACAACACACCACACAAAGAAGCAGAGGCCAGGTGTGGTGGAACTTGCAGGTCTTCCATATCAAGAATCTCAAACAGTAAGTCATGATCCAGAAACATTTTGGCCTGCCCTAAATCTTGAGCATATTCCTCGCAGCAAAAGGCGTCTAGATATAAAAGCTCCATCACCATCTTCTGATTCATCTTCTAGTAGTGACAGTGAGGATGAAACAACAAATCGCATAAAGAAACAGGAGCAAGGGAAGATACACATGGCAAGGCTTCCAAATAAAGTATCTCAAACTGTAAGTCATGAGCCAGGAACACAGTGGCCTCTCCTTGATCTTGAGCATACTAAACGCATCAAAAGGCGTCTAGATATAAAAGCACCATCACCAGACTCAGATTTATCATCTAGTAGTGACAGTGAGGATGAAACAACAAATCACTTAAAGAAAGAAGAACAAGGGGTGAGACACATGACAAGGCTTCCAAATACAGTATCTAAAACTGTAAGTCAAGACCCAGGAACGCAGTGGCCTCTTCTTGATCTTGAGCATACTACACGCATCAAGAGGCATCTAGATATCAAAGCACCATCACCATCTTCTGATTCATCTTCTAGTAGCGACAGTGAGGACGAAACAACACATCGCATAAAGAAACAGGAGCAAGGGGACATACACATGGCAAGTATTCCAGATAAAGTATCTGACTCATCTTCTAGTAGTAACGAAGAAGCTGAAGCATCACATCTTGCAGAGAGGCCTGGGAACGTGGGCATCGCAGAGCTTCCATTGCAAAAATCTCAAACAGTAAATCATGATCCAGATGGAAGGTGGCCTGTCCCAGATCTTGAACATATACCCAGCATCAAAAGGCGTCTAGATATAAAAGCACCATCACCAGACTCAGATTCATCTTCTAGTAGTGACAGTGGGGATGAAACAACAAATCGCATAAAGAAACTGGAACAAGAGAAGATACACATGGCAAGGCTTCCAAATACAGTATCTAAAACTGTAAGTCAAGACCCAGGAACACAGTGGCCTCTCCTTGATCTTGAGCATACTACACACATCAAGAGGCGTCTAGATATAAAAGCTCCATCACCAGACACAGATTCATCTTCTAGTAGTGACAGTGAGGATGAAACAACACACCACACAAAGAAGCAGAGGCCAGGTGTGGTGGAACTTGCAGGTCTTCCATATCAAGAATCTCAAACAGTAAGTCATGATCCAGAAACATTTTGGCCTGCCCTAAATCTTGAGCATATTCCTCGCAGCAAAAGGCATCTAGATATAAAAGCTCCATCACCATCTTCTGATTCATCTTCTAGTAGTGACAGTGAGGATGAAACAACAAATCGCATAAAGAAACAGGAGCAAGGGAAGTTACACATGGCAAGGCTTCCAAATAAAGTATCTCAAACTGTAAGTCATGAGCCAGGAACACAGTGGCCTCTCCTTGATCTTGAGCATACTAAACGCATCAAAAGGCGTCTAGATATAAAAGCACCATCACCAGACTCAGATTTATCATCTAGTAGTGACAGTGAGGATGAAACAACAAATCACTTAAAGAAAGAAGAACAAGGGGTGAGACACATGACAAGGCTTCCAAATACAGTATCTAAAACTGTAAGTCAAGACCCAGGAACGCAGTGGCCTCTTCTTGATCTTGAGCATACTACACGCATCAAGAGGCGTCTAGATATAAAAGCTCCATCACCAGACTCGGATTCATCCACTAGTAGTGACAGTGAGGATGAAACAACACACCACACAGATATAAAAGCTCCATCTCCATCACCATCTTCTGATTCATCTTCTAGTAGTGACAGTGAGGTTGAAACAACAAATCGCATAAAGAAACAAGAGCAGGGGAAGATACACATGGCAAGACTTCCAAATAAAGTATCTCAAACTGCAAGTCAAGACCCAGGAACACAGTGGCCTCTCCTTGATCTTGAGCATACTACACGCATCAAGAGGCGTCTAGATATAAAAGCACCATCACCAGACTCAGATTCATCTTCTAGTAGTGACAGTGAGGATGACACAACAAATCGCTTAAAGAAGGAGGAACAAGGGGAGGTACACAAGGCAAGGCTTCCAAATACAGTATCTCAAACTCTAAGTCATGACCCAGGAACACAGTGGCCTCTTCTTCATCTTGAGCATACTACACACATCAAGAGGCATCTAGATATCAAAGCACCATCACGTGACACTGATTCATCTTCTAGTAGTGATGATGAGGATGACCCAACACATCACAAAAAGAGGCCAAGAAAGGTTGTCCAAATTAAGAAACATGAACAAGGGGAGGTACATATTTCAAAATTTCCATTGCAAAAATCTCAAACAATAACACATGATCCAGAAACACTGTGGCCTGCTGTAGATCTTAGAAATATTTCTCACATCAAGAGGCGTTTGGACATCAAAGCACCATTGTCACCTCCAGAGTCATCTTCCAGCAGTGACGAGAGAAACAGTGGGACTACAGACCTACCTGTGAAAGTGAAGAGAGACAGAAATGATGTGGGGATTAGAAATCAACCAGGGACAAAATTGTATGACTTGAATAAAAGTATCCCCTCTGTCAAAAGGCGTTTGAACATCAAAGCACCACCTCAACCAGCAGACTCCTGCTCCTCCAGTAGTGACAATGAAAGACACACAGTGAAACGTGACAGAGACAAAGGTAACGTAGGAATCACAAATCATGACCAACCAACAATGTTGCATAAACTTAATCTCGGTATCCCCTACATCAACAGACGTCTGGATATCAAAGCACCATCACCACAACCAAATCTGGTTCTTAGGAGTGTATCTGTTGGCTCTCAACAGTCTGGATCAAATTCTTCCGGAAGTGAGAGTGAGGGTGAGAACAGAGACTACAATGCTAAAGTAGGAATGGGAGTATCTGCCATATCAGAGGCCTCGGAAAATGAGTTCATAAGGACTCCAAAAAGCCCAGTGATAAACATTTCTCATAATCAAAAGACAGACCACAATATCAAATTAGAAAAGTATGCAGTTATTTCAGATGACTTGGGGGACAAACCAACAAATGACACCATCAGCACAACACCAGAGATAAACCCAGAGCTCCAGTTACGGTGGGCCACCATGAATCTTGGCATCTCACGCTTCAGAAAGCGTCTTGAAATCACATCGCAAAACCATGTACCACCAAATCTGCCCACATCACCTCCACCTGACTTCGCCTCTTCTTCCAGCAGTGAAAGTAGAACTGGGAGTAAAAGCAGCCAAACAAGACTAAAGAGAAGGGGAGATGGGATGCAAGAACTGATATGCACAGATTCATCTCTGATCCTTGAAAATAAACCAGTGAATGTTTCTCTCACACTGAAGAGTCAAGACAACAACTCCAACTTAGTAGAGGTTGAAGAGAGATTAAGAAGAGACTATAGCTCCCCCACAGTTGAAGAAAAGTCAAACTCAGAAACCCTATTGACTGATTTTGGTACTCCAGATGTTAGGGCTTTGGATATCAGAGCTCCATTACAAAGACAATCATCCTCCAGCAGCAACAGTGAGGATGAGATGATCGACCACAGTGTTCCTGGTCTGAGTGTTGGTGTCCCACACATTAAGAGGCGTCTGAATATCAAGGCACCATCACCAGAGCCGAATAAATCCCCATCCTCTTGCAGTGAGAGTGAAAATGAGGTGACAGGATACACTGCACAACAAAGCAGTCATGCATCAAACATGTCAAGAATGACAGACAATGACTCTCAAATCACTTATAAACGTTTAATTATCAAATCTTCATTGCCACTTAAGAGTCAAACTGTAGACCATGCTGAAACGGTAACTGTTGCACAAGAAGGTATATCTCATATTGTGAGCAACAGAAACGTATCTCTTGGCCCAAAGATTCACAGCATGAGCTTTAAAGATAAAGTGAAGAATAGGATGGGGCAGTCCAGAAGCATCACAGATGTGGACCTGCCACATGGGATAAAGTGGACTGGCGTCGGTCGTCATCTGACTGACTTTTCTGCATCCAGTCCAAGGAGACATCTAGATGTGGGATTATCATCTTCACAGCAGGATCCACCTGCAGAGTCAGAACTTAACCCACGTGACTCCTTCAACTTCTCCAGTACTAAAAGTGGCGATAAAATAAAACAAGACAGAGGGACAGCAGATGTGACACAAGTGCATAAATATTCATCTCTGACTGCCAATAGTGTTTCTCTTGGATCTGGCAGAGTTCTTGACAAGTTTGACAAGTCAAGGGGCAGCACAAATGTAAATTTGAGGGCTGTATCTGAGGACAGGAGGGAAAGGAAAGGACTCAGTGCCCTAAAAGCCATGTCATCAGAGAGACAAAAATGGGACACAGAACATGGAGATTTAGATAAGGGTGCATTGCCTCTATGCGATGACCATGGTCCACAAAGTGACACCAGCAGGTTTGACGAAAACATCAAGCCCCTGGCCAAACAGACACTAACACAATCGCAAACTTCCTCTACTTTGGTAGGCAGGAGAGGAGCAGCAGATTTGCTATATAGTATTCCCAGCTACAGGAGCCATAACATTGGAAATATTGACCTATCGCAGGGGGCCCCACCTCCTATTCCAGCAACACCACCACCAGATGAGTCAGTTGGGCTCACATGGATGTCTCCACAGAGCATTACAACAAAAGGGTGGGAAGGTACCACATCCTATCTGCAACACAGCAGAAATGCAGATTAATCTGACCCATCCTCACTTACACCACAAAACCCGACACTCTATTTTAAATTAAACATGACCATCAGTGATGTTTAATGCAGAAACCAATGCATCCTCAACAGTGATAAAACGCACAGATAATTGACATTTTTGTTTTTATCTTAAATCGATTTCACAAATATAAAGCTTAAAATGAAATGTAAATACTAACAAAATTTGTGTTGTTGTCGAGCACAGTAGAGAGCAGATGATGCTTCATTTCTGTAAATTCTTTTTTTTTTTTTAAACTTCCATCACAAAGATGTCTCTCTGTAATCAATTTTGTAACAAGGATCCATATTCTTATCTTTATGGTCATGCATTAATACACTTATAAAGAGACTTAAATAAAACCGTGTATGAACCATATAATGTAAAGTGTTCATTTGTAGAAATAAGTACATCTAAATAATGACAGTATGAGATACTTTGTTTTTTGTTATCAGCAAACTTTTAACCAAAGAGTCCGTAAATAAGCCATTAAGTTAATAAACCATTTTATTTATGTATATAGACATAGGTTATAGTGAAAACAGACATGTAGACACTTACATAGTTTACATACATATATACAGTTGGGACAAGGCTATTCATCCTCCTGCATTGTCATGGGAGAAAACCATATATACAGATCTCTACACTGTATTTGGTAAGCAATCCAACAACTACCTCGACCTTAGATTTTATGCTGATGGTTGATGTGTTGAAATGACCATCGAGGCTTTGATATTCTTCTATCTGAAGTGGATTTCAGTGGTGCGGGTGCTGTTGTTTATTACCTTCACAACAGATTTCAAAGTGTATTTTATGTGAATTGTGACAGTGTGGTGCAAAAATTGCAAAACAAATTTCACACTTCCAATAAATAAAATTAGATCCTGTATACTGGCTGTAGCTGTCTAAAGCTTCACAGCACGTGAAAGGACGTGGAGGATGGGGTAAATGCAGGAGGGAACTCCTGTTCCACCGTGAGGTTACAGGTGTGTTCCAGGTCTTAATAGACATGATCATGTTGTTCATCAGAATTAAGATAACATGATCATGAATATCAAATTAAGCACAAACCACTTGCACAAATTCCTGTACAAAACAAAAAACGCATTTGAAAAATGTTTTCAAAAAATCTCATCCATTCACCAAAGGCTCTGTTGGAGCATGCATGCAAATATTAAATCTTCTGACGATTCAGCATCACACAACAGCCAAAGACAAAAATGTATACATGTGTTACAAGAACATTATACTAGGCGAAAAGAAGAGCATAGCATCATCACACAGTTCCAAACTGTCAGTGTCCATTGTTTTGATTAGATCCTACGGGTGGTACAAAGCAATGCTTTCAGCAAACCTACCTTACTACTCAAGCCTAAAGGACCTCGTCCTGAGAGGGTCACTAGTCTTCCACTAATTATATATTTGTGTGTATGTATATATATATTATACATACACACACACACATACATACACACACTCTCTCTCTCTCTCTCTCTCTCTCACACACACACACACACACACACAGAGTCAGTGTTGGGAGAGATGCTACTAGGAAGAGACCTGAAACTATCCGTGGACTAAGGAAGACAAAACATATACCACATATCAAGACAAAATGGACACCAACTAGATCTATGTCAACTTATAACACAGCCTAAACAGCTTGAATTCATCCTGAAATAATCCCTGACCACTCAGTGTGTCTGTGTGTGCATGTGTATGTGTTATGTGTTCTCACACGTGTATATACATTTGGATTTGTTGGTACGTGTGTGGGACACACAAAGTGACTTCCATGGTTTGAGGCACAATAATACTCTTATCTACACAACGTAGATACATCAATTGGTCATCAGACCAATAAATGCTGATCAGAGCACTAGTGGCTCACCGCTGTACTGTAATAAGAGTTAGTAAGCAGCAATGCTGATTTGTTTGGTGTTATGAGGTCTGAAGCCTTTGCAGGGGGTTAGCAAACTTTTAGCATTAGCTTGAGCAAAACAGCTGGAGGAAACAAAAGCTGGAGGGAAAAACAAAATCACTGGCACAGATCAATAGTAAACAGCACAGGCATTAGAAACCTGCGATCAACCATTTGACACAGTGTGCTTCTTGAAGACTTCCTATCAAACTCAAAATATGACAAACAAAAGTTAGTGCCATCTGTCCAGAAAAGCTCAAGTTCAAGTTCATTGCACAGATACATAATATTTAATGTGCCCAGGTCAAAGAGACCCTGTTTAAGACTCAGACACAATGCATGAATGGTCACTTCTGTTGGTTTCTCTGTGCTGAAGATAAGGGGTGAGGAGTGGTTCTCCCACATAATACCATTTTGCTTCATCATCATCTATGTATACATGATACCATGTTTTCCTAACACAGACAGCAATATGACATGTCACAGTGAGAGAGAGCAATGCCACTGGGGATTGCTGCAAGCTTGCCCACTATGCAACTTCGGTAGGGAACATGACTCCACAATGGCAGCCCTCCGCATCCGTGCCCTGGGCAGCATGCACCCTGGCTGCAAACCCATCGCCCCCACCCCAGCCCACCCACAGCCCGAAACCCCTCCTTTACTAGGAAGCACCCACAGTCACTGCTTTACCATTTTTGTATTGTTTACTTATTGGTTGTTGATTCTCATAGTCGTTGTTGTCACAGTTGTATTTTTCCATTTTCCATTTTGCTCTGCAGCTATGACATCTGTCTCTCTTTGTACCACTCCACAAACTCATCCAACAAAACAGGCCCTGAGAGAAGGATACAACAAAGATTGTCATAGATTAGAAAACTGCTATT
Organism: Trachinotus anak; assembly: GCF_046630095.1. NCBI lineage: Eukaryota > Metazoa > Chordata > Actinopteri > Carangiformes > Carangidae > Trachinotus > Trachinotus anak. The sequence continues at coordinate 2,768,655 of NW_027273861.1, read as the reverse complement.
TGTGTAACATGCACATGAATCTCTGCTGTCACATTTCTGCATAGATATGTGTTCACTCACAGGCCCCATCCTCATCGTAGTTACTAAGGTCCAGGTTGATTGTCCTGCTGAACTCTAAAACATTGCACCACTGGTCTTTGTTGATGACTTTGTACTTGGATTGCTGGGGAATGATAAATGAATAGCTTACATTGACACGGCACCACAACCTTTTAGTTACAACAACCCTGCCCACAACTGGACCTAAAGTTATCTTATATACAACTACTGTATGTCACATCTTTGATCTGGTAAAATGTTACAGAGGCCGTTTCTGGACATGACGCTTACCTCTAGAAACTGATTAAACACGGGAAACAAAGGCCATGTTTTTCCCAGGAGAAGCCCCAACATGCACTTGGCTGTGTTCAAGTCCAAACTCCTCTGATCCTTTTCCTGTCCAATCAAAACACCCAGGGCTTCATGAAATCAATGCAAAGTGTCAACTACAGTTTAAACAAAGGAGGCTAGAAACATTCTTATCAGCACCAATAGCCCCATACTAGCAAACATGCATGAATTCCTTAACCCGCTGCCCTCCTGTTCATAAACTATAACATTGTTATCACAGTCACTGCATAATGTTTTCATTCGCCATTTGTATTTTCATTTTCTCTACTAGAGTGAGTTACTTTATTTAAAGTCATACATGAGTGAAAAATCAGACTATGTAAATAGGCCACATGCTTGATAAGTGCTTTCCCCTCTAAGTCAAACTGGAAAATGATCTTGATTTACCCAAGATATTGAGGCTGGTCTCTACACTGTTTCCTACAGAGATTTCACTGTTTAACTGGACTGAGCTGGACTTGTTTTAAGGATGTTGTGTATGTGAGCTTCAGTGTAGAAAAGATGTTGCTTGACTCACCCGAGCAAAATCAAAGGCGTATCTATAAATGAGCTTAAAACTGGTGCTGTCGTTTAGGACAGATCTCAGGTAATCGAGCGAGTTCCTCAGCTTCTCTGTGGAGTCGCACCTGACAACAGCAGAGAAGTGACTGAGACACACGCTACACTTCACCACAAGCTTCACTGAGAATGACTCTTGGAAAAACATGACCTGAGCCACAGAAAACACAGCAAATCAACAATCAAGCTTAAAAACAACACGATAAAAGACAAAAAGGAGGTATGTGACGTACTGCAGTGAGCCCATGCCTCTCAGCCACTCCTGGAGAGTGAAATATCCCATACTCTGGGCGTCCAGCTTCCAAGCAAGAACCAGCATCACCACCTGAACACACAAACAACAACCTTTACAGCCACAGATAACCTGAAACAGAAGATGTGTCAGTCCAGATTATCAATCCGTCTACTGCACTGACACGACTTTTGTATGTGAAACACAGAAAACGACTGACCTCAATAACCTGGAACAAAGAATGAGTGCAATCAGTGACACTTAAGTGAAACTAGGGCTGCACAGTTATGTTAATAACTAAATTTTTTTTTTGATTATGCTAGCGTTGTATTTTTTAAAAAACATCAAATACAGACAAGAAACCTCAGCTTGCTTTACACCAGAAAATGTCTACACAGTTTTTGAAACACACTGAGAGACCAAGCAGAGGAGATAGTGGATAAGACAGATGTCAGATGCCTTCCATTAGAAAAGATAACCTACATATTAAAGGTTAAACAGCATATATTTAAGAAAATATGGAGGCTCTTCATTAATCATGTTAAAGATTGAGATTTAACAGAGGATTGTGCAAATGACTGATCTCTGTAAACATTGAAGTTTCTGAGCTTGTAGAAATTATTTACATCATTTTTTATATTTCTTCTAAAGACTTGTGACTTATGCATATAATGCAATTAATTTACTCCCTTTTGCATCGATTACCATTTTTTAAAACATGAAAAGCAATCTTGTTGTGAGTTTCTTTTTTTTTTGTTGGTTGTGTGTGTAACAATTTGTATACATGCTGAATTATACAGTATATTGAATGTAAAGGCTGCATTTCACGGTGTTAAAGTTTTAAAAAAATATTTTGGAAGAAAAAGATAAGAAATCCCCATGAAGTTACCAAGCTATTTGAAAATGACTTCCTTAGTCTGACTGGCAGCCAGAAGGAGGCAGACACTGACCAAAGTGCAAGTAGTCACCATACAGATGTAACCAAACTGTATAAAACACACTTACATTCTCTGGCTCCACTCCAATGTCCTCACAGAACTTCTCCATGCCCTCTGGACCCACCACATCGTCACAGCCTATTTCAGACCAGGCAGGTGTGAAGCCACATATAGCATCAATTTCACATGTGGAACTGATGGCACTGGTCAGTGGCTGAATGTGAATAAAGCAAGACTTGTGTCTTGTCATGGTGAGTGTGTGCAGTGCTTTAAAATATAAAAGACCTCACCTGCATATTCATAGAACCACTCCAAGCATCTTTTACTAGAAAATGTCTCCTCCTCACGGATCTGTGATGTTTCATGTTTTCTGAAAACACTGCAGATGTTAAGACAGTTTTAGTCTCGAGCTCAGCAGCAATACTACAAGCACAGTACAGAATTTCAAGAGCACGGTGTGTGACTTAAAAGGATTTTTTTTTCTCTACTATATAGTTGCAAAATAAAGCCTTTACACACACATTGCGAATTTAAGAGCTCCTGCATAAGTGAGGCTAACTGAGTTACTGCAGTTGTTGTTGTTTTAAATTTTCAACAAAGGGATGCCACACCTGTCCTGGCGACTTTTCTTGGCTGACATGTCATCTCCAGCAGAGGGTCTCCTCTTTTTCCTGGGAGGCATGGCTCTAGAGCAACAAGCTGGGGAAGGACATGGAAGACAGAATGGAAAGTGGGCAACTATACATTGATGATGCATGTTTTCTCTGGCTGGCCTCGCATTCATGTACTCTCAAAGAGGCCAGCAGTCCAATTTGTGGAGACACACTGTTTTGGCAGGATTCATGACAGAGATGACAGTTAACTATTAAACACACAGGGACCAGCTCAAGTATTACCTGAGGGGTGGCTGTCCTGTCCAACGTCTTCTGTCAGGTTCTATCAAAACATACACAAAAATACCACATGCTTGTGAGTAGGACATATATAGAGATGGTGAACACTCACATAAATGCACACAAATAAATAAAAATACAAGCAGCTAGAATGTATTTACCAGCCTGTGCAATGTGTGGTGGATCTTATGGATGCTGGCCAGTGTAGTCAAGTGGGAATTCAGCTGAAAATCTATTTCCAAAAAGAATAAAGATGAATTCAAACTAAAACGTAACACACAACTTCCTACTCCCAAACAAACTTGTAAGCTTGGTACAAGGGTACAAGAAGGTGACATCATCACAGCACCAACAAGAACCTATGATTCAAATCATATGTCATTTCTAATCCGATATCAGTGAAGACTCTACAGTGGTCAAAAGGCTTTCGTCTAATTTCTAGTTCAGGGGTTTACGTTTCAGAAACGGACAGAAAAAACATCTCACACGACTAAGGGAGTGACTCTCTGCATTCCTCGAAAGACAAGCAAACTCGACAATGTTTGATCGTGCATGCTACCTTGCTGCCAAACGTCATCTATGCATTCCTGTCCAAAAGCTGTCATCAAACACCGACGCTTTTCATTTATTTCCAGAGGCCAAAACCAGGCAAACCAACACACAGCCGAACAGATAGCACTAGCTGCATACCTAAAATAGCAGTGCAGACGCGCAACTTGCACAGAGTTTACAAAGTATCTGGAGAGTTGGGACTATGGGCGTTGTAGTCCATTTCCTCCAAAGGTGCCATTGAATCCTCAGCTCTGGTCGGGACAGTAAACTACATTTCCCAAGCCTTGACAAAACAACTATTTCTTTCAGACCCCTCTACCCCCAACATTTACCCCAACTGATTGAATGCATTTTACATTGTTTTAAAAAAATCTAACCATATATACCTGCTGGCACATAAGCATTGCGCGGATATTTTGCAGCAGCTTATGTAGGTGCCGCAAGCCCGACAGCACTGCTGCAGGAGGCAATGAAACATGTTTTACACAACTGCGTCACAATTTTCATTCTCTGTAATAGTCCGCAGCTGACCAAAAAAATGACCGATTTACAATGACATTACACGAATCCCACGTCTGAGTCGAAAAACACTGTGGACCCTCAGTAATGATGAACATTAAGATCACAACCCTCCGATTACCATCGAAAACCGTCACAATTTAACTCACGTCGGCGGCATTCAACTGAGCACGGCTAACGCTACACGAAAAATAACTTCAGGGTAACTGCCGTGACAAAAGTGATCTCCTCCATGGCCAAAACAACTGAAATTACACTAGCTATCCTTCCTTTGTTGTCGCCCAAGACAGCACTAGCAGATACAAAGAAACCAGAAAACAGCACGGAATTCATGCGTTATCATCAAACCCTACAGAACCACGGGCTGGAAGCAGATGATGAAACACAAAGCGGCTGTTAGCTTGTCTCCGACAAACTCTGCAGCGTCCGTTAACGGTGTTAATTTGACGAGGTAAGCCTCTACAACGTTACTACTTACTTGCCGCATCAGAGTGCATTTTTATGAAACATACAACTGTCTGTGGGAAGTCCGCAGACCGGCCAATAGGCGGGTCTTGTCAACGTAAACCACGCCCGCGGACGGTGATTGAGACTGAGCCCGTTTGGTCTCCGCCTTCCTTCGCTGTCGGTTGGTTAGTAACGGTGTCATGCAACGAGAAGGAGGAGAAAGAAATATACCCCTCCCACACACAAATGTGATTGGTCAGAGTTCCCAAACAGGCTGCGCTCGCTTTGTGACTCATTGGTCCAGAGATTTTTATGAGCACGTCAATCATCAAAATTTCCTCGTGCAAGCCTGAAGCCAGCCCACGATGGAATCTGATTGGTCAATTTATTCATAAGTTGGCCTCCCAGTGTAGCCGCTGCTGGGGTTCGTTAGATGTCAACCCAGGCGGGCGGAGGTTGGTGGCAGTGCGTTTGGCAAGTGAGTGGGTCTTATATCATTAGCGATGGCGAAGTGAAGCCGTACGAACCAGCAGAGCGTTCAACAAAACCAACACATGAATTGCCTTGAAGCAAAAATGACTGTATTGATAGATAGAATAGAATAGAACAGAATAGAATAGAATAAAAACGTGTTCCACTGCAAACTCCAAGTAACCAAGAAAAAACAATAAATATGACATTTTTTATTGTCAATTTGGACAATTCCCCTTTTGTAAACAAATAAAACTCGTGAATTGAGGAAATAAAAAGAAGGGAAAATATGCGGCAGGGACCACAGGTTGGACTTAAAGCCAGGTTACTGCCATAAGGATCCAGTTTCAAAGATGGGCACTCTATCAGTAGAGCCACCTGAATACACTTTGCCGAAATGTACACATATTTGGTTGTAGTAAGTCTGTTCAGCCTAACGATGTACTGTGGGTCAGACGGGCAAAGGAGGCTGTGTGTAGAACAAGTCCAATCCAATCCAATCCACTTTATTTCTATAGCACATTTAAAACAACACAGTTGAACAAAGTGCTGTACAGTAACAATAAAATAAATAACACAGAATAAAATAAACACAACAACAAATAAAGAATAACAAATGTGGGCAAAACAATAAAAACAAATAAAACACTAAAACAATGAATACTAACACTAAAACTAATACCTAACTAACTAGTGTTTAAAACTGGGAGCAATGCAGTTACAGTACTGAGTATTTGACTGACAGTAGAAAATACATGTCGACCAGCTTGTTGAAACGACCAAGCCCCTGAATGCCACCATTTTCAGTAAATTCATGTTGCCTTCAGTGTGGAGCTGGGCAGTGTGCTTGCTGGAGAGTCCACTGCAGTGGCTGTGTCTCCTTAATTTATTATCACTATCTCTGTCGAACCTGTTGGTGTCCACAGGAGTAGAGCTACTGTTTGCTTTGCAGTAGTAAGTAATGTGAGTTTTGTTACATTATGTACAATTTTGATGTACTGTATTATTTGCTAGTTCCATTTTGTGCTACTGCACTTCTTAACTATCACATTTCACAAGGATTTTTTTTAACTCCACCACATTTATTTACCAGAACATTTCATGCATTTTTATAGATTAAACTGCTGAACAGTATGTAAAAGTTTTGATCCACCTCGACCAGCTCGGCTACAGCCTTACAATGCTGCTCAGTGCTCACACATTAACATACAGCCAGTATTATAATGCACAACATTATAAGACTGAATAGGATCATTCTGCATTGCAATGCTGTGGTTACTGTATGTGTACTGTACTATCATAATTTTAAATTAATGGACTTTTTTTTTTAAACTTTATTTATATTTTGTATTTTATTAGCTCTGTGTAGCTTAACATGGGCTAAAGTCAATTGATGTTCATTACCTATGACAAAACTGTCACCATATTTCAAGAGGCCTTGTGAATCTGCATTGACAGTACTGCATAATGCTGTTACTGTGCTGGGTAATCCTGATATCACTTCATTTTTATAAGGGGTAATAAACCATTCATACTTGTTGCTGTGACCTACAAAGAAACTAGTCTCTGACCTTTGGCTAGTAGAGCATGCTTTTAATGAAGGAACATATTCTTTCTCCTTTGCACTTACATTTCTATAACATTTTTTTATTCAATTTAGTTATTTAGACCTACATTATGACCAACATGCTTGTTTATTCGTGTAAATGGGAAATAATATTTTACCACTACACACGTGTTGCCTCTAAAAAAAAAAAAACATAAAAGAAATGGAAAATACTCTTAATAAAGGTGTGTCTCACTTGGTGTACAGAGGTGAACTTACACTGGAACTGCAGGGTTTAATGTGAGTCTTTCACTCCATATAACAAATAGGAAAACACTTTTGTACTGTTTTTGGCTATTCTCTCAAACGATCCAATTTTATTTTCCTGCCCAACACCATAATTTAACGCGTTCTTTACCAGACGGCTAATTTGTCTTAATGGACAGGGCCTCCAGTCTGTATTTTTTCAGGTAGTGCAGAGTAAAAAAAAAAAAGTCATGGGAGGAGCAATTACAGCTGGTTAAATGTGAGGCACTGAGAGAGGGGGGAGTGTACTCATTTGAGAAATCTTCACAGTGCAACTTCAAAAAAGTTGCTGGAAGCTCCTGCATCATGAGTTCTGAAATGAATACAACCGTGAAGACAGAGGGAGCAGCAGCTGTTGCTACTAATCCAGCTCCAGTGAGAGGGGAGTGGAAGGTGAGAGGAAACAACAATAATGTACACCTTCATGGACCATTGCAGGCCATATATGATGCCTAACCAGTCCTCTGTGTCCTACAGTGCCCCGTGAGTGATCGGCACATTCACAGAGATGATGTGAGAAAGGTTTGGAAAGAATGCCATGAGGAAAGCTTCTGGTACAGAGGTACTGCCTTGTCTTTTTACTAATTTACTTCTTAATAAATAACAACTTTGGAAGCAAACAGATCCATCAAGTGACTCCAGGTGTGAGAGCACACTGTGTGGTTCTGTGGGATATATTCTTGGAGTATTGCACAAGTCCTTAGTGGTAGACAGAGTGGGGCAGGGCTCATTCATCAACTCCCTGTTTGCTGTTCATGGTGTGTTTACATTCTTTGTGGATTTAAATCTGTGACACCACTCCTCATGATCTCTTTATTCACTTATTCTTATTTTCTTTGCTTATTCTTAATCTAAATTATCATGAGCACACAGGTGTTTGAGGTTATTTTAGCTGATTGGATCTTGTTTGGGTGGAGCTAGCTGGGAGTGTCCTGAAACCATTCAAATCCAGATTCCTGACTGAATCTTTGTAAAATGACCTGCTTCAACAAATGGAACAAAAATAACAAATAGAGATTCAGGGATGTGCCTGTTGTGCACACCTGCACAGTCATGGCACCAGCAGAGCAGAATTACTGCAGCAAGGTGAACAGCACGCAGGACGGACAATAGTCAAGATTGTAAGCATAAACTGGAGCTAGCTCGGCTTACAAGCTAAGATTAACATTCGACAAATTACAAATGATCCATGTTTAATGTGTCAACACATACATGTGTTTAGGCTCTACCCCCAACCTTTCACTCACCGCCTGCCAGCCAGCTGCTGCTTGTGTTCTGTCACCATGCACTTTTATAAACAAGAAATGGCAGCAATCAGTAAGCTTCCTGGAAGAGAATTCAGTCCCTTTCCCTCAAGTTATGTGAACAAATTGTTGAGTGTCATTAATGTTTTTTTTCCACACTGTCAGACAGACCAAAAACAACAACGCAGTTCTGTCTATTTGCATACAGAGTGAGGAAGTGAGATTCAGTCACGTATGACACTCACACTCGAGAAGCATGTGGAGACACATTGTAGTGCCAATTGATGCATTTAGAGCTGTCCACTTGTGATTGCATCACCCAAGACTGAACAGAGCCTATAACAGAGATTAAAGTTCAGTGATATTGAACTCTGTACAAGGCAAGTAAGGCGGGATCAATCCATGATGGTAAGTGAATGTGTCTTACCTGGGGAGCAAATAACAGAAGTGTTTAATCAGTCAGAGATACTGAAAACACCCTTTCATTTGCCACTTTGCAGGGACTTTAATGTAGTTTTGCAGTCAATGATTATGAGAGCTGTAGATTAACGTTACGCTTCTATCTTAAACTATGTTTGCCTTAAACACTGAACTCTCCCTGCTTTTGTCTTTGACAAAAAGTTGTATGGAGAATGTAATGAATCAAACTGGATTCTGATTCTTTTACAGCTGCCTCTAAATGTCTGTTAGTGCACATCTGTGATCAGCTTCAGACTGTTGTTGTTTTATTTGTTTATTTAGCTCTCCCCCTCTCTCTGGGCAGCATGGCTGTCACTGGTGGCCTGATCTACAATGGTAAAGCATTGACCTTATCATCATATTCTTTCACCATTCATAATGACACATGTAAAGCAATCTGCTTTGTAATGATCCCGTGTAGTTTAATTTTAAGTTTATTTCCATGCAGGTATATGGAAATCATCAAAGCGTTTTGGTCCCTTTCCAAAACTAGCAGGTGTGTACCGTATGACATACTGGACTTCAGTTTATTAATAGCAATACTTTTAACAATCCCTCAGCTGTCATTGCCCCCTAACTTTTTTTGTTTGTTTCAGTTGCTGGTATCCTTGGTTATGCAGTAGGGAAAGCATCTTATGTTGGAACTTGTTGAAGCAAATTCCAAGAGCTTGGCATTACGGATGGACCAGGATTTGGACCCTGGTCTAAGGGAGGTTGCGTGGGCCCTTTCAGTGACTCTGGTCCTGGACACAGGTGGAGAAAATTTATAGAATTTTTTTTTTCTTTTTTTCTTTCTTTTTTTTTTAAATCACAGTGTCATGGCAAAGGTTTATCTTCTAGAAATGTGATGTTGTGTTATGGTTACTAATGTACGGGTAGGGTTATTAGTTAGAAGAAGAGTTATTTTAAAGGTCCTATATCTTAGAGTTTTCCTGTGTTTTATGTGAAGTGTTGATTTCCATAAGAACATATATTTGGTTATTAGTACCAAAAACCATCTCAATGTAGTTTCACATCTCATCTCTCAAACTTCTCTCTGCTCCAGTAAGAGCAGGGTGTTTTGTGTTGATCTCTGAGCCTCTCTTCTGATTGGCTGTTTTCTGAATGAGTCACAGCCATTCAGAACTGTAGGGGATTGTAGCTCGGTAAAACTCATCGGTAAATGCAAATTGAGATGGTCAGTCAGCACTGAAATGAGTCAGCCTAAAACGCTCTGGTATTTCAGAAAAAAATAAACATCAGCCACTCAACAATGGGATGACAACTTGGGCATGGGTGAGGGTGATGACTATTTCATTGTGAAATTGTGTTTTTTTTATAATCAAAAGACATTGAAATCTAACTTTCCACAATATGGGACCTTCAACATTTTATTTTTCAACATTTGTTTGTTGACATTTGACAAAGATAAATTAATAAATTAAGAAAATGATTATCTTTGACACAAGTAAATAAATGGAGAGATTCATTCATGACTTTCCTACCTTTATTGACCACCACTAGCCATTCAAATCCACAGTCCTTCTGCTCTGCCTGGCTTTGCTTCAGATGAAGAGGAATGATAAATGTTCTTAGGCCTGGGCCTGGGTGTGAAGAATGTAAGAAAACAGCTCAGGCCGCACCTGCAGAGGAGGTGAAAAGCTAGAGGTAAATATGTTCATCAATCATATGTTGTCAGAGCTATGGAAACATATAGTGCATACGACTCTGGAGTCATAAGTAAATGGATTAGTGAACAGTCTGGATTAGTTAGCTATTTACTAACTAATGCAAACTACTACAAAGTATTCACAAATATATAAACTAGCAAATTGTAAAGGAAATGACAAATCTGTCAAATTAAAAAAAAGTGTGACACATACTACAGTATTAATGAGTGCTGGTCCCTGTTTCCAGTGTGTGTTTTGTACATAGACATGTGCATGTTACAATAACCTGAATGCACTGTTTATTTATAAATATATATTCTTTTTCATTTTTCAGACTCACTGGAAACACAAAGAACGGACTACCAGCGGGCTCTGTCAGTAGCTGCTTTATAGGTTCTTAAATGTTATAAAGACAGCATATAACTTCTCCAAAGTATCTTTTCGTCTGCTCAGATATATTGTACTTAATAATAATATAATATTCATTCATGTCAAACCATGCACACAGTGCCACTAGGGGGCACTACTACCCTTACAATTATAGAGCTACTGTTGTGTGCTGCATTAACAACTAAAGAGAAAAAGTGCCTGATTTATGAAACAAGTGGTCTGGTTTACTTCTGATGGCAGTTTATTGCATTATTTACCATTGAGCTGTTATTAGAAATGAGCAAACAGACATTCAGTAACCTATGAAGAACCAATATACACAAATGTTATTGTCAGTACATTGTTTTAAATAACTGCAATCGTGCTGTGTATGCTCATATTTTCTTATCTTGAATAAAGAAAAAACAAATGAACAGCATATTGGACATAAATCTAATCTTCCTACATTATGTGCAAATGACAGTACATTGCACATACAGTGAACCCAGTGTTTGCCCTGTTTAACCGAGACCATCTTTTTAAGGACGTATTTCAGCTGTTTGAGTGATGGAAGCTTCCCAGTTTATACTGTTTTCATGTTCAATACCCTCATGGGGAACAAGCTTCACCTTTGGATGTCTAAATATCCAAACACAAGACAACTAAACATTCAGGTTTATTTGCTCTATTTCTCTAAATAAATAAATGGTTATCGTCTGTGGCCTATCTAATGATATGTTTTTCTGTGGGATGGACTGGTCATACTGTACAATTTACAAGCACCACATCTGGTACTGTATGTACAGCATATCTAGGACAAACTTCAAGATATGGACAAAAAGCTAGTTCACCATGTTTTGCTTTCACTTATTGAACAGTAAGCAAACTAGTTCCAGTTAGGAGAGTTTGTAACACAGAAGCAGATAAGAGATTTATTTTGGAGCATATTAAACAGTCACAATTTTAAAATAAATCCTTTGAGGCCGGTTGAGAACACAGGAAGCCAGGACAGTGACCTGAGAACTGAACTAAGGTACTTGGCTTTCTTGTCTTGGTAAAAGCTGTAGCAGCCTCGCTCTGAAGCTAAGCTGAATACTGAGAGTCCAGCACCAGAAACACAGTCTCCTATAAATGAATGCCTAAGGGGAGATTTTAAAGATAGATTTTCTAATATCTCATTTTGGCTGTTTAAAATCTGCACTACATGTGCACCATTTTCTTCTTTAACAAAATATAACTCATATTGTTCATTACTCAGTGTACTTGTGAAGCAGTTCAATGGGACCATAGTTATTCCATACAGGTATATGGATCTGAGTGCTGATGGTTTAACTATGGAAAGAGATGTGGCTTTGCATAATTTCAGCTAGTGGGAATATTACGAGGTCAAACAAAGGTCAGTGAACTGACTCTTATAAAACTATTATAGAATATGCTGTCACCAATATCTATAAAAAAGGATTGGAACCAGTGTAATCCAAAAAATCCAAACCGGTTTACCAACCTTTTCCTATATGTTCTATGTCAGTCTGTGTTTAAATAAATCCAATTTAAAACCCTGACAAGAGCAGTATCTGTGCTGCGGTCTAGTTAAAATGAGACCAGACAATTTACAAACTATGATGTGAGGCCAACAAAGTGCTGAGTTGTTGTAATCGTATATATCATATATGTAAAAAAAAAATGCTTCTTCATACTTGCTTATGACTATGTTCTAGTATGTTACAAAATATTCATTTAAGTTTTTATAATACTTTTAAATACCAGGTCCAGTAGGAGGTGAAACATGTTGCCATTACTTCAACATCGTAGATAGGAACAGTGAAGAGTTTTGTTTTCCATCAATTTTTAGAATTTTTGAACAAAAAAATTGTTTATAACTGGTGCTCAAATAAATTATCCTTGAATAAAATACTTATCTATATCTGGCGTACGCGCAAAACATATTTTCAAGTACCCGCCTACCCGTACAAAATTCGGTGTACGCTGGCTATGATAAAAAGTAGACCCGTGTGAATGTCACCCCGAGGACGTCATCCAATCAACAGGTCGTCTCCTCAGGATTGCCACGTATTTGGTGAAATAAAAAGCCGTATTTGTATGTGGGCGTACACCACCACAGCCAATCATAATCAAGGGGGCGGGACAGACAGGCTGCCCTCGGTTCTGACAGTGGAGTTCTCCCAACGCTGAAACAGACAGAAAAAAAAATCACACCGCTACGCAAATCCTTCCAATGGAGGAGGGCCAGGACGTTGAAGCTTGTTTGGCAAATGAAAAAACGTCTGCAAGCTAGCTATCTAGCTCAAGTAAAAGGAGAGGAAACAAAAGTTGTGAGTAACATCAGCTGAACGAATATGAAATAATTGAGGACACCGCGGTTGCTATCTAATGTAGTTAACATTAGCTTACGTCAAGTTCCGTGATTAACTTAACCGTTGATGTTAACGTTAGCTTTCCAACTGTGGTACCAAAATTGGCTGCCGTAGCATGCTAAAGGAAGGAGTTTGGCTCCTCTGCTAGTGTGAGTTAATCGCCTAGCTACCGTGCAACTTAAATCGAAAACACCTTTCAACGTTCCCATTGTCATTAGTATAATTGCAGTCAGATAGCGAACTGTGCTGTTAACATTGTTATCAAACTAGCATGTTGAACGGTAACTTATAGTTGACAACTGGCTGGTCAGCTAAATCAAGTTGCTGCTGCTAGCTAGCCTCCTGCTCAACATTACCAGTTTGACCAACACAGTATCAACACCAGGCTAGTTGCTAACTAAAAGCTACCATCAACGTTACCATCTTACATGTTAGCTAGTTCTAACGTAGTTAGTTCTCTTTTTTGGTGTTTTTTCCCGTTTTTGAAAACGATTCGTGTCAGACAACGACATTATCACCAAAATTGTTTGGAGTCACGCACACAGTTAACCCAGTTAACCTGGTGTTTTGTAATACACTAGATTTATCTGGGACATGAAACACTCAAGTAAAGCTGCATTATTTGCTTATGTTTAGACTTGTGGTACTAAGAGGACAGTTTTAAAGATGGGGTGTTTGAGGCGACTTAGCCATAACATGCCCAGGAATGGCCGTTCTCATGCATTGGCATGATAGTGAGAGAACTGTCAGCTTTGCAGCTAACATTCCTCTGAGGACTCAGTTCTCCCAGTTCAGAGTGCATCAGACATACAATGAGGCAGTTGTTCGTGCTCTGTAGAGACCCAAGCACTTGGACACAGACAGAGAGGAATCTGGTCTGTCCCCTGTATGGCTGGAGGTGGAGACGGCAAAAATATTTCAGACTAAGGCATAGTGGAGGAAGAAAAGTCAGTTTGTGTTCACTCATGAGGGTGGACTGTGCTTTGAGTAATAGGAACTTTATTGTGCAAATTTGCATGTAAAAGTTTTATTACATGAAGACAGTTGGACAATGCAAATGAAAGCTAGTTCAGATTTACTGCATATGAATAGTTGTGTGGTTAGAAGGAGGTGACACAAAATTTAATTTTACTCATCTGACTGTATTTTTGATACAGTGTAATGTCAGTTGGCATCACAGTGCCTCTACTGTGAAACTGCCATGAAGTGGTACACCACATGGTTTAAGCATTGGATACACAAGATTTTGCAATGTTGTACTAACCTCAGGCCTACTGGACCATCAGTCTTTGCAGCTGGCTGATTCCCTCCCTCATCCCTGCCAGGATAAGCCTCTGATGGCAGTACAGATATGTAGCGTATTCTCTTGTACATGCTCAAATTAGAGGGAATCCCCCTAGATTGCACATAGCCATCTATCTGTGATTATCTGGGGCATAATTCCAGTGAATTAGTGTGTTTGGTCTAATCTGGTAAGACATTAATGGCATTGAAGAGTATGAGGATGAAAAACCGAGCTCTGTAAAATGCCCCCACAGTGGCCCCTCACTAAACTGCCCCCTGCAAGGATTAACTATCAACTCAGTATTTCAGTGGTGACTACAAAGATATTATGTAATACAGAAATAACATCTCAATTTCTTAATTCATGAAACAAGCCTATTAATCTGAAACTCTTGTGGTATGTATGAACTCTGCAGCAGTGATCATTTTCTTCAAGTTTTTGGGTGTCATATTTCCAGTGGTCCACATACTGGCATCTTTTCTCTCTGCATCTTATTTTGTTATTTGAAGCTTGTCTTAATATTCCTATTACTAGCATTGGTTCTACTGGAGAAAGCAAACATAACGAGTCCTTTTTTACATGGGGTCGAAACTTAACTACACAAATATCTCAGTATGTTGATTTCTCTCAGCACCTGCTTCGATGGCCCTTGACCTCTCAGCAGTCCACCTGGCTCCACTTGGGCAGCTCCCATACAAAGTATTGATATATCTCCTCTGAAACTTATGGGATGTCTCAATGTCATATAACACCATCTGTCTTTTATTTGGCTATATTATATTATATTACCTCCATACCGAGACTGATAAGTTGGATCTGGGTGTGTTTGTGTGTGTGTGTGTGTGTGTGTGTGTGTGTCTGGGTTTGCACATGGCTAAATTATTAACTGGACAACTAAACTAATACACTGAGGAACTGCACACAAATTTGGCCTAAAACTTGGTATTCAATTAAATGTTGTCCCTAACCAGCTTCTGTCTATGCTTGCACCTATCATTATGGTCACTAAGATTGTATCTGTAGACCACTTCAGTGCCATTGCCGTTCTCTTCCATTTCTGTTGAAAAACATTAGTGAGTTTGTGAATAATAGTAATGAATGATGGTTGTGTTGTGTTTTGGAAAATCGCCATCATCTCTCTGACCTTCATAAAGTTAACTTTCTCTTCCCAGTGCAATGTAGATTAAAGCACAACATTATTTACTCTGACTTACATGTGTTGGGCCTGCTTTTCATTGATTGCACTGAAAGACTCGGCGTAATGCAGCACACAATACGAACAGAGTCTAGCTCACACAATACGAACTGAGTCTAGCTAGAAATAACCTATAATTGAGCCCTGCTGAGGAAGATTATCCTTAGCTTTTGCAGAGGGTTTGGAGCATAATTGATGTTTGGGTCTGCCTTCGCCAAAGAAACCACCCTGTCTTTGCCCTCAAGATGGCCTTAGCTGAGTTGCCAGTGTTTCTGCTATGTTTAGATCCATTGATGGTATGTTAATGCCTCACATTTTCTGGCAATGTGTGTCATCCAGAGAAAGATAAAGAAGAATATCTGTTGAAACATGCGAAAAAGGTGTTTGTTTGTACACTTCCCTTTCCAGTTAGAATAAGCCAGTAATGTTTCCACTCAAGAAGTAGTGATTACTACAGGCCAGGCCTCTCATTTAGTGCTGGAGGAAGCCAGATATAGGCTTTTCCCTCTTTGTCCAATTTACTGTAGCACCCTGCCTCTTTCTGACTATGAGCTAGCCCAAATTCTTCGAGACAAGTACAGTGAATACATGAGACATTCTTGAGTTTGTTTTTGATCAGTTTTGATGGTAGTTGTGCAAATGTGATTCATTTACAAGGTGAAGTGTTGCTGTCTACTGGAAGTTGATATGTGGCAGAAAGGAGAACAGAACACAGCAAAATGAAACAAGACAATCCTGACTTTGTCTGGTTTATCTCTTTTCTTTTCTTAGCTCGAACTACTGTTTGCAGCATCCTTGCTGTTTGCTGGACTCAGAAAATTGCAGGGCGACAACAGGAGAAGCCAAGTTAACCATTGATCAGAGCAGTTCTGCTCTGCTGACCTTTAGCTCTTCTCGCATGTTGCAGTTACACCAAAATGTGCAATGTTCAAACTCATTAAACTTACACAGATCTGTAAATGCACTGATTTGTTAGAGGAATTAATGAGCTATGTTGAGATAGGTTATATGTTTTAGCAATATCAGAGAATGGCACATGCTTAAATATAGAGCAGGATGCTTATTCTGTGGTTGTATCTGCTACAGCATTCAGGATGTGCACAGGGTTTGGCTTACCCTTTTTCTGTAGTCACACTTTTTTTTGTTTTGGAGTCGCTGAGCTGGAGCAGGAAGTCAGATGTATTATTCACAGGTCTGTTAGCATGACAAGTGAGTGACTGCGTCTGAGAATATTTTTTTGTTTCGTTTTGCTGTATTTGTGGTGGGTGGGTACGTGTGATTGTCTGTTGCTGTGACGTGACTTTCGGGCCATCACCGTGTTTTGCTTTGTTTCGTTTTGTTTAGATTTGATATCTTTGCTGACCTGCTCTCACTATCTGTCAACGGTGCTGGAGTGGAAGTTCTCACACCTCAACTTCTCTGTCCGGCTGCTGTCTGACTCACTGGCTTGTTCTTCCTTCCTTTGTTTGCCTACAGTTTGATAGTGGTTACCAGTCTCTTGCCTTCTGTACTCTTTTCATTTATGTCAATTTCAAAGCTGTGAAAATGTTACACTCACTCACACGTGTAAGATTACCTGACTATAAAAGGAGCCATTTGCAGCCACTGTGATGATAAAGTAGAAGGAAAGCACAGTTTTGGCTCTGGTCACTTATGTAACTGCCTCTTGGATGTAGTGTGTAATCTTCAGATTATTACTCTGCTCAGGAGGAGGTTTTAATCCAGTCTCAGTACAGAGCAAATCAGGCTGAAGCCAACAGTAGGTTGACCTATCACAGACTGTCAAACAGCACTTTGCCTTTGCAGCTATATGGCTGTACAGGATGTTGTTCTGTGTCATAGCAAAGTAAGAAGAAACGTACAATTAAGCCTCTGGAGTGTTTGAGTGACACAGGCCACCATTCAAACATTTTATTTCCTTTGTCAACAAGGTTAAGAAAAGAAGTATTGAAAGATATATTTTCATGACTGCAGGTTTTATTGATGCTAATCTGTTCATGTTTTTCTGATGAGTCAAAGCTTAATTGGGTCAACTTTGAAGTTCAGGTAAAGTTCAGGTGTGACAGAGGTGGTTTGTGTATTTGTCTTTCTGTCACTTGTTGTTAAAGACATAATTTCTGTGCTCTGTGTTTCAGATTCTTGTGCAGTGAAATCGAGGACCCTCCTTTCTCTTTCCAGTTCCAGACCCTGCTCTATGGCCTTAAGGTATGCCACCTGGGTTAAGTGGGTTGAGTTCCACTGTTCGCTGTGGTTTAAGTTTTTATAGAAACTTGAAGCTAAGTAGTGTGGGAATGAACAGGGTGTTTAATTAATCTCTTTGCTTGTTTTGCTGAATTCTGAAAGAAGCACAGCAGAGTTTTCAGTCTGTTCATGCTGGCATTTAGTTTTCTCCCTGAGCTCAGATACACTTGTTAATAAATGTTGTCCATGCTGCAGTCATAAAGTGTAGTACCCTCAGTCTACTCAGTCTTATGTTATACAGTATCTTCATAGGCAAAAAGTTTGAAATGGTGTTTCGATCTACAGGTAAAACTTAAAGGTCTCGTACAGTCTAAAGGTGGATGTCCATGTGTTTGTGATTATAAAGCAGGTCTAGGTTCTATATTAATACTGTGAAAGTATCAAAGCCCCAGTCCACAGAGAAATGCTGTCAGGACTTTGTGATGTCACAACAAAGCAGTCACTGCTCTCAGCCATGCCCCAAGCCCCGCCCACCTGAACCCATCATCCAACTTTGCAGGATTTGGTTTCTCGGAGTGTTTATCTGAAATCTGCTATATTTTTATTGGATCATTCAGAAAACAGTCAGCCAATCAGACGAGAGGCTGAGATCCTCTCTTCTGATTGGCTCACTGACCTGTTCTCCAGAGAGAAGCCTGAGAGAGGAGATGTAAAACTACACTGAGATGGTTTTTGGTTCTTAAAACCACAAATATATCTTCTAATGGAGATCAACACTTCAGATATAACACAGGAGAAGAGTAAAATATGGACCTTTGAGATGTGTCGATAGTGTGTATTTAGCAGATGTACCTTATGCATAGATTTTCAACATGGTGAGACGAGGCTGCCCTTGTCAGAGCAAAGTTACTTCCTTCACAGTGCAAGTGAAGCTGATTTAACATAATCAGTGGCAAACATGATCACGTTTCTCAATCTCTCTCAAATGTGCCTGCACCACACTATGTAAAAGTAGCAGCCAGACACAGCTGGTTAGTGGCAGCTGGTGCTGAGGATGTTCAGTCAAATATGTAGTGTTTACTGACACAAAGAAGATGTTTTATATTTCAGTTCTGAATGTAAAATGCATAAAAAATATATTATATCGATTACCAACAACCAACACAGCACAGGTAGAAAATCTTGTACCATGTTGTGCTGTTTTTATGTTTACAGTGTTGGCAGTGTCAGTTTTAAACTAAGCATTCAGTTTATTATTTCAACATTAATGAGAAAATAAGAATTAGATTAATATGCTATGAAACAACGCTAGTTCTGGGTTTAAACACATTGAAAAAATTATTAATGACAGTGGCTGAGTCAATTTTGCTTGAGCAAGGATCTGTAAATGTTGTTAAGTTGTGTTACACTGTTGCGTTCCTCTGAACACTTTGTATAGGCATATTGCAGCCTCTGGGAGGTAAGTGTCATCGCAGAATGATAATTGGCCAGGGAAGAAAAGAGGATAATTTTGATGCAGGGTCTGGTCAGGTCACATTCTCACATTCTTATGCAGTGACAACCAAGTTCTCTGTGGGTTGCCTCACAACTGTCAAGCAGGTCTTGGCAGAACTAGCTTTATCTCTTTGTCTGAGTGTCTGAAAAGAAGAGGTAGCTTTTTTTCTTTGTTCCTGTTTGCAGATGAATGACTCTGCCTACAAACTCAATTTGTGGGGCAGCAAGACCTTAAAAGTAAAAGTAGGTGGCCAAAGTAGCAACATGCAGTGATTAAAGTGAGGCTGAGTGAAGGAGAAGGTATGTCATAGACAAGAACTGAAAGCAAAATGTGTAATCACACAGCGGGGCTCTGACAGGACTGTGATTCAACATTAACTGTAGTTGTCAGACAGTGAGATTTCATTCCTTGACAGCCTGTTTCAATCCATCCATCCATTAGCTACACTGCTGATCTGTACAGGGTCTCGGGGGGGCTGGAGCGAATCCTAGCTGACATTGGGTGAGGGCAGGGTACGCTCTGGTATCACAGGGCTGACATATAGATACAAACAAGCAGTCATGCTCACATTCACACCTATGGGCAGTTTAGAATCCCCAGTTAACCTAACGTGCATGTCTTTGCACTGTGGGAGGAAGCTGTAGAACCTGGAGGGAGAACATGCAAACTCCACACAGAAAGGTGACAGCCTGTTTGATCTGACTGAACCATATTGAATGGAAACCTCAAAAACTTTGCAAGACTATGATAAAACATGAGTGTAATAAGCAAGCAAACATAATGTCTCTGAAACTGACAGGATGCATTACTTTAACTGTAAAGAAGTGTAGGTGCCACAGTGCAAGTCTGAGTGCGCTGTTTCCATGTTGAATACTGGGCAAAGATATGCGTGTCTTTCTGGTGGTGTGTTTGCTGTGTTGCACACTGCATGCTGCTGTTTCCAAGACAATTTCATTTGTGTTTGTGTGACCATTATCAACTGGACAGCCAGAATTAATAGCCAAGCTGTAACTTGAAGGCCTGGCTAAGGGAATTGAATCTTTCATTTAAAATGATGTTAATTAAATTAAGAGGTTTTATTCATATTAACTCTGAAGACATAATTCATGTAAATCTGCACCAAAGCAATGGCACAGATGTACAAAAAGGTAATTTTCCAGTTTCATAGTTTCTCGTTACACTTGAGAGCCCTGCACAGATAGCAGGATTGCAGCCTTGAAAGTGTGGTGGCTGTTTGCACCATTAGGGGGCAGTGCAACATTGTTTTGATATTCATCTCACCTGACACAGACCTGGGACTGATTACTGACATCCAGTGGTGGAGTAGCAGTTCAGAATTATGCGCACCCAGTGTGATCAAAATAACTGTAGCAGGCAAAGGGTTGACAGTGTACTGACCAGCCCCCCAGCTGCCTGCAGAGCGGACTCTGACTTCTGGGTCCCAGCCCACGAGTTTTCCTGTTTTCTCCTGCTTGAAAGTAGAACAAGGCAGAGGCGGGTGAGACCCAGAATGCCATAGGAACGCTGCACATTGTTCCCAGAGCTTCCTCTTCCACATTCCTGGGTTGATAGGGATCTGGGCCTCCTGTGCAGGGGTATTGTTCTAACTCAGCAGCACCATAGACCTGGCCCCAGCAAACCACAGCTGCCTGCACTGGCCATTGTGGTGCTCAGGCCGAGTGATGGCTATCTTTGCCTCATCAGTCATCCCTCTCTTTCTCTCTCTCTGACTCATTTAGTGATTCTTACCAGGATCTGCTGCCTCAGCCTCTTTGCAT
This sequence comes from Trachinotus anak, assembly GCF_046630095.1. Lineage (NCBI taxonomy): Eukaryota > Metazoa > Chordata > Actinopteri > Carangiformes > Carangidae > Trachinotus > Trachinotus anak. The sequence continues at coordinate 2,747,773 of NW_027273861.1, read as the reverse complement.
CTTTGCATAGACCTCAGTCTTGCACTGTTCCAACAAATGTCCCTTCTTGCAAATTAAAGCAATTTTTTTTCTCTTGTGTCTGATGGATTAGGTTTTTTTTTTTTTAATGTATTTAGGAAAATAATAAAAGTCTTTACAATATTGTTCCAGCAAATCTTTCTCCTGTTTTTCCTCCTGGCAGAAGTTCTGGGTCATCACTACAACAGACCAGTTAGGAATATCATTAGAGGTCAGACAATCACACGGGTTCTCTGTATGATCTTGGCATACTGACAATAGATGACACATCCTTTTACAGTAGTGTTGTAGAGGTGACTGAATACTGAAAGGGCTAAATCCAACCCTGAACACAGGACACAATACAAATGAGTTTCTTGCTGTAGCAGGAGTCTGTGGTCTCAACATCAGAGGTTTGCTGGCTCTTTATGTTCAGTGAAACCAGAATAGTTGTTCATCAACAGTGTAACTATCAAGCTAACGCTGCCATTCTTAGAGCCCCGTGCCCTGTGTTATGCTACTTTCTCTCCATTGTAAATGTGTGAAATGGATTTAAGTGAATTTAAATGAATGCAGTTTTTCTGAGGAGGAAAGTAAGTACATTCATTTATGAAAATTTTGACAGCGTTGGAGTGATTTCATTGTCAGTGAGCCAGACTTCAGCTCTAACAAGCGGTGGTTTGCCATCAAATCTTGCTGAGCGTTTTCCTTTTTCCTCTTGCTATTTGGGGCTTGTCAGTAGAGTTCAACAGTTTGTTTGTGCTGCTTGGTGTGTTTTCTGCCAGCTGGCCTCTAGAGGGCAGACTTCTGGGAAAACTGTGGCACTGTATTCATCATTTCATTCCTCCGCTCTGTGCTTACTCTGCAGCCCAGCCATGGTGCTGGCTAAATGTTATATAAAAGAATAGTTGGAATTAATAGATAACTGCACTGTTTTTTTTGTTTGTTTTTTTTTTACATTATATTCAGAAATCACACAGGGAAAGGAACAGAGTGGTGATTTTTATTTTCTGTTCCCCTCTCAGGCTCTTGACATGTATACTGAAACAATTACATCACCACACTGACATTTTCACATGCAGCAGTACAGGCTGTAAGCACTTCTTTAGTAAGTTTCTGACCATACTTACTGGTCTTACACACATGGTACATTTTTGCCACAAGAAGTAATTTTCTGTGAAGGAGATGGTTTTACTTGAACATAAAAACAAGCCTTTGAAATCTTATTAAATTGTGCACTGACTGTAGTTACCACCTACTTAAAAGCATAATGTTATTCACTTAACAGGGCTTACCATAACTATTCTAGCATTTGAATAGGTTAGCACGAGAATACTTCCAGACTTGACTGCATCTGTTAATGAAGTTTTCTTGAATGAGTTGTCTCCAGACCCTGCGTGGATATGTTTTTTTTTTTTTTTAATATCCTGTTGCATTTGATACGTCACTCTATATGTTGTAGCAGTATTTAATCTTGCAGTCATTGTGTTGATGATAAACTCTGCTTTGGTCTATAAGATGTAAGCCTGCATTATGAAATGTGTTGACCATGTGCTGCAAAAAGATAAAAACTTAAATCTGTTGCCTTCTTAGAGCATTTTTGCCACCTTTCAAACATAAGTGCATTCATTCTCCATCTCCCTGTGGTTTAGTTCACCACCACTCGTGGAAAAGCACCACTTTTAAACTTGCTAGAGGTTCAACTGTCTTGACTAGTGTGTTGTTTACTTTGGTCTCTGTTCTTCTGCACAAAACAGACAACATACACACACCTTGTCCTGTGGGAAACAATAGTCTGTAGCGCTACCAGCCCTTTTAAGATAAGCAACTGAGTTGCTTAATTTAATATTAATATCAAAATGCTTAATGGACTGCTAATTTTAGTGAGATAAAATAAGTATTTTGTTTTGTACGTGTTGCCTAATTCCTTTGTTGTGTTGCGTAGTTAATGATGAATCAGCAGAAAACAGTTAAACAGTTTGCTGCCCACTGATGCTACAGTCATCTGTAATTTTTGTGTAGTGTCACAGCTTTGGTTGCTGTCAAGGATTGGCTATATTTGTGCTTGAGTGGCCTTTTTAATTTTTGCTCTCAGTCCCTGAGAACAGCAGACTGATAATTTCTTTAGGCAGTGAGCTTTCATGAGCGTCAACACAGCAGAGGCCCTCTTACTTCTCACATAGGGATATTTGGAAGGGTTTGAGTTTGCTGCAGGTACAAGCTGTGCAGCCAAGCAGAGTACAGCAGTCTGTCATCACCCCGTTTCAGAGACCCCATCACTTAACTCATTCTGCTTCTCTTCATCATAGCTCAGCACAGTTGAGCAGAAATGGAAGGAAAGGGAGGGATGCTTTTGTTTTATGAGTAAGTTAGCAAGAAAACAAACAAGCATTTGTGCTTGTGTAGGAATGCTAACAAGAGACATCATTCTGACTATGATAAGGGGCTATCAGTAAATGCAGGCATCCAAGTGTGCTCATCTTTGAGTTTTCCTACTTCTTATAGTGCCTGTCAATCTGCTTCCTCCTCTCTCGGTCTCTTAAAGTGGTGAGCAGCACAGGCCAGCAGGGTGTGGCTGGTGTCGTCTCTGTTGTGATTGGCGGATGGCCCAGGCTTGTGTTATCTCCTGTGGAACATGTTCTAGTCCCACCCCAGATAGTGCCTGGCACTCAAACATAGCCCTGCCCACTAACAATTACATCATGACCCATGAAAAGTGCCATGTCTGTTTGCTTTCTTGGCTCACTGTGAGCAGACAGGTAATGTTGGAGGTTTCTCGCTCTGTCATGCTGGCAAGCTACAGTAAACAACTTCTCTACTAGTTAGTCCAGACAAACAGCTTTACAGAGCCTGACAGGTATTGTCTCTTCTGGTCTGTAAGGACAGGTCTCATGGCCCACACATACAGGCCCTGACAGTGAGTGACGCTGGAACTGCTGCATGTAGGTATCAGCTGGGATGGTAGCCTGTCTGCATGCTTGTCAGTAAATGGGGCAGATGTGGGAGACAGATAGTTTGTATGGGAGAATGGAAAGGCACAGGCTACTGGACTACGCACCAGAGTGAAAGACAGAAAAAGTCCCGCTGAATATGGAGTTTCTGAAGAGCCTGGTCCCAGCTGTCATCTCAGGGGAGGGGTCCTCTGAACATGGGGGAGCCTTGCCCAGGGAGACGGGTCCTCGGCTCCTTCGCATGAAACGACTGGGCCTTCTAGCCATGGGGCAGACCATTGAGGAAGGTCCGGTTGATCCGGTGATAGAGGTAGATCCAGGGATCGGCTCCTCCACGCCTGCCAGCAGTAACCGAACCCGCCTCAAAGGTACAACTGACTCAAATGCATATTGATACAGTGGTTGTCTGTACTGATTTTCTCTTAATGCTTCTGCTAATTCACTAGGTAAATTAAATTTTCAGTTAAGTATATGTTAAGCTTTATTAACATGTAGCCAAACGTTGGCTTCAGCCCCCCCCCCTATATACAGTAAGGTGGGGAACTGATTTTGTCATTGTGTTTGATTGAGGATACCCTGTATCATTGGGTGATCAGATGATAACTCATCTGTGGTTTCAACACACAGGCGGACAAGATGCAGAATGATGGAGACTGACCACAATACAGTCTGCAGATGACTGCAAAGTCTGAGTTAGATGATTTTTTTTTTTTTATCTGAATTTGAGCGTTTGTGCACCATGAACTTCCCCTACAGTGCACAGAGCAATGCTTTTGTCAGGAGAAAGAACAAAGTCTGTTTGCATCTGATAAAAAAAGGGCAGGTGTCAACACTGATAGATTAAACTTAACAAAATCAAAAGGTGAAGTGGTTTGCCAACCTCCCTCTTCAAAGCTGGTGCTGGAGGATATCCATGCCATTGCAGACAGTTAAATATTTTTACTTTCATAAATACATTTTGCCCATTGCTCACATTAACCCAGTCGCCAGCAGCATCAGGCAGCTGTTTTCAGCAAACAGGCTCTGCTTAAACGTACAGTATGTAACTTCTGCTGTTATGGGTCTTTAAATCCAAACAATAACAAAGGACAGCGTGAATTAGCGTGGGATCATGGGAGTGTTGTCTTCACCTCCATTGCCGCCAGCTTCTTCCCGTTTAGATCCCTTAGTGGTGTTTTTGTGTTGGAGGTTTTTACCTGGAGCTGAATTATCAACAGAGGTCTCCTCCTCTCCAAAACAAACAGACCTGGTGATTATGACCAGAACAAACACTGAGTAACACATTTTCACTTTTGAAATCAGTGATTCGCAGGTGCTCTTCAGCAGACACAGGACGTCTTGGAGCAGCTGGGAGCTGAGCTTTCTGACATTAGCTCGGCTTTTCCTCTGTTAACTTAAGATCCAGACGTCTGATGAATAAAATCCCTCATCTGGTTCAAATATTTGAAAACAACCAAGGTGTAAAAAGTGTATCTTTAAAGATTCACTTTTTACACCTTGGTTGTTCTCATATGTTTTAACCAGATGAGGGATTTTAGTCATCAGACGTCTCAACAAAATATAGAACAGATTTTAATGTGGACAGATGATAACTTTCAATGACTTTTTGAAACCCTCTCAGTACCAAACGGCAGACAAAGTAATTGAACATAGAGCAAACAGAAAATAGTTGAGGAGTTTTAAGACACTTTTAAAATGACAGTCGATTTTGGATGAACGTGTCAGGTGGCTACAAACGCAGTGAATGAATGCTGATGTTGCTCTGTCTGCTGGATGTGTACTATGAATAGACAATTGTTTGCTAACGCATTAACAACTTCATATGGTAGTAATTTATCAAGGCTGTGTGTTTGAGCTTTAACGAGGCGTCAAGCAACCTCTGGTGATCTCTGGTCTGTTATAAGTTTGTTTTGCTTTTTTCAGATGTAAGCAGGTGATTCTCATGTGTCGTCCTGTGATCCACATGTTAAATAAATCTTTTATTATAACAAAACAGCTGTTTTTTTTCCCTGGGCTTTTTTGCACGTTTCGCCATACATGACATACGAGGCCTGTAACACAGGAGACAATTGTCAGCACTATGGTGTACATCTCTTCACTGTTTACTTAATTTTGTATCACATCGTGCTGCCTTTTGCTTTTGGCTAATGGTGTTGTGGTATAAAGCGTTATGGGAAACCATCAAAGGAAAGCTACGCTGCAGGTTCTGTTTTGTAATGCTGAGCTATTCCCTTGGTGAAGTAAGCCCTATACAGCTGTGTTGAATAGGAAGAATGAACAAAATGATAATTAAAATGAATATATATCTGCAGATAATCCATATTAGAGACTTGTATTTAGGCCAAAAACAAACAAGATGTGGACCTGCTCACTGTGACAGCCGTAGCAAAAGTTTGACTGCTGGTTCTGAAGCATGAGTTGTGCTGACAGTGTTAATCCTCTGATGTAAGTCTACTGTTGTGTCTATGAAGACAGTAGTTAAAGGTTTAGTAGATGTGTGTGTACACATATGAATTATGTGTGCGTGCAGCCCAGCCAGTTTGCACCAGCAGTGGGGTGATGACTCGTCATCAGGCACCTCAGTATGGCTTCTTTGCAGGGCTACCTGTCAGAGCACGCTTGCTCCCTGTCTGCTCATGGCTAAAGCATGACTCAGCTCTCCCTTCTGCTCTGCTCACCTAGCCTGTTAGCCTCTTAGAACAGGACCTGCTAGCTAAACTAACCCACAATAACAGTGAGAGATTCCACTTTGGTTTGGAGTTTTGGTGAGCTGTGAGGACAGAAGAGCTCATTATTACTCAGATGTTGCGTCATGTCCTCAGCTAAGAGTGATGGTGTTATCAAATCTTTCCTTTCTTTCTTTCCAACTAGGAAACCTCCGTCATATTAGAAAAATCTCCTTTTTACATCATGCTGGTGGTGTCAGGGGTCACAATGGTGAGTTATGTGTTAAAAGAAGTGATCTGACTACGACAGTAGTTGAGGTAAGCAGAGACATATAGAGATGATACAATGATTTGTTCATACCTGAAGATAATTTGCCCTGTGTTTTGAATGAGAGCTGAGTACCACTCCCTTGTTGCAGAACTGGCATAGCCTGAGTTGGTTTTTAAGGTGGTGCTGCTCTTTTCTTTCTGTCATTTGTTTTTCCTTGTACACAGTGACATCATCCAGTTGCTGGATGTACAGTTGAGTTTTTGTGAAGGGTTTGATTGGGACAGTATTTGGTTAATGGGTGCAGCAGATTTCCTGTTTGTGATTTGGGAGTGTTGTGTGCATGTGACTGAACACGACTGGTGGGCTGCACTGCTGTAACGAAAGCGTGTATTTCTGTCTGAGCAGTCCGTAGGGTGTGTATCCAGACAGGCCGGACAAAATTATTCATCTTTCTTCTTGAATGGTTATTAGCCAACTGTGGTGAAACAAACCCCGTAATGGTGCAGCTGACTGTGCACTGAGTGGGAATATGGTGTCGTAACATTGAAGACAAATGCTGTGAATCATTGTCAGTGCTTTTTTTTTCTTTCTCCAACCAGTTCTCTCAATAAAGGTGAGCAAGACTGTGAACAACCTGAAAACTGCTCATTTGAAGACGTGCTATAAGTAATGAGCTGACCTTTCTGTACCTGCGTTGAGAGGAGTTTTAATTCAGGTTTGCGCAGTGTTCTGCTCAGTCATTCCATAGAGACTTTAAACATCTGACCTAAGAATGAGTCTTTACTGACATGAGTTACCTTTCTTGATTTGCCAGGAATGACTTTGCTTACTCTCAGCGTGACCAGAGGAAAAAGTCGTTGGGTTTGAATGTGGTTATGCTTTGTGCAAAAGTTATTCATAAAAATGTTAGATTATTCAGAGCCCTACAGCTATCGAGCATTATACCATGGAAGCTGGCCAAGAAAAATCAAGCCTAATCAGTTTTTTTTTTTTTTTTTTTGTAAAAAGGTGTAAACCCTTAGTCTAAATCTGCAGAGACTGTCCTGATAATTATTTGGAGGAGGGATGAACTAGCTGGTTCCTGACTCAAGGGAGCGCTTGAAGTGAGGAGCTGTGCAGGTTGCACAGTTGTGCTGCATACCCGGACTGCTGTGATGGATTTAAATGGCATGTCCTCTGCAGCCCAGGCACCACCGGGGAGATTAGGGATTGAATTACAGCTCCTATCGATTATTGTTCCCACCACTGCCCTTCAGAGAGGCCAGAACAGGAAATGCATCCTCCACCCTGTGGGCTCCTGGGAGGAGCAGCTCCCCGATACTGTCTGCAGCCAGGATGGCTAGCTGTCAGTCACCACTCCCACTTTGTGAATGGAGCTACTCTAACTCGCCGTGGTTGTGCATTTAGTTGGTATTATTTGATCAGTGAGCTCTTCTTTCCAGGAAGTCAGTCATAATGTTGTTTATTTGAAGTCCTCAACTTACGTCAGCTCTGTTGGACACAAGCTCTTGGCTCTAATGTTCTCAGAGACATGATGCTGTCAGTTACTCCTCTACATTCCTTAAACCATAAAGCTGGTTGACAGAAAACAATCCATGTAGAGTGTTTAAACATCATTCATACATGTGTACACATACAGCTTCTGCCAGGTAGTCCTGCCTTCCTCCTACTGCTAATGGCTCCTACCTAAAAGCTTATTTGTAGCTATCCTGAAATAATACATAGACATTTTGGACAGACACAAAAGTGGTGTTGCTAAGCATATTTCCCCCAAATTGTGGAAAACCGTAAAATTTTTTAAAACTGTTAAACTAAAAAAAAAAAAATCAGTTGAGTTTTGTTGATCGCCAAGAGATATTAAGATTGAAATGTCTCTTGTGTGTTTAAACGTGTGACAGACTGCCAAGATGTCATCAAATTAAATAGAGCAATATGTCATCGCTGCAAATGTGCAGTGGGATTGTAAGGAATCTGCGCTTGTTTATTACAGGGCAGAGTTTCACAGTGGAAGCCTGCATCAGGGTAGCACCAGCCAAGGCTTGACAAAGCATCTGCTTGTGTTGTGTTTGTTTGCAATGAGCTCTGCCTCGTTTTGCATAACTTGTGTAGTGGAGGACATGTGACAGAGGGAGAGACTGAGGGCGAGAGAGAAATGAAGACTAAACTAAAAAGAAGACAAAGAGCATTTGTCTTTTGCAGTCTTCCCAGCGCTGTTCCTCAGGATATTTTGTTAACAAACTTAATCCTATGCTTGAGTTCATGTTACCTGATGTCATGTGGATCTGTTTTCAAGTCTGTGCGAGGGCTGGAGGAACGACATCAATGCAAGATTAAAATATCAGATGAATCGTGTGTGTGTGTGTGTGTGTGTAAGAGAAACAGTCACACAATCACAGTGGACTGTTTGCTCACTAATGCAGTGTGCAATGTGTCTGTGTATCAGTGTGTGTGTTACTGGGACTGGTAGCCCTTGGACAGAGCAATGATGTAATGCCTATGACTCCATTGGGTGTGAACGGTTAGTCTAGTAAATAGGTGAGCTGTGATTGCTATCATGTCCTGATCTGAGATTAGAAACTGGTAGGAGGTACCACTAACGCTCTGTCCTCCCAGGTCCTATTCTTTTGTTTGGTGAAATTTCTTTTTATACTCCGCCTCCTCTCTGAGTGCAGCTGGAGTACACTTTACTTTGTTTTGAAGATGGGGACATATGGTGCATATAATTTAGAAAAGTAATGTTTTTATTATTTTGGAGCAGAGATCTGAATTAGAGTGGGACTACTGGTTTTTTGTGTGTGCACTCCCATATTCAGTTTATCCTCCCTTATTTCTCCCTCTCAGCCATCCTCCCATTCTTTCCTTCCCCTCCTACTGCAGTCAGGGATGACGCATCAGTATTGCTGTGGAGCTTACAGGAAGTGTCGTTTTGATAGGGCAGTGGAGAGGCAGCACAGTAGCAGCTCTGACATGCGTATGCATTGCTGAACCACAGCCAGGGAACACTCGCAGCATTTTGATGACATCACCCACCCCCACACTCTGCTCCTGCCTCCCTCTGTTTGCTGTTGAAACAGGCTCTGTCTCACTCAGAGAGAAAAGAGCAGGCATCAGTAAAAGAACAAGAGCTAGCCGGGAAGAGGAGGGGCTGCTCGCGAGCAAATGGAGAGAGAGAAAGCTTTGAGGGGAGGTGGAGGGTGGCTGACAGTGCTAGCGGGCTAGGACTGGTACACACACACACACACACACACACACACACACACACACACACGCAGGAAGAGAAAAGGAGAAGGAATATTACCGTGCATTGTTCAGACTTCTATCGTGTACAGTTCTGCTGCTGTTTTCTCTCCTGTCAGGAGCAAAAGTTCTCACGCAGTTTTGCCCTTTGCCTTTCTGGATTTTTCTCTGCTGAAATTGGGATGAGGGACTCTGTGGATTGGCAAGGGGGCAGCGGGCGCTGGGGTGGAATACTTCTCTAACTAGCCAGGCTATGCTCTCTCTCCTCTTCTCCCAGCGCACTGTCACTCCTCAGTGAACTAGGTGATAGAGGAAACCAAGTAGCACCACTGCTTGGATCTCTTTCCAGAGCAGCTGTTCACACCGTCATTCAGGATGATGCCTTTAACCAGCACCTGTGGAGGGTAGTGTCCAGCTCCGGTCAGGGGAGAGGAGTTGCAGGTGTTAGAGGTGGAAGTATATATATATATATATATATATATATATATATATATATATATATATATATTTTTTATTTTATTTTATTTTTTTATTTTTTTTTTTTCAGTTTTTTTTTTCTGAAGGTGTGTATTTTTGAGAAGAGGGGAGTGTTTGGGTTCTATGAAATGAAAGTGACAGCGGACCTGTGAAATTTGTGCCTTGTGGTGAAGCCTAACTTTTGAGAGCCGCCATGCTGAGCCTGCAGGATTCAGTCTTCTTTGAGATCAGCATCAAATCTCTGCTCAAGTCTTGGAGTAGCAGCTGTGAGTACCTTGCCAAGCTTGCACACATGTTTACATACCACACTTGGCCACCAGGCTTATCTGCCACACACAGCCAGCAGACTCTGTGCAGGAGAGCACACGCTTGCATGCAATCCATGCTCAGAGATCTCCTATCTCCTGCCTGTATAAGAACGTGGTTATTAATGGAGTTGTCAGGATGACAGATTGTGTTTAGTTCAGGTTTAGCCAAGCTTTTTTGATGTGTATGCAGGTGGGAGCAATGAACCTCTTCCTTCACCAGAGTCTACCCTCCTCCCCCTGCTCGTCATTGTTCTGCTGGCTCCTAGTTGTCCCATAGATAATGTTTCTATTGATATGCATCTGCTGACACATGGCACAGGTGGACTTCAAGTACTCCCTCTGTTACTCTGATGGTGCTGGCACCTTCCAGCTTTCTCTTTCCGTCTTTGTAAACTTTTTTTAATTTAACATCCAAATCTTTATCTAAAGTTTCCCTTAGCAGCACTCAACACACTCTTCAACCCCCCTGGTTTTTCACCCTACTTTTATAACCCTTGTCTCCCTTCCCTCTTTGTAAAGCTAATGTTTCCCTACTATTGATCTATCTTCTGCTTCCCATACAGCCCATATTACATCAGGAATCAAAAAGGCACTGCCTCTTTAGTCTCACTGAAATGTACTGATGGACAAAGGTGGATAGCAAACAGTGATCAGAACTACAGTTTAACCTTACACACTTTTTTTTCTTTTTACATTTGATGTATGCTTGTGTTTACATTTGGATCCTGGACTGCAGCTTTAAAGAGTCTTCGTGTTTCGAAGTGTCTGCCCAGTTTTTCACAGCACAGAGCCGACAATACATAGCTTTGCTGTGACTGCAGAACCTCAGCCACACAAACTCTGACCAAACATTCCTCTTGTCCCAAAGAGGAATGTTTAGTTTGCCCTTTTCAGTGACTCACCATCTATCATCTATCATCCATCATCTATCTATCATGATACAATTTTCTTGTAAAATCAATTGAGAAACTGCGTAATGTAAAGTAACCAGACTTTAATTTTGTTAGAATGTAATACCTGCCAGCTCCAGGCTCTTCATAACATTAATGCAAAAATCACATGGACATCAAGTAAAACAGTCCAGCTCACAGTACTTGATCAACGTTTCTCACAAGCCCAGTACACCCTGTCTCTACAGTATACATTGTCATCGTCATCGTCATCGTCATCGTCATCGTCATCGTCATCATTACCAAATCAAGGGCCAAGTGAGGGCAAGACTGTCAGACTAGAGACCAGAGTTACTGTTGAAAAGTTTAAGATTTCTATAGATGCTGATGAGAGCATTACATCATCATTACCTCCCACACACACACACACACACACACGTGCACACACACACACACCTGCTGATAGCAATTGAGAACGTAACACACAAGTTTGTTCATTATAATCAGGAAACAATCAGCAAAGAAGGGCTGATCAGTGATTTAGTTTTTTTCTGAACCATTTATTGATTTATAAAAATTAGGACTGAACAATAGGCCAAAAAAAAATCATATCAGTTGATTATTTTGACAGATTAAGATTGAAGTCCAAATCACTCATATGATTATGATTATAGTGGAAATGGTAATTTTTGTAAAAATATAAAAATAATGATGTGATTTTTTACTTGAGACTCTACCAAACAAGCATGTTCCATTATGTCTGGAGAATATGATTTGTAGGCTGGAGCCTCTCTGTATCACCACGATGCTTCATTTATGCTCTGTTGTGACACATTTTACCTTCATCAATAAACTGCAGCTCCTGTGATTTGGATATTGCACTTGACCATAATGATATTTAATTATGCAGCCCCAATAAAAAATCATTTTATCATTTTTAAAAAGATCAGTTCTTAATTTGTTATCCCACTGACTGATTATGGAGGCAGTCACCCTGCAATTATCAGGGTTTCCTGTGGCTTGTTATAGTAAAATGAGGAAGAGTGCCTCTGTTAATGTAAAGAGATACTATACTACAAAGATTTGAAGCTTCAGGGAAAATTAACACAGGCCCTACATCACTCAATAAAGGTCATGTATATATTTATGTCTGTGGAAAATGAGACGGATTGATTGCCAGAGGTCAGGGGCTGTGGGCACTGGAGGAATACTTGGTGTATTAACAGTGGCACACAATATGCAAACAGTATGATTGTCAGTAACAACTTTGCAAAGAAAGCACCTTATTTCACTAACGCAAGAAGAAGAGTGGCTCAGTGGCTGGGACTGAAACCCTGGAGCTTTTCTGAGTGGATTATGTGTGTTCTCCCTGTCTCTGTCAGTTTGCTCCAGGTGCTCAAGTTTCCTCACTCAGTCCAAAGATATGCAGGTTTGGCAAATTAAGAACCGCTTAATTTCCCATAGGTATGAAAGTGAGTTTGATTGTATTTGTCTGTTTTTTTGCCCTGTGATAGATTGGTCACTTGCCCAGGGTTTACCCTGCTCAGGGACCAGTATGTGCTGGGTGCTAACCCTAACCCATACAGTCTAAAGGTAAATGTCCATGGTTTTTTTTTATTTATTATAAAGCAGGTCTAGGTTCTATATTAATACTGTGAAAGTATCAAAGCCTCAGTCCACAGAGAAATGCACACAGCCTGTATTCAGAAACTGAGCCTTAAAACCAGCCGTCAGGACTTCTGGAACTTTGTGATGTCACAACAAAGCAGTCACTGCCCTCAGCCACGCCCTAAGCCCCGCCACCTGGACCCACCAAATTTGGTTTCTCTTAGTATTTACCTGAAATCTGCTATATTTTTTTCAGTAACTCATAAAACTGTCAACCAATCAGAAGAGAGGCTCAGAGCTCACTGACCTGTTGTCACTAGAGCTCCAGAGAGAAGCCTGAGAGAGGAGATGTAAAACTACACTGCGATAGTTTTTGGTTCTTAAAACCACAAATATATCTTCTGATGGAGATCAACACTTTCGATAAAACACAGGAGAAGAGTTAAATATGGGACCTTTAACTTCCATGACCATGAACACGATGTCATTTTAAAAAATTGTGAAATAAAAACACTGTGACTGATTTATTTATATCTTTTAATGGGACACATTTCTCACAAACACATAGAAACCATTGTTTTGAACTTGGCATCCAGTGTCCCTGCCAAAACATGGAGGAGTGATAAGACATTCCAGGACATTTTGTAAGTCTCTATCCTCAGGGTAATAAATAACTGAAAAATTCAACTAACATATAAGAATGTTTGTACTCTGGGTCCGTGAAATATCTGATCACTGGCACTGGAACCGGGTCTGTTCTCCATTAGTAAATTCATCTTTGTCACTCCTAATTTCAGTTAAACTGGGATTGTTACCATTCAACACAGTGTTAGACCTTGTATTTTACTTTTCTAAATCAGTAAGAGCACATAGCATTCCAAACTTCTCAGTTACCTTTCTGTGATAGGTTTATTCTACGTAAGTCAGCGGGTGGTAAATATCTACTTGTCGAGTAAACAACTTTCTTCCATTTGCCCCTCTTTCTGATTGCTGTTCCTGGCACCCCTCTCTCTCCTGTCCTGTACTGGTTGCCACTTGTTCATTGGGCCTCTCAAACAAAGGGGTGCTAACTTCAGAAGCCCTCCCTATGTTATTGTGTTAATACTTCCACGTACTCACTGCTTGTGATGCTCTTCCTCCATATGTTGTGAATACAGAAAATGTTGTTGAAAGGTTCACTTTGTTGTTGGGAAACATGTGCAGTGAGAACACTGAGTAGGTCACAGTTTGGCACTTTGATTCTCCAGTCAGTTTTTGGTCCATGATGGAGCCTTTCAGCTTCTGGTAACAAATGAGTTTTGCCCTGTATCTTTTAAGACTGTGTTTTTATTCGGAAGTGGTAATGGTGAAGAATAAACCAGTAGTGACTTGTCAGAGACTGAGCATGTTGAGACAGTCTAGCAGAATTGGCACTGCCACGCCACATAAACATTGGCAGTGATTCTTTTGTCTCTGTCTAAAAAAGATGGACGCACTCTCGGCCCTGCATTCCAGCAGTACGTGTGTGTTTGTGCTGTTGTTTCTGGTTGTCCTGACAGGGGAAGTGAGCAGGCGTTTGGGAGGGCTTCATTCTAACTGTGACAAGGTGGAGTCACTGCTCTTATCGTTGTGTAATCTTGCGGGGTGCTCTGTTTCTTAAGCACAAGCATGGAACCTTGGCAGAGTGCGCCTTATAGACCTCACACAACAAGACATGATGAGCATTTTCTGATAAAGCACTTCAGCAGTTGCTACTCAGAACTGTAGCTGCAGTGTGTCTGTGTTTTAAGCTATGATGACAGTGTTTTCTTGGGCAGCAGATTTGAATTTTGTCAGGCTTCAAGCTTGTTTCAGCTTTTTTCTGTTTTAAATATATTGAACACAGTACTGTCAGTAGATTCAGCCACAAGCCATAAAGCATGGGCAAGCCTTCCTTTTTTACATATTATTAGAAAAGCGTGCTTGAACGTTTGCATTTTGATTTGAATGGGAAACCAAAGATTACCTTAGGATCTGTCAGTGAGTCGCTGAAGTTTCAGTGAGGACAGTTTTTGCTTTAAAACAGGGAGAAGTTTGGAAGCAACCCTCATTTTTTTGCCATTATTTGCTAAGAACTGCAGTGTGGTCAGTTTTGGAAGGAAATCAGTTTGGCATGCCACAAATGACCGGCATGTCCTAGTGAGACTGAGAGGGCGGGGGGAGGGGCAGTGCAAAGACGTGGTTCAGAAAAGGATGTCTTGCGTCTTTTTTTCCTTCATTTTGCCCTCAACTGAAAAAGACAGTGTTGGGGTATTAATTTGTGTGAACCAGTCAACAATCCAGCTGGCCCAGGGTGCAAGACAAAAGAAGGCTGGAGGGGGTAGAGGGCACAGCACTGATTGGATATTAGGAGCTGGCTATGTGACATCATTGGTGATGTTGGTGAAGCACAGTAAACAAAGGGGGGAATGCTTGAAAGGCCCTCTGTGCTGCTGGACAGCATGACCACAACACAGCTAACACTTGCTACTACTCTGCCCCTGCCACCCTCCCACTTTCATTTGCTGTTCAGAAAATACTGGGATTATTAATTTCTGATAAATTTCATTGTAACAATTAAATTCAAATGTTCCATGCTATTTTGCTTATTTTTTAATCATGTATAATGGTGTTTGTATAATGGTGTTAAATAGGCCACCATTTGTCCCAACATCTTAAAAAAATAAGCTTTTTTAATGGCCTTTTTAAGAGATGGTTTGGGGTTTTAAATGGCAGTTATTTATTTTAAATGGTTTACATTTCTAATTAAACTAACTTAACTAACTAATAACCATAACTGTAATCATTCTACATTTTATTGAGAAAAAATAATAAAAAAGGGGGTTACAGAATGACTAATGCTGTGTTAGT